>NC_136718.1:16399229-17021729 GCF_936440315.1 Barbus barbus
GCAAAAGATTTGTTTAGCAAATAATTTGTAAATATTCAGTTTCATCCACTGACTAAAACTGTCAAGAAAAAAATGACTGTGGAAGTACCATAGAACAGATGGTACTTTTAAGAACCTTCGAGTATTATAAATGCAATATAATACTAAAGTACAAAATGAAAAGACTTCCATAGTAACACCTTAAAAAAACATGGGAACATCACGGTACCTTTTTGTTGCCTAACCTTAAAAGCCTGAGGACATAAACTCTATCATTAATCTTCAGGGGCATTCAAATGGCCCAGTGATGGATGACCATCAGGCCTTTTGTAACTTTTTTAGACCCGTCATCACCATTGTGTATTTTTGTGTCTCTTCACCAGATCAGAAACTCAGACAGGATGCGATGACGGCTGGTACACAGACTGTCGAGAGTGACCGAGGTCATGACACGAGGGGTGGCGTTCATACTTCACCGGCACCCTCGATTTTATCCGAGCCACATACAATGGCAGACCACTCAGGACAAATTGCAGTGGTTTTAAAATAACAGGACTTCAGACGCTTGGCTGCTGATCACAACAGGGCCCACCAAGGGACAAAAAGTGCTTTAATGCCCAGTCTTTTCTGGGCGTCCCTGTCAAGAACGTTCTATTCTAATCCTCTCTTCTCATTTTAATGCTTTTCTTTTGCCTTTCCCACATGTTCAGGCCTCTGTTTTTACTTTGTAGTCCTACTGTCACTCATCTAGCTCCACACACACTTAATTGATCTGATTCACTATGCTTCCTCCCACAGTTTTTCGCACAGGTTTATTGCACAACTCATGACATGAAAGTGGCAGAACCACACCCTCCTGAACAAGTGTCAACTTCGCTTTTTCACCGTGTGTATTTGTGTGGGGGTGTGTGTATGTGTCAAGTGTCAGAGCAAGAGAGGGAGTGTGAGAGAGTGTTTGTGTACTCTTTATAAATCTTATAAAGGATGTGATCTAACAGACACTGAAGCGCACTGCCAGTAACCATTAGTGGAGCGGATCCAAGTCAACTGAACTTCACATGCACAAGGAATTTCCTGCAGATTACACGGAGGTAACCAGGCCCTGATAGCGAGAGAAAAACAACCCGGTGCCATAATAACCCTCTAATGAAGCACAAACGATATCATTAAATCACCGGGCAGCAAATAGAATGAACGTAATTGCCTTAGCTAGTCTCTTTCTAAAGAGGTCTGAGAAAATGCAATGTAGATATCACATTAATCATAATCAGAATAACTATATATATATATATATATATATATATATATATATATATATATATATATATATATTACAGCTGAAGTGTGTAATTTTATGGTTAAAACGCTTAAAGGAATATTCTGCTTTTGGTACAAGTTGCTCAATCAACAGCACTAGAGGCATAATGCTGATTAGCACAAACATTTATTTCTACTTGTCCCTCCTTTTGTTTAAAAAAGTGAAATTCTGGGTTGCAGTGAGGCACTTAGAATTGAAGTGAACACGGCCAATCCTTCAACATTAACATACAATAGTAGAGCCACAAGATGTAAACAATGTGTATTAACATGATTCTAGTTTGGAAAAAAAAAAAACACTTACTACTAACCCTTCTATACTATTTCATAGTCATGAAAACATAATGCCTAAAATTACAGTAAAAATGACTAGAACAACTTCACAGCTCAAATATCACAAGCTTTAACAGAAGATTAATTGTAAGTGATTTTATATTATCAAAAGCATCACATTCAACCATCCCTATTCACTTTCATTGAAAGTGCCTCATATAACCTAAATTTCTGCCTTGTTTTGAAAAAACAAACAAAAAAAAACAAGAGGGACAACATTAAGCAACTAATGTAATATGCAGAGATAAAGTTCTGCATGGTGACAGAAATTACACAGTTCTTTTTTTAAAGTCTCCATCAAACAATAAGGCTTCCAGAGACGTCACAACGGTACAACACAACACTGGTTTTATGTCAGTCCAACAGCTCATGAAATCACAAAGCCTCTTCAAGTCAACCATTATATGCATGTATGACATACTTCATATTCCAACAAGTTTTTCATATAACTGAGAAAAAACTAACTCAGCATGACATTTCTTCACCATGATATCAATATACTACACTAAATTATATCAGAGGACACTATACAACAGTGTGTATCAGAAATTGTGTACTTTAAGAATATTGTGTATTCACTGAATGTAACTCTTAGGTGTTATTAAACAAAGTCGGCATGAAGTGTACCTTAGCTATTTTGTAATGCATGTTAAAGATCTTAATATGAATGATTCCTCCATGTGTATACATCTTAATTTTTTACCTCATCATTTTTTATGAAAGTGTCGTAACTCAATCTTCTGGTGAAAATGACAGCCTTCTCTCTGGTGAGGTATTTAGGACTTCTCAAATCATTCAGTCTGCTTAACCCCGCTCCTCCCCACATCTTAACATGGATTGAACCGGTTCCCAGCCCTACAATTTTTATTATGTAATAATAAAAAGTTTCAATCGGATGTCTGTCACAACACAAAATAAAAGCTTGCTACTTTCATTGCGACTTTAACCTCAAGGAGCATTTTTTGATATCTTACAATTAAATTTTTGATAGCTATGCCTGTTTCCATCTTAATGTAAAAAATTAAGACAAAGCCACATTGTGAGCTATTAAGACATAATCATGAGATTTTTTTACTGTATTGCGACTTTAACTTACTAAACTAAACATTCCACAACCACCAAATCACTTATGCTACAGAAACCCAAGACTTTTTCCACTCCAATTCCCGCAATACAGTCTGAAACTTCAAAAAGACCAATCAAAGTTTATGCAAAGCTAGTCGACAACACGGCGTGCGTGGCTCCAAACCTGCGGCGAGGCAGCGCGAGCAGTTCAGGCCAAGCGAGGTCTTGTATGCGCATAATTGGTGGCCTTACACTGGCTCTTTGTGTGGAGATTAAGGGGACATGAGGAGGGATTGGGCGGGCTGTGTCTGGACAAAGGATGGGAGTGGGTTGTGCGGTGGAGGATGGGGGAGTTACTGTTAGAGTGGCTGGGGGTAGGGGACTCCCCTGACATGCTTTTAAGAGCTGCTGGTGAAACAGATACGCCAGGACAGAACAGAGAGGTAACAGAGGGCAACTTACCGAACCCCCAGCTGTGATGGGATTTCGGCCGAGAGACTAGCTGCGACAGACCTTAAAACCCTAGTCTAGACTTGGTTTAACCCAACAGAAAAGGGGGAATTCAGTAAAGGACGACATCAAAATCTTACTGCCAGTGTGAAGTTCCTATCATTCCATTCTTGTTCAGACAGGAAATGAAAACCATTGCGGGAAGATGTGAATGAAATCGTTGCCATTAACAGTGTGCTTGGCTGATCAGACCGGGGCTCATGGGAAGTCTTTAGTCAACGATGAAGCTGCAAACAACTTCACATTACCGGCACTGTGACTAAAGCCTTCACTATGGAACACAAGTTTCACAACCTCTCCTTCAGGAGTACCAGCTTTCCATGTTGGGGTCAAAGTGAGGATTAAGAGCTCACAGGGTTTGTGGTTTAAACACTCAGAAGCAAATATTGCCCCCTACAACACAAGCAGTCCTCTCATATCTATTACAAATGGACGGCCAGAATGGTGGAGGCATTATCTCTTGCTTCACCTCCTCTGGATAATGAAAGCCCATCATCCTCCTCTTCTAGCAGGATGCCAGGGGCTACTGAGAGCGGGCAGACTGAGAGAGTGCAGTTACCCAAGATACATAGAGCTGAAATGAGATCCATTGAGCACCCAGACAGGGAGCCGATTAAGACATACCGACGCCACCAGACAGAGCGCGCACACACACACACTCACACACACACACACACAGACATGCACTCTAAAACACACGTCGAACTACACTCACAAAATCAATGCAGTGAAAGGAAGGGGAGCTTCTTCAGAACCCTCATGGTCAAATTACTCATCTGGTCCAGAGGCATGAATCTCTCTTTCCCCCCTGAAAACATTCAGAGTTTTTTCTCTCTTAAAGGGCAGCAGACTCAAACCATTACAAGCGACAAAAAAAAATAGAGTTCTTTCTGACCAGTATAAGAGGTGCATTAGTTTTAAATAGATACACTACCATTCAAAAGTTTCCAGTCTAAGATTTTATAGTCTCCTCTCGTGCTCAACAAGGCAGTGTTTATTTGATAAAAACAAATTCAGTAAAACCATAATAATAATACAATTTAAAACAACTATTTTCTATTTGCATTCATTTTAAAATGTCATTTATTCTTCATTGTCATTTATTCTTCATTGTTCATTGAAGGATCATTGTCACATGATCCTTCAGAAATCACTCTAATATGGTGATTAGGTGCTCAAGAATAATTTCTTATTGTTATGAAAGTTGAAAACAGTTGTCCAGCTTAATATTTTTATGAAAACTTTGAAATTAAATTATTTGATGATTAGAAATTTCAAAAGAACAGCATTTATTTGAAATTTAAATCTTTTGTAATAGAGATGTCTTTTCACTCGAAAATGAAAATTCTTAAAAAGTCACATTGCTTTTACAGTTTTAAATGGAACTTTTTGGAACTTGATGTTGAGCTGGGTAACAATACTTCAAAAATGTCTGATGGAAATATAATACTATACGGGTTTGGAATGACATGAGGGTGAGTAAACAATAACAAAATTATACCGTTAAGCTTATTACAATACAAAATTACCCTTATTTTTAAGAAAATAAAAGCTAAAAGATAATGATTTTAGTACTAAGGGGAAAAAAAAGTCAATGAAATGTACTACTTCTAAACATGCACTATAATGTAGGTCACACAAAGGTCTGTCTCTCAATGTAATCGGTACTGCCTGCCAGCCATTCGGGTCATTAGCAAGGTCATTAATGAAGTGGAGACCAGCTTCAGTCGGCTATGACCATGGACTCAACCCCAGCACCCGGCCTCCCCAGACACATACTCGCACACACACACACTCCCCATGAACCCACATATCTTTCTTAGCTACACTTTCCGTTCTCTGATCTTATATACAAGCACACACATGCAAAATATGGCTTAATGTGCTCCCATGTATTTCCATAACAGCACTCTCAAAGCACCTGAAGCCCTCCAGCAATACAGGCTCCTTCCTGCCTTCACAAAAGTTCAGAGACTCTGAGGTTCAGAACATCTATATTATAATTGTATGCATTAATAAACATCTAAAAATTTTAAATAAACTTAAAGTTTTAAAAATTAAAGTAAAGTTTGCTTCTTCGTCATAACAGATTTGGAGAAATTTAGCATTACATCACCCTCACCAGTGGATCCTCTGCAGTGAATGGGTGCCGTCAGAATGGGAGTCCAAACAGCTGATAAAAACAACACAATAATCCACGCAACTTCAGTTCATCAATTAACGCTGTGAAAAAGTCCATCCCCTGTTGTCCCGTCACATCAAAATCCACCATATTTATTTAGAACGGTTCTGGACTGTTTCTGCTTTTAAATGCTTGATCTGTGCATATTTCTCTCCTGATTCAGACAAGACAAATTTTCATTGTAGAAAGACTTACAAACACACAGCTTTTCATTTCACAAGACATTAATTGATGGACTGATGGATTTGTGTGGATTACTTGTGAATTATTGTGATGTTTTTATTAGCACCCATCGGCACCCACTCACTGCAGAGGATCCATTGGTGAGCAAGTGAAGAAATGCTACATTTCTCCAAATCTGTTCTGATGAAGAAACTCATCAACATCTTAGATGACCTGAGGGTGAGTAAATTTTCACTTTGGGTGACCTATTCCTTTAACTAATTTTTTCCACTTTGCAGCTGTTGTTATGAGAAGGGGAACAAATGAATGGCCATTTCTAGTAAGCAAGTGAGTCACTCATAAAATGTAAGTTTGAATGGGCTATTGTGTCATTCCTGAAGAGTTTTTCACCAAACGTAAATGTAGGAGAGCGGGGACTTAATGCTTCAGTCTGGTCTGTGTGTGAAGGGAAAAGAAAAATGTGCGAGAGAATGAAAGATGATGAAAGCGACGCACCCTGCCTCACGGCTCTCTGCCTAGCTCACAGTGCCCAGATCACATTGCTGCTGTTTTCTCACACAGGCCTGAGAGAAGAGTCACAGACATCTAGAAGCTTGAAGACTCGCGACAAGCCAGTTTATCAAAAACAAACAAAAAAACAGCACGCTTACTAAGAATCTAGGCAGTCAAACTGCAAGTCCAGAGCCTTGAAACACAGAATCGCTTAAGATTACTTGGTTTCAGCAGCACCTCGATGGAATAATTACCATATCATTGGTTGGAGTCGCCAATCTGTTTCATTTCCACTAGTCTGTGTCCAACTACCGGCAGCTGTCCAAACCCATCACTGGCAGCCAAAAGGCGCCTCTCGTGCTACAACACTGTAGAGTCTGACATTGAGCTGACCCAGTCAGACGTACTACAGGTGGGATCTGTCTGTTTAGCATTTCCTATCAAGTTCTATTAGAGCATTTGGCAGCATTTTGTGCAACACAACCATTTGTGAACAGTGGGAGCGATGCTTCTCGGAAAAAGATGAGTCACCAATTAAGAGATCACAGATTGCTGAACTTTCTCAAATCGTCGATGAAAATGGCCCCTGCTGTGTTACATTTCATTACACAGTCTTCAGTGATATGTCTGGAGCACAGCGAGTTGCAATGGGGAAAAATGTAATTTCAAATTTTAAAGACCAAAAAAATCCACACTCATTAGTATTCCAGTTGATCACACCACAAAAACATGGCCCAGTTTTCATACTATATTTTGTTGACTTCTCAAAATCATCTGAACAACATCACACTGATTTGCACAGTTTTGTCCTTCCAGAAAATCTCACTAGTGTTTCCAAGCAAAAACTGTTAACGTGCTGTGCCATGCAACCACAGACTTGTTTATTTGTGCTGTGGATGTAACCACCATCAGTTTGGCCATACAAAAGAAAGGCAGACTCCCTTGACAGGCCACTGAATAGGGCTCATTGCCTACATTTCCATTACAAAGGACCAGACTCCAAATCTGACTTGAGTCTGAACTTGCTGAATGACCAGCTTCCCATCGTACGCTACAACAAATATGTACTTGCCAGGGGTTATACAACACAACATTAGTTTTCTAGAACAAGCAAAATGTGAGAATAAATTAAGAAATTGGCAATATTTTAGGCCTTATGGCTTGGCAATAGCAATGGGGTCAATGAGGTCTGTTTTCGCCAGTCGAAATGCACAATGCTGATTAATGTTAAGAAACTTCAGACTGTTTTGTAAACAGGGTATACCACAGCAAACGATGTACTGTCAACAACATTTATGATATAATCTAACATGTAGCTACAAACAAGGCTGGTCATTTTTAAATGAATCACTGAAATTCATGTTGAGTTACATCACAACTAGTAATGGGAAGTTAGACTCATTTCAGTGAATCGGTTCTTTTGAACATTTTTCTGAACTTAAAAGTTGTCTTTATTAAATCTGTATAAAATGAAAAATCATTGTCAGTCATCAAGAACAGATGGAAGTATCAAGTAAAAAAAAATATCCAAGGATTTACTAACTTATTTAATTTCAGTTTTAAACATTTTAAACATTATTTTTATTACTTGAAGTTAAAATCAGCAATTAAATCAAATACAAAAATGATTCTGTGATTAATTTAGGTCATGCCAAATCGCTTTGTTAGGAACATTTTTCCAAATCGAATAGCCTACTACCTATCATTTTACGTCACGCTGTGGTTCCTGACACTTTAGTATGACATTATGTGCTGCACAAACATTCGGCTCGTTTTTCGTTTACGAATCGAAGATATCCGAAAGAGACGGTTCCCGGTTCGATTCAAAGAGTCAGTAAATTTGGAACTCGAGAAGCGGTCGATTTTATTAATGTAAGTTTTGCAACATCTGACGTCAGTTTTATGAAGTCATGGGAAATACTGGAGGTTTGAGCAAACACTTGCTTAACGTAAATGCATGCATTTTATTTGTAAGGGACAGCAGGCCTGTATGGAAACAGGGAATATTATTTATATATATATATATATATATATATATATATATATATATATATATATATAACATATTTGTGTATTTGGCTATATTTAAAAAGGGACAGCGAGCAAAAAAATCCTAGCCTTATAGACGAACCTCAAAAATTATACATACAAACATCAATTATGTGCCGCGAATGAAGCGCAATTCAAAATACAACACTAGATATGAATAAGAAATGATTTACGGGACAGATGACTGGTTTACAAACCCCAGACACAGCGCCATGATGAGCGCCAGGCTGCCCCGTCCAGCACAACACAGCCTGTCCACACTCTCTCTCCACACACCAGCAGCCTATCAAATAAATAAATACACACAGAGAGCGGTGACACACACACAAACACCCGACTCACCATCGCCGACCACTATTAATCCACACAGCGCGAGCAGCGCTACAGCAGTTCGTCGTGGAAGCATGACTGCAAGATTCCCATCTCTTACCATTAATGCATTCGTTGTGTGTGATATTGACAAGCGAGCGAGACTTCCAACACAACCATACACCGCCTGCCAGACTCGGCTAGACAATAGTGGGTTAAAGGGGTGTGACTAGTTTTAAAGAGGAGGTCTCCACGCCTGGGCTCCTTTGTTGTGGTGAAATGTCTCTTTACAAGGACTCATTTGTGAATTGGCCCGATGGTCCTGTCTGTAGTTGAGGTCTCATCAGGTTTGTTTTTATTTATTCTGTGTCATATTTTCCAGAAATTTAGCTTGTGGCTTTAACATGGACGAATTAAGGCAAGTAACACTGATTCTTGAACACTGGAACAAAACAGTTTACAAATCAGGAACAAAAAACAAAGTTTATAAATCAAGGAATTATTTTGGGCTAATCTGTTCAGATGTATTCAACACATATTTTTTCTTACAAAAAGTGTGTTTTTCCTTGTCTTTCACTCAAAATGTGGGTAAATGCTGGCAGATGCCAAAAAGGGTTTATGAATAGGAATAATATTAGAATTTAAAAAAATTAATTAATATAAATAATCTTAAAGTCAATATAGCACAGTTTAAACTGATTTTTGATTGATCTGATGTTGATAAAACAGCCATATTTGAGATATCACACATTTATTAAACACAGCAACTTTTTCTTATTTAAAAATGTAATTTAAATATTTATATTAAATTTAAAAAGTGTTGCAATTGGAAGAAAATTTAAATTAATAAAATCATGTTTAAAAACTAGAATGTTATGGCTAACGTTTCAAGAATCAGTGATGAGTAAATCATAAAATGTGCTGTACACTTATATTCATTATTACAGAATAGTTTGTTTAATGGAAGAACATTTTTAAATTTTTTAATGAGAATATTTTAAGGTCTGACGTGAGGTTTGCAGCTTTTTGATCATGCCTGAGTAGTGATCCAGCAGGAGGTGTTCAGTATTCTCCAGAGTCTCAGCATTAATAATTTGACTCCGGAGCCAAAATTACCTTTGTGAGATGTGTGTGATCCAAAGGAGCTTACAGAACCTCTGTGAGCAACACGAAAGGCATTCAGGACTCCCACAAAAACCACAGCATGGGTTAAGCTTAAGAGACCCTCATAACAAATCACTGATTACAAAAAAACTAGTTCTTGACTTCATCTAGTATGAAAAAGGAAACTGCGTTTTTAGGGAAACAAGTCAAACATATTCCTATAGGAGCGCTCTGGCTTCTGCCAGGACCTCAGGATGTTTACTTCCTCTAAATAGCAGGGCAGAGGAGAACTTGTGATTTTAATTTTGAGGAATAAAGAGACATTTGATGCACTCAGTATTTGTCCTCTTAATGGCCACATGGCACGAGGAGACTCTCGGTTAGTGCATTAAGCCGTATGGGTACGTAAAGAATGATGTACAAGACCTAATCTAATTACATTGAAATTCCTTTCAAGTCGCTCTCAACGCAAAGGTCAAACACAAAGCGTTTAGAGTTGCGGCCTGCAGTCTTAAACCACTAGTATTACCATTAACCTCTTTGCCTTTGCTAGACTGCATACTAATCTGGCCCCTGGCTGTCTGTTGTCTATAAAGTAGGGTCATATCTTTCAATTATCAATCCACATATTTCAGCAGGGCGATCATATCCGAGTTTTCCAAACAAAGGCATGTGGAATGGGTCCGCTCTGTGTAAAATGTCAAGAGAAGGACACCGTTTCAGAGGAGTGTGGCCTACCAGGGCAGGACATTGATACTCTACTCAGCCACTGTGCACCTGTTAAAAATAACCCTTTCTCTGTCTGACCGGACAGGCAGAGTTGGGGAATTATCTCCAGCAAAGCCCCCTCTCTGTGCTCCTCCACAGATGGATATAGCGAGGGCGCAGATATAGATAAACAGGCAGACAGAAATCAATGCCCATCCTCTCACTCCGCCATGCAGTCTGACAGCAAGACAAACACGACACGCTGAAGGGAGACTTTGGCTCAGGAAAAAAAAATGAGACCAATATCCATCAATCAGTGGAACATCTGCTCTTTTGGCCTTCTCTGTGTGTCGGTGTGCGTAGAAAGGGATTTATACTGGAAAGACACCCATTTGGCAGTCTCGTTTCTATGAATAAGATACTTGAGATATCTATTTGCACCAGGTAAATATAGGTCTGTCTGAAACGTGATAGTGAAGGATGCATTCAGTATTGTATCTGTGAAATGTTGTTCAACAACACCGAGGTGTGTCTTGGTAGTTCCCGAGGGGTATCAGGTCTTTTAGTGTCTCTCATGCCGAACAACAATTCTAACAATTGCGAGATTGCGTGGCTTGTAAGACAGGATACACATTGTTAATGGTTTATAAGAAATGGATTGAGGCAACAGGAAATAGATCCCTTATATCTCCTTAAGGACTTCTGAAGTGACCCTGTATTCATTAACCAGATCAGGCTGTGGCACAGTTTGCTGTGCTGAGAGAAAAGGCAACAAGAACCCATTGTAACACTTTGGGGGAGAAAAGAGCAATTAACGATGCCCTCTAGTGGACAAAACTACATGTCACTGTTCAATGACACATTTATGTGAAATTTAGCTTCTTGTAATTATTTATTTATACACTTTATAATTATTTCATTGTTTCCCCCACAAAAATTAGCTTGAGCTCTAATATTTTTTTTTGTTTATTGAAGACCCTTTTGGTACAGAGAAAATTTCAAAGTCTGCTTCAGTATCCTGAAGTTTATTAATACTTAAATACTGTTATTTGGAGTGAAAATAACAATAGACATTTTGTGCAAAAGAACTTGTATACAAATTTTTGATGATTATTTTTGAAAAAGCAATTATATTGTACATGATAGAAAAGATATAGTACAGCTAGAGTAATGTGACTGTAATTTTGATCTTGTAAAAAATATTTAACAATATATAAAAGTGCACTATACTAATATGTCCTCTGTTTTAATAATTACTTGGTGCAAGTTGTAATGCAGTTCTTGTTCTTAAAAAGATGGTCCAGTCTTTCATGGAACCAAAAAACAGCTACAAAAAAATAAGTGCAACAGTCTAAAGCATGTGCCAACCTTTCTAGGTTACAGTCATGTTTAGGAAGTTAAGAATTTCAGGAAACACCGCAGTTAGGAAGTCCAGAAAGACCCACATCCTGCCTGAAAAAACCTTCTCACTCTCACTATACTGAAAAGAATTTTGTGGGTTCATCAACCTTGTTTCAATTTCAGTAACAAACGAGTCATCGTGTTGAAATATGCAGGTCCTGGAAAAGCATTCGTGTGGATATATCTGAGTAGAAACATTTAACAGCACGGTTATGGCCTCGACTTCCCACAGTGAAGTAATGTCATGATAAGATAAGCCATGTTCAGTGGAGCCTTAAGACAAGAGGTTTGAAAGGCACATTAAAAGAGTCTAAATGTACTCAGATGGATGAATATGTCATGTGGGTCCATTAGAATTTAACTTCCTTGGCTATGCATGGCAGGAGGTTTATCCTAGAGGTCCAGTTTGAGCTTGTCGATGTCGTAGTCATGGTCCTGGTCCAGTTTGGAGAGGGTCTTTCGCACACGTAGAGCAGTGAGTCGAGCTGAAGGACTTTGGAACCAACACTCTTTCATAATCTTCGCAATTGCAGACAGGATCTAGACAGAAACCCCCCCCCCGGAAAAAGTAGATAATCCTTATTTTTGTCATTTCTGATGGTAACATGTTTGTCTTGAATATAAGTGACTGGAGTTCATTTCAAATCAGTCTACCAAAATAGACACAAAGAAGTGACCCAGATTTCCACTTCAATTCCAAATCGACCAGATTCTCACACAAAACAACAGGATTCTGTGAGAACTGTGTTGATGTGGCATGCTAGCTTTGAAATACGTGACATACCAGATTTATATTTCAAAACTGTTAGTTGTTAGCGTTTTTTTGGATTTTGAGTAGATACACTGTAGGAAGAAGTATGTGTTTGTGGCAGACATAAAACAATCTAATATGACAAACAGTTTCAACAAGAGATATATACTCAAAGGAAGAATTATTTTCAAGTGCAAATCGCAACAAATTTAGCGACTCGCCTGCAAGTCTGCTACTCTTCACATAGCTGCTGAATAGCTGCTTTTCTCTGTCTTGATTATGGCATTAAGCAGGATAAATGTAAATTTCCATCCATTTTTTATGTTGCATATGCAATAAATATGCTCTCTACAGCACGTCTAAAATTAAAGCCCACGAGATTCTTTTCAGTGACATTATAGACTGATAATTGTGAGTCTGACTGGAGTCCAAGTCTTCCGAGTCACTGAGTCTGTATCTCTGGCATGTTTGACTATCTTACCGGATGAGAGTGTAGTCGATTGTGGAGACTGGGTCTGTGTTGGTCCACACACACCACTTTCTTCATCTCCTCGAAACTGGGGTCAGAGGGCACCACGTCAAAGAACGGCGGTCTGTACTCCTCCACAATCGCTGAGAAAACCACAGAATTAAGGGATTTTATGGGTTTTTGTCAACATTTGCTGACAACATTGCATTTGATTTTTTTACTGACAAAAATGCGGATGTTGTGCTGAGACTGAGAGTCTCTTCTGACCATATCTATAAAATAGTGGTTTGGGAGTTTGAAGGTTGGCAGGACTAATACTTCTGTGGGAGGATGACTGGAAAATATCCAGGGAGTCTATGAGCAGCATATGGCAGCTGACATTATGGGGTAAAAAGCTACAGTGAAACCAAAAAGCTATTATTTTGCTCTTTTTTTTTTACTTAAAAAGTTCATATAAAGTAATACAAAGAAGTGTTTTAAAAATGCAAACTGGAAGCTTTGAGCCTGTAAGAAGGAGGCATTAAATTGATCAAAAATGACAGACATTTATAATGTTACAAAACTTTCTATTTCAAATAAATGCTGTTATTTTGAACTTTATATTCATCAAAGAATCCTGAAAAAAATTAATTACAGTGTCCACAAAAATATTAACAATATTAATGCTCAAAAGTAAGCTTTGCCACCACAAGAATAAATTACACTTTAAAATATATTCAAATAAAAACAGTTATTTTAAATTGTATTACCAGTTAAATAAATGCAACAAAAGAAAGATGTAGATTGACTACAAGAAAAATGCTTTTGACGGTTTCACAGTTAGTACATAGTACATAAAACTATATATAACGGGTTGATTAAATGTTTCTTAAAAAGTGAGCGTGTGTGTGTGTGAGTGAGAAAAGCGAGAGAACAAGCACTACATCTGGACTACATGAGCGGGAGTGCTGACACCAGATAAGATTGTTTATAATTATTGGGCTGCTAATCGTGGGTGGATAGAGGAGACAGACGTACCCATGGAGAAAAAACTGAGGGAGGGATGGAGGGTAAGTAAGACGAAGAGAGTTGTGAGTAAAAAATAAATAGAGAAGTCTATCACATCGGAATGGTGAAAATCGTTGCTTAGCAACAGAAGACCAAAAATTAGTTAGAACATTGAGATCCTGTCGTCAGAGAACTTTTCAATGAAAGTTGCAATGTGCAATGAAACGTTACCCAATTATTATTTGATAAGTCTCTGCATATGAAGGTTTTAGGTATCAATTCTGTATGTAATGTTTTGAAGCATAATTAAAATTAATTCCAAGTCACAAAAGCACAGAATAGCAGTGGTGCCACCAAATAAAGTTAAATAATTACCCCCATCTTACCGTTTACAATAGTTCGACGAGTTACCTCCCACAAGACGAGACCCAGGGCCCAGATGTCAGTTTGTTTATAAGACTCAAAAACATCAACACGAATACTCTCGTCCAAAACCTCCGGTGCCATATAACGCTTGGTGCCCACCCTCGGGTTGTTGCCCACGTCCAGATAATCATTAGACTGAGAGTGAATGACAGCCAGGCCTGAGAGAGCACACAGAAGACATCATGTTTACAAAGAAAAACTAAATTTGCTGACAACATTTATATTTAATTATAATTATATATAAAGGGTTGATTAAATGCTTCTTAAAAAGTGTGTGTGAGAGAGCGAGAAAAGAGAGAGAACAAGCACATCTGGATTACATGAGTACTTTATTTCACCCTTAATAAAGTATATGATTCACCAAAGTAAAATGGGAATTGTTTTTTACTAAATTGGTTTGGCAATAACAGACTCTTCCATTATACTAGTGTTCTGGGTGGTTACTGGGGTGTTGCTATAGTTGCTAAGTGTTTTTAGCATGTTTTATGCAATACCAAAATGCTATTATTGTTGCCAGGGTGTTGCTATTGTGGTTGTTACTCGGTTGCCAGGATGTTGCTGAGGTGTTCTGTTTTCATCATGCTTTTATGTGGTTGCAAAGGTGCTTTAGGCATTGCTAGGTGGTTGCTACAGTATTTTAGGTGGTTGCCAGGGTGTTGTTATGTGGTTTCTGAGTGTTTTTATTTGGTAACAAAGGTGCTCTGGTGTTTTAGCATGTGATTATGCACTCTGGTGGTGGTAAGGTTGTTGTCAGGGCGTTTTCATCCGATTGCAAAGGTGGTTGTTAGGTGGTTGGTACAGTGTTTTGGGTGGTTTCCAGGGTGTTGATAATATGCAGTTGATTAAGTGTTCTAATTCTTTTAATGTTTTTATTTGTTAGCAAAGGTGGTTGCTAGTAAGGCTGGGTTTTGACACAAATTTCACAATTCGATTAGATTCTGACTCATCACGTACAGTACATGCACATTTTCTCAATTTAAAAACTCAATTAATGCTGTAAAATACACGAGAATCGGTTGGTACTACATTACTATAATATTCAAGGTTAAAATGAACTGATTTTAAAGTGGAGGACATGAAAGTGGCTTTTCTTGAACTGAGGTTCTACACTCACTCCACATTAAACAGCGCCAAAACAGCATTTATTGTTTGAATACTGTAATAAAATGGACAGAATTTGAAATCTGAGCCTTTGTTTTATATCAAAAGTAACAAAACACGAAGCTTATCATGATTTATTGGATGGGAGGTGCACTTACTGAGCTACTGTTCCTTTCATTAAATGAAAACAAACTAGACTAATCGACAATCGATTTTAATCAATATTGTTTTGTAAAAATGGGAATCGATTAAAATCGACAAATCAATATTTTTTACTCAGCCCTGGTTGCTACAGTGTTTAAGGTGGTTGTCAGGGTGTTGCTATGTGGTTCTGACTGTTTTTATCATGTTTTATGCCGTGTGGTTGCTTATAGAATACCAAAGACATGTCACTCGTGTAATTTGCAGCTGGTTGCAGTTTCCAGGGTATGCGGTTGCTTAAGTGTTCTGAATGTTTTTAGCATATTTAGCATAAGGTCTTCCGGTGCTTACTATTGTATTCTACGAGATGATTACTAATGTGTCCCTAATACTCTGGTGATCAAAACACATCACCCCTCAACAAATATGACAATGTGAGAAGTCATTAATTTCTGTATCACTAATGATTTGGAATGTGTTATGTGCTAAAGACTCTTCTGTTTTTTCCTAATTTCTCACCCAGGTCTGCAATGCAGCACTGGCCATTTCTCTTCACCAAAATATTGCGGCTTTTCAGGTCTCGGTGTGCAATGGCCGGTTTGCCCTGCGTACTGAGGATCTCGGTGTGAAGGTGCACAAGGCCGCTGGCGATAGACAGGCACATGCGCAGGCAGCCCTCGGGGTCCAGCTTGCTGTACTGCAGGAAGTCATAGAGGGAGCCCAACTCATGGAAGTGTGTGACCAGCCACAGCTGAGTGCTGGAGTTTTTAGACGTCATGTCTGATGCTATGAAGCCTGATAGCCGGACAGAGAACATGTGTAAGAGAGAAATATTACATTTTGAATCAAATGTTGTGTAATTCTTGGGTAAGTCAGAACATATTTTGGCTGCAGCAGTACTCGCAGAATGATCCCTTCCCACACAAGCAATGAAAAATGAAGTGTGGGTGCAACTTACCCAAGATGTTTTCATGTCTTAGTTGGACCGTGTTGTAGATTTCAGTCTCTCTAAACCAGGACTGTTCATCACGAGAGGAGAAAATCTTGACAGCCACACTTTCTCCCATCCAGGTGCCTCTCCATACCTCTCCATAACGCCCTTTACCTGTCAGAATAATTCAGAGGGGAACATTAATAATGAAATTAGATGCATATTATAGTGATGTATAGTGATCATGTCACGGTGCACACACGAGGGAGGAACCAGGAACACGCAGACGAGGATATGAACTCAAATAACAGACTTTACTTAACATCAAGGCATGGCAAGACAAGGCAGGGCAGGACAGACATCAACAGCAACACCGGGGATAACGAGTAGACCAGACAAAGTTTAACTGAACAGACAGGACTAATATACACAGGTAAATCATAGATAACGAGACGAACACGGCTAGACAAGAATTAACTAATGATTACGTTTAACAAGGACAGGAAACAAACCAAATATGGGCACAAGAGGCAGGAACACATGACACACACACGACAGTTCCCTGACATAACTCCCCCCTCCCGAAAGGCTCGTCCCGAGCCTTAACAGTTCCATCGGGGAGGGGGGGTGGGCGCTCTGGAGGCCTCTCAGGACAGACACGGACCACAGGACGGGGACCTCCAGAGCGGAACAGACAGACAGTACCCATGGCAGAGCAGGGAGCTCAGGAGGCCATGGCAGGTGGTAACTGTGGCCATGGCATCCTTCTTCGGCCCACCCACTCCACCCAGAGCTCTACTACCCCCCCCCAAAATTTCCATGGGGAATCCAGGGGGTATCAGGAGCCCTCCGGGGCTAGACAGACAAAACACGACAAGACACGACAGAAACCCTCCAGGGTCAGACAAACAGGACAGGACATCCCACAGGAACCAGAAGCCCTCCTGGGCTGGCTAGGAAGCTGAGTCTTCCTCTGGGCATGACGAGGAGTCAGGGGCCCTCACAGGGTCCCTCAGCGACCTCCTCCACTTCTGCGACAGGGGGGGCAAGCGGCTGTGACTGGCCTCCATGGCCACAACTCAAGGAGCCGCCTGCCCCAGACGAGTCTCCATGGACAAGACATGACACGACAAGGTAAGTTTTAAAATGTTCCTGTGGGCACAACGAACACAAACACGGCTCTCCTGGCCGTGACATGTGGACTTGATCCACGGAGAGGGTATCGGCGACCGGCAGGCTTGAGTCAGCGGCAATCCGGTGGGCTTGAGTCAGCGGCAATCCGGTGGGCTTGAGTCAGTGGCGGACCGGCGGGCATTGAGTCAGAGGCGGACCGGCGGGCATTGAGTCAGAGGCGGACCGGCGGCGTGCACAGGGGAGCCGCGGACGGCGGCGTGAACAGGGGGAGCCGCCGACGGCGGGTTGGCTTTCCCCGCGGACGGCAGCGTTGATCTCCCGCGAACGGCGGGCACGGTGAAGCCGCCGACGGTGGGTTGGCTTTCCCCACGGACGGCGGACTTGGTGAACCGCAGGTAGCGGCGTGAACTCCCGCGAACGGCGGGCTCGGTGAAGCCGCCGACGGTGGGTTGGCTTTCCCCACGGACGGCGGACTTGGGTGAACCGCAGGTAGCGGCGTGATCTCCCGCGAACGGCGGGCTCGGTGTGAGCGGCGAGGTTGGGAGCCGCGGACGGCGGCGGAACATCTCCCGCGATCGGCGGGCTTGGTTGAGCCGCGGACAACGGCGAACTTCTCCCGCGATCGGCAGGCTGGAGGGATCGCGGCCAGCGGACTCGCGGCACTCGCGGTGATCCCACCAAACTCCCACGCCCACTTGACGCGGGCTAAGGCAGGATGACAAGCGGCGACTTCCATGCCGCGAGGGACAGACGAAACAGGAACAAACAAAAAGACTTTTAAAAAACGGAAAACAAAACGAGGTGAAGGGGCGCCGCTTACTGTTTTGGTCTGGTCTTCTGTCACGGTGCACACACGAGGGAGGAACCAGGAACACGCAGACGAGGATATGAACTCAAATAACAGACTTTACTTAACATCAAGGCATGGCAAGACAAGGCAGGGCAGGACAGACATCAACAGCAACACCGGGGATAACGAGTAGACCAGACAAAGTTTAACTGAACAGACAGGACTAATATACACAGGTAAATCATAGATAACGAGACGAACACGGCTAGACAAGAATTAACTAATGATTACGTTTAACAAGGACAGGAAACAAACCAAATATGGGCACAAGAGGCAGGAACACATGACACACACACGACAGTTCCCTGACAGATCATCAGTGCACTGTTATTAGTTTTATATTTTAAATATATTTGATATATAATTTATTAATAATATAATAACATTTTAATACATTTTTGATAGATAATAATAATAATATAAAAAATAATGTTACAATAAATAGTAATAGTTATTATTTTATTATTATTATTTTTAAGAACATGATAATAATAAAACATTGTAACAATACATTTTAATTGTATTAAATTATTATTTATTGTTAATAAGATGATAATAATCATAATAAATATATTTACAACAAATGTATTTGTATTAAATTATTATATAAGTATTTATTAAATTAAGGTAGCATTTAAAATATTAAAGTATTTAAATTTAAGGTACATTTAAATCAGTATGCCGCCACCCTCTCAGTCACATTCATGTACATTCATGTAGTCACAGCATGTATTTAAAGAAAGGGATGCAGCATGACACATCTCAACCTCCTAGACTTCATAGCATCACCCTGCAGTTGTTTCAATCTCTGCCAATGCAGCATTGTGTAATGAGATATGAATGTTCTCTCACCAACACACTCAACCAGAGAGATCTGTCGAGCCATGGTCCTCTGCACCAGATAAGGCAGACCGGTCCCACTGCCCGACGTACAAAACTCATCAAATATGTCCTAAAAAAGAGAAATACACACACTTAGATTACTGACCAAACAAAAAATCACACACAATTTGAGTCACTCAGCTCAGAGGCTGCTCAGAAGACTGACTAACTAAAACTAACTAAAAAAACTTTATCTCAGATGTTTCTCCACTTTTGATTACAAACTTTGTAATCTTAAACACAGTTTATGACATTGTGAGACATATTTGAGATTACAAGGGTATCTTCTCCATAGATAACATTTTCTCTCCATTGAATCTCATTGTTGTCTATGAGAAACAGCAGTGAATTTTCTCTAATGTAAATACGAGTGCAAAAATCAGATAATAATCATTAAGACTACTAGCTCATTACAAATAATGAAGGGAAGACACTGAGATCAGTCAAAAAGCTGTGAATGCCACCCAGCAGTAGTGTTTTACCCCATATGTTGGGTCCCCTCCACTGGGGACTTTGAGCATGGAAGTGTCATGTTCCACCAGCTGGTGGTCCTGTCGCCTCGTACGCAGCCACAACACGAGCCCACAGGCTGCCATCGACAACACCAGCAGCACCAACAATGGCACTCCCACCAGCAGAATCACTCTGATGGGCTTTTCCACTGGAAACAGACACAACAGACAGAAACAAAACTTTACCACACCAGCTGAAAAAACAGTGCTGCATAGCCACATTCTTTTTATGTTCAAAGTTGAACTAGATTCAACTTTGGCGTGAACATGTTGTTGTGTTCAGCATCCTACTGTTATATAGTGGCCTCAAAATGAATTTGGACATTTCTGGAGACATAATCACTTATAAATGTATGACTATCACTGCATTAGATATAAAGTAGCAAACAAACAGTAATATTCAAAGAAATTATGCTAGAGACTTATGAGCCTGTTATGAGCCAACTGATGTGATGATTATATATAATGTCATTTGAACGTTTAAACGATATATGAAAGGGCGAGAAAATAAATTTTGGCCATTTTTTATATATTTTGGATACTATGAATATATTTTGGTTAAACGTTTAATAAAAGTGGGCAAAAGATATGAGGATATAACAAAAAATAAATAAATAAAAAATAAAACAAAAAAAAAAGATAAGCAATAAAAGCCATTTCTTTGTATTTTGCTACATATTTAAAATATATATTTAAATATATTTAAATAGTTTATTTGAGTTAAAGCAACATAAGTTTAATTAAACCCTGTCAAACACCAATATAACAGTAGGAGGCACCAGAGAGCAAACTTCTACAATTGTCAGGCCAACCAAGGAAAAAGAGTCTTTCATTTTACTAATTAATCTCTGTATTAACTGTAAAACGAGTAACGAGTTTTCTGAGCTAAAATGAAAAAAAAAAAAAAAATGACTTGCCTGTTTTTTCAGGCACAGTGAGGTTTGCATTGCAGAGGTGTGTTTTGCAGCACACGGAATGCAATCCAGGTACAACAGGCACATGGCACTGCTCGCTGGTGGGAAAACAGCCCCTGACTACCCGCTCATGGACTGAACTGAAGAAGCAAATACGACCCCAGCAGGTGTTGTTTACACACGCATATGTGTTCTCACAGCTGCACTGTAAAATGCCCTCCTCGCCTTCAACTATGGACAAGAAAGGGATAATGTAAGTAGAAATTTTATGTGTGAATATCATTACGGTATTTCAGTTGATTATACATTATATGACAACATACCATTCTTTGGGGGAGAGTCTGTCAAAACTTGATCTGAAAAAAGAAATGTGTTTGTTTGTCTAACAAGATGTCCAAGCAGAGCAGGAAGATACATACTTCCTCTGGCTTATTGTCTGCTCAGGAAACAAATATCTACATCACCCGGCTGGTGTTCGTGTAACACTCAGAAATATGCATGCATACATAAAATCTTGTGTGACTGCAATTATGTAACCTTACCTGCGAGAGTTGCGTAACTTCTTGAATACACCAAAACAAACAGTACAACGAGCATCTCAGAAGCCTTCATGTCTAGGAAAGAGGGAATAGAGATCAAGCACTTCGACACAAAAAAAAGCTTCCAGCTCCTTCCATTTATTCTTATGTATATCCCATGCTCCCTTGCACCATCCTTCGATGATCTGGCATTTACAAGGCATCGCTCCATGCTGGAATCATATAATGGCGTAATCATACAGTGGTGTAGTGTTGGAATCTCTTTACAAGCCCTAATGGAAAATAGCTAAATAACCCCTGTCCGCACCAAAGGAAGTCATGAGTTAAAGAACGACAGATGGAGAGGGTCCAGTCAGTCTGTCTGTGTCGCAATTATAGTTAGAATGGGTGGGAGAGGACTTTAGTGGAGGCCTCGCTCTCCCCTGTGCCGCTGGTCCTCACAGACACTCTGGCTGCTGCTCACGCAGAGTAAATATTGATGGCTATACTTCCTGCCAGTCAGAGGCCGCACCCGGCTAGCCGTCCAGATACTCCGGATTGCTTGTTCCTTTAGGTCTGGAAGGCGTCTGGTCACGCAAGCAAAATGGCTGAGTGAAAACCTATTTTATGAAAATGATGGAAAACCTGCATGCTTAAGTGTTGGCCTTCAAGGCCAAGGCCACTTTCAACAAGAAATGCATGAAATCTACACCGTTTTGTTGTATATAGATTATTTATAAAAATTATTTCACTAAAAATGTCAAAATATTACATGAAACTTATTTAATATATGAAATATAAATATGTTAATACTAATATATATTTTATTTTTAGTTTTATACATGAACTACATTTTCTTTTCTTGATATTACTGTCTTTTATATAATCTATCTACAATATTTCTATTGTTTACAATTTTTATGTATTATATAAAATGTTTTTAATATAATACATTTTGATTTTTGTTTATATATATAATTCTGTATATATTTTTATGTTGTATTAAACTAATAATATTAATTATTAAACTAATAATTATTACTACTAATATTTACATATAAATATTTTTACTGTTAATATTTAGTTTTTGGTCATTATATATATATATATACACGATGCTAAGGATGTTCTCAGAAGTCTAATTTTCTAATATAAAATATTAGAATTTGCATATTTGTAGAATTGTATTTACTTGTCTCATTAGTGTTTAGCTCAGTTGCCGTTGCTAGGAAACGCTTATTTTGTTGACTGTGTTGAGACTTGCTGAAATCGCGTTTGGTCTCATACTGTATCGCGTATCTTGTCGGTGTCTGCACTTGCTTGGCCATTTTTTGTGATAAACAGGAAAGTGGGTTCAGCTGAATTGGATTAGTATTTTGTTAGATGGGTATAAAAAGCGTAGGTTACCGCGGCAGCCTTCTTGTGAAGACTGAAGAGTGTAAAGACCATCAACTCCACAGTGCGACTCCGGCAAAGGATTTTTCCTCTTTCCTACACTTTGTTTCACTTCTGTTTCAGTTTTTATAACCATTTCTTACTATGTGCAAGTAAGTTGTTGTTTTAAAATGTGTGCTTGGCTCAGTGTTGATGTCTGTATAGGTTGTTTGTTCAGTTTTAGTGCTTAGTGTTATGTTAGAAGCATTATTATACTCATACCTTTTGTTGTTTTAATATTTTGAATTGTTTTTAGCTTATTTTTTGTTTTCATTTAAATGTTTAATATTGAAATGTTGCTGTATGCATTTGTCAATTTGATTTAATTTCTTTATTTTCTTAAATGTGTGTGTGTGTATATAGTATTTACGGAGTTTTGACTTTTTTTAGTTTGTTACTTTTTCTTATTTGTAAGTCGCTTTGGATAAAAGCGTCTGCTAAATGACTAAAAGTAAAGAATTCTGAGAAATCTCTAGCTGTCAAGATTGTGGACTGTTTTGTGTGTTTTGCTCCCCATGTGTTCTGTGACCCAATTACTTGACTTTACTAATTTCTAATTTAGTAATTATTTTTTATTTCTCCCTCATGTTGATTGTTTAATTTGATCCCAGGTGTGTGTCCTTAGTTCCCTCGTTATCCTGTCTTTTAAAAGCCCCAGTCCTTTCAGTCAGTGTTCCCTGAGAGAGTGTGACAGAAGGACCGACTGAATAGTTACCTCTACGTCTACCCTCTCTTTTGCGCTCTGCGCATTCTATGATGCAAGCCTGAACACAGTGTGCAGAGTGCTGTCGTCCGAAGATGGTCCTCGAGAGGATTTCGCCGCCTTTCTGGAGTGGACTCTGGCGAGAAACGGATCGCCCCCTCATTGTCTCTCCTGAAGATTATCTTGCTAGATTCACTCCGTCCAGCCCTCCTTTGTCTCTGGTTCCCTTGTCCAGCCCTGAGGGGGCTCCCGATTCTCCAGTGCCCACTCCTCGAAAATGCCCTCCAGTGCCCGTGCCTCGAAAATGCCTGCCCTCCCACCTGCTCCTGCCTCCTTCACCGCTGTCATCTGGCAGCCCCTCTGCTCGCCCTCAGCCCACCATCTATGCGGTGCGAGCTCGGCGGGAATACCATCCTCCAGCGTTGCCGTGGTCGGAGTTTCAAATACTCCGCCTCGGCCCGTTGACCCAGTGGCTCCACCTCGGCTCCTAGCTCCCTCGTCTCCACCGTCACCCGTCGATCCACCGGGCTCCCTCGTCCCTCTGGCTCCGCCTTGGTCGGGCGTCAACCTACCATCACCTCGGGACTTCTCTCTTCTGGCTGTGCCTCTTTGCTCCGTCCCACCAGCTCCGTTGGGCTCCTTCCTCCCGCCAGCTCCACCTTGGTCCTCAGTCGCTCCGGCTCCGCCGTGGATCTACGGATCTCCGCTTCGGTCGCCAGAGCCCTTAGCTCCACCCTGGCCCCCTGGATCCTCTGCATCCCCCTGGCTCGTTGGCTCTCCGTCTCTGCCTCGGGCTCTTCCTCCATGGTTGGCCCCATGAAGTCGGCAGCCATTCCTCCTTCGTCGGCTCCACCGTGGGCCACCGTCATGGCTGCGGCCTGGGTCCAGCTGTGCTCCTCCTGCTCCGGGTCCCTCCTGTCTCTTCCCTGGCTCTTCCCTCCTTCGTCGTCCCCCCTGGTCTTTTGTCTGTCGGCCCCCTCCCGGGTGTCCGTCCTCCTGAGCCGCCTCCCAAGTTCCCACCCGCCCCTCCCCTCCCCTTTGGATGTTTCTACAGTGCGAGGACGCACCTTCCGGGAGGGGGCGTAATGTCAGGATTGTGGACTGTTTTGTGTGTTTTGCTCCCCATGTGCTCTGTGACCCAATTACTTGACTTTACTTTACTAATTTCTAATTTAGTATTTTTTTTTTTTTACATTTCTCCCTCATGTTGATTGTTTAATTTGATCCCAGGTGTGTCTCCTTAGTTCTCTCGTTATCCTGTCTTTTAAAAGCCCCAGTCCTTTCAGTCAGTGTTTGTCGGTCCTTGAATGTCTTCCCTGCCTGTGCTCCTTGTAACCTTCTTGAATATTAAAGACTCTTATTGTGAATTCTCAGTGTTTCCTCGTCTCCTTGCTCCGTGTTCCCTCAGAAAGTGTGACACTAGCATTGTTTCAGAGATGGCATATATGTCTGTTTGTTTGTTTTTTATTTTGTTTATCTAAAGCAATGACATTCGTAAATTTTTAACTGATCAAGTGTCCCAAATTTTCCGAATTCATTTTGTGATCGCTATATAACAGTAGGATACTGAAAACAAAACATTTTTGTGTAGCCCCAGCACTATAATTAAAGTGGGTGTACTATATAGTTATGTGATGTCATGGAAAAACGGAGTCGGCCATAATGTTTTGAAATGGATCGGTAATTAGAGCCGGAGTTGATGTGTATAAGTTCAGCTTTCCCTTCTGAAGAAATATCATATAAGACTGCCTTCAGCCATATGTATGAGAAATTTCCTTCAATGTTTAATTTATTTAATCTATTTGACATTGCTATCTGCAATAAATGTTATATAAATGAATGGCGAGATGCAAGCCCACACACAAATAATGGGTAACTGAAAATGATGATATAGAAACACAGTCACTTTGTCTGAGAAGTAGACTTAAGTCTTCCATTTAAGCCCACAAGTGTAACCACAGGTGGGTCAGTGTAAACCACTTTGTCACGTACGCTTAGTGCACAAAAAAAATGGGTAATTGCTAGGCCCTCTGGGGCACATTTAAAGCGGAAAACCACCCCACCCTTTTGGAAATGCTCTCTTCTCTCTGGGTACACTGATCTTTATTTCCAAGCTGCCAGGATGTTTCTCAAATCAGATAGTGTCCGTCTTGAATCAAAGCCTAAAGTGAACATGATGAAATGCGATTCCTGTTTCGATGACCTGCTTGTCAGCATTCTCTCTCAGAGCAGTCTAAAGACCCATGGGAACTAACAGTACACTTTCTAATTCTCCTTCCACTTTTCTCAGGACTCATTCTCTGAAATAGAATAAACCCCTTTGCTGTTCACAGCTTTTTGTCATTTATATTTACATTTATATTACTGTTATTTCTAATACTAACTGTACTAAGTGACTTACCCTGTTGGGTAGTGTGAATATAGAGAATGCTTTTTTATTTTAACATTTTGGGTTAAAATTTTTATGAATGCATAAGTGACAGTGAACCGTTTCACTCACTTTTTGCATTCACTACTTCATTTTAAGCTATGGAAAAGCTGCATGTATTATGATTACAACTATAAAAGAATGAGCAAAATTCTGTTTACAATAGTTTGGATGGAGTAGGCCTATAGCATGCCACTCTAACTGCCCATAATAGCCCACATTGTTAACCTGAAGAAATAAATCAAGAATCTGAGGATTTTGAAAATAGTTAAGGGGAAATTTAGCATTCAGCAGCATATCTCTGACTCCATCTTGCAGCTGTAGGAACTTGCCTGTTTTGACTGCAGTTAAAAAGGGCTGGTACGGCTCAATGTATTTGTAAGCGCCAGCATTTCACAGTTACAGAGATAAATGAACTGACCTCACAGTTCATGATAACTAGATGTGGGTTTCATTTACAGCTCTGGTTGTGTCAGTGAGTGCAACAAGGATTCTTGTAAAACATGATGTGCAAAGACGTCTATGCAGAATACTGGTATTTAAGCTAAGTTATATAAATTCTTGTAGTAGTTAATTCTAATACTTAGGCAGTGTGATTGATATGATACAGCCCACATTTGTTAGCACATTATTGTATGACAGCATCACCCAAGTCTCAGATACTGCATCATTATTACACACACACAATTGTGAATTGTGGGGACATTCCATAGGCGTAATGGTTTTTATATTGTACAAAGCGTATTTTCTATCGCCCTACAACTAAACCTACCACTTACAGGAAACTTTCTGCATTTTTACTTTCTCAAAACTCATTCTGTAAGCCTTTTGAAATATGGGGACATGGGGAAATGTCCTCATAAGTCACCTTCTCCTTGTAATACCTATGTCATACCCATGTAATTATACAAATTTGTGTCTTCATATGTCACACACACACACACACACACATTTAAAAATGACCAAGCTGTAACACATTTTAAATGTCCTTCTGTTATCAACTCACCTGTGAGGAGAACATTTCTCAAATAGGAATTTAAAGGGGAAATACGACTATGATTTTTGTTTTTCTGCTTGTTGTGGTTCTGTTACTTTAAATAATAAAGTTGCTGCTAAATTTGCTACTTCTGCCCCTTCAGAACGGAAAATCTCTAACCTAAACATTTATCAACTAGGCTAATCATGACCCTTTCATTCACAACGTTATCAATTTTACACTCTAGATAGTATTCATATTAATGAATTAGCCCTCGGCACGTTAACCATAAGAGCACTTTTTAAGAGAGAGAGAGAAAGAAAAAAGAGATTAGAAAACATGAAGAGTGGTTTACCTGATTTTCGTCTTGCGCTCACTCTCGAATTAAGTTTATCAAACTTCATCTGTTTATGAAACTCTCTCATTACTCAAAATATAAAACTATTATCTCCTAACGGCGAGTGAAATCAGCGGCTTAAGTCATATCCAGATGTGCTGGATCCTTAACTTTTTCCACATCCTGGTACTCTCGGTGTAAACTCAGTAGTTAAACTCTTTACAGTTCAGTTTTCATTCACTCCCAATCCGATCAGTCTTATTTCCTCAAGCGAAATATTGCGTAGATCGCCGTAATGCAGACCATATCGAGTCGTGGTATATATCTCCAGTCAAATCTCGAGCTGATAAACCGAAAAAACCCGTCTTCTTCCGCTTGGAAATAAACATTCCCTGATCGACTCCATCTCGATAAGTGTAAAGCAAACTTTGAGCAATGTTCTTGATTTAGGGGTTAGATTGCAGATTTTAAAATATACAGTTTTGTCCCACCCCTCAAGCCGGGGTTCACTTGGAATTTGCTCTCATAGCTGTTTTCCTGTTACTGCAAGACCTTTCATTTTTTCCACGTCTGTTTTTTTCTCATAGCTGGTTGCTTACGAATGTGCCTTCTGAGCAAATCCATCTCAAAAGTGATCTCCATTCAGTTTGTGCTCTTCACTTGAAAATGAACGAAGTATTGTAGGCTATTAAGATTAAAATAAATGGATTAGGCTAATTAAAAAATATATATTTTTGTTTATCATTGAAGTTGTCAGTATATGGTCAGGCAGGGTTTTTGGGTGATGTAGCCCTAATCTGAAAGATGTGAGCTGTTAACCAAAAGGTTGTAGGTTTGAAACCTTGCAAGGTTTGAATAATGAACTGGAAATGCTTGTTTTTGCCATTTGATGTTGCTTTTTGTAATATATGACAGTTTTTCAGTTCAGAATTAGAAATCATTTCATATATAGGCTATTACCGTTCAAAAGTTTGGAGTTGCTAAGATTTTGTAATGTTTTTGAAAGAAGTTGCCTTACACCATGGTTGCATTTATTTAATCAAAAACACAGTAAAAATACAGCAATATTGTGAAATGTACCATTTCAAATAACCGTTTATATATTTATGTATTTTTTTCCTTTGATGGCAAAGCTGAATTTTCAGCAGCCATTACTCCAGTATTCAGTGTCATGGAATCCTTCAGAAATCATTCTCATAAAATTCATCAAATCATAAAATTTGATGCTCAAAAATTATCAATGTTAAAAACATTTTTTTCAAGATCCTTGATGAATAGAAAGTTAAAAAGAACAGCATTTATTTGAAACACAAATCTTTTGTAACATTATAAATGTCTTTACTGTTATACTTTTGATCAATTTAATGCATCCTCTGCTGAATACAAGTCTTTATTTTTAAAGAACAGTAGTGTACATTCAACTATATTAGAATATGACCAAATTCTAGTCAAAATCACAAAATTGCATCATAACAAATGTCAAAAGAGAGAATATTCATGTTTTAATTTTTTATTCTATGCTGGATATGTATGTGAACATGTACTGTAAGTTCATTATCATACAATCATATAAAGACTAGAATTTAGATCTTAATCTGAAAATGATGTGCATAAAACATCATCAGTGATAAGCAAAACTGGTAATCCTGAGGCCATAAATTGCTTTTAAGTAGATTGGACACAGATGGACAGTTGGTTTATTTGATGGGACACTGCTGAGGGTGTAGCACTCCTGGAAAGAAGTGTAAAAAAATTAATGACAGAATGCTGGTGTGATGGCTTCACGTGTCTGCGTTTACTGAGAATGAAATCAATGAGAGCATATGCACACTACAACAACTCCGTACACTACATGGACAACACATGTATGACTTTTGCATAGTAATAACTGGCTATAACATGGACAACTTGAAACACTTTTCATACTCAGCTTTTACAATTACCAAAATGATACTCAATCTCACATATTTCACCAGAAGATTAAAGCTTCGAAGATATGCAGATAAGCACCAAAATTATCAAGATATATATAACATTTTCACTAGTATTTAACCTTAATCACATATATAACCTTCATAACACGAAATTGACAATGCAAAAAAAGGTATTTAGAATACAATCCATATTCTCAGTTGAGAACATGCTGCTCAGTTCGTTGTCTTATGTATTACATTGAATGACAAGACATATGAAATTCACTCTTCAAATACATTCACTCAAATGTAACGCCTAACACACCGTTAACAGCCATCGCCGCAGATTAAATGACCACGTGTGTAAATTGAAGAGAATTAATTCATAACGCTAAACAATATTATCTCTTATAGATTCGAATAATATTTCTACTTTAACCATTCATGGTATCCGGTAACATTTTGGCTTCATAATTTTTGGAAAAAAGTTACATGGTTTTCATGTTTTTAGCATTCTACCAAAATAGTGACATGTTTAACTATATGGAACACATACTGGTCAAGCTCAGTGACTTAAAAAACAAGAATTATAGGTATATTGTTCAGACACTCGCTGTGAATGTATTCCACCCTGTTAGGGACATACACATAGTTACCACAACATTTTTATAATGTAAATGTTAAACAAAAATGAGCAATAATAAGATAGTATATGTCCCTATGCCATAATGATATTTCTTTTATTCTTGAAACAAAAACAAAACAGTTATTAATTAATAGAATATATCTTGATTATTAAGAACAGGTACTTTTTTGTGCCCATTTTTACCAACAGTATAGTAAATAATATAAAAATTTTGCTCAAAAACATATATATGCTGGTAATGCTCCTCACCTCACAAAATAAGACAAAGGTATGCCAAACATTTAATGTTGCTTTCAAATTTTTATTTAAAATGACTTGTCTAACAGGGTGGAACACCAGTGTTAACAGGTTCTAACAGCAAATGAGCTTTCCGTAATTGTTCTGCATGGTTTGCCGTCTGTAATGTGTGGAACTGCACCTGCATAATATTGTTTCAAAACAATACAAAAAATAGCTATGTGGGTATAACTACAATCAAATTCAACATTTATCAGGCTTTAAAAATTACTTTTAATTTAAGTGAACTTAAAACAATCTTCACATTAACCCAGTATAACAACGTCATATTTATGTGGCCATTATAACTGTCTAACAGGTACCCTCTTAAGAAAAATGGTTCTAAACAATACCAAATTGGGGTTCTTTGGCTTGAAACAATAGCAGAATCCTTTTTGGTGCTAAATAGAACCCCTTTTTATTAGTTTCCATAAAGAACCGTGCTTTGAAAGTCCTATGTATGACCTGCTGTTATAAATACCCTTTTTAATAACAGTTTATTTTCATTCATCAGTATATATGATGTCATATTATTAATACAATTTGAAAGTTACAATTTAAATATTTTTTTTATCTAATAAAAGCTTTTAAGAAATAAATAATTTACCTGTTGACAGTCTGTCTTGAGCTACAGAAAATGAAGATGAAGTTTAGATGAAGTTTAGCCTAGTCCATAACATAATTTAAAAATATTTTGAGTTTTTTTATCATTTCATGGTTTATATTTCTAGTGTAAGTTGATTATTTGCACTGAGGACATGATAAAACTGAATGCATGTATCAATAAAAAGGTGTGTAAAAAAAACAAAATAATATTTTTAATGTCTATTATCTCTGTTTAAGTGATAAAGTATGTATAATTTAAGCAATTTCTTATAAATATGTGACTATTTTAGAGAAAACATAAGTAAATCATAGCGACAGAAAAGTCATTGTATAACAGGAATGATATGCTAATCATGTGCTCGACTGCACTGAACTCACCACACTCTTAATAAAGTATCAAATAACAGTTTTCAACACATACAACTCACTTATATTATTTCAAACAGTGTTTATACTCAGATCGACAGTATATTTTGTGCATTCTACTTTGCAGTTACCTGGAAAGAAGTGTAAAAGAATTAATGTGTGATGGCTTCACGTGTCTGCATTTACTGAGAATGAAGCACATCACGGGCACACAACCGAATGAAAATTATTAATTTACTAATTACACAAAATATATTTTCCTTCTCATAAAAACAAATAACAAATTAAATACTATTTTACAATATTAGAAAAATAACATTAACCAGTTTTATATTAACTTTGGGAACTTAATCACCATATCACAAGGGCAGGGCGGCCTGAGGTTATGATGACATCTCCCTCTAAAGCTGGTTATGCTCTAAAGAGGTTATGATGACATCTCCCTCTAAGGGTCCCATATGGTCCAATGAGGCCGAGAGGAATCTCAGTAAACAGCATGACAGCTCTTACAGATATGATGGAAACAAAAATCCCATCTTTCATTCATTACAACACAATCAAGAAATAAGTTCCAAGAATAATACTAACTTAAACTGCATCATAACACACGAAAGAAAATGTCCATGCAGTTTCCTTTGGAGTCTTTTTCAATCTGCTTTCTTGGCTGGTGTTTTCAGACACAGCTGGCAATCCTCAGATCTGAGGAGAGGAGAAGAAGAACTGTTGTTTGAACAGCATTTGTGTATTTATTTTCCCAGTTCCCATGATATGTGTGATTTTGAAGGCTGTCTTTTCTCAGACTTCTATTAACAGCAGCACAAACTAACTGTTTCCATATGACTGATTGAAATCCTTTTTTCTGAGAAATTATTTTGAGCATGGGACAACAACTCCAATTCTCTTTTTACCACTTCTTTAAATGAATCAGAACAATTCTCTAATATTTTCGAATGTTTAAAAACTTGCAGGTCTGAAATGTTTGATGCTTTGTTTGAAAAATTTGAAAGGAATTGTTCACGTAAGGAATAATTGACGACAGGATGTTTGTCAGCCAATCAGTTTCAAGCATTCAACGGCCCTGTAGTATAACCAAAAATAAACATTTACTTGAAATACATTCACCCTCAGGCCATCCAAGATGTAGATGAGTTTGAAAAGTTTTTTTTTTTAAAGAAACCAATCCATCATTAAGATGTTTTGAACCGTTGCTTCCGGCTATCCATAATATTGCGTTCTCCAGTGCAAAAGTGATCTCGTTTGAATCAGGAGAGGAATATGCACCATTTACAAGTGAAAACAGGCCTAAACAGTTCTAAACAAATATGTTGGTGGATTTTGAGGACAACAGGGGATGGCGTTTTTAACTGAAGGAAGCATTATTATGGATTATGGACTGATATTTTGGTCAGAAGTGATGGTTTAAAGTTAAAATGCCTTGATGGATTTGTTTCTTATAAACACACAGCTTTTCAGTAGACTAGAGTCATTTGGATTACTTGTGGATTATTGTGATGTTGTTGTGTTTTGTGCTATTTGGACACTCATTCTGGCGGCACCCATTCACTGCAGAGGTGAGAAAGTGATGTAATGGTGATGTAATGCTAAATTTCTCCAAATCTGTTATGCCAATAGTATGCATATCCCTCACAGTTTTTCTTTCATTCACATTAAATTAAATATCTCATCTAGTTCAAATAAGGTCCATCAGGCCCTCATGTCACTGATATATTTTCACTTGTAAGCTATATTGAAGAGCAAACCAGCTTCAGCAGTTTATCTCAGCATATTCCCCATTCAGAAAAAGGAACAGCAGGACATGATACTCAAAAAGAAAAAAACTAGTGTAAAAACGGTTGTGTCCCCTTTTGCCCAGTCTGTAATTTGGTTTACATAGCTTTACCTTTACTTCACTTCAAGGCAAAGATCAGTTACGTAAGGATTTATTTCTAAGTCCACTTGTCCTCCTTTGTGTTTTGACCTTACTGCTCCAATTATAGCCTTGCCTTAAGCTTAGTGATTGGTTAAAACTTTCAGTGATATCACGGAACTAAATTAGTGCAGAATAACACATGCCACAAATATGTGTGTTTAAACTTTATTGAATTAGTCTCTCTCTTTTTTGTTTTTGTTTTGTTTTATATGTTTCATTCAACTAGATATCACAAACAATGTATAGTCAGTCAAAACAAACAGGAACACATAACATATTGGCTGGTGCAATGTACAGAACAATTTCCATCTCGCAGTCTAAAGGATAATTTTGCACACACCAATAATAATAATAATAATAATTAAATGAGTGCTGCATAGATTTTTCTTTTCAAGGGGTCATTTTAGTGCTTGCCTTTATAATGTACACAATAAGTGCTTTTCCTGAGAGACAAAAAGACAAAATAATGAACAAATTCATACATCCATTTAATTTCAAATGTAATTGCATACAGGCAGAGGAAAGATAAATATTCTAAGTGTCCTTTTGCCTGTATGATAAAAGACTATTAAAGTGCTTGTAGAATAGTTTAATGCAGACAAATGACAATACATGGACAAATACACTACCATTTAAAAGTTTGGGGTCAGTATGACTTCCTTTCTTTGTTTTTTTTTAAAGAAAATGATACCTTTATTCATCAAGGATGCATTAATTTGATCAAAAGTGACATTTATAATGTAACAAAATATTTCTATTTGAAATAAATGCTGTTCTCTTCTTCCTATTTATCAAGGAACCCTGAAAGAAAAAATCAGTTCAGTATCAGTTTCAACAAAAATAATAAAAAGCCAGACTGTTTTCAATATTTATAATAATAAGAGCTTCTGTTGCGAACACTAAAGACACTAAAGTTCAGATTCAAAAATCAGCTTTGCCATCACAGGAATAAATTACATTTTAAAATATACTAAAATGTAAAACAGTTACTTCATGTTGTAATAATATTTCATAACTTTTCTGCTTTTACTGTATTGAATACATGCAGCCTAGGTGAATACAAGAGACTTTCAAAAACATTAATACTGATAAATCAGACTGAACCCAAACTGAACGGTAGTGTAGCTTAAAAAGTTTTTTTTGTAAAATTATCCATTACAATGAATACTGTTGCCTTAGCAAACACATTAAGTATTGTGGGCTTAAAGAAGAAAACATCAGTAATGAAAAACTATATTCAAAATGGTTGTAAATATAGACCTACTGGTTGTTGGAGAGGTATTAATCGTATTGAGGTTATATAAATGAATCAAATGTCTTTAGACTGCCTTGTCCTGCTGTCCATTCATTTAAAACGACCATGAAAGCAAGATCCATTTCCCTTTAACTCCTGAAAAAGATATGAAAGGTCTAGAATGATGGCAGACAAGTCTGAGAGCTTCATGGCAACCTGTTGGCAGTTTATTCATTTTTTAGCTTTTTTCTTGGTTTCTTTATCCCTTTTCTCTTGTTCTGCTTTTTCCTTTTTCTTCTCTTTTTTCTTCTCCTCTTTAGCCTCCTTATACTTCCATATCGGTGGCTCTAAGTAACCTTTGGTTAGCTTCTTCTTCTTCTCCTTCTTGGGCGTTGGCTCTCCAGACTTGGTCACTTTGATTTGGGGAACGCAGCCGGTGGGGAACACGCTATTGCGGCGGGCCATGCTGCGCGGGACAAACTTGCGAACTCCATTGGAGGCCATGGAGAGCACACTGCCTCTCCGCTCCGAGTCAGAGCAGCACGAGCCCAGCGACACAGAAGAGGTGGAGGTAGATGCGACAGAGATGGAGCCATAGCTGTGTCGCATCTCATGTTCCTCAAGCTTTTTCCCAGGGTGCATCTGCATCAGTTCAGGCACAGCCAAGCGTCTCTTTCCAATCTCTGGCGGGCTCGATGGACATAAAGGACGGCATCCGGTGACCACCAAGGGACTGTGGATACTTGTGGTTATGCGCACCATATGGTCCATGATGCCTTTGTCCTGGGGGTCATGTGGAAAACTAAAGGTGAATGTGGACTTCAGACGATGGGCGACTTTCTGTCCTGTGCTTTTTGTGGCTGTGGCCTTGGCCACTAGCTCCTTCAGGTCTGGCCACTCTGGGACATATTTTTCACAGAATTGTTCAGCCTGAGGCCTGCTGTTCAGCCGTCTAAGTTTGTATAAAGTCTCAAAGCGACCTGTCTTCAGAGCCCATTCTCGTATATCCTTCCCCCTTGTGGCATCCACAACATTTATGTCGGCTCCTAACAAAGCAGAGACGTAAGGAGACCATATTACATTTTTTCCTCATAGCTTACACACTAAAATCCATTCTGTTAGCCAGATATCCAAATGCTTAACAACTTTTTTTTGTAAACAAATAGTAATTATTTTATAGCACATTCTTTATAGCACAATACTTAAGAACAAAACTATATTTATATATAAACTATATTTATGATGTGTCTTTTTATCTGCTGATTTGCTGTAAATTTGATAGATTACAGTATTACAGTAGTAGAATTTGTGGCTATAGTTACTTTGGCATGAAATGCATAATAGTGTAAACATGTTATTGGCTGTGTGACTGGAAAAATAAAAGAAGTTGTTTTTACACCGCCAAGTGGCCACTTTGGGTATAACATCTATGTCTGATCTTGAAGGACTTGCATTTCCATTTTTAAATGAATTTTAGTTATTAAACAAACCAGATTAAGCTAAGTATGACATAAAACTCATTGTTAACTTTCACATATCTCTGTTCAAGTAGAGTAAAACACATTTACATGAATTTTGAGGAAAAGACATATTTTATTATCTTTCACGTTGGGGTACTTGAACAAATGTGATTGATTTGATTAAATTATTAAATGGGGTACTTGATAAAATGATATAGTATTTAAGAATTATTATTATTAGATTGTCCAACTTAAGTTAAGCAACCAGTGTCATAACAAATGCAATACAATTCAAGACCACCACATTAGAGCAAGAAATAACATCATTATTGTAAAGATCGTTAAATTGATTGTTTTTAGTTAAGTGAAAACCTACTGACATTTTGACAACTGACTACATGCATTGTAGGTGCAGTGAGTGTAAGTTGTCACATCTTAATAATCACCGGTAAGAGTGCACATGGCTAATCCATTACTCGCCGTGAGGCTAAACGATTATCCAAGGGATCAGAAAAGAAAATGTCCTCAGGTTGGTCTTTTAAACCTGCTTGCGCTTACGTCGTGCCACCACATCAAGGTGTTTTGTTTTCTACTTTACCTTACATACCTTTCTATATACATATATAGAATTTAAACTAAGAAATGTCTAATAATAAGATTTTCTGAAATAATTATTTTTTTAAATTTTCACTCACAATTCTTATGATAATATTATATATTGTAATACATGTATAAATAAATAAATAAAAATGGCTAAACAGTAGCATTTCCAATAGTGGTCTCAGAAACTTTTGTGATGTGCAACCTTTAGTACTGGTACTCAATATTTTGATGTTTAAATATTTGTCATTCTCTTATGAAATATAGCATGTACAACTGTATATAAAATATAGCATATAAAACTGAGTGTAAAAATGTTGTGACATCATGCAATAACAGGCACTTAAAACCTTGTGTTTATGCTGTTCTATTTTTATTTGCTCTATATTCTGGGATGAAACAGGAACAGCGTCCCATGGTTTTGAAGTGAAGTGAAGTGACATACTGCCAAGTATGGTGACCCATACTCGGAATTCATGCTCTGCATTTAACCCATCCAACGTGCACACACACAGCAGTGAACACACACACACACACACCGTGAACACACACCCGGAGCAGTGGGCAGTGGGCTTGCTCAAGGGCACCCGAGTCGTGGTATTGAGGGTGGAGAGAGCGCTGGACATTCACTCCCCGCACCTACAATCCCTGCCGGCCTGAGACTCGAACCCGCAACCTTTGGATTACGAGTCTGACTCTCTAACCATTAGGCCACGACTTCCCCAAATTTTTATAACTATTATACACCAATTCACTTCATACAGATTGCAGAAAGCTGGTAGGATCTCATCTGTCCGACCTGGTCAGTCTGTAAACTAATTATTACAGTCCTAAAATAACATACCAGCCATGAGCAGTGATACCACGCAGTCATCGCTGCCCTGCATGACTGCCTTGAGGAGTGCGGTGAAGCCTCGGTTGTCCCGGAGCTCCATGTCCACACCACTGAAGTAATTTAGGATGTAGGTGAGGATGATTACAAAACCTGCAGTTTTTATAGAAGGAATTAGGAATTAGGTCCTTCGTACTTTATCATTTTTCTTTTGTTTAATGTGTTAATAAAGAGCCTACCAGCCTGTGCAGCAATCATGAGTGCAGTGTTGCCGTCATTATCCTGATGATTGATATCTAGAAAAGGGCACTGATTGAGTCCATACACAAGATCCACAAAGCCTTTTGAGACTGCCACCATCAGACCATTCTATCAAAGAACAAGAAGAGGATTTGTCAGCATAGAAAATGAAGTAAACCATCTCTTCTGCCAAATTTCTGTCATACGGATGATACTTTATGAGTATAATAAGGTTATCTGACTCCTTACCCTGCCATTTATGTCTAGTTCCATGACTTCGTCTCTTGTAACACCCCTCTCCAGAACTCTGCGGAGGGCTGCCACATTGTTCTTGGCACAGGCTTGGTACAAGGTGTTGGCAGAGCCTCCACTGGTATCTTCCCGTTCATAGTCAGGGAGCACGGAGTCATCTGACAGCACGCTCCCAGAATCTGAATCATTCTCAGAAATTGACAACTCAGAGGCATCCTCATCTGGACCGGAGCCCAGATTTGGATCCTCCTGCACCGTGACTTTAACCTCAGCCATCTGGCCAGCACGAGCCAGGACTCACATGCTCAGCAGGCACTTCATAATCATCTGCATCCTCGCTGCACCCTCCCTGGAATCTGCAACGAGAAATATAAAGGCCAAGCTGAAACCACACTTTGAGTGTACAACAAAATATACTGGCATACATACAAGCTCATTTTGTTCTTTTATGAAAAGACTATTATTTTACATAGTGCCATAGTTGGAAATAAAAAAACTAAGTTAAAAACCCTAATATTAAATTTTTTTAATTAGTTGGGGACAAAAATCATTGTCAAAATAGTGTATTTTTAATGTACAATATCAGAACAACTTAAATTTACTTCAGAAGCAAACAACATTACAATGTTACATTTAAAAAACAATTTTCAGTGAGGTTTAAGCTTAAAGTAAGAAAAAACTGCTTGTCAATCTTATATCATAAGTTAAATTTGCAGAAAAATATAATAATCCAGAAGTGGCACCATGTGATCACGTTTTCTCGTTCTCATGAGCAATTTTTTCAGGCATGTGCAAAGTTTGCATTTAAAGGGCTCTGTAATTACTTTATACAATACACAAATAGTATTGTTTTTAATGCTTAGCAATTTATTTATTTATTTTTTACTGGGAAACAAAGCGAAAATACTGACAAAGGAATTTATTTATTTTTACTTACTTATCGTTTTTTTCAAGGAACAAAAAATTGGCAACAATGGTTCTATGAAGAAACATCCATGGAAACTTTCCATTGCACAAAAGGTTCTTTATAGTGGAAGAAAGTTCTTTAGATTTTTTAAATGTTCTTCACTCAAACTATTCACTCAAAGCTTCTTTTGGAAACCAAAAATTATAAATTATCCTTCTATTGCATTGCTTTGAACCCCCCCCCCCCCCCACCCCCCCCTTTTGGTAGCTTTATTTTTAAGTGTGTATAGTGGTATTTTTGTAGCCATTTGTGTCTTTTTAGAAATTCATTATATAATTACATTAAATAATTAAAATATAATTTTATTTAATTTCTAACATTTGATCACTTTGTTTGAACAGGTGGCACATCTCAGTTAGAGAGCGGTTCAGGGCTGAACGGGATGAAGAGTCTCACCTGAGTTGAACGTTGTTGTGATTGACAGACGGTAATCTGCACAATTTATCTGCGAAGAGCTTCATTATAGCTATATCTGGGATGAAACTATTTATATGTAGAGGATAACAGGAGAACATATTTACTATTATTTATTTATTTATTTGCAAAGTTTAAGCAACATGATGAATGTGAATGAGAAGGAACCTATGAACTTTTGTTCAGGCTTTCTGAAAATATTCAAAAGAATGTTAAAAACAAGGTCAGTAAGTGTATGCCAAACTAAACATACTGCAAAATGAGTAATCATTTCACAAGTCAAGCATAACACATTGATATTCTGACTTTAATTTCTACTAATGTGGGGTTTTAATGAGAATAATATGCTGAACTGAACCCTGGTGCAATTCTGTAAATGGTTTGGAAAGAGCAGATTGCGCTAATGGCTCAGGAGAACAGATTCAGTTAGTCAAACTTTAACCTCATGAGTAATGTGTGTTCTTATGTGTCAGCCAACGCCTGACTCTTGACTAATCAAAATCATTAGAGTTAAGACCATTTCCACTTCCCACTTTTAAATGTCTAGGAGCGAGCAATTGTGGAAGGCACTTAAAGGGATAGTTCATCCAAAAATTAACACTTGCTGTGTTTATTCACCCTCAGGACATTTGAGATGTAGATGAGTTTGTGTTTTCATTGGAACAGTTCTGGAGAAATTTTGCATTACATCACTTGCTCACCAACTGATCCTCTGCAGTGAATGGGTGCCGTCAGGAAAAGAGTTCAAAGAGCTGATAAAAACATTACAATAATCCACAAATTGCCTAATCCACGACTCCAGTCCATCAGTTAATGCATGCTTGTAAAAGGCATTTTGACTTTAAACTGTCACTTCCGGCCAAAATATATATGAGCCATAATAACACTTTCTCCCATGAAGTCCATCCACTATTGTTGTCATACACCAAAATCCACCAACATATTTGTTTTCACTTGTAAACAGTACTTGATCTGTGCCTATTTCTCTCCTGATTCAGACGATACAGATTTTTCATTGGAGAAAGGAATATTATTGACGGAGGAATCATATTTTAGCCAGAAGAAATGTAAGAAATGGTTTGAAGATAAAAACTTCTTAATGACAGGATTGTTTAACACAGTCACACAGCTGTTTACTTCACAAGATGATTACTTGTGGATTATTGTGATGTTTTTGTCAGGTAACTGTCATTCTGACGGCACCCATTCACTACAGGGGATCCATTGGTGAGCAAGTGATGTAATGCTAAATTCCTTCAAAATTTTTCTGATGAAGAAACAAACTCATCTACATCTCAGCCATCCTGAGAGTACATTTTTAGAAAATTTTCATTTTTGGACTAACTATTCCTTTATGCTCAGGTTACTCATGTAAGTGTTTAATAAAAGCTTCTAAATGGCTATTTTCTCACCTTTTTTATAGAAAGTGCAGCCACATGCAGAATTGTATATAAAATAGATGCAATGCAAAATTTTATGTTAAATTTGGCCTACACATGAAAAGAACCATTGTTTGAACCTTTAAAAAAAGAACATATTTGCTCTCACAGTGCTTTCCCAGCTATATTTAGCCATTTTTACTGGTAGCACAGTGACCAGTGAAGACTGACATAGAGGCACTGTGTGTGTACGAGTGTGTGTGTGTGTGTGTGTGTGAGAGAAAGAGAGACAGAAGGGGGTAGCGAGGATGGGAAAACATTCCCTGTTAGTGCCACATAAACAGTCTGTCCTCTGAGAACCACAACACTGTCCACATGCTGGTTTAGCTCTCCAGACCATAGAATTAAAACAACATGGTCAACTCTGTCCCACTGTCAGCCCAAACACAATACTGCACTACACAATACTAGAAGTCAAGATTGATGCACATATATGTTTGTTTAAGAGAAAGTGTGTTTTTAGATGGTGGTTGCTTCACTTCTGTTAACTGCCCACTTTTAACCAAGTTTTAAGTTTTGGTGGTCCTGTGGTGTTACAATGTTTTTTTATTCCAAGTAGTCTCACAGTAGATACAATTTATAGAATGCCATCAAAATGCATGCACAATAATTATAATAAAATGAAATTATAGCACATGTCACATCATAGATCATTTAAAGGTATTTTGACACATAGTTTGGCTCCCATATGCAGCATCTGCACAAATACATAAAGTTTTAACGTATTTTATGCTTATTTAGCATTATATTATCTGGAGACATCCCACAGCAGGACTGACTAAATGAACTTTGGGAAGTAGATCCACATAAACATTACAAATTGACTGTAGGAGCTAAAACTCACTCTTTCTCCTAATTTACAAGTTAAAAATGTCTTATTTACTTCCTGTTTTGCCCCAAGTAAACTTTTTAGGGATGCCCAAGAGACTGCCCAATTAAAAACTGATTTGGGGAGTAACTCCAGCTTGATACATTTTTGCACTACACGATGAAGACTCAAATTTCCATGCAATTTCTACATTTTGCTTTAATAAATAAATAATTACATAAAATTGCTAAAAATGTTTTGAAGTTTTATGGACAAAATCTGTTGTTTTTATAAAAACTTGTAAATTTTTCTTCTTTGTTGTAAAACTTTACGTGCTCTTTCAGCAAATTATACTTATTTCCCCTTTTAAAAAAATCGATATGCACCAAATCAATGAACACATCCACTGTATCTCACCATTAAAAGTGCTCAGAAGATGTTTTGGAGTTGTCCACGTCTCTCTGGGTGATCAGATCATTGCTCCTGCTGTTTAGTTCTCCCAGTATGGATTCTTACTGAAGACTGTCTGATCCCGCAGGACAGAGCCGTGTCCCTGCCTGTCCCCTCCTCCCAAGCCCTCCGATCGGACACTTAGGCCTCCGATCACTGAAGAATCCTTCCAAATCTTGACACAGGTGCTGTGTTAAGACAGGCAAGGCCACTCATCCTGATTACAGGAGATTTATGGATTAACATTCAGAAATGGCACTGCCAGGAGTCTGTGGTTGTGTGGTTGAAAGGTTGTCACCGCCTCATTTCTCCAGTCTGAGCTGGCATGTTTCTCTTTGGCTGACTAAAAAAAGGTCCTTTTTTATTGAGAGCAACAAACTATTTTACAATTAACTGGGGATTTTATTGCAGATTTATGTCACACAATACAAGCATTAAAGAAATGTACACTTATACATAAAATGGTAAACTTCACAGAGCATGTGTGTGCTGGAAAAAGTATTTTGAACTTTGCTGCAGTTATTATAATCATCCTGCTGCTAATTGATTTTCTAGCAAGTTGCATTGTATTGTTCCTTTCCTGTTTCTGCCTGGCATGTCTTCAAACCACATGTGTCTTACGTGCCCTGAAATAGCTATGGATCAGAATATGGTAGAGTTTAGCCAATTAAAACAAGCTTAAGCATATCAGAGAAGCCCAGGTAACACCTCGTGCCACACATCTTACAGCCAGACGAGGCTCATCTTGCAGCAGTCACGTAAAAAATCAGAGGGACTGAAACCGAAGTTAATCTAATCAATTGTTATTAATTTATTCCATTAACGTAGTCGTTTGGCCAACCGGTGAAGACACCTGTTATTTTAGGCCTTATGGATGTGTAACTAATTAGATAAAAAATCTAATCATTTCCATGTATGACATGTAATTAAGTTCATTGTAATTCACTTCCTATTAGTGGTCATGTTTTGAGGAACTTCCAAACTCCCCCAAATTCTGATTTAATCAAAAGAATGTGTCTCATTCACATAGGTGCATATGCACATTGTGTATGAAATCTCTGTACAAATGCTTTTGCGCTGAAATTTTAATAAGTTTGTACTGATAATTCAGAGGAGAAATTGTTGGGGTTTAAAAGGAGGCTTAAAAGAGAATCAGGTTTCAGAAATATTATCAATTTGACTGCACTCACAATACTGGATAAGAACAAACCTGTCACTACTAAGAGAACTGAACTGAACAATGACAAATGATTAGTGAAGACCAGTGTGCTTTGAAATTTCATCATAATGAGAAAGCAGAAACTCTTAAAGTAGGGCCCTTATGCATGACACCATAGTATTGTGAAAAACCACAAGAACAAACAGACAAAGTACAAGGATTTCAAATTCAGTTTATCCAGCAAATTGACCTGACACATTTGCTGGTTAGCCACAAAATACAATTTGGCCCACTTCATATAAGGCCCTTGGAATGAAAACTATGACCAAAACAAACTTCAGTGACTGGAATGGTGTATTCCAGATGGAAACAATTTTTTTTTTTTTATACTAAATTCATAGTTTCTCTATTTATAGTAGCCCAGTTAAAACTGGAACAATCATTTCAAATCTCTATGTCAGAAGCAGAAGCAAACACTCATAAACACAGTCCATTCATAGTTCTCTATTCAAGACCACAATGTCACCAAAATACCAAAAACACAAATCAGTGCAAGCTGTCATCCTCATTTCTTTGCATATGCAAAATATCACTTTATCATTGACTTTAAGTTGATATAACCCTGACTTCATGAGTATGATAGCAAGCTTACTGTATATAAAGTCAGCGTATAAAGTGTTTGCTCGGTGGAAAGCACAATCAGCCAAACCTTCGGGAATTTTAGAGCTGGATCACGTCAGGTTGGCTGGATGAGTTGGATTCGGAGAGGTGATGTGCGGCCAGTTATTTTCTCAGACTGTTGACCTGAAGCAGAAGAGTTATTGCAGTGCAAAGACTCAGGAAATGAGGCAGAGAAAGAGGAAGCTCAGCTGGCCTTAGAGATCATTCAAGTGCAGCAACTCTCTCCACCATAGGAGAGATATTAAATAGAAAAGAAATCTGATATGTGTTGGTTAAAGTGTGTCTGGTAATATAAATACCACGCAAATGAGATATCGCATTGTTTACTGCTTTACAAGTGCGCTTTTGAGTGCCTATTCCTCATTGTGCCAGCAGAGGGCAGCAAACTGCACCAATACGGCATCTGTCAATAGGTAGGGTGTTGTTTATGTAGTGTTCTCAGGGTACTCGGTGTACCATCACAAAATCGACCTCAGCACAACTCAATGCTTAGTTTTGACATGCTCAGTTTAAGTGTACTTTCGTTTATAGTTTTTATGCATAACTTTTTATGAAAATGAACTCCCCAAGTCATCATATTCGTGTGACTGGTCGTTTGTGAACGCACACTGCAAGAAATCAGTGTTTCAGTGTCAGTCACGGTACAAACACATACACACACACACACACATGTTGGTTTTTGTGGTTTATGGGGACTCTCCATAGGCGTAATGGTTTTTATACTGAACAAACTGTGTGTGCTATTGCCCTACACCAACCCTACTAAACTTAGCCCTCACAGGAGACTTTGTGCATTTTTAGATTTTCAAAAAAACACCATTTAGTATGTTTTTTAAGCCTTTTGAATTACGGGGACATAGGCAGTGTCCTCATAAACCACCTTCATATTGTAATACCTCTGTCATACCCATGTCATTATACAAATTTGTGTCCTCATAAACCACATAAACATGCACGCACACACACACACACACACACACACACACGGAGTAACCTATGGTAATTCTAATTATGTGCAATTATAGCATAAGTATATACAGCACACTGTTGTTATGTTCAAAGTACTGAATGTCCTTCTAATGGTATGCTGTAAACCTTTTTTTTTTTTTTTTTTTTAAAGATCTGATGTTTGTTCCAGACAGAGACCAGCACTAGCTAGTCAATTTTGTCATTTTAGCTCTCTTTATTAGTACCATATGATGCATATGTGTGTGTGTGTGTACATGTGTGAGGTGAGTGTTTGCAGGATGACGGGCTACTGAACACTAAGTTTAGTCACAAAAGCAGTGCTAAAGACAGCCATGTGCAGAGTTATTATTAGACTGTTGGCAGTGTTTCCACAGCCCATCTTTACACTGTTTGGCTCCAGCTCAGAGGGGCTCATGCGGATCACGTTCCGCTTTCCACCGTCCTCCTCTTTTTTCACAGATCTCAGTGTCCGTGAACATACACCATCACAGAAGAATCTGTCTAGATGAAAATCCGACCCAAATTTGTGTGCGGTTTGGGCTGTAATACGAGAGAGAGAGAGAGAGAGAGAGAATAGTCTAACATTTGTAATTGTATAAACGTGTGTCTTGACTCCAGGCCAGGTGAAGAGGGAATGAGCAGCAGACTCAGGAATGTGTATGTCTACTCCGCTCAGAAAAGCACACATATATATTGTGGGCCACCCAAGTATGTGTATCATCATGACACGGTCATTCATTTAACCTGGAAAATATCAAGGCTAAAATAAACATGGGTCTCGCACAGGTTCTAGATAAGTAAACAAAAGATCTAGCAAAAAGCTCTTTTTATGGTGCATGGGTTAATTGTATGAATGATTTGCAGCACAATGCATAAGCTACTCTATGAAAAAAAGTCAGTTTGTTTTGAAGTTTCTGTTTAGTTTTTCTAGTATATTTAGTTTTTAAATTTTAGTATTTCAGGGCTGCCACAGTATGTTTAAAGATGTTAAAAGCTGTGGCTATTGGAATTTGTCACTTTTAATGAAGTGGATTTGTAAGAATTTTATACTGTGTATCAAAAATTAATTTGAAAAAGTTAATTTAAATGTATTTTAGTTTAGTTTTACTTTTTCCCAATTGCTTTTAATATTTGTTGTTTGTTTTTATGTTGCTTATTATGCTTTTTTTATTTCATGAAAATGTTTTCATTTTAGTTTTTGTTGGTTGTTTTTTCTTTAAAAGTTACTTTAATAATATTATGTTTACAATCAATCATTTAACAGATGCTTTTATCCAAAGTGACTTGCAGTAAGATTTTTTTTAATTACATTTTTTTGAAAGAAATCTCGTTCATCAAGACTGCATTTGTTTGATGAAAAATACATTAAAACAGCAATATTATAATTTTTAAATAACTCTTTTGTATTTTAATATTTTAAAATGTAATTTGTTGTGTCTGCAAAGCTAATTTATCAACAGCTATTACACCAGTCTTCAGTGTCGTGTGATCCTTCAGAAATCATTCTAATATGCTTATTAATATCAACTGAAAAAAGCTGTGCTGCTTGATATTTGTGTAATTATAAATAATTAAATGTTGTTCTTTTTAAAGAATATTACATTCTTTAAAAAGAATTGCATTTATTTGAATTATTTATTTGAATAAATAATTTATTGTAACAATATAAGTCTTTACTATCACATTAGATCAATTTAATGCATCTTTGCTGAATAAATATATTAATTTATTTAAAAAAAGTTTAAAAAAAATTTACTGATTAAGACAGACAAGTTGAGAAACACTTAATTAGACTCATGTTTAGACATTTCTGGCAGCCTCCTCCTCTTCAAGCTTTTGTTGTAAGTTTTAAAGTGGGCAGCCATTATGAATTATATCTGACAGCTTCTGTGTCGGTGCCCTGAGCCCAGCACAGCTGCCTTATTTGGATTAAGTTCAAGTTCAAGTTTATTTGTATAGCGCTTTTTACGATACAAATCTTTGCAAAGCAGCTCTACAGGAAATTAATTTTCCACAATATATTTATATATTGCAGAACCTTAATATATTTAACTTATGGCAAAATTTGGTAATTCTGTATGTTGTCTGAGCATTGGCATCCTCTGAGGTCCTCTGAGGGGTTGGCATCATCTTTTCTCAGGTGTTCGGTCATCTCAGATCATTGGATCCAGACTGAATCTTCTGTAATTCCTAGTTACAGAAACAGAGAAACAAATAGAGACATAATTAGCGTAGCTGCTGTTCCATCTAAGCAAAAATGATTTGTTCAACCCAAGCTAAAGAATAATAATAATGTACATTTGATCAGATATAACTGCAGTAGAAGATTATAAGATGCATTATGCGAATGCTTGGCTAAAAAGATGTGTCTTTAATATAGATTTAAACAGAGAAAGTGTATCGGAACCCCGAAGGCTATTCCAGAGTTTGGGAGCCAAATGTGAAAAATCTTTACTGTCTTTACTGGACTTTACTATCCTAGGTACTACCAAAAGTCCAGAGTTTTGCGACCTTAAGGAGGTTGGATTGTACTGAAGGTACGCAGGAGCTAAACCATTTAGGGCCTTATAGGCAAGTAATAATATTTTGTAAATGATACGGAACTGAATAGGTAACCAGTGCAGAGACTGTAAAATTGGGGTAATATGATCATATTTTCTTGACCTGGTAAGAACTCTAGCCGCTGCATTTTGGACTGTAGCTGATCTGTAGCTTGTTTATTGAAGATGCAGGACAACCACCTAGCAGTGCATTACAATAGTCCAGTCTAGAGGTCATGAATGCATGAACTAGCTTTTCTGCATCAGAAACAGGTAGCATGTTTCGAAGCTTGGAAATGTTTCTAAGATGGAAGAATGCTGTTTTTGTAACATGGGAAATATGATTTTCAAAGGACAAGTTGCTGTCTAATATAACACCCAGATGTTTTACTTTAGAGGACGTAACAGTACATCCGTCTAGTTGCAAATTGTAATCCAAGAGATTTTGTTTACTGTTTTTTTGGTCCAATAAGTAATATCCCTGTCTTATCTGAATTTAATAGGAGGAAATTATTGGTCATCCAATCTTTTACATTTTTTACACAATCTATTAGCTTAGATAGTTTAGAAGTTTCATCTGGTCTTGTTGAGATATATAGTTGAGTATCATCAGCATAACAATGAAAACTAATCCCGTATTTTCTAATAATATTACCAAGGGGCAACATGTATATTGAAAATAGCAGAGGACCTAGGACAGATCCTTGTGGTACTCCATACTTTACTGGTGATAATTGAGATGACTCCCCATTTAAATGAACAAAGTGGTAGCGATCGGACAGGTAGGATCTAAACCATCTTAAAGCCTGCCCTTGAATACCAGTATAGTTTTGTAATCGATCTATGAGTATGTCATGGTCTATAGTGTCGAACGCAGCACTAAGATCAAGTAATACTAGCAATGAGATGCTGCCTTGGTCTGAAGCAAGAAGCAAGTCATTTGTAATTTTAACAAGTGCAGTTTCTATACAATGGTGAGGCCTGAAACCTGACTGAAATTCTTCATAGATATACTTTTTTGCAAGAAGGAGCACAATTGAGCAGACACAACTTTTTCTAAAATTTTAGACATAAACGGAAGATTTGAAATGGGTCTGTAATTTGCCAGTTCATTAAAATCTAGTTGTGGTTTCTTAACAAGAGGCTTAATAACCGCCAGCTTGAATGGTTTTGGGACGTGACCTAAAGATAACAATGAGTTAATAATATTGAGAAGCGGTTCTTCTGCTACAGGTAACAACTCTTTCAGTAGTTTAGTGGGTACAGGATCTAATAAACATGTTGTTGGTTTAGATGCACTGATAAGTTTACTTAGCTCTTCCTGTCCTATAGTTGTAAAGCAGTTTTTCTTTGGGTGCGATGAATGAAGCTGAAATACTAGACGCAGTAGAATCTACATTTGATATTGTATTTCTGATGTTATCTATTTTATCAGTAAAGAAATTAATAAAGTCATTACTATTAAACTGTGAGGGAATATTTTGATCGGGTGGCGTCTGTTTATTTGTTAATCTAGCCACTGTGCTAAATAAGAACCTTGGATTGTTTTGGTTATTATCTATGAGTTTGCGGATATGCTCTACCCTGGCAGCTTTTAGAGCCTGTCTATAGCTGGACATACTGTTTTTCCACGCAATTCTAAAAACTTCTAAGTTCGTTTTTCGCCATTTGCGCTCAAGATTACGAGTTTCTTTCTTGAGAGAATGGGTATAACTGTTGTACCATGGCACAGTACGTTTTTCTCTAACCTTTTTCAATTTGAGGGGAGCAACAGCTTCTAATGTATTAGAGAAGATAGTGCCCATGTTGCTAGTCATTTCATCTAGTTCATGTGTATTTATGGGTACACAGAGCAGTTGAGATAAATCAGGCAGGTTATTTGTGAATCTGTCTTTGGTGGCTGGAACAATAGTTCTGCCCAGACGATAACGTGGAGCCATATAATTAATATCAGTAATACGCAGCATGCACGATACAAGGAAATGATCAGTAACATCATCACTTTGAGGTACGATATCTATATTGGTAAGATCAATTCCATGCGATATAATTAAATCTAGCGTATGATTAAAACGATGAGTGGGCCCAGTGACGTTTTGCTTGACTCCAAAAGAGTTTATTAGGTCAGTAAACGCAAGTCCTAACGCATCATTTGCATTATCAAAGTGAATGTTAAAATCTCCAACAATTAGCGCTTTATCAACATTAACTAATAGATCTGAGAGGAAATCTGCAAATTCTTTTAGGAAATCTGTATATGGCCCTGGCGGTCTATACACAGTAGCCAGAGCAAGAGATAGGAGAGATTTCTTTTGCATATCTAACAGTGTAACATTAAGCAGAAGTATTTTGAATGCGTTAAACCTCCTGTATCCTGTTTTCTGAGTAACATTGAGAATATCACTATATATTGTTGCCACACTGCCGTCACGACCAGTCTGACGGGGCTCATGTTTATAACAGTGGCTTGGTGGAGTAGACTCATTTAGACCAAAATATTCATTTGGTTTAAGCCAGGTTTCAGTCAGGCAGAGTACATCAAAATTATTATCTGTGATAATTTCATTTACAATAACTGCTCTGGGTGCGAGTGATCTAATGTTTAGGACCCCAAGCTTTAAAAGTAGTTTTTGTTCATTTATTTTGCGTTTTTCTGGTTTAATCACGATCAGATTTTTTCTAGATCCTGCATTAAATTTATATTTTGACCTCGCTATTCGGGGAACAGACACAGTCTGTATAGATTGGACAATGCAAGTACTTCTATCATTTAAGTGGGTAGAACAAAAGTCATCATAGTAGTTATTTGAGAATTGGCTAACTAGTCAGATGGAGTGTAGCGTCCTGGAGATGTTGTCCGACAGGAGTTCCGCTCCGACTCTGCTGGGGTGCAGGCCATCAGCAGGAAAAAGCCTAGGACGCTCCCAGAAAAGATTCCAATTATTAACAAAGAGCAGTTTCTGTTCTTTACACCATGACAATAACCATTCGTTTAAAGCAAACAGTCTGAACCTTTTGCTTCCTCGTAGATAAATGGGAAGCGGTCCTGACATGATGATCGTCGTCGCGGGCGATGTGCTGCGTCGCCCTTCAGGATCATGGGTATCTGCTCAGAAACATCGAGGACACGAGCACCGGGGAAACAGTGAGTGTGCACTTTACCTTCAGCTAACGTAGCACGGACGTGCCGGACGATGGAGTCTCCGACGATCACAGCGTTGCGTTCCGTCTCGCGGAGGGGAGCGAAGCGGTTCCGGGTGGAGATCTCGAAGACCGGAGGCAGCGGAGGGGGAGAGGTGGTCGCCCGGGGCCTGGCTCGCGTCTTCTGCTGCTGGTGCACCCAGGGTCCGTGGCGTCCCGGCGCCGGGGTGAAGGACATCTGGGAAGATCGCGTTCTGCGTGCACAGGGTCTGTGCAGAGAAACACACGGAGTAGAGGTGGTGGGAGTGTTAGCAGCGTGCTGTATACTTACCCCGGACTTGTGAGCGTCAGCCCGGGATGTTTCCAGCACGGCTCTCCAATCTCTCAGCTGGGCCTGCTTCTCCACCAGGTCGCGGATCTGCTTCTCCACGGCCTCCAGCTCCAGCTGCACCGAATGCAGCTCGAATGTGTCCTCACCTGCACTCAAAGGTAGACACAAATCCGCCATTTAAGCAAGTAACAGTGAAACAATGGTAATGTGTGTGAATAGAGTATTAGCGGCAGCCAGGCTGCCGATGCTAATGGGCTATAAGCTAATAGCAGACTCGAGAAATCAAAGTAAAACTAGTGATAACAAGGCGCTCTGATTGGTTTTGTTTTAGAATGCTATAGGGGATATAGTCACACCATATAGAAACGAAAATGATATTGTAAAAATTGTTTTTAAGATAGAAAATTATGGCTGTCGCGATTCGTCGATTTTAGTCGACTAGTCGATTTAAAAAAATCGTCGACTTTATTTTGCTCGCGTCGACTAACCGGCAAAATACCGGAAGTGGCGCATTTCACGGACGAAAATCCATAACACATTATTAGACTATTTTCTAAGGCTGCATGATATATTAAACACATTTAAAAATCATAATTAAGCATAATTGTGAATTCACAAACGCTATGATTTAATTGCGATACAGTTATATGCGCTTTATTTACATGCGTGTAGGTTAAGTTCGTGCGTCTCACAGCGGCTCCATTCACAGTAGCTCCACAGAAACTGTTATCATTTACACGTGGAGCGTCTCAAACTCATCTCTGCATGTTGTTGTGAGTTTGTGTTTATTATAACCTTCATCTGGGAACGCAACGTGCGCCGTTTCATCAGATTTGTAAGGTAAATCATTTATAAATCTACTCAAACACAGGAGAATACATCACGATTTCAAAATAAAAGCTCAAACCCTCACTCTGAGTTTACACGGTTTGATGTCCGCATATTCATTTAATTACAGCGGCTGTAGCATTTCTGTCCTAAAGAAATGGCCAAATATTAAAGATTAAGTGTATATTTGAATTAAATGGTGCTTGGTCAATATTAAACAGTAATGTGTAAAAACAATCATCCGGTCCTTGGCGCCTCCTGCAGGTCTTTGTTGTAATGCGTAATCTACATTAGCTCTATTGTTTATAATACATTATGTATTTTAACAGTTTTGTTCAATAAAACCATATGATTTCTTGCTTTTGATACTTTATTTGAACAAATTATTATATTGCATCATTGCTATTAAATATGTATTTTAAGTCATTTTAAAAGCTATTGTTCACTTACATCTATTTTTAATTACCACAACAAAAATTATTATAATTATAGGGCCCTATGAAATCCGTTTTATTTCCAAATTCATTTTTTTCCATTTTAATTTTTCTGTACTCTGTTTTAATGGTAAAATTAAATTTTATTTCTAATTAATTGTGTTTTATCTGTACCAAATTCTGTTTTCCATTATTTTCTGGATTCCATTTGAATGGCTCCATTAAATTTTAATAATTAAAAGCATCTCCAATTAATTGATTTTATAGTTTTTTTCTTTCTTTTTCCTTTTCAGAAATACTGCACCTTTGCATTTTTCACCTAAATAAATTCTGGTAAATAATATTTCTGGTAAATACTCCTTTAAAAAGTGTTTTTTGATTATAATTTTACTAACACGTGGATATGTTGTCATTCTTACACTGTAATACTGAACTTTGATTTCAGTGATTTGGACTATGAGATGGATACTTGCTTCTTGCACTCTAAGTTGCACTTTACTTTTACTTTAAAAAGGATTTCATAGGAATTTGGATTTCATTTGGTTTAATAAAATATTCTTAAGTAAAATTGTTGATTTCTTTTGGTGGGAAATTAATCGTTTAGATTAATCGATAAATTAGTCGATAGATTAATCTAAATAAAAATAGTCGTTAGTGGCAGCCCTATAGAAAATAGACGATAAAGAATCAATTTGATGGAGCTCAAACTCAAAACACGCAGTTATTTGCTACTTTTTATGCTTGCACCATGCCAAAAGCCATGTGTCATCCATTCAGACTGGATAGGAAACAAGAAGAGAGAATGATGATGAAAGTACAAGAAGAAAAGGAGGAGGACGAAGAAGTGGGAGATAGAGGAGGAAGACAGAAACTTCAGTGTGGTGTTGTGCAAGAGAGGCACAATAAAAGATGAAACTGATGTAGAGAGGGTGGAGAGGAGTCGGCTGAAGGGGTGGTAGATGCACGCAGCCAATGACAATCCAGAAAGGCTGACCCATGACCGGTTAGATGTTCTGTTCACAAAAGGTCCCAAAAGCCAAGGAACTGGCTAAAACAAGTTACTTTTCTCAAAGGAAAGGAAAGGAGAAAGAACAGAAAGCTATCTTTACGGTTTAATGTGGTGTGGATAACCCTCTCTCAGGAACAATCCTGGTTTTAGGGGGAGGAGGAGAGAGGCCTGACTGAGACCCACAGCAAGACCTTCCCACCTGTGTGAAGGACAGGAGCCAGAGAAGACGCTTTAGTTTGGGCAACAGCACTCTCTCGTCCACTTTAAACTAGACAAAAACAGACCATTCTCCTCCATAATTCATTATTTATGTGCAAGAGCGTTCCAGAGGATCATAGAAAATTGGAGCTGAGCTGCGAATCAAAGCTCTGGCACGACAAACTATAAGAAACAGAGGGATTTTGAAGGAGGGAGGGAATATCGACAAGGAGCTTCACGTAGACAGAGGCTGCTGGAATATGAAATCTCTTCCAAAGAACCAGGGACGAACCGACCAGATTTTGGGCGCTATGGCGGATATGCTGACATCTCTGGCGATACCCAATCAGAAGTGGGTGAGTGACCTCTGTGGCCTTTCACATTTGTACTTAGTTGTTGATCAATATTAATGCAACACACATGTGACTATTGCACAATAATATCTGTCCTAATTTTGTATTTTGTGCTTTGAGAGGCTTTAGGTTTTATTTTAAGTAGCATTTGCTTTCATATATGTAAACAAGATTTGCATGTAACTCAAACTAAAGAAAGACAGCTGGTTTTGCGTGTTTGGAGAACAATTCACATGCATTTTAAATTTACTGTAACTTAGCATGGTCATAATCATAATTCACAGAGCAGTTCCTGTTATTTTTTCAGAGATGATAAAGTTTAACGGCCAGTGAAATCAGAAAAAGATGCATGAAGGATAAGCTTATTGTCAGTCATCCAATCTAACTGGCTTGACTTCTGCAATTAATGTGTGCCAGTTTACAACAGGAACTATTTGCAGACATGCTCCAGATTGTGTATTTGTAAATTTGAGGAAAAGAAATGACAGATGAATTTAAAATGTGAAGTGTGTGCTTCCTCTGTACGTGTGTACAGTTTCAGAAAAACAGTTGATAAAGATGAAATGACCCTTTGTTTGTGAACATCCATGTTTAAAATCATGTCATAACAATGGCATCTATCAAACGAGGAACACATCACAGGTAGGAAAAGAATTGAGGGATAAACAATGAAGTCAGTCAGAGAATGACAGAGAAGCATTTCGGAGGAAAACTATGCAAGACCGCTGTGCCAGATTGCAGTGACACATGAAAAACACTCTCCTGGGTATTTAGGAGGAATTTAGAGCACTTGTAGGCACAGGAAACTAGCGCTGATTAAGACATCTCCTCATAAACAAACACACGCATGCCGTCTTCTCAAAATAGCTGTCAAGCTGTAGGTCTGATTGGCTTTTTAGGTCTACTGTTCTTTAAGGCTTTCCAAATCCTGAATACATACACACATATACACACAGTTCAAATAGTTTAAGAGCAACAATGCAGAGGTTTTAAAATACCACTCTTTTGCATTTTTAGTTCCACTGCCCATGCCAAAATAAAGTCTGAGGAGGAAAACATTTGCGTGAGGAATGTTAAGGCTGGATGGTAGGAAACCTTCTGCTAAGAACATAAAAGTAAATGTGACATACATAAAAAATGTCCCATTTCACTATCAGTCTATTGGATAAAGAATTCCCAAAATATTATTGTTATGAAAATATTATCTTGCAGTTATAGTCATCCTTTGGATCTCTTAAATATTTTTCTCTAAAATCTTAATCTTTATTGTCACTCTTCAGTATTTGTTATGGCTCAACCTAGGTAGGGCAAAGAGAACAGCACTAAAAATATACTAAATTTATGTTAAATTTAAATTAATGTCCGTCTATGTGTGTATACATACGCATACGCACCATTCAAATATTTGGGGTCAGTAAGATTTTTTTTGAAAGAAAGTAACCAGCAAGGATGCATTAAATTAATCAAAAGTGACACCAAATATGCATATTAGAATGATTTCTGAAGGATCATGGAATAAAGACTTGCCATCACATGAATGAATAAATTACATTTCAAAATATATTACAGTTTAATATATAAAAATTTAATATATTTTTAATTGTAATAATATTTGACAATAACACAATATTGCTGTATTTATACTGTATTTTTGATGAAATGTATAAATGCAGCCTTGGTGAGCATTAGAAACTTCTTTCAAAAACATTACTAAACTGAAACTGTTATATAAACATGTTTAAACATTCTTTAATGTCTTTAATGTGTGTGTGACTCAGTATTAAATCAGTAAATGATTAAATAAATATGACCCTGGTTGTGAAAATCCAGCTTAAAGTCATTCTTTTGTGATTTACTGTTTTCTAAAATCATCCTTCATAAGGTAAAGACCATTCTGTGAAAATGTAACCTTGATATCTTTAATATTGACTGAGTAAGGCCATGTCAAAGATTGAAATCATAGTGAAATTAATGGTTGAAATCAAACTTTGATGCTTGTTATCTCATAATTAGGTTTTGAGACTTTAGCCTGGATTTCACAGATAGGGTCACAAATATCTAAAATAAAATATGTAATTTCAAATCTCCCATTATGAAAGTTTATATCTTTACAGCTGAAAATGCACATTTCAAGTAGAATTTGTGACTGTCCATCTTTGGTTGTAGAACTCGGAGGGTATTGAGCACCTGAGTGTGACACAGGAACAGAAAACAGGAAAACGACGCCCATGGGACACAGAGGGACTGAATTGGGATGACATGTCCCGGGACAGCCTGGAAAGAGTACGAAGAAGAGACCGAGCAAGTAAGACACAACAACCATATTTGGTCAAATGTTGCTTGACTTGACTATTAGCAGGTTAAACATATACAGCAAGAGTTGCCAGTGATCAACTCCAACGTGATGGATATGGAGCCAAGGCACATTTAAAAAAAAAAAAAAATAGAACATGGAGTTTGAAGATGGCCTTGGCGCAATCTTGACCTTCAGTAACAAAGGAGTGTATGCCAGTGTTGATGTTGATGTAAGGTCATGTTTCTGTTTAAAGCAGCTATTATTTCTGTTTGACCTACACCTCACTTCTGCCACATGTGATATCAGAAATTGTTTTGATCTGTGCAATATGCTTAATAACAGAGTGACATCCTTATTATGGGCTGAAAAAGGCGTCTTTTTGCTGCACTCAACCCGCAGTACAAACAAACATTCTGGCCTACAGTGTTTAGGGTTTGCCAAATATTTACAAGTGCAGCTAACACTATCAGCATGTTTTGGGTGCTCACATGAAATTATAATGGTTTCAGCATGGGCTGAAAATAACTTCACCTAAGATTTAAAGGCATAGTTTGCTTTTCATGAAAAGCGTAAACACTGTGGCGCTATCAAAACATTGATCTGTTTGTTTGATCATCCATTAGCAGAATATTAGTAACAGTGGCTAAACCAGTGGCATGGGTTTGGGGCTGGACTACCTGTTTGTCTGACCAATGGAAGATGCGGTATAAGCAACCTGTTTGAAAACACTCATTGAATGCTTCTCAGTACTCAGATGTTTCCTTGTTTCTCCAGCCCATGACCTGGAAATCCTTGATCATGAAGATGTAACATCTAAAAAAAAGAAACAAATAAATAAAACAAAAAAGCACCTAAATAATACTAATAATGTATAGCGATGTAGTTGAAAACTTCACATCTAACAAAATTCATTCCAACATACTGCTACATTCAGTAAAAAAACGACAGTAATGTGTTGCTTAAAGATGTGCAACAATCGATCCTGTTTTTGTTTCTTTCAGTAGGGCCTACTCTTGTTAATGCAGCAAAACTAGACATATTCATTGGCGATATTATGTCTAACATGTAAGTTACTCATTATTAATTTTTTTGTTTATTGAAATATGTTTACTGTTGCGGTGAATATCAGCACGGCCTGCACAGTGATATATTTGTTGATAGCTGGATGCAATTACAGCTGGAAAATGATATTGTTTTTGTATGTATTATTATTTTAACTACAGTCCAACAATGAAAGTCTGAAGAGGTAAATAGGGCTAATGATGTGTTTTGGCTGTGAGTGAATTTATGTTGGGTGTAGATAAGTTCAGGTAACAAAGCTCTGATCAGATCGGCTCTGTCACAGGTCTAAGCAGGTGGTTAATGAACCTCACCCTGTAACTGTACTGCCTGAACTGATAATCAAACTTATTTAATTTAAATTGTTGAGAGGAAACAATCTTTGCTAATCTTCCATGACAAAAATTGGATGAAAAGCTGCTCTGAACAGCTTCCAGATGGGAGACCCACTCGCCTGTCTTTAGCCAATGTCAGTAAAATGCACTACTTGTTGTAGCTACGATTATTTGGAGTTAAACGCATTAAATTGAGTTAATCAGAACAAAAAAGAGCTTTGTAGTGGGATGGGTGCTGAATACTGAGGTAGGTGACATGTAGCCAAATTACTTACTGTCCGACACGTGGTGTATAGGAAAGCAAGGAGCCCTAGGATGTTTGTCGCAAATTAGACTGCTTAGATGAATTGCCATGTCAAAGCTGTAGCTTCTAAATATTAGTTTAAGACATACCAAGAGCAAGCACCAGTGCCCATTTAATCAGGGTTGCTTCCTTATGTAAGTTTACTTATTTTGTTTACTTCGATGCTGTGAATGAAAACAAACAATTGTAAATGAAAATTCACAAGCGATGACCGAAATGACTACTTCTCGATAGGATAGTTTACCCCAAAATGAAAACTCTTTTGCATGTCATTTATTCACCATTTGCCATTCTAAACCTGTATAACATTCTTGGAGCACAAGAGAAGTTCTGAAGATATTGTAGTACTTGCAATTACACTGAATGAGGACTAAAGCTTTCAAGCTTCAAAAAAAGGATGTAAAAGCACCATTATGTGTCATAACACCAAAAGTAATCCATGACTCCATGCGCTACATTACAAGTCTTCTTCAGCTGTACAGTAGCTGCTGAATACACTATTCACTGGCAATCTTGCCTTCCAGTGAACTGTTCACCACTGTGTCTCTATCACCAAAATGAATTAAGTAACCAGAGCTGTGGTTCCCAAAAGCATCATAAGCCTAAGTAGATCATAGAAAGCATTGGCACCAATAGTCTCTTTGATCTACTTATGATAACAATGCAGATCAGTCCCGTCCAATTGAATCAGTGAGTAATTCAGACTTTTGTGCACTGATTAATTAAGAAGATTCAAATCAAAAGAATGATTTATTTACAAATCAGATTTTAAAGCTTCTCTCATGAACGTACCAAAGTAAGCTTAAAGTGAATAATGATAAAAAAATATAGTTCATCCAAAAATGAAATTGGCTAAAAATGAATTCACTTTCTGCCATCCATAAATACATATCTTATATATATATATAGACACACACACACACACACACACACACACACACACACACACACTTAAATTAAATGTTTCTCATTCAAAGCTATTCATACAAGGCTTCAGAACATGCAATTGAATCCTGTTTAAAATAGCGAATGGAAAACATTGTTCAGTTGTCTCCTTTTGTATTTCACAGAAGAAAGTCTAGTAGATTTGGAACGACATGAAGGTGAGTTAACAATGACACAATTTTTTATTTTTGGGTCAACTGTTGCTTTAATAGCAGCCTGTTTAACCAAATAAGTTCTCAAAAGAGCTTAGCCATTTTGTAAGATGCCGTCCCTTCAAGTTAATACTTTTAGGGTTCCCCATCAATAAGATCTGAAGGGCTCAAAGTGAAATTTCCATTCCTTGCTTTGTCTATGGCTAAAGGGGCCTCTGCAGTACTAGAAGAGCTAGAGGCACAGGAGATTACCCATCTGTTAAAGATTAGAAACAAGATGCCGTTTAGCAGCTTCAGTGGAATCACAGGACAGTGCCAGCATTCACTAAATCACATGCAGACGTGTAGCTTGAACACATTCACCCTCTTTTTTTACTCCATTTTCTTCTCTTCCTTACCAAAAGCTTATGTCCTGCAGTCCATTCAGGACATTTCGTTGGATAGAAGCCCTCAAGTCTTCACTAAATCCTCAAGCTTCACTTTCCATTCTAAGAGTCTTGAAGCATGTCATGTAGCTCTTTCATAACAGGGTTGACTGTGGATGATGACACAAATGTTCAAAACGATATGTATGCCCTTCAATTCTTTTCTTTTGTCTGGATGAATGCTGGAAAACCATAACAAAAGGAGGCAGCAAGAGCAGACTTTTCCAAGGTGAATGGCTCATACATGTATAGTTTCCTGGGCCTATATGACCGCAAATAGTGAGAGTGACATAATCAGATCCCTGTGCTGAGATGTATTTGCTTTAAATATTTTATGTGAAGACATATTTCACCTTTTAAAATGGCAGGGCACTGAGAATTATTTGTTGTTCATAATTTTTGTATTATTCATTTATTGGTTCATGTGCGTTCAAGGCTGAGTCTCATAGCGCCGTATTTTTTGTTCATAATTATTTTATTCATTATTCGTCATTCATTATTTAGTTACAGGAAAGCTGTTTGGCTCTGTCATGTGTTGCTGATGTATCTTTCTCTTGCATTCAGAAAATAATCATGCTTTCATCACTACAGTAGAAGATGCCTGCTGTGCAAACAAAGATTTTTTTGGTGCTGATATTTGACATAAAACATTATGTAGCGGCGTATCTCAAAAATCCTCAATATATGGTTTGTTCTGCAAGAAATGTTCATCCATTCATAAATTGGCCCATTATAAAGACCCCCTTTTCACATACTCCTTAGATTAAAAAAACAACAACACACAGCTGGGGGAATGTGGAGTCAGAATTCCCAAGAGACCCATAGGCTAAGCAAGTCCTAACCTTAAAAGGGCCTTTGTTACCACAGCTTTGGCGCTGCTCTGCCACACTGGGGAAAATTGGTGGTGGTTGCCTCAGGCTTTCCCAGTGTGTGTGTGTGTTTTCACCTCTATATGTTTTATTGAGCATGTTTAATGCATGTCAAACCTTTATTAGAACATAAACATTGACATTTATTGTTACAGTGTGTCTGCTATCCAACCTAACCTCCAGAATTCAGAACTGATGTAGCTGCATCCTTTAAATTCATGAGAAAGAATTGGCCACACCCCACAGAAAATTGAGTAGAAATGACAGGATTAGACATTTGCTGAATTGGAATATGTCAGCTGCAAGTCCTTCCACCTTGGTCCAAAAAAACTTATAGAGTATCTATCTGTATATCATTTGGTTGTTTTATCTCTCATTCGATCATTCTGTCTAATAAGGTTCTGTCATTCTGTCTATTTGTCACGTGTATAATTCTGTTGTTTGTCTATCATTCTATCTATTATTTTATCATTCTGTCCATTTATTGTTTTATATACACTGCAATATAAAAGTTTTTTTCTTAAAGGAAATTTATACTTTTATTTATCAGGAATACATTAATCAAAAGTGACAACAAAGACTTTTACGTTGATTTCTAGTTCAATGAAATGCTGTCCTTTTGAACATTAAATATGTCAAAGAATCATGAAAAACATAATTCAAACACAGTTTCCACAAACATATTATTAATGTTTTCAACATTGATAATAATAAGACATTTTTCTTGAACACCAAATCAGCATATTAGAATGATTTCTGAAGCATCATGTGAAACTGAAGACTTTTGGACAAAATTGGACAAATTACAATTTAGAATATATTAAAATCTATTAATTATGTTAGCTGTTATTCTCTCTATAGTTCTGTCATTCTATCTGTCATACTTGTCTTCTGTTCTTCTGTTGTGCTACTGTTCTCTGCCCTTAAAGCTTATGAACTTCAATCATTTTAAACCATTTTATTTAGCTTTGTCAAGCCAACATTCAATGTTTATCTAGTCAAACTTTGCCTTTCTAATTCAGAGATTTTAATGAATTTCTCTATTTAATATCATTTTCATTTGAATTCTACTTAATTACGTTGACATTTGAATTGCAAATCTTCATCATTTTGCGAACTCAATTCAAATGTAGAATTACTATTGAATTTAAAATGCATTCTCAATTCAATTCTAAATAGTAAAAATATGTGGCTCTAATCTTTGCACATCACAGCCACAAAATAAAAAAAAAAAAAACAGTCTATCTAGAAAGAATAGATATGCAACAAAATTAAAATTAAATTAGGTCAAATCTTATATAAAAAAAAAAACTAGAGTTGTTAAGGAGCACCGACATTCTCTCGAGTTAATGCTCCAGAGCGGGAGACACATTGATAAACTGCTGGCCTCTAGGCCAGAAGCCAAACTCTCACACCCAGTAACCATCAGCCAGCATCCTCTCAATCAGCTCCTAGAACAATTTAAGCCTGTGTCAGGAACATCGTAAAGCTCTAGGGCTGTTTGTATATTTCTTGGCGTTGTGTTTTTCCACTGGATGTTGATATATGGTTACTGTTGGGTGAGATGTATCCCGTTGTTGAAAGATCTGTGGTTTAGGATGGAGTTTGGGAATCAGACGGGTCATGTGGTGGACGTTGGTCTGTTTTGTTTTGCCTCTTTGGTGCTAACTGTTGCTTTGTTGGTCATTAATCAGAGCAGAGTTTGCTACACCTTCCCCCAAATGCCTTAGCCAAGTCCTCATGATGAACAGCGCTCTGGGGATGATCTGAAGATGAGAAAAGGCTAGTCTGACATTGTTGAGTCATTGTCTTTTTGGCTACAGGGTTGAGAGAACAACATTCATGCCAACAGAGACAGCGGTCTTGCAGAGATCAGATCTAATGATCTGCTTCTTTATGTATCAGGGAACAAAACTGGTCCACAGATGGCATTTCCACACTGTGATGTTTTATGAACCGAAATCCCAGGATGAGATAAAGGACCAAGAGGAAATGCATGCTGTTCTACTCATCAGAATAAGATGTAAGAGGAGACTTTATATGGAAATGGTAGCAGAAGTAGTTTGGAGTCTGTATAATTTAAAACAGATATGCCTTACATCATTTCTGCATTAATTTGTGGTTGAATGGACTGTGTTGCATGTCTAGATGGTAAGAAGGATTGTGTTTACATTGGATAAACCTATCTGTTTAAATATCTCATCACTAATCTTTGAAAATCCTCTTCAGGACATCTTAGCGGCTATATTTATATAATTTGGGGGAGAGTATTCAGCTGAGGTGCATCTGTTTAAGTACAATATGCAAAGGATGGGGAGTTCTGGTGAGAGGGATTGTGGGAGGCACAGCTTGATATGTTTCCCATCAGTCTACACAGTACAGGTGACAGTATGTATGTTTTTTGAATGACATATATTTAAATGTGCATTTTTGTCTCCTTTTCAGTTCATTTTATTGACCACATCCCACAGGATTGACCACATCCCACAGAATTGGAATGACAGGAAATTAAATTGGTTGAATTAAGCCATTTTGAAGATAGATAGATAGCTAGATATAATTGAATTTAGCAGCTAATTTGAAATTTAAATTTTCGATTCAGTTCTAAACGGTACATATCCCTTGTATGTGAAGATGTGAGTGAGTGTGTGTGCACATTTTTGTATATATTTTTGTGAGAGTCCTGGCCAATCTCTTGGCTTGTGTTGGGAGACAGACCAGCAAACAAAGTGCAGAGCGTACAACACCAGCTCACTGCAGCCAGCTGGATTTCTGCCAGCTGTCTCTCTGTTCTCCCACACTGCTGCCTATTCATGCAGGCCTTAATTGGAGCTCCTGCTTTTAGAAAGAGAAAGAATGAGAATTCGAGAGGTCTAAACATCCCAATAAAAACACAGTATGGTGAAGGCACTGCACAGGATGATTTAGAATGGGTTGGAGAAAGGCAGTGAGAGGACTTAGTCACTTTACTTCATTTTCATTTATACATGTTGATGTAAATTAACTTGGGACAGCTGTATTGGTCATTGCATGATTGCATAATTACATATTTAAGCTTGCTGACCTTGAACCCTCTACTGCTAACATTTTCACTGTTCCTGTCACTGTCAATGCTGTTAGATCTTGAACCATTGTTTGTGTAATTAGCATGCAGTGAACAACGCCAGAATCCATCATCATCAGTATGTGCAAAAACAATTTGGAGGGGAGTGGGCAAGCAGAGCCAACACTACTTTAAGCTATTTGTCAATCCATTTTTTCATTTCATGCACTTAAATGTGAGTGGACATTGATAAACTTAGTATTTGACAAAATAATTTTTGAGCCTCCCATCATAATAATGTCATTTGTGTGAGTTTGAGGTAGGACTATCTGTTTGGCGATGAATTATTGATGGGAAACCTGTTTGAAAATTATATTTGCGGTTTTGTATTGTATATATTCTCATGTTTGAATGCAGTATGTATGAGGATGAGCGTGGATGAGTTTACGTGCGTGTTTGAATACAGTATACGCGTGCCAGGGCAAACTCATAAATGGAGGCAATGAAGTGGGGAGAATGAGTAAATAAATAGAAACAGGAAAGGGTGAGGGAAGAACAGAGGAAAGAGAAGACAAAAAAGACTTGTATGGGTTTTGATACACTATTCATCTCATGTTCTTTCTTTGGTTCTTTTACCCTGTTGCCATGGAATTCTAATATGTATTTGTGCTGATGGATTACAATATTCAAATGCCAGACATTATTTATTACAACTTTAAAATTGTGTTGTAGTCTTGTTCAGCATAGGAAAGTGCCTTTCAGATTCTGTACATTCTTGTTAGTTTAACAGAAAAATAAGATACTGTAAAAACTTGTCTATTGGTTAACCAGACATTATATTATTGTATTTTCAATCAGAAATTATATGAAATTTAATGGGACAATACATGATTTTACACACACAAAAAAAGAAAAAAGTGAGTATAGGCAGCTTTGTTTCTGGATGTCCCTGTCTTATATATTACATTGGGTTGTATTTGTATTTTATTTTATTAATATTTTTAAATAAAAAAAAAATAAGTTAAATACTTGTCAGTTATGTACATTGACGTTAATGTTTATTGCATTATTTTAGTATTTTTTTTCTTACTCAAATATTGCTCATATATAATATATATAACATTTTTAAAATGTTATTTTGTATAATTAGTATAGTAATTAAGATATATTAATACAATTATTGTATTTTGCTGTAAAAATGCATAAAATACAGTATAAAATTGCAGTGCATTTAACCGTGCATATTTTGTTCAGACACTCTTAGAAAGGCCAATGAAAAACTCATGCCTGAGTGTTCACAAATCAGAGAAAGATTCTTTAGAGGGGTAAAGACTTGCCCAGGCACATAGTATACACTCCCTCTACTGATCAGAGATGTTAATGCAATCCTTACTGACAGCATAAGCCTTTAGTATGAGCCTTGTTATGTATCATAAGATCACATGGTTGAGATATCAATGAGTTTTTTTTACAAAGTAAATACACTGCAAAATATGTTAATTTTGCGATTACATTCTTCCCTGTACCAGTTTAGGCAGCTACTGTACACTGTGTTGATTTTGAGGGAGGTATCTGCCTCAAAAATGATTCACTTGCATGCCTTTAACGAAACAATCTGGAAGAGTGAACACAAGTGCTCAGAACAGCTTAACCAAATTTGCACTTCTGTCATGGTTAATTTCCTCAAGTATTGCAAAGAGAAAAAGCAAACTGGTTAGCGAGGAAGAGAGAAAAGTTGACTCGTGATCGTATACAAACATCACCATGCAACTCCCTTTCTCTTGCTGTGGTAAGCAGTGTACACTTGAAGTGAGAAGGAACAAAAACAGGACAGGACTGCTTGTTTGATGTGTGGTATTAGTCTTTGCATCCTACGGTGTGCCTTTTGAAATGGCTTTTTCAGTTTCAATTTAATTTGTCTTCCTTTTAACCAAATCAAAATACTGTTTGTTCTGTTTGTAGTTGGATTATAGATTATAAGAGAGAAAATGCAGCTTTGTTCTTGCGAGTCAAATCCTCTGCCATTCACGTCACAGGCAGACAACAGTGTGATGTGTTGCGGTTTACAACACTGCAACCTGGTGGAGGTGTTAAGGGGCTGACAGCAATGTTGCGGTAACAAAGTCACGTCATTCGTTTGCAATGAGAATTGCCGATTTGAGGTGACAGTGATGGACCGACTAAGTTGTTTACATGAAGGTTTATAATGGAGCCACAGCAGGTTTTGAATAGTCAAGCTACAGTTTCCATCTGTCTGCCCAAATATGACATTATGCGTTAACAGATACTGAAGGATTAATAATGTATGTCACACGTCATCTCTGTCTTTCAGAGCAAGCACACAATGCTGAGGCCAGTGGTAGTCTGATTAATATGTATAATGCTGAACAAAACCAATCTCCAGTCACATTGTCTAGGTCTGATAGTCTGGCTTTGAACTGGAACGATTGCTGGCATCTGACTGAAGTGTCCAAAAAATATGAGTTATTGCTTTAATCTGACTGAAACCAAATTGTTAAATAACACGCGAACGCACTTACTGTTTTACATGCAAGATATTTTGTGCCTGTAATGACAGTTTAAACTGTAAATTATTTTAAATGCAAAACAGGTGGTTTGACTTTGATGCATTGTGTGTATTCTGCATGTGGTCATCTCAGTCCTGATGTTCTATCTTCCTGGTGGGGGAAATGTTTGTTGGCTTCTTTAGTGAATTCTTCATTCTTATTGGCTGTATTGCACTTATATGGAGCCTCTCTGGTTTTCTGCAATAGACACTGGGTAATTGAGCTCTGGAGAGAGACTAATTCCATCAACACACACACACACACAAACTCAGCAAAATCCCCAGCTGCTCATGTACTCTAGAAGAGGCCTGCACTCCATTTCCTGCTCCTCTTCACCATTAGCATCACATTCCAACACACATTTTGCTTACACGCGCCTGGTCTCTTTATAGACACACTTGACACTGTTTAAGGGATAGCTCATGGAAAAATGAAAATTCTGTCAGCACTTAGTCAAGATATTCTGAAGAATGTTAGTAACTAAACAGTTTTGGTGACCATTGATTCAGATTGTATTGACAAAAAAAAAAAAAAGAAATTTCTCAAAATATTTCATAGTTGATTGGAATGAAATAAGGGTGAGTAAACAATACTTTTACATTTTTTTTTCTTTGGTGACCTGTCCCTTCAACCCAGGGTCATTATTGGGTTATTTTGTTCTATATTTCACATTCTTCATACAATATGCTTTCATCTTGTTTTTAATCTTGGCTCATCAGCTTTAAATAATATTGTAGTTATATTGTACATCTGTAAACCCCAGTTTAATGTTAATGTCTTTTATACATTAACATATCGATGAGATTACACTCTAAAAAAAATGCTGGGCTAAAAATAACCCAGGTTTGGTTAAATATGGACAAACACAGTGATTGGGTTAACTGTTTCACTCAACCTGCTGGGTAGTTTTATTTAACTCGACTGTTGTTTAAAAATTTCTTGCTTAAAATGAACCCAGAATAGGTTGGAAATTTGGAAATGTATTAATAGCCTATGCTTAATAAATCAACATTTATTGATAAGTTTAATAAATAATAATTAATGAACATTTATTAAAATGCTTGTTAATAAATGTTCACTGTTTGATTATTAGCAATGCCTCTAGTAATTATGTGTCTGATTTTTAATTTCCAACCTATTTTGTGTTCATTTTAAACCAGCCATATAGTATTTTTGAACAATATCTGAGTTAAATAAAACTGCCCAGGATGTTGGTCAAACATTTAACCCATCTGTTGGGTCAAAATAACCTAGTTGCTGGATTTGTCCATTTTGAACCCAACTTGGGTTGATTTTAACCCAGCATTTTTTAGAGTGTAGTAAAAGTAACCAGGTTGAGTCCAACTTTTATGGATTTATGAGGATTATTATTTTAATTTTCTCTAAAATATATTTATGCAGTTTGTGGCAATTGTGCTTTTTTCTTGAACATATGGGATGGAAATAATTCACAAGTAATTTTTTATTTTACATTAATTTTACATAAACTTAGATGGAAACTAGCTATTGATTAGACAAAGCAGTACATCATCGACTTTAAAAACTGTTTGTTCATCTGTGGAAATGTCACTATGTAGATCCTCTCTTGTACTCACAAGTCTTCTAAAACATACATCTCTCATATGCTAAAATTGAACAGTTTGTGAAAGTTTGTGGTATTCAACTCATAATCTTACAGCGGTCCTAATTATTATGGCTAATAAAACTGGGTCCCACTTAATATTAAGTGTCCCTAATACCTGTGTACTTACATAGTAACTAGATGTGTACGTAGTATGTAACCACAGTGTAAGTACACATTGGTAAATAGTATCTACAGCTGTAATATTTCTGTAATATTTCTACACACATGTAACAACCCTCAAAATGGTATGTGTAAGTACAAATGTGTAACAGGACATTGGTAACAACACTTTTTTCGCTTCACTAAGTACTCGTGTAACAGGAATTATATTATATATATATATATATATATATATACAAAACTACATTTTGTAACAACAGTATGTATAAGAGTAATTGGAACAATTTGATCCAGGGGGTGGAGATGGGTAAGTTTAGGGGTGGAAATGGGATCCAGGGGGTGAAAACAGGTAGGTTTAGGCATATGTAAAGTGGGAGGAGTTGGATCTCGAATTGGTGGAGTTGGTGCACCACAGTAATACCAGTGCACTTACATGGTAACTCCTCAGGAACTGTCCACTTAATATAAAGCACCAACCACAATTTATATGTAAAGCCTAACTTACTGGCCACTGCAGTGTAACATCAGAGTAATTACATTTACATTTACATTTATTCATTTAGCTGACGCTTTTATCCAAAGCGACTTACAATTGATATGTCAGAGGTCGCACGCCTCTGGAGCAACTAGGGGTTAAGTGTCTTGCTCAGGGACACATTGATGTCTCACAGTGGATTCGAACCCGGGTCTCTCACACCAAAGGCATGTGTCTTATCCACTGCGCCATCACCACCCATACTTAATTACATGGTAAATCCATAGGAATTGTCTACTTAATATAAAGTGTAACACTTTCTTTACCAAAAAGTGTTGTTACCAATGTCCTGTTACACATTTGTACTTACACACACCATTTAGGGAGTTGTTACATACGTGTAGTTACACAAACATTAGAGCTGTAGATACTATGTACCAATGTGTACTTACATTGTGGTTACATACAACATACATATCTAGTTACTTTGCAAGTACTCAGGTATTAGGGACACTTAATATAAAGTGGGACCTAAAACTGGCCTTTACTACTGGTTAAGTCTGTAGAGAAAGCCCTTAGGCTTTACCTCAATAACAATCCCACATTGGTTGTGTTGAAATGACATTGTAAGTCACCAGTGCTGCAACAGAACATTCAATCAGAGGTGACAAGCACACAAACTCACACTCACCACCTTGTATCAAAGCCTCCAAGATGCATAAACAAAGAAACATATGATCAAAACCTATAAACATTACTATTTGAAACGTGATATCTGCATTCAACACACCCAACTCTGTGTGTCTTCCCAGGTCTGTTACTTTCAGAACCAATCAAACAGCAGCTATCTTTATCTCGACGCCCTCGTATTCTGCAACCCTGTGTACAGTAAACACAGCACACCCGTTCCTCGTCCCAGCAGGTCTGTGAATGCCTCTCTGAGTGGAGGTAGTTGTAGAGATACTCTATTAGCCTGAAATAATTACCACATGCAATGAAGCTCACATTCAGATTTTATTCTCCACCTTGTTTATCTTGGATATGACTCATGAGGGTTCGAATTAGGACCAGCCGTCTTAGATCTTCTAAACTTATGTGCTAAAAAAGTCCAAGACTGATGGTTGAATAGAATGGAGAGCAGAGAGAGAATTATGAGAACAGTAAACGCAAGATGAAGGGGAAAAAAGGGGGAGTGGGAGCTGTATCCTGGAATAGCCAGCAAGTCAAGCTGCTAACTCCGCCCCCTCACCCCCCTCATTCTCTCGCTCGCTCTAACTCTCTCTCTCTCTGGCAGTCTTACAGTCTGTCATTTGAGCAGACAGTGAGAGCAGTAGGGACGAAAAACAGGGAGCCTGAGCTGTGCTTTTGCCTGCCGTTGACTCGTCTTGTGCAGTGACAACCCGAGACTGGATATCTGGACGGTGTATGATTCCCTAACTGACTAGCAGGACTTTCACTCCTCTTGGGATTTGTTCTGAGGTTCTCCCCCACACCTCTTTGGAATTACCGCTGCAGGGATATCCCCGGCGTGAACGTGCGCGTGTGATGTGCCATGCCCATGCCTGCTAATCTTGTGGTCAGCGACTGGGGTAGACCATGAAGGGGGGCCACCACCACCGGGGCTGCGCCTGCCACCACTTTTTTCGGAAAGTCCTGGCAAAGTGCGGCTGCTGTTATGCCCGGGTCAGAGGTCAGTGACTTTAACACTGTCACGGTGGACTTGATTACAGAGATAAAGTATAAGAAAACTACTACTATGCTTTGAGTTTGCAACTTGTTTGAATGCTATTCTTAGTGTTTTTCTCCCACACTGGTGTTCTGATTTTCTTATTTAGTCTACAATGTTCTTCAGTGCTTCTTGCATTCCAAATCTTCTCACCCACCTAGTCTCTGAAGTGATTATTGAGTGTCAGTGTATTGCATTGCATGCGTGTTGGGGGGATTCTATTTTTTTTCTTCTGCTCACGCTCAGCTGGAGCAACAGATGTCTGTCACTTTTCCTGGTTATGGCTTTCCCTCACACTTTTCTCACTCCCCCTCTCATGCGATTATCGATCGGCGAGAAATGGAATGTATGCATTGGATGGAGCGTGTTTACATATAGGACAGGGTGCCATGTGTTCAGGGGGGTTTTTGGTGCAGCACGTGGGTGCATGAAACACTGGGGGCTGCACAGAAACATTCCTTCCTCTGTTCAATAGTGAGACTTTGACTAAAGACACCCTGTGTCTCTCTACCTTCCTTTTTGGTTTGTCTTTCAGCATTTTCAGCCAGTCATGGAAGTGTCTGCTAATAAAGGGATAGTTCACTCAAAAATGAAAATTTTGTCATCATTTACTTACCCACAGTCCAATGTCAATCCGAACATTTCTCTTTTTTGTCTATACCATGAAAGTCAGTGGGGCAGTGTTGTTTTGGATCCCAGTGGCTTTCATTGTAGGGACAAGTACAGTTATTCAAAATATCTTCTCTTCTGTTACACAGAAGAAATAAAGTCGTACAGGTTTGGAATGACATAAAGGTAAGTAAATAATGACACAATTTTGATATTTGTGTGAACTCCATCTTTAAAGTTGCAGTAGTGAGTTCAACTTTTAGTAAAATATGGCATGTTAAATGGTAGCTACAAAGGAAAATAATTTCGATTACATCTACACAATTGGTTCTTTCTATACCCCATCTGTTTTCAATCGAAAATTGTGTAATTTATGTAAAGCGCAACACTTTAAAGCTTTCTTCGTGTGTTCTTTTATCATCGTTTTGACTCTGCAGGCTCTGGCATAGTTCAGATGCCTCTAGTTTAATCTCCAGTGCTTATGTAATGGCTATTCTTCCTCTGAGCCAGAGTATGTGCTTTCTACCTTCACTTAGAATCATCTAAGTTAACCTCAGACATCATTCTGAAGTCGTGCCGAACCGTGCGAGCCATGTAAGGGCTGCAAAGTTTCTGAAATAGCTGTTAGTTAGGGATGTTGCCATTTGAATGATCCATCTTCCCTGAAGAAATGTCAAAGAAAGAAAGAATTATAACTTTGAATTGACTTTATTTCTGTATTAAAACAGTTTTAACCCTATAGAGTGGTTGGCCTTATTTCACCATCATGTTTAGATCAAATGACAAAAATGATAACTATTCATTTTATCATAGAAACCCAACTATTATTGCTCACAGAATAAATTAATCATGCCTAACTGTGAATAGTGCATATAGAGTGTAGAAAACTATTACTTTGCATAATACTACACAACTATAACTCCCAAGACGACTGCAGTGTCAGTCAAACAAAAATTGCTAAGTGCACCTTTAAAAATCCATGGAAAGAGAATAAAACACCTCGTAAGTGAAAAATGGCAGTGTACTTACTTTCACCAGCAAAGATGACCGTGTCGAAGTGACAGTACCCTGTGGTTATGTGTAGCTGATTTCGAATGCTACTCTAAGTCAGCTAATATGATTTTAATGTTGGGCATTAGCATCGGGCTCTCCTCCTTAAATATAAATCACATTAGGAGAAAGCTGTAGGCAGATGGAGATGCTTAAACTCATATGTGACTTCCTCCCACCCTCTCCTTCGTTCACTTTACCAGCCTGACTCTCCTGCCTTGGAGATTATATGCCTCTTTCTGACACCTAAGCTCTATTCTCTTTGATAGAAGGGAGTATAAATGGCTGGTTTACGTAAGAGCATTTAATCACGCTTGGATGAGGGCTAAATGTTTATTCAGCCCTGGGAATAAAGTACACAACCTGAATGAGGAGGGCTGTCGACGTGCTGTTTTCTGCATGGTTAAAGGGGCAGATGTGATCGCATGTGCGGTACGAGCTATCGGTCTGGTTCAATGTCACGCACATCCCTTTCGAGACCCTACAGATGTCTGAAACGCATATTCCATACTAAGAGTGCAATGCAAACACTTGGATACACCCTCTTTGTTTTGATGTTTATAGGAAAAACAATCTAGACTGTGCAAAGATAATTATCCTCACATATCAGTTGTTCTTCAATGGTTTTTCCTGTCTGTGAGGGTGTAATGGATGGAAAAGTCCAGAACTTGCACTTCCAGGAAGCAACTTCCACAACCTGTTGTAATTTAACTTTTCCACCCTTCTTAAAAAGTATATGGTACCATACTGTATGCTAGTACCACAGAACTTTGATATACACACCATGGTCCTGAATGATTACCGTATGGAAATTTGAAATTTGTTTTCTATCCGAAATAGAAATTTGTTATGTTATAGAACGCATTTCTAAATATCATAACAGGATATTTGTATGTATTTTGCATGTGCCATGCTACCATTTAAAAGTTTAGTGTCAGTAAGATTTTTTTTAAATGTTTTTGAAAGAAGTCTTATGCTTACTAAGGCTCCATTTATTTGATCGAAAATACAGTAAAATAGTTTAAAAATAAATAAATATTATTACAGTTTACTATAACAGTTTTTTTATTTTAATATTCTATTTTAATTTAGAAATCATTTTAATATGCTGATTTGGTGTTGAAAAAACATTTCTTATTATTCTTATTATTATCAGTGTTGAAGACAGTTGTGCTGCCTAATATTTTCATGAAAACCTTTCTACATTTTTTTCAGGGTTCTTTGCTAAATAGAACATTTATTTTTCTTGGTATTTGAGATGAAAATCTTTTCTAACATTATACATGTCATTACTGTCACTTTTGATCAATTTAATGCATGCTTTGTTTTTAATACATTTCTTTGTAGGGTGATGTTCTGCTTGCTTGCCAATGTCAAAAAGCCTGGTCCCTATATAGCTTGATTCAATGTAAATTTATGGCTTTTTCCTCTGATTTAGCATCCCTCATGCACAAACCGTAAGCTTGATTTTTTAAAAAACTGTTTTATGCATCAGTATTAAAAAACTCAATCACTTCCATGAGTTCCCTAGTGGTGTAGCTGTCTTTCCAAAGACCAGGAGAATTTCAATCACATAGCTTTTTTAGCCAAACCATCATTCTGGTAATTGCAGAGCAGTGAAAGCTGTTTCTTTTCCACAGTGCAGCTGTGGATGGCTATTATTTACAAGCCCAGCAGGAATCCACCATATGACGTCTCTTCTCTCCATCCTAATGAGCACCAAGTTCCATGACAATCATTTGCTCAGACACTATTAAGGTGACCATGACTATGTAGCTGAGACAGTTCCCCACTGATATCTGAATGAAAACATTTGGTTGCAAATAGGGTGTCTGCATGTGTGTCTATGTATCATTCATAGACCCACTTAGAGAATCAATAAACTTGGAACAGAAATCTTGGACGTAATGGCACCATGCATTGACTTTATGAAATCAAGCATCAGCAAGGCTTGCAGCTGAGACAGCACATTTCAAAGTAATTGCTATTAGCATCACACTTAACTTGCAGATAGAAAGGCAATAATGTTATGAGTTAGAAACAAGAAAGGAAAATAGAAAGGGAGGAAGTAAAGGACGGATGCAAACCGTCTGAAGAGACATAACTCAAGAATTGTGTCTGAGCCGAGCTAAGACTTTGTGTTATCTTCTGAAACTTGCTTGGCTCTGACAGAAACAGGAAGCTGAGTTTTTACCTCAGGAAAAAACACATCTTTGCTTAAAATGAGCTGGACAAAGGAGCTTGTTATAGATTTTGCAGCTGTGTTCATTGAGAAGAACATTGCCATACAGGCTGGGAGCCATTTCAGTAAAAGATTCAGGAATTTCGCCCACTGATTAGCATAGTTGTGTTATTTATTAGCATGCACTTGTTTTAGCATGCAATTTACTAGAAATAGCAAGTCCTGCATGGATATTTCCTGGTTAAACTGGATTAGATGAATAAGACATTTCTTTTGCCTGAAATAATAAAGTAGCACAGCTGTTTAGTAAATTTAAGAGAGCCTACCTGCTAAGATTTGAAAAAGCTTCTGCTCTCTTTAAATGTGAAGTATACAGTTTCTGTACCTGTGTCACTTAACAGAATTACAGAAATAAAGCATAATCTCAAAAAACCTTTCCCTTACATGACATTATGATTATTTTTATTCTTACAAAATCTTACTATTTATCTGAGACTTGGCAGTAAAGAACTAACATGAAGAAACACTTCAAGTTCAGTGTCTCGAATGAAACCCAAACATTCCATTAAATTCCTTCTTGTAAAATTATCCCTAATGTTTCCCTTGTTTTACCCCATTATCTGTCTCTGCTTATTTGGGAAAGTCTTCAAATTTTTGCTTGCACAGTTCCCAAACTCCCACTACAGGTTGAACTCGAAACAGCTGGATGGATCTTTAACAAATGGTATGGTAGGCGAGTTAGTGAAAAAAATCTTACTAACTTCACTTTTAATGTGTTGTTACATTGTCAGTGTGTAGATGATTACTTTATCTCCCTGTCGTCTCTGGAAGTCTGTCGTGACAAAGATATTTGAAGCTTCATGAAAATAAAATGGCCGCCCAAAAACAGCTTTACATTACTGAAATGCATGATCTTCAGAGGCATGTAAATCTTCTTAACCCATCTGCTTTAGGCGGGTGGTGAAGAATAATGCTTTAATGAAGCCCGGGTATGAGCATGTGCTTCTCCTCATGGTAGTGATTAAGAGGGAGACAGTACCACTCTGCAGTAAGTCACAATATCTGCTGCTATATTGCGTTTCTACCACTGCAAAGCCCTTTACACCTCGGTGGTATGTCACAAACCCACAGATAATCTTGATTTTATATATACTTTTCCAGAGTACAGGCAGGCATAACACGTGAGGATATCAGACAGACTCCAGTGGCAGGAAAGAAGTGAGCAAATCGAGTAGGATCTCAGCGCCATTGCTCTGCCAAGAGGATGGTCTCCTTTCCAAGCCCCTGTTTTCTTTGGCCGTGGCGTATATTGAAACCAATGGCTCCATGCTTTCTGTCTCCCCGTGCCTTCATTTTCACCTGCAGGTTTCCTTTCACATTTTCACCCTGAGCCAATTTCAAAGCCGACTGTGGTGATGCCTGAGAGATGCGATATAAGGCAATTAGGGGTGGAGAAACGGTCACAACAACAATTGTTTGTCTCACTCTCTCTGTGTGTCTCTGAAACCAAATCCAGAGTGAAAATTTCTTGACAATTTACTCATCCCCATGTCACCAAAGTTTTTTGAGAAAAATGTTCCAGGAATTTTGTCCATATAATGGACTTGCAGTTTCAATGTAGCTTCGAAGGGCGTAAACCCAGCCGAGGAATAATCCTAAAAGATCAGGTACTTTTTAACCACAAATGCTCATCTTGCACTAACTCTGCGATGCACATGTGCATCTTCATGCATTGCGTAATCACATTGGAAAGGTCAAGCATGGTTAGATCTTCATCTGTGTACTTTGGTTAAAAAAGCTAGGGTAGGGTGAAAAAATCCATCTCATTTTCTCCTCCATCTTCAAAATCATCCAATATCATTGTTTTATCTTTTTTTGTGAAAGACGTTTGACTTTCTTTGCATGTTCGCTTTGTAAACACTGGGTCGGTACTTCTGCCTACGTCATGCGTGTGAGATTACATAAAGCGTGAGGTCGAGCATGGGCAAGACAAGACTTTGTGGTTAAAAGTGTATACATTTACATTTTTTAAGAAAATGACCAATCATTTCACTAGATAAGACCCTTATTGCTTGGCTGGGATCATGTAGAGCCCTTTGAAACTGCAATTTTGACCTTCAGCCCGTTGGCCACCATTAAAGTCTACTATATGGAGAAAAAACAAATGTTTTCCTCAAAAACCTTATTTACTTTCCAACTGAAGACCGAAAGACATGAACATATTGGATGACATGGGGGTGAGTAAATTATCAGGAAATTTTCATCCTGGAATGAACTACTCCTTTAAAGAAAATGAGTGAACGAGTGAGCAAATTTGGAAAGAAATTGATTGTACATTCATTGCTATTGATTGTTTGGATGGATGGATGGATGGATGGATTGACATTTCTATCCATAAATGCTATTGATAGAGTTGTCTGTCTATATGTATTTATATAAAACACTGGATCAGCGTGCATCAACATGACTGAAAACAAGAAACACTTGTGCAACTTCATACAGCCATTTTGAGACATAGTAGCATCGACTTCAAACATAGGGTCCATTTCAACTTTAGCCTACATTATTTTTTTCCATTTTAATCTGGTTTGTTAGAGAAATCTGAGGTGAGCTTCCCTGATTTGCTTTCTCTTGGTCTCAGTATTCCCAGGTTTCTGCAGGATTTGTCACACACACATCCAGGCTACCATGAGCCCACCTGAGGCCAGTGTCTCTGAACAGTCTTGACTCAGCCTCGTAATGAGCTGGCACTCACAATGCTTGGCAGCTACTCAAACCAGAGAGGGAGAGAGGACTTCACAACTACAGCAATAATAATTCTCATACAAAAAAAAAGACTGATCTGCTCCCATTGCACATGAACGGTGATAAGTGGCTCTTCAAGGGGCTGTCTGATTGGACGGGTTATTAGCTGCTGGTTAGAAGATGTTTTTCATGCAAGGCCACTTACTATGGCGTGTATGCTTGGAACAAACTGGGTTTAACTGCCAACCTTAAGGGTGTAGTGGTACTAAAGCCAACTGGGATGAGCTCTTTAGCACTAAACCTGCAACCTTTGTGGCAACAGACCTGCTTATACATTCTAAATAAAATCTAAACTATTTTGTTTCTGTGTGTGCTTAGAATAGATCTATAAATAGAGACATTGATAGATATTATTTATAGTAGATGGATATGATTTGTGTTCACATCCCACTAGCTGAAGTATTTGAATTTGCGGACATCTTTTTTGTCATCCACTTATAAGGTCTCGTTTCTCCATGCATTATGGAAAAAGCTGCAAAAATAGCAAAAACTGAAAGCAAGCTGAGGTACTTGAGACTGCTCTTCGCTCAGTAGTAGGAGATATTTTTAAGAAAACACCCCACCCCCCCTTCTTTCTTTCTGTCTTTCTTTCCTTCCCTCCTTTGCTCTCTCTCTCTTTCTATCACTGTAAATCTCCCTGATATATTTTCCTTCCATCCCTCACTCTTTCCATCTCTTACTCAGTCAGCCCCTCCAGCAAAATTAAGAAATAGCCTCAGCTGAATATTGGGCAGAAAGTTGTATGATATGCCTGTGAGGAATGTGAAGCATCAAGTGAAGCATTAAGATCATTTCAGGGGCAAATCTCACTTTCTGATTTTCTCTCTTTATCAATCTCTTCCCCTGAACCAGACTAGATTAAATTCTGTCCACAGCTGGATGCAATAACCTCCTCAACTATATTTACCTTTGCTTATCCTCAGCACATTCCCTCTCTCTCTTTCTGTCTCTGACCCTGAACTCCCCAAGGAGGATATGTAAGGAAAATCATCCGTTAGCGTTTCCATTAATCTCAAAGGCCACTGCTCAGTTGGCGCCACTGGAAATGTGTGATTTAAAATCTGCCATCTTTGCTCATGAGATCTTAGATCTTTAGACACTGTAAATGCCATTTGGCTAATTAGATGTAATCAGATTGTGTTTGCTGTTTGCGTCAGTGTAAGGACGAAAAGAATGAGGGAACAAGTTATTAGATGCAGGAGTGCATTCCATGCCTTGTTTAGAAAAAAAAGAAAGAGGGAGGACCTCGTTCTTCTGAATTCCACATTCTGCTGATCCTTGAACATCATCTCTGCTCTAAATTGTGCTGTGATTCACAACATTACAAATGCCAGAATGAGCCATGCTTCTGGTGTTTATCTTGGTGGTGAGAGGAGTGTTTTCATTTACTGTTGATGTGTATTTTAGTGGCACATTATTGAATTGTGTTTTTCAACACAAAGGTCTTTCTGTCACTGTTGGCAATCTCTTGAAGTTGTTTTCCCTTGAGGGTTCTTCACGGACAGCACTGGTAGACATATTTTCTTGTAGTGAACAAACAAATTGTGGTGGAGTAGAAACAGTTCTTTAACCTCTTGGACCAACAGCAGCTTGACTCCGTGTACACAGAATACAAAAAAAGGACAGATGCTCCTTGCTAAGGCTCAGCGCAAACATGAGAATAATAGCTTGTTTATGAAATCCAGCGTGTTATCCACTTATGCAACAAGCCAGTGACTTACTAAGAAATGCATGTCTGTATACAGTTACTTCTGACCTTGGGCGGAAATGAAATATGTGTAGCAGACAGCGTTTTTTAAGAAGACATTATGTGCTTTGTTCTTAGATCGGAAAGTGTGCTGCTTCAGCGTCAAGCTTTGTTAGTTAAGTCACTCCTGTAGTTTTCAAACTGCTGATCTAAGTGCTGTATGGGGCCAAATGCTGGTTTAATTAGAAAAAGGAGGAAAGTGAGAAAGAGCTCTTATGGTGAGACGTACCATATTCCAGTGATAGCTGATGATTTAACTTTTACATGTCATTGGATTTATTCATATATCTATATGCTAAAAGTAAATTCATAGTAATATTATGGTGCATGTTCAATAACAAGTTATTAGCATGTTGCATGTACAAACATGTTAAAACCATGCTATTTTGTGAAAGAAAAAAAATGAAGAGAAACCTTACGAAAAAGTACTGTAGAGGAGCCATCTGTGGTCCAATACGGTATGGTATAGATAGATAGATAGATAGATAGATAGATAGATAGATAGATAGATAGATAGATAGATAGATAGGATTTACAGTAGTTCCTTCTGCTTGAAAGAAAATAACCAACACTTACTATGGGGTACTATTGAAGTATTTTCAGTACTATTAGAATCAGAAGAATACTATGATAGCGTATTACCATTTGATGTGAATGGCACCTTTTTTTGTGAGGTATATGCAATAAACATTGTATTAGCTCCCTGCCCAAAAATGTGTTAATACCATAGTATTTCTTGGGGAAGAAAGAAAGAACCCTGACAAAAAGTACTGAAGAGGTACCATGTTCCTGTGATCTGATAGCAGATGGTAAAGCCATGGAACACTGTTATATATTAATAATTGATGACTTTGATTGCAAGATAAATAAAGAATGAAATACAAGAAAGTAAGATTTCCTCCTGCAACCAAATGCTGACGCTCTTGACACCGGTCCTTCACTCATTTGATGATGCTCAGTTGGCATTTTCACTGTCAGTCAGTCTTTTGTGCTGAACATGACAGTGATTGGCTCGAGTGTGTCTCTGACGTGAGTGATAACAAGCTGGCTATGTAAAGTGAACTTTCAGACGCGTGTGCTGTATGCATATGTCAGTCGATGCCCGTAACATGCCTCTCTTTTCTTTTGTGTGGTTGTCGCTAACTCTCTTCCCTTGGGGTTTAGTTGCCATGGCAATGTGACTTGAAGAAACAGAGACATGGTAAGGAATAAAAATTTGTGCTGGAGGCTTAACCATTATTGGTCTGCACATACTGTATACAGTGTGCAATCAGTCATGTTAACTATGATGCACCTGTGAGTCACTAGAAGCATCATCATTTGTAAGTATTACACAAAGCTCAAAGCAAAGATCCTCCCACGCAGATGGTGACACCCAGTAAACTACCTCAACATAGCTGAGAAACAAGGCTAAATACAACCTTCATTAGACAGGAAATACTGGGCATCCCTTGTTATTAAATCCCCACAAGATGTTATGCAGATGGTTAAATACACTGAGTTTTCCTCCTCAAATAAGCATTGTCTTACCAATAGCAATGAGGAGTGTGTCTGCAGGGGTGAATTGTTCCTCTGATCAGTAGAAAGGACTTTCATACCACTAAAACATCATAGCAGACACTCACAGAGCTCATCTGCCTTTTGAGCTACACAGAAAGCAAGATGAAGACTTTTTATTCTACCATTCTCTGATCAACAGGTTCGTTCACTTCCTGCCATGTAGAATCTAGTCTCACTTAGACAGACCCTTGACTAAATAACATCTTATGCTGGCCTACTTAGATTGGTAAAGATCACACACACACACACACACACACACACACACACACACACATTTATATAACATATTAAGACTACCAGAGAACCAGGAATATAATCTGCCTGTCTGTCTACATATGCATATATATATATATATATATATATATATATATATGTATATATGCATATGTAGACAGACAGGCAGATTATATTCCTGGTTCTCTGGTAGTCTTAATATGTTATATACAGTATGTATACAGTATGTATTGCATTAAATATTAAGAACTAGAGAAAAAATTATATAGAATTTTTATATTTTTAGATATAATTACATATTATATATGTAATTTATAAATGTATATGTTTTATAATTTTTCTCTCATTCCCTGTTAGTCTTAATATTATATGCTACTTGTATAATTTCTTTGATGTTTTGTTTAGTCTGTTAAATAAATGTAATGTTTAGGTTTTGTTGTTGCTGCTGCATCAAGGTGGCCCTCCTCAGATTCAGAAATTGCTTCCAATTTTGTGCGCTGCAGTATGTATTGACTGGACTGTGGGAGGTCTGTGAGTATGGTGTGTGAGACTTTTAGACTGTAAAAAATCTGTGTTTTCTGTGCACTCTGCAATGTGTGATGCTCTGTTGTGGTCGTGTGTGGGTACAGTAACAGGGAGGTGGATGAGCAGGCAACTTCAGGGAGATGTTTTTTGCTTCTAATGATCATAATTGTGGAGATCTGTGCACAAACAGGCAGTGCCACGTGGACTCCCTCGTAATGCAGGGCTTCTCTTCTGCAACAATCTCCATGAGCCATCCAATCAGTGGCATCTGGGGCTAAAAATCCTGCCACATGAACCAAAGGCTGCTGTAGGCAGATAAAAGCTTACGCACAGGGAGGTCCACCCACACACACACATTGTCACATGCCTAATTGCTGTGTGTGTTGTGATGGAAGATGAGGTACAGACACAAAGTAGTGTGAAAGAATAACTCCAAACAGATGGTAATAGACAGAAGTGATGTGCATGCTCATCCTAATGGGATGCTGGTTTTTCTGTTATTCTCTTCCTTAATTATCCCGTATAGGGAACAGGTGCTGTTGGTTTTCCTCGCCTCTGTGCCCACGTGTTCAGGTTGTTATTGTTGCCCAGGGCTGCAATGAAAAACATGCAGATTGCTCACTATTACACTATATGGATCTGCATAATGGACTCATATAAGCACAACAGAACTCCTTTCATACATTTTTTATTTTTATATACATTTATATACAATCACCTCCATAATTATTGGAACAGTAAAGACAAAATTGTTCTGTTGGCTGTGGAGTCAAGACATTTGCAAATATGATTAAAACATGAATATGAGACAAAACTACAGAATGTCACATTTTATTATTAGCTGTTTCAACACATACATGTTTTAGCAAATAAAAAGAACAGCAATTTTAGAGTTCATCCCACTCATTGATGAGCATAAGTATTGGGACAGTTGAACATAAGGCAGATATAAAAGATTAAAAGCTATTATTTAGTTGCAGATCCCTTGCGCACAATCACAGCAGTGAGTCTGTGACCCATAGACATCACCAGACTCTTGGTCTCATCCTTTGAAATAATTTTCTCAGCCTTTAATGCAGCCAATTCCAATTGTTGCTTGTTTTGGGGAGTTTCTGCCTTTACTCTCCTCTTCAGCTGGTGAAATTAATGTTCAATCGGATTTAAATCTGGAGCTTGACTTAGATTCCTTGACTGAACTGGCAGGGCGTTTTGGGTCATTGTCCTGATGCAATATGAAGCACTTCCCAATGAATCTGGTGGCATTTTCTTGAATATTGGTAGGCAAGATGGTTTTGTACACTTCCAAATTCATTCTGCCCATGCCATGACAACACCTCCACCATGCGTTACAGATGAGGCTGTATGCTTGGGATCATTTGCAGTTCCCTTTTTTTCTCACATTTTTGCTTTCCTATCACTTCGATAAAGGTTAATCTTTGTCTCATCGGTCCATAAACACAGTTCAAAAACTCTTCTAGCTCACCTTTGTGCTTTTCTGCAAACTCTAATCTTGCCTTTCTATATTTTGTGCTGGTCAGAGGTTTGCATCTTGCTGTGCAGCATCTGTAATTCTGTGTCAAAGTCTCCTGAGGACAGTAGATTGTCAGAGCATCACCCCAGCTTTCTGGAAGTTGTTGGTGATTTTACAGACACGTCTTTTAGGGTTCATTTTCACAGCTTTTATGATTTGTCTGTCATCAACTACTGTTGTTTTCTCAGCCGATCAGGTAGTTGTTGGTTGCTGGTGTCACTGGTGGTTTCCAAACTCTTGATTTCTCCATGCCCTTTGTTTCTGCTATAGCTCTAATTGACTTCCTCTTTTCTTTTAGCATCCAAATTGCTTGCTTATCTCTCAAAGTCAGCTCCCTCGTCTTCATCCTGGTTTGTGTGTGTCATCATCGAATGCAAGATTCAGAATGCAGAAGTAATGGATATAACTGATACGACACATTCCCTGCTTTTAATATCTGAAGAATTAATGTAACAGGACACAGCTGATCACTTAGAAAGACCTGTGAGGAAACTGTTCCAATACTTATGCTCACATCAGATAGAGGGATGAAACTCTAAAAGTGCTGAACTTCTTAGCTGGTAAAACATCTATGTGTTGAATCACCCAATAATAAAATGTGACATTCTGTAGTTTTGTCTCATATTCATCTTTTAATCATATTTGTAAATGTCTTGACTCCACAGCCAACAGAGCAATTTGTCTTTACCGTTTCAATACTTTTGGAGGGCACTGTACACTGTAAAAAATGATCGTGATTTAACGGTAAAAAACTGTGAAAATGCTACGGTAAAAACCTGTTACATGGTTAACGGAAACTTCCTGTAAAATTTACAGGGAAAAACCGTAAACTGATGTTCCCAGAATTCCCTGCGTTCCATTTCAAATTCTGTTTGAATTTGACGTTTTTTCTTTGAAATAACTGTTTCTTCTTAGTTTTTTCTTATCAGTTATGTTTATTAGGGTTGTATGTTACATCTAATGTTGTTAAATTAATGTTTATAGCATATTTCATTTTAAGGAGTCTCACCATGATGGTGTTTAGTGCTTGTATGAATGACACTGCATGTGCACCTTCTGTAAATGCTTTTGTTTAAAAGTTGCTTGTGAAGGGCTTTGGCTCATCATGTGACTTTCTCATCATCACCTGCATTTGGTGGTTATCGGTGTATTTCAAAAGAACAAAACAGATTTCAGTACTTTAATAGGTTGGTATATTAAGATTATATCAGTTAAATAAATTACGGTATTTAACTGTAAATTTAAGTTAAAACCGTAAAACCTAAAACGTTGCTACTGTATTTTATACGGTAGAATTCTGCCAACCACAGCTGCCGGTATTTTACCGAGAATTTGACAGATTTTTTTTTACAGTGTAGATTCTATTTGTATAAAATAATATTCAACTACTTCATTAAAAATGTGCACAACCATGTTCAGTCACACTAGTTTGATTGTGTGTGAAAATTAGACTGATTAATTGTTTGAGTTGGTTGATTAGTGGAAGGTTTTGCTTGTATTTGTGATACAGGATATCTCCAAATGGTTTCGCTGACATACATTATTTGCTTTTGTTGAGGCTTGGTTTCTCTGTTTGTTAGTTATGGTCTGTCCCTGTTGATGAGCTTTGACCTAAGCAATTTGTAATTTTTTTGGTCATATGATGTCATTGTTTTTAAGAATGTTCCCCTTGACACACTCAACTGCAGTGCAAAAACTTGGACTATTTGGCCTCTGTTTAGTGATTTGGCCTCCTGTCTGTTACGTCATCAAATTCATGTGTTAAATTGCTTAAGCTCAGGCCCCGGTTGCAACAAATTCCTTAAGCTAAGAAAACCCTTAATTATATGTATCGCACAAGAGTTTTCACAATGTTTGTTGAAACCAGCTAATCTTTTATTACTGATACACATTGCTAAATGCAAAATTAATGGGATTGTTCACCCCAAAACCTGACTTTTTCTTCAGTGAAACAAAAAAGAAGATATTTTGAATAATGTCTCAACTGTTTTGTGCAACTGTTTTTTTTTTAAATAGCTTTTTTATGTTCCTCAGACAAAACAAAATCAAACAGACTGGAAAGGACATGAGGGTGAGAAAATGATTTTCAATTTTGGGTCAACTATTCAATTTTTTGCCAAGTTAAATCAAATAGTTTTGTCTTTGCAAATTCATGTCAGATATTTTCTGGAGTCAGTGCTTTCTACATGTTTGATTTGATTCACTCACATAGTTCTCATCTGCGTGAGTCAAATATTGTTCTTACAAACTGATTTAATCAACCAACGTATTAGGTTACAGTTCCTAATAAAGTTACTGATACACTGGCAAGCAACTCTCCACATGCTCAAGCTCATTCACACATCCCTCTCTTGTATTATTGACATTCACATTCAGGATTCTGTGGTGCTTTCTTAAGCTGACAGCGAAAAGATAAATCTGAGTCATCAGGAACTATGGAGCTCATCGTTCATCCCCCTCCACTCGGCCACTCCAACAGCAGTCATGGCCTGTCTGGATGAGTGCATCAGCAGTGAGGGGTGATGCCAGGGTTGACTCAGGTCAGGTCTGGGGTGTAATTTACATCTCTTTTACCCCTCTTTTTTAGTGTCAGCAGGGCCTGAGCCAGGAAAGCAGATAGCCACGGTCTCGGTCTTGCACAGCGGTTGTGCGTCTGTGGTGGAACATGGCAAGAGGATGAGGGAAAGAGGCTGGGGTTGCTTTATAAGAAGGCTTTTGGGAGCAGCCGGGCAGGAATGCTGTGGTTTTTTCCACAGACCAGTAGTTCATCACCACTTTGGAGCTTGAGCCATGCCACTCAGTTCCCACACCATCATAGAAACAGCATTAATAGCGTGGTAAGCCTCTTACCCAGACGCTTCGGAGCGTGAGACTGATATCGCTAGTGCATTATGCATTTTTTTATGCCCAGTTTCACTTTTCATTGTTTCGCTTTTCAAAATGCACCAAATCCAGTCATTTCATCAGATTATGGAATGGCAGTGAGAGCAGGTCATGTGACCTCAACATGTGCGCATGCTTAAAATAGTTATCAGTGTGACGGTTCAACTTTTCTCAATCAGCCTGCCTCTGAGAGAGCGCCAGATATGCCGAAATTGGAGGGCGTCTCTGATTCTGTGGTGGAGGAAGAGGAAGTCTACTGTCATGACTCCATTGAGAGGACTGAAGTGCTCTTATCAGGGTTCATACTGAATGTTTGGGGCATTCGTGAAGCAGTAATTATTGTGTCAACCTGACTGTGTGTGCGTGCTTGAGTTTACGTATATTACATTATGAGAAAAAGTGATTTTCACAATAGGAATATTGTTATACTTTATTCTCATAATTGTTACTTTAAAAAATTATTTAATTCTCTGAACATTGGGACTATTTAATCAATATTTTTTTTTAAATGTGGCACTAAAATGGCATTATAGAATGCTTTATGATAGGTAATAAGGAAATAATTAGGTGGATGTCATAAAGTATGACTCCGATCTGAAAGACTGAAATCTGACAGCAATACTGCCTTCGATCATCAGCGAACCTGAATGATTAAAAAGATCTGACTAAAAAAAAAAATCCATCCATGAATCATACTTCTTCTTTCATAAATGTGGCCCTAAGAGCTAGAAAGATCTTTTTTCTCACACAAAGCTATTAAAAGTAAAGTCGTGACGTATTGTCAAGTATGGTGACCCATACTCGAAATTGGTGCTCTGCGTTTAACCCATCCAAGTGCACACACACAGCAGTGAGTAGTGAACAAATGCACACACACACACACACACACACACACACCGTGAACACACACCCGGAGCAGTGGGCAGCCATGCTGCGGCGCCCGGGGAGCAGTTGGGGGTTCGGTGCCTTGCTCAAGGGCACCTCAGTCGTGGTATTGAGGGTGGAGAGAGCGCTGGACATTCACTCCCCCCACCTACAATCCCTGCCGGCCGGGGACTCGAACCCGCAACCTTTCGATCACGAGTATTGTATTGCTATAGAAGTTTTGAAATATTGGACTACTTTTATGACACTTTCAGGCTGGTCCAGCTGATGCAGATGCACATGAGTAGAAAAAATAAAATGAAAAGTATTTATATTATCCTGCAATTTATCAGTTTTGCCAGTCTGCTCTTCCTCTATACCATTTCTACCCATTGGAACTGAGATCATTCTTAAGTATTGTTACCACCTCCCATCACAGCCTCTGTCAATCACTAGACTTCAGTCTCTCCCTTCTGAAATATCTCATCTTGTGTCACTCTCTCTTTCACTTTTACTTCTTTCAGTTTCACCATTGACATTATTAGACCTGCTCTTTGTTGAAAAGTAAACACAAATGAACTGAAGGGGTTCATGTTTGCAGAAGCATTTCTAGCGCATGCCCCTTCTTTTTTTTCTGAGTGAAATGCATTTTGAAAGCAACTTCCATACCGAGACTGATTTTAATGCTCATCTTAGCATTTCTTCATGACTGGGCAGGGTGGCGGTGGTGTGGGGCGCTGGTGGTTGAGGGTCTCTGGGGTTGAGGAGGGCGACAGAGACTGTGTAATGCTGCAGGATAGGGGGAGTGGAGAAGAGCAAAAGAGCATGTGGCAGAGAAAATGCAAAGGAGGAAGATGGGGAGGGTGGAGGAGCAGTGGAGGAAACAGCCAAGTGCCAGTTCTCATTAATTAAACAAACACATGAAGAAAAAGAGCTGTTAAAGGGACAGATCACCCCCCAAAAAATAAACAAAAAAAACCTTTAACCCTTATTACATTCAAAATCATTTGTTTTTCCTTTCAGATAATAAAAACAGAAATTGTGGAGAATATACTGGTGTTTTTTCTTACACTGAAAGGGTATTGGAGTTTCAACCTTCAAAAAGGACCTTAAAACTATCATAAAAGTGGTCCATAAGACCAAAATATGTTATGTTTATATTTTAAATATATTTATATATAATATAAATTCTATGAATGTAAACATATACATGTAAATACATGTAAATATTTTCAAAATATATACTGTATGTGTGTGTATTTATTTATACATAAATATACACAGTACACACATATATATTATGCAAACAAAAACTTTTATTTTGGATGTGATTAATCACGATTAATTGTTTGAAAGCACTTAAATTAAAGTTGTTATTCAGTGATAATGTTGCCATCCATTGAGCTATTAACTGCTGATCAACTGATTCATTAAAAAGATCTAACTGAAAAGAAAGACTCATTCATGAATAAGAACAGTGCCACAGGAGCTGGAAAAAAATGTATCACAAAAAGCTGTTGTATTGCTTCAGAAGTCTTGAAATATAGTCTTTTGTACTCCTTTACTTTCATCGTGCTCTTCTTGAAGCCTGAAAGCACTAGTCTTTAAAAAGAAACGCATACATGCTTAGAGTAAATGGATGACAGGATTTTAATTTTTGGATGAACTATTTTTTTTAGCTAAACACACAGAAAGGGGAAAAAAGGATTATAAGCCTAAAGAAGGTTGTGGCTATAAACATCAGGCTACATTTAAAAGTCTTGCTGCATTGCAAGGAAAAACTAAGCCAGGAAATGGCTGTAATCACAACCAGCCAGGAAACCAGCACTCTGATCTAGAGTGGGAGATGGTGTGTGTGGCCACAGGGGCTCGGAGCAAATAATGTTAATGGTGCAGTGCAGTACAGTACGGTCCGATCCGGAGTGGCGTGTTATGTGTCCACTCAGGAGAGGCCATCCTTCAGTGCCTCTACATACACAGACCTGTCTGAGGCTCAAACAGCTCCATTTACTCTGTGTAAGTGAAATGCAATCTAAAGGCCAGGCCTCGGTTGAGAACAAGTGGTCTAGAGTGTGAGTGAGACAAAGAGCAGGAACTACATACTTCATGACAACAGAAAAAAATAGACACTCCAAATGATTCTGCATTTGTGGCTCCACTTGCACGGCACTCTCATTCCTGGTTAGATGATGCTCTTATCGTAGAATGAGAGAGGACACTACAATTACACTACACAAGCAGAGTTGATACATTGGAGGGAAAGTTCACCCAAAAATGAAAATTCTGTCATCGTTTATTCACCCTCTCGCTATTCCAAATGCGCATGACTTGCTTTCTTCTGCAGAACACAAAAGAAGGTATTTTGAAAAATGTCCCAGTGTCTGTACAATAAAATTCAGTGTTGTTTTGGGCCCCACTAGCTTTCATTGTACGGACAAAAATAGATAAAATAATCTTCATAATATCTTCTCTTGTAGTTCATCTTCTCTTTTTCAAAAAAAGCTGTACAGGTTTGAAATGAAAAGGGGGTGAATTCAATTTTTATATTTGAGTGAACTATCCCTTTAAACCTTTGTGTAAATGAGTGACAATGTATGGTTCGAATATTTAACTTTATCCATAAAAGTAGTTTAAGGTTCCATAAATTTTTTCAGTAGTTTTTGATTTATTGGATTAGAATTTTTTAATATTTTTACTCACAACTCACAATTTCTGCCTGGTGAAATGCTTTAGAGCTTTGCATAACTAAAAAGGTGTGTGTGTGTGTGTATATATATATATATATATATATATATATATAATATTTAATCGCGATTAATCACATGATTGTCATGAGTTATCTCGTGACTAATCACAACTTAATCGCACATTTTTATCTGTTCTAAATGTACCTTAAATTAATACTTTTCAAGTTTTTAATACTCTAATCAACATGGGCATGGGCAAATATGGATGCTTTATGCAAATGTATGTTTATTATTATTGAAACCATAGTCAACATAGAGCATGAAGACTAGACATGTTTCAAAGGTCATAGATTAAAGAACTTCATGTCTATTAGACGCATGAAAAAAAGAACATAGAAATACCAGGTTCCCATTACTTCTCTTTCTTTGCACTGAGCAATTATCTTACACAGAAATGCCTGTTTATATTTTCGCAGGACAGGTTTATATTTTCACATTTATTTAGCTCACTTCTTCTGAACATGCAAAACGTACATTTATTATTACATTTGTTTGCCTCTTTGTGCCCACATACTGTATTTTGATGCAGCTAAATTATCAATAAAACACTTTTCATTGATATATTTTACTGTTTCTGGTGTCAGACAACAGAATGAACATGAAATAGTGACTGAAACATGACTCATTAAGACTACATAACCAGCTCTCCCTTCCAAGATGTTAATCTGCACAAAAATCCTGATAATCGAACCATCGTCTGATGAAATCAAATACACATAAGATAAAGACAATAGCTGTGCTGTGATTTCTGCTATACGTACATGTAAAATTAGAGAAGCAACATAATATCTGTTTTTTTTAACGCATTACTAATTATACATATATATATATATTTCAAAGGCGAAAAAAGTTAATAAGAAATATATAATTTTTTTAGTTGTTTTAACTATTTTAATGCTTGTGTGTTGTCTTCTTTAAAGCCGTTTTAAGTAATCTTGAGGCCTTCTTGTAAGGTTGCTGAGGCCCAGGTTGAGAAATACTGTTGTAGGTAAATGTTTGGGAGGAGAGGTCTTCCATCTTGGATAAAATGTGCTTCTTCAATGTGTGGGTCTAAATGAGAAAGCCTGGGTTTGGTGCAATCTCCAGAAATTGGATTATAGTAATATCAGCTGCAAAGAGGAAGTTGCAGTTTTTTTTCCAAATAATATCCTCACTTCATAACATCATATTTTCCAAGGCCTTGTCCATTAAAGTTCTGCTCTAGCCTCCAAACTTTCAGATAGCGCCTAATTATCCATAAATTACAGCCAGTGTCCCTGATTAACAGATGAGCATGTGTTTTGGATGCAGAGCCACCATATTGGATGCTGATGTTCTACCTGGCTGCTTAACAATCTTAACCTTGTTAGTTTTGATGGTATTGGATGTTGGTCCATAGATCTATGCCACTTCCCGTCCTATAGGAAGACAGAGAAAACATCAGGTGCAGATGCAGTGACTCAACCCCAATCCAAACGCAGCGACTGTGGCCATGCCAAACAAAGCTGACTAAAGCTCTGCGGGTCTCCAGAGGCCTGAGCCTCTGAAAATTGCTGCCATTAGAGCCAACACACTCCCTCCTGCAGAGCGGCTGCCTCGGCACTCTACCAGCCAATCAATAAGTGGAAATGGAGCCCAAATTCCTGGAAAGGTGGACTCCACAACACATTGGTCTTCACATGCACATGTCCCACAGCAGACATTATCACTAACATTTCTACAAGGTTGCAAGCATTTGCATACTTTTATGGCTTGTGAGACTGTCTGTTGTTTCTTGAATTGTGTAGCATTAGGCAAATTTATCAAACTAAATTAAATTTATTCAGTGTCCATTCCTATCACCCATTTATATATTAAATTCCTTGTTCCAGAGGCATTCCCATTTGTTTTGAGCGTGAACTTCAGTAATTTTAAGGTTTATGCTTTCAAGAAAAATTCAGGATATATTCAGTAAAAGCGAATATTGTTATATGCAGTTTAACCCCTCAGGTGAATTTATCATTAAATGATTTTTAAATATTATATTATATTATATTATATTATATTATATTAATCAATAGTGCACTATTGAAAATGCATATTTAAAATTTTTCTAAATGAAGTTTTTAATTCAATTAAGTTTTGCATTGAATGAAACAATTTGAATTGTTGATATAAATCACATATTTTATATTTTTTCATGACAAAAATCTAAAACTTTTTCTACAGTTTTTCTACATGTCCTACTTCCTAGTACTATTTTGAAGTTTAAATTAAATTTAGAATCCCAGATTTTCCACATTGGTCTCAAAGTTTTTTGCTTTGATCTTCATTGAGAAGTACGTTATATACTTCTTCCTCAGATAACAAAGTCTGGAAAGTTTTTAGCAAGTGTCTTAGAATCTGCATTATCCCAGAGCACAGAGATTGTGCAGCTCAGAAAAGGGAACAATCCCTTCTGTTGCACCAGACTTCTCATAAAGACAGGGCTCAGAAGAAAGTGAGAGAGATTTAGAAGAAGGACGAGGATTGTGGAGAGAGAGATGGCAGAATTGGAAGAACAGCACAGCATTAGCTGATCACTGGGGATGAGGAGGGCTCAGTCTTAATATTTTGCTTAATTCAGTTTTTAATTATCAATTTTGTTGAGCAGTGCAGTGGCTGCATTATCAGAATGCCTCTTTGTAATCTCTCCTGGCTCTCAGACACACCATCACAGAAATGAGTTCACACACATACACACACACACACACACACACACACACATGTTGGGTTTCCATGTTTTATGGGGACTCTCCATAGGCGTAATGGTTTTTATACTGTACAATCTGTATGTGCTATTGCCCTACACCAACCCTACACCTAAACTTAGCCCTCACAGGAAACATGCTGCATTTTTAGATTTTCAAAAAACTTTATGCTGTATGATTTATAAGCTTGTTTCCTCATGGGGACCAAAAAATGTCCCCACAAGATTAAGATTTACTGGTATTACTATCCTTGTGGGGACATTTGGTCCCCAGAACGTGATGAATACCAGGTGCACACACACACACACACACACACACACACACACTTCAGACTGACAGGAGAGCAGTTTTTCATTTCATATTATATCCCCTCCTCTCCTTGTCAATGTCAGAGTGATGGAGAGAGACATACTTAACCCAGTCAGAAAAACATCTAGAACACCTTTGCAGTGCCGGATGGGTATTATGTTAATTCCCTGGATCCCCCAGTTGGCAAAATGCCAAGATGCAGGAAGTAAACCATGTGATAAACCATGAGATACCAATACCATTGTATCCAACTTCATCACAGTACAGTATGTTTTACAACATTAATTTCTCAAAAGACTTGCATGTATGTATACAGATGATCTGAATCTTAATTTAAGAATTGGGACCTTTTAGTTCATGACATCCATCCATCCATATGTCATTTGATTGATATATCATTCTAAAATATAGTGAAATATTAATGTAATTAGTAAATAATATTTGCAGTTTGTTGTATTTCAAACATCGATTATTAATAATTATATGGGAGATACCCTTATGTAGTGGTATGATAACATGTTTTGGAGTAATTCTTACTAAAAATTAAACTGAAAAATTAAACTACATCTTCAGTTCAAATTTGAATTAAATTTCAGCATCCTGTTGCCTGCCTTATTCTGAAATTGAATTGAATTTAAAAGTCATTCTCTATTCAGTTCTACATGGTGCTCAGCTGTAGTTTGTGGGACTGAGTATATGTTGCAGGCCTGGAGTCAGACACATGTCGCATGAAATCAGACACTTGAAAAGAGCAATTCCTTTCCATAACATTCAGATGCCTGCAACAATACACACACAGGCATCTTATTTATTTTCCTGCAAAGTTATTTAGAATAGTTTTTGCTGCCTTGTTTGCTGTCTGTTTTCAAGCGATACAGCAAGTTAGTTTTTCTTTCTTCATCTCTTCCTGTATCCACTGTGCCTTAGCTTGTGTTTGTTCAAGACCTTTTCCCTTCCCTCCTATTTTGAGCCCCTGCTCTCCTCCATCCATTCATCTCTCCATCTCAGATCCCCTTACACTCACCCCCCACTCACGCTTTCATGTTGACTTTGTTGCTGAGGGCCGACGAAACAGCCCACCAGCCGCTCTGAGCTGAAACACATGCTCTCCAGAAATTATGCTTGGGCCTGTCAGCAGGGGGCTGTGGGGAATTCTGTGTTTTCTTCCGTCCAACTGAGCCAACCTTAGATAACTATTCAGTCTCCGTGCAGGGTTGTTTTCACTGTGCTCTCTCGTTTCCGTCTCGCTCAGCTAATGTGTTGTGTGGGCACTCATTTTGCTGGAGAGGATTCCGGTGATGGAGACTGGAGTTTCGGGGGCCCGTGGCTCTCTGCTGTGTGGACAAAACAGCATGTTCTTTTTGTGTAGTAAAAGGCTGTTCGGTAGCCCTGAGGTCTGGGAAATCCAATAACCTGTTAGGCTTGTTTCACACCTAAGTGTTTTTTTTGCCCATATTTACAGGTTACAGAATTCATACTGTGTCTACTTTCTGTTCAGTAAATCAGACTGAATCCAGATTGTTTTAGCAGTTTATCGCTACAGTTTGGACTTTGGGTTATGTTCTGTGTAGTTGAATTAACATTTTAATGTAAATGTGATCCCACTCCTTATGTAAATTAAGTTTATATCAATAGCTATTCATTATAAATGGGCAGCTCCCAATTACCATTTTATAATTTACGGCCATTATTAAAAGAAATATTCAATGTAGTAACCCAGAAACCACTTTATGTTTCAGGATAGAGCTGAAGCTTCACAAACATACTGCTTTCGCAATTGTTTTATTGCTCAGAGGTTACTCTTTCATGCCTTAGGAGATCTGTCTAATTCAGTGTTATTTTGGTATGATATTATTTAAATTTTTATTAGTTTTGTTTTTATTTATAAATATGTCCATTTAGCTTTAATTAAGTTTTATTGTAATGTTTGTAATTGTAGTATTTTATTTTAATTTATTTTATTATATTTATTTCAAAATAAGTCCGAATTTATAATAAATATATATCAGTTAGTTGGTAGTTTCAAATTTTCATTTAAATATTTAAAAAATGTTATCTAATATTTATATTTTATTTCATCTCCATTTCAATTATCAAACATTATGTTTTAATATTTCAAATAGTTTTATAGAATAAATAGTTAGTTTTTCATAATTTCAATTACCAAAAAGATATATAATTATTTTATGTTTTTGTTTTCTTATAGTTTAATTTTTTTACAATCAACATTATCTCAGATATTAAAATTTCTTTGGAGGAATAAAACTATAAAGTCAGTGTAATTGGCAGAGCTAGGATAATTTGGTTTCAGAAGAAATTTATGATTTCTGACATTTTGTGAAACTGAACATTTCTGGCATCTCCTAATGTCTAGGAAAATGAGATTACTAGAATCTTTTTGTCAGCAGAAAAATCTGAGACTAATTTTCTATTGCTCTCCGTTTAATCATATTAATAACTGAGATGTTTAAGAGATCTCATTTGTAATTTTTCTTTCTCATGAAAAATGTACTGTATATTCTGAAAAAAAAAACTTACAGCTTGTACTGTCAGTGTACAAATACAGGTTTAAATGATGTTGCATAAAGAAATCTCATTATGTATTCTCTCTAGTTTCCCCTTCGCTGAAGCTATCTAGCTATTAAGAAAAATCCGTTGTAATGTGTTGAGCACTCAGTCAGTGCCATATTAAGAGGATCTCTCTGTGCACACCACCAGCACTTAAGCGTAGCTCTGCAGCTTTCAAATCAGTTCAGCTCATCTGTTTGCCAGCAATCAAAATGGAGCATATCTTCCTGTAATTTCAGCCTCGCTCTACAAGGTGTGCTTTACAGTTTTTAAAAAAACCCTTGGGTCTCCATTTGCGTGCTTTTTTGCATTTCATCTCGTTACTTCAACAAATACCCTGGGTTTTAAGTCTGCATGTGGGGATATAGTGATGAATAACGCATTGTTTCATGTGGGTGTCACCGCTGATTTGTGGAGGATACGGTTAGCAGTGGCTGCCGGTTCCCAACAGCCTTTAGTTCCTGATAACATTCAGTTCCCTGCTTTTAAAAAACAAACAAAAAAAACAGGGTAATGAATTGGTTTTTGCTTTTTCATAACTGCCACTCTTTCTTAATCCGTTGGGTCCATACTGAGTGTGGAATGAAACCATTCCTCTCTTTTGTGTCCCGTGTGGAGACAAAGGAGGAACAGTCTGGTATGTTGTTCACACTTAGAACTGTTCCCCTCTGAGCACACAGCAGCACGTTATCAGGAAAGCAGCTTTGCCCTGCTGTTTAGCCAGCAATAAGAGTTATAATCCTTCCACTTTAGGTTCTGCTGAATTCCATTTGGGTTGAGGTCAGCTCCATTATTACACTGATTATTCCTCGACAAAAGTGGAAAGTTTGTGGATTAGATCACGACAGGAGTTGTTTCTTTGTGTATCAGCACAAATTCTAGGTCAGTTCTGCTACACAAAACATTAGCTTAATAAATTAGTCGGACCTCTGCATTGTTCTCTCTGAACCCATGTGTTCTGTCTGGAGTCTGAGAGACCCCTAGGCCATTTTAATAGCTGATGTTGCATCATGAATGTTATGTGACTTATGCGTGGGATCTCCCAGACAAATATTCTCTGATTAGTCTACACAGTACAATAGTGTATTTTATGCCATTTTTGTGCAAATTTTCCCTCTTTTTTAATTTATTGTTGAGTTTATTATTGTTGAGGTTTATTTCTGTCAGGACCACTATCATCAAAGATGACTGACAATTAGCATACAGTTTGGTTCTGTACGTTGAAAGAACTCCCTGTGCATCCATGCAGCCTAGAGCAGACAGAGCAGTGATAACCACGTAGGGTAAACAGAACAGAACCAACATAAATGTGATGCAGATATCATTAATGTTCAATAATTTATTACACATTTTAGAAATTAGTCTGATTCATAGGAGAATCAGAAGACTGAATCCTGACTGGACGAGAGGAGGAGCTGGGGATGGAGGAGGGTAATTAGCTATTGAGCAACACAAAAGCTGCTGATAATACTGAAGGACCTTATATATGAATGCTAAGATAGGCGTTGTATTCCTATTGGTAGACGTGGATCAGCTGAGAGTAAGCTGATGCGAACTTGACTGCCAGAACTGATTTTTGATTTTTGATTTAATTCAAAATAATGCACATTAATTTGACACAAAATCAAAAAGAGGTTCCTTAAAGGAAAAGTTTACCCAAATATGCACATTTGTTTACCCAAATATGCACATATGCCCATCTAAGATGTAGATGAGTTTGTTTTCTTATTGGAGCAGATTTGGAGGAATTTATCATTAAATCACTTGCTCTGCAGTGAATGGGTGCCGTCCGAATGACAGTCCAAGGTACTGATTAAATCATCACAATAATCCACAAGTAATCCAAATGACTCCAATCCATCAATTAACATCTTGTGAAGTGAAGTCTGCATGTTGAGCATTTGGAGACTCAATTCGTTTTGATGTGTAAGAAAATATTTTGCTTGCAAAATGTTTTTGTAACGGACCAATAGAAAGCATTTTATATTCATATTCAATCACTGTTGACCCTGTCTATTGTGCCTAAATTTTTGAAAACCATTTGAAGCGCATGCAAAAAAAGTTTTTCTTAAATGAAAAAGGTTTTAAAAGGAAAACTGATTGAGACTCAAAACCTTGAGGGAAAAATACTGGTTTGATTTTTTATTGGATACACAATAACTAGTATTCCAGATAGTTGTTTATTTTTATTAGTTTTATTTTTATTTGTTTGTGTTTTTGCTGAAATAACAACCATTGTAAGTCACATTTCACACTAATAAATGCATGTCTAATTTGTGATTAGATTAAAGCTGCCTACTGAGTTTCAGTTTTTCAAAGTAACATTAAAGCATGGGAAACTAAAGCTTAACTTCATAAACACTATTAGAAAAATAATGGTTTAGCAATGGTATGTAGCAGGTACTGACACAGCCTGACATCTGGGCACAGCACTGCGTGTCTCTGGGCAAAGTGTGTGTGTTTGTGGCATCCTGTCAGGCTGTGTTCGTTGAATCAAGGGGTCAACCAGGGGCTGGATCAGACGGGTGAGAGACTGAAACATGCGAAGCCTGTCCTTGCTGCCGCTGATAACCTCAGACAGCCACTGTTCTGGGTCAGGAAGAGAGTAGTGGAGGGTGTGAGGCACGACGTAGACAGAGAATAAAAAAAGTTGGTGACCTTCCTCTGGACGAGGATTAAAGTGTGCTTCCTGTGCACATCCCCCCCGTTCTTTTCCCAGGGTCCCTCTGACACCAGCACCGCAGTCTCAGCCTGAGCCTCGACTTTGGGGCGGGGTCTATATTTAGCTCTTCAGGGTCACACGACAGCTTGACTAACCAGTGTAGCTTCTCAAAATCTGCCCTAAACCAGTTTGAGTAGTCCTCATATGATTAACACTAACTGGGATGTGCGGCACGAGGCCTCTCTGCACTGGTCATATACTAACACACCGCACACACACACACACACACACACACACACACACACACACACACACATGTATTCAGTAATGACAGCGTGCAAGTTGCATACTTGTATACACTCACAAAATTTCCATTGAACTCACAACAGGTGCATATGCACATGATTTTGTTCTTTCCTTCATACTAGTGTTGATGAATGTTTTATTCAAAATGAAATAGTTAGTGATTAGGATATTACATTCCTAAAACATCTCCATTAAAGTGTTCATCCATAGTTGTACATCACTTTTTAGTGCATCCTTGTGCTTCATAAAGAAAAGATCTTCAAGTAAAGCCAAGTTTGTCATCATCAAAACCAGTTGATACACAATAACCATAATATGATGAAGCACATCATTTCTGTCACTCTGAAATAAGGCACTTTGTCAGTGCAATTAAATGTTTAATTGAAAAACATAAGTTTTCCATAGTTTTGGACAATTTACAACTGTGGCATGTTTGATATGGGAAAATGAAGTGATGCAAAGGTAATTATCTCAGAATACAGAGAACAGAGTATTTTTTGTGTAATTTCCAGTCAAGTTGTAATTTTGTCAAATTATGTGTTAAATGTGACAATATTATTTGTGTGTATTTTGAATATTTAAAGTGCTAGCAAAGGAGTCATCCATTTTATTTAAAAATGTGTTGTTTCCCTCAAAGAGTGAAAAGAAATACAGTATATAATTTGAGATGTGGTTAAAAATTACACTGTGTTGAAAATGTTCATGTTATTATTATCCAACATTGATAATAATAAGAAATATTACTTAAGAACCAAATCAGCGTATTAGAATGATTTCTGAATAATTATGTGGCACTGAAGACTGGAGTAATGGCTACTGAAAATTCAGCTTTGCCATCACAGGAATAAATTACATAAACAAATAAAGTAAAAAATCGATTAAAATTGAGAAAGCTATTTTAGTTACAATTATAAATTGTAATAATATTTCACAATTGTACTGTTTTTACTGTAATATTGATCAAATAAATGCAACCATGTTGAGCATAAGAGACTTCTTTCAAAAAAATTGGTCCTAAAATTTGGAATAGAAGTGTATTTGAAAGTCTCCAGGGTCAACATTGGCTGTAGTTGAAGAAACTAGTCACAAGCCTGAAGTCTGAGAAGGGAAAAATGCTTCACAATGCCTCAGCTATGGGCCATATTTAGCGTTATAGTGTGTTTATGTCGAGTGTGTTTATATATAAGGCAGATTTATTTTGTTTTCCCTCTGCTGTTGCGCTCTCAGATGGTTATTCCCAACTTAATTCCTCTTCCCTCTCTTTCTCTCTTCCCTCTCTGTCTCTACAGACTCATACTCAGCCGCTGGCAGTGAGGGCAGTATCTCCACCTCGGTGGCCTCTCTGCCGCCCCAGGCCTCGGGCAGTTCAGCCCCAAACTCCCCAGGCTCCCGTCGCTCTGTCAGCACCCTGAAGAAATGGCTGACCAATCCAGTGCGAAAGCTGAGTGCCGGGGCGACCGGGACGGCCAAGGGGGAGCGGCAGGTCCGTAGACTGGAGAGCAAACCCCCACCTCCACCCGCCAGGAGCAGCCAAGACCTGGGCAGCCCACAAACAGAGGAGCAGTTCACTATCCTGCCAGTCACAGACAAAGACCTGGTGAGAATTTTTTTTTTATGTGTATTATTTTCCTAATAAAAGATGGACACTCAAACCAGGGTTATCATACTAAACGCCAATTTACACCAAGAATGATAACTATAAAGATAACCATAACAGTTTTGTTATCTGTTGCTTTAAATTCTTGAGCTTTTTTAAGTTTGGTGGATTCTGATTGGATGTCAATGTTTTTATCATTCATCAGCTAAAAAAATCCTCTGTGTCATTATTGTTATAATTGTAGTGTGAACCTCCTTATTCTCATAAAACTAGGATGATTTATCATCATCATCAATGTTATAATTTATAGTTACTGTCCTTAAAAATAAAACCATAAAACATTGTTAAATAAAATTAAATGTTAACTAAAATAAAAAACTATATAAAAAGCATATTTTATTTCAGCTAGTTGCCAAGGTAGTATTTTCATTTTGTTAAACTTTAGTACTAAACTAAACTTTAACTATAATAGATATAGAATTTCTCATTTTCATTTAGTTTAACTTGAAGTACTAAAATAACGAAAACTAAAATGAATAAACAAAAATTTATAAAAACTATATAGACATGAAAACACAAACTAATAAAAATTACAAAAACACAACAAAACGACTTAAACTTGAGCTGAAATTAGTTAAAAGTGAAAGCAGAAAATATAAAAATAAAACCAAATTGTAAATATTTTCAGGACTATGATAGTATATAAGTGATATTAAAATAACACTGCCATAACACTGTTTATTTTTCATAAACAGTATCAACAAGCCTTCTTGTGTTTAATCAGTCTCTCACATAAAACATCAGTTTACATCACAGTACAGGTGTTCCTATGTTTTTCATTACGGCGTGTGAATTGCACCACACTGTGCTGCCAACTGCACGCCAGAGCCCTGTGGTTCGCCTATGAACTGTTCGATGTGAACTTTAATCACTGTGACCCTCTAACACACCCACTCGTCATAGTCACACAGAGAGAGGAATTATGGGTCAGCCTTATTTTGACCTGAGTATTGATGTTTATGAAAGACCATGAAGGTTGTGGTTCCTGGTTCTTTTAAAGCAGTATGTTGTGTGTGTGTGTGTTCAGGAGTGGAGAGATGGCCTTCCTGCTTTCGACGACTGTGATCCAGGTGTCCAGCAGTCCTACAGCTTCCGGTCGGACTCTCCACAGGGATCCACCACGCTAGGACAAACACAGGTAAGTCAGATTCACAAAATCAGATTTTGGCTTCATTTTGAATGTTTTTTTAAACCGCACACTTACTGATAACAAAATCAATGACAAATACTGCTGTAAAGCAGCTCTAAAAAGACAATAGTGTCATCGTTCAGCTCAAGTCAGTTTGATGTTGATTCAATGCAGTTCAATAACATTGTCAATGTTGCAAAATTCATCAATTATGAAAAAAGTTTGATTCATCTATAAAGCAGCTCTACAAAAGACAAAAATATCATCAGCCAACTCAATTCAGTTCATTTTTTAAAAAGTTTGCAAGTGCTCTTTCTTTAAGTTTGATGTTTAAAGAATAAAAAAAAGATATAACTCAGAATTTTTATTCATCTAGATGCTTTTTAGGGTCAATGTAGGTGTGATCAAGGACCTTGTTTACATGCTTCTGTATGTCTAGTAAACTTCATACCGCCCATCAAAAGTCTCTGGGCATGGCATCTGAAGCTGAGGCTACTATACAGTGACTCTTAGTAAGAATGACTAAGGGAAAGAGAAAACAAGAAAGGAGGTTGTAAGGACTTGGGGGCTTTCTGTCAGCTTGCACATGGGGGTTCGATGTGTTTGTATCCACGCTGAGGGTGAGAGAGGCCAGATGGTCATTTGACTGATGGGTCATTTGTTGCCAGGTTCTCTCCCACAGGTTGAACCTTTAAAAAGTGAAAACACACATTGATCAAACACACTTCTTCGCAAGTTCTTCTTGTAAAGTGTGGTCCAAAAGACTTTTATTTTCTATTTGAATATATTTTAAAATATATTAATTTATTCCTGTGACGACAAAGCTGAATCTTGAACTGCTTTGGAGCTCTAGAAACATTTATCATCATCATTTTTGAAAGCAGTTATTTTTGTGGAAACTTTTTTAGGGTTCTTTGATGAATATAAAGTTCAAAAGCACAGAATTTATTTAAACTAAATATCTTTTGCAACATTATAAATGTCTTTACTGTCATGTTTGATCAATGTAATGAATCCATTCTAGATAAAAAGTATTAATCTCCTTCAATAAATAAATAAATAGCTAGCATATTATCAACATAACAGTTTCAGTGAGAAATTAATTTGGAACACAAATCTATTTTTTTCTGTCCTCTTCTTTCTAGATCTAAAAAGATTTAATCTCAGGTTTTCAATGTGGTCTGACATTTTTGACCCCACTGTATATTTTTGCATGCGCATGTATACTATCTGAGCCAGAACACATAAATGAAACACTATGCACAACACATAAATAATCACGATAGCCAGAAGAGAGTGAATGTAAATCCAAATCGATGGCTAAATGCGGTAACATTCATCATTCCATCAGAAGGTGAGTGATGAAAGGTAATTATGACCAGAGGCCCAAAACAACAAGGGAAGGAGACTGAGATCTCAAGCACTGTGATTATGATCGGAAATTAATTTATTACAGAAACAACATGAACTTAAGGTCTAGACATGTAAGGTATATGCTGCTTTATATTTTTGTGTAAAACCATAATACAGTGGCCGATGGTGAGGCATTTCTGTCTTATGTAGATGTTTACTTATGTTTTACTGGAAAACAAGACATATTGGGTTTAACTACTCGTCGTATTGTTGTTGCTCTTCAGCGTTATGTGTTACTCTGTAACTTCCTGCCTCTCTCCGTGGTGAGGCTGAGGTGTAGTTCATATCATAGTCATTTGTGTCTCTGATTCAGCTCAGCAGACACCCCACTTTGTACCTGACACAGAAACATTTGCTGTGGGGATCCAGCGTGAGTTTATTATTTGTTGGCTAATGGAAAATTCCTGTATGAATATGTAAGCACTCCTCGGATCCGGCCTGTCTCCCGGACGGAGGAACGCAGCACATGTTTATCAAACTGGCTGTTTTGTTTTATTCCCCACACAAATGGAGGTCTGACACAGCACTTTGAGCGATCTAACGTAACACGAGTCCCTGCGTATCATACATAAAAAGCAGGGGAAAAGAAGGTTGGATTACCTTGCTCTGCTCGAGCTAACTTTAACAATTTCCTGTAGAAAAACAACAAGCAGTATGATCTTTCTTTTTATTAAAGGTCCAAGTAAAGACTCTGGGCTTCTGGGTGGAAAACAAGCTGTGGAGATAAAAAAGGGGTAAAGTGCAGGAATGGGGGTTCTCCTGCTGGCTGTGCCAAAAAACATCTGGAAATGATCTGAGTAGCCCTGTGAGCTAGGCAGGAGTAACCACACTGCTCTAAAACACACAAACACCAGCCCGCACCAGAAAACAACACAACAGTGTAATATAATACGCAGACAAGCTTGACGGCACGAACGTATCAGCAAAGTGTGGGGCGTAACACTGGGCTACAACACAGCATGATGAAGCAATACAACACAATATAAACATGATTTACACAACCGTTCAGACGTTTGGGGTTAGTGAGGTATGATTCTATCTTTTAAAGAAATACATTTTTTAATTAAATATTACATTTAAGCAGATTTGAGCTGTCTTCATCATTTATAATAATGTTTCTTGAGCACCAAATCAGCATATTAAAATGATTTCTGAATGATCGTGTGACACTGAAGACTGATGCTGATGCTGATGCTGGAAATTCAGCGCTGCCATCATGGAAATAAATGAAATTTTAAAATATATTCAAATAGAAAACAGTTATAACTGTAGTAAATGGTATTAGAGTTTTTAATGCATTTTTAATCAAATAATTGCAGCTTTGGTGAAACTTCTTTTAAGCATATTTAGAAATCTTACCAACCCCAAAGTTTTGAATCATTGTGTACATAAAAATTCTATGTTTTAAGGATTTTCATAACATAATAAATTGTAAAACCGAGTTAAATTAAAATATTAATTTATTTACTGAACATTGTTTTTTTTTTTACTTTCTTCTGTAGATTTGTTATTCTTTTTCATTCAACTCCAATGAATGACAAGTGAAGCTTGAAGCTTCTTCAGAAAGAATGCAAAGCATCATAAAAGTAGTTTGACTCAAATGCTATATTTCAAATACTCTAAAGTGACTTTGTGTGAAAAACAAAAATTTAAGAAATTTAATTACAGATAATATTCAGTGTTAACGGCTGCAACTAAATCATTGATTCAGTGTTTATTAAGAATAAATAAATAAAAAATGGTTCACAATTTGGTACTCTAATGAATGTATCAAGGAGATCTAGAACAGATGTCAAGATTTTCAGTATTTAATGGTTGAAGATTCATCCTCTCTTTCCAACAAAGCAATTAGCTTCAGAAGACATGGAATTCAGTGCAAAAGGGATATGAAACACTTTAAGGTTCTTTTGTATGGCTCTTTAATATCTGGCCCTTATTCTTGTAACTGAATGGAAAAGAGCAACCAGTACATATTATTCAAAATATCTCCTTTTGTGCTCCACTGAAAAAAGAAAATCACACAGATTTGGAGCGACATGAGGGTGAGTAAATTATCATATGATGCAAGGAACTTCCGTTCATTGTAATCCACATCATTTTGGAATAGACTGTGTCACATTTTTCTCACACAATAACACACTTATAAGCAAAGGAAGTGCTTTGTAAAGGTCCTGTAAACAAACAAAGTGGAAAAAAGCAATAACATAATAGATGGATAGAGATGTGCTCTCCATCACAAGCTCTGAGCAAAGGAATCCTTGCTTTGAAGAGGATGTGTGACATTATAGTGGAAGGAGTGTATTGTGTGTGAGAGAGAAAGAGAGCGAGAGACCGGGGTCCTGAGAATGAAGATAAAGTGATGCTTCACAGGTGACTGTGACGTTAACCAAACAGCTAAACAGCTTTGGTTAAAGGGCAGATCTTATCAGGGCTTTAGTGCATTTAAGGAGCAGGGAAACGTAATAAATGTGTGACATTGCTTTTTGTTGTTGTTTATAGAGATGTTTTTGATTCTAACAAAGCAGTAATATGTCTGTTGATGTACAGTACACTACTGGTTGTTTTTGTCTGCAGGTTATTTGATGTGGCCTTTGCCCCTATACCGAATAGTTATATCTTCATTATCTGTGACTGTCTTCAAGTCTGCCATTGATTTTTTCATACAACAGTGGTGATGCATAATAGTTTATTCCACAAAGAGTGTTCTGTGTCAGTTAGATGACAATCACTATTGTGTGGGTACAAATTTTAGTTTTAGTTAACAATAACAACACTGTTTCAAATCCAAACCTGTGTGTCCTAAAAAGATATTTTAGGAAATGTCATAGTGTATTTTTTTATTTTTTTGTCCATACAACGAAAGCTAAAGGTCACCAAAGGGGTTTGAGTTTATGGAATAGAAATGTAATATGTTTAGTAATAAATCGCGTATGAGTGTGGAACATATCTGAGTGATTTTAGCACAATGCTATGCAGTTGCACAATTTTATCTTTCACTAGGCAAAAATTGTAAGTTAGTTATAAAAGAACACTATTTCACAACAAGTTGCATGATTTGATGTATTATTCATGTCTGTTGCGCAAATGGTGTGCAAAAATATATTTTTGATATATTAACGCATTGTAGATATTACAAGCATGACTACAAACAACTGTGAGGGACGTGACAAAGTGTGAGGATTTATAGCATTGTTTATGTCCTAGTTTTACCTCTGATGTGGTTAACAAACACATTAACAAAGACAGGACGTCTTCAGACTTCCTCTTTCCGTCTCAAATTATTGAACAACTTTTGGGGGGCTGTATGCACATCTATCCTCTACTAAAACAATGGTCCATATCGACCAAAACAATTTGACACGAGTTTCTGTAAGAACATTGTTACTTCACGGGGTCAATGGAGTTGAGATTTAGGGTAGTGCATCTCCTCTGTCTCGTTGGTGTCATGATTATTAGTGAGTGCTGAATTCCTGTTATCATTCAGTCACTGTCACCAGCAGACCCAGCGTGCTCTTTTCCTGTCACCTAGGCAACCTGAGCTATTAGAACAGCTCATATCTTCCCAATCCATTCTCTCGCCTCTGTCCCTGCAGCCATCCCTGGAGTGAATAATATTTCAGCATTATGTCTCGTCTCTTATTCACAGTTATCCTTCTCTGTGTCTGCAGATCACCCAGTGCACCAGCATACAGGCTGACGACAATGGCTCTGCGTTGATGGATGACAACTCCAGCCAATCATCAGCTACCATAGACAGCGAAGAAGATCGGAAGAGTGCCTTAGAAAAAAGCATGTGTGTGTGAAATCGCCTTCATTTGCGACTTGTGCTAAGTATCATAGGAGCTTCTTATTTTAGGCTGCTTATGTAACAGAAATGCTTCATTTAAATTTTTTTGATGTGGTATTACTTTGAAATTTCTGTTGCAATATTTAGCAGAGCAGACATCAGATGTTCATTAGTACACCACAATCACGTCATCCCTGAAGGAAAATCCAGTTTAAGCCAGTAGGTGGTCATTAACTGGTTCAAGGTGGTAGACTAGTCACAACAGCTTAAGGAGATAAAATTGTTTTTTGGATCATGGTAGCTGGAGGATCATGACCATCTTTGACTGTCTAATGACTATGTTAGATCAGCTAATGACAAAATTGGACCTGTTATGTTATTATCTTATCTGGCAATCGACATGTTTTCAATATAGTAACTTAGGTAATGACTACCAGTACCAGGTAGAAACCAGCTGCCAGATGGCCAACACAGGTCAAACTGGTTTTTGAAACATGGTAGCTGGTAGACCAACTAAAGATCATCTTAAACTATCTAAACATAATATTAGACCAGCTAATTACCATCTTAGATGATCTAATGATCAGCTTGGACCAGCTTATAACCATCTTTACAAGCTAGAAACCAGATACCCGCTCACCAGGTTAAACTGTTTTTTGAAACATGATAGCTACTAGTCCAGATGAAGATAATTTTAAACTGATTAAAGATAATCTTAGATGAGCCAATGACCAGCTTGGACCAACTAATGAGCTTTTTAACTAGCTAGAAACCAGCTGGTTTTACAGCTAAACATAATCCTGCAAATGACCTTTTAGATTATTTTATGACCAATTTGGACCAGCTAATGACCATATTAACCAGTTAAAGACTAGCAAAAAAACATCTTAATCCAGGTAAAGATCATCTTTGACCAACTAATTACAGTTTTAGATGAGCTAATTACCAATTTGGACCAATTAATGACCATCTCCATGCAGCTAGAAACCAGTTACTATGTTCCAAAACACAGCTACCATCATAAACTGGATTTTCCAGTAGGAATATTTACACATTACAACATAAAGGCCCTTCATCTGGTCCACAAATAGCTCCCAGATTATTAATATGCTGCGCCAGTCAGAACTAATATTATACCCTGTATTACTCACAGCAGATGTTTTGAGCTGTCAGATATTGTTAATGTATTGAATGACTTGATGAAACCAGTGAAGCTGACCTCCTTTCTTCTGCAGGTATGTTTTAAAAGAGTTGATAGATACAGAAAAGCTGTATGTAGCTGATCTAGGATTTATTGTGGAGGTGAGCTAAAAAATATCTATTAACAAATCACATGTGGATTTGATCAACTCTGTTATGGAATGCTATCCATTTTCCTGTAATCTTAGAATGACTCGAATGCATTTCAGAGCATTTAATCACCGCATAATTAGATTTGATGCATCAACTGACCTGAATTCCTCTCAGCTGTAATACTGATCACAGTATAAATCAAAGTAATGGTGCCTGGATTTAATATATATTTGGTGATCTATATTTTTTTATGAAAGTGATATTTTATCACACTTGAAATGCCTCAGTTTTAATAATAAAAGAGTATTTTATGGGTCATGAGCTTTGGAAGTTCATCATGTTCTGTCTCTCAAAGGGCTACATGGCCACTATGAATGCAAAAGGAGTTCCAGAAGATATGAAGGGAAAAGACAAAATAGTGTTCGGGAATATTCATCAGATCTACGACTGGCATAAAGAGTAGGTTTCAGTATGTTCCTAAACCTTTAGACCGAATTGTTCTCAGCTTCTCATGTCAAATCTGTGGAATTTAGTGCATGCAGATTCCATATGGTCCTGCTGATGGCTTATGGTGGGCTCAGTGTCTGATTCTCCCCTCTGTTCTGGTCTCAGTTATTTCCTGGGTGAGCTGGAGAAATGTGTGGCTGAGCCTGAACGACTGGCCCAACTTTTTATCAAACATGTAAGTCTCTCTATTATTCTCGCTTTCATCTGTCTGTCTGTTTCTAGCAAGGTTGAGCAGAACTTCCTCTTGCACTGAATAAACAGAGCTGAGAAAACACAGGGGTTTTTAACACGCACGCTTGTTTTAACACCCCATTTATTCTCCCATCATCCCACTCTATTTCTGTCACCCCTCAGACACCCTGTTACTGATACGGCCCATTTGAGGCTGTGTTTGCTTGTGTTGTGTCCATTGGTTCACAACCACAAGGGAAAAAGAGGCGGGAAAAGTAAGAGGAGGAACAACAAGGACAGCTACGTCCTTTGATAACACTACTGCTTTACACACTGTGTCTATTTCTGGAGTTCAGTCCTACGCTATGGACATACACACATAAATAACTCGCCAAGAAGAAACAACACAATTCCCGCCACCCACTGGCGTACACGGTAAAAACTAAAATTCACAGATTTACAGTTGTGGAAGTACTTCGCAGTAATTTGTTAAAAGCTACCACATGCTGTGATACAAGTTTTGGTGGTGAATCAAAGCGTTTTGCTTAAATGAAAAGTGCTGAGTTACTGTACGAATTGGCGTCTGCCAGCGTTTGCCCTTTCTACCGTTTAATGAGCCTGAGCCCTTTGGGTAATAACTTAAAAAGGCTTGAGGGGAATAAAGAAACTTATAACAAAAATCTAAAGGTTGAGTCAAACTGTGAAACAAGCGTAGTGGGAAATCGGTTGGTAATGAGAAACAGTAATGGAGGGTGAGTGAGGGCCAGACTGTCCCCACACTTTTTTTTCCTTTCACAAACAAGACCTTCCCCCCTCTCTTTCTCGTTCCAATTTCCTCAGCCTCTACTCTCACCCTTTCTTTTAACTCCTACAGTGCATAACAAAGTTATTAGACACTGAAGTTATGTCAGGACTTTCCAACTTCCAGTCATTGATGCATAACGTAGATAAATTAAGATGATGGGTTGCAAAATCTTTCAGCTGGTCTCAGACAGTCTTATAAGGACATGTCACTGCACTGAAAAGAAAAAAAAATTCTGAATTAGTATTTTTTTTTTTTTTTGCTGTTTTTTAGTAAATATAACCAAACATATTACACAAATTACATTTATAATTTTGAATTATAATAATTAATAATACAAATAATAGTTTTAAGCATAAATTTAACAAATAAGTGAGTTTATTCTACTATACAGTAAAGTTACATTTGTTAACATTATTTAATGCATTAGGTATCATAAACTAACAAATTTTACAATAATATTAATGTTAATTAATTTAAATGCAAAATTAATACATTTAATTTATAAATATCCCATTTTGTGTTCATTCATAATAAATTAAAGAGAGAGTTCATCCAAAAATGACAATTTTGTCATCATTTATTCACCCTTATGTCATTCCAAACTGAGTTTCTTTCTTATGTTGAACACAAAAGAGGATATTTTGAAGAATGCTGGAAATCAAACAGTTGATGGTCCCCATTGACCTCCACAATTTGTCTTTCCCAACTATGGAAGTCAACGGGGACCAACAACTGTTTAGTTCTTTAAAATTCTTCAAAATATCTTCTTTCATGATCAGCATAAGAAAAAAACTTATACAGGTTTGGAACAACATGAGGGTGAGTAAATTATTTTTTGTGAACTATTCCTTCAATACTTATTTATTTAGAAATTAACATTAATCCAAAAATAATAAATATTGTAAAAATATTATTCATTTTTAATTTGTGATACCTAATATATTATCTAATGTTAGCAAGTTAAAAAATTATAAAGTGTTATTGAAAATAAACTTGATTCAAGATTATATTTTTGGTAACTTATGCTTTAAGGATGTAAAGAACAAAAATGAAATGAATTTCGTGCAGTGTCCATGTGAAGCTCTTACAATCTGTTAGAACCATTCATGCTTTGACGTCTACCCAGTCGGCTTGTCTCTAGGCAACTCGTTCTGTGTGTATGAGTGTTTATTTCTGTGTGTGTGAGGTAGTGTCCAGTTGTAACGTCCTACTACCTGAATGCAGTGTGTGTGTGAGAGAGAATGGGCCTCTGATTACATTGAGGATAATTGGGCTGAATTATACATGGCCTTCTGCTCATGCTCCTCCATCAGTGTTGCGTAATCTCTCTCTCTCTGCCATCACAGCACGCTGCTCATATACTGCAGACAAAGTCAGTTTCAAACTTATTAAACACTTACAGCAGCTTGAAAGTTTCCATTGAATCACCTCCGTCATGATATATGTTCACCGCTCCCCATCTTTTTCTAGCTGCATTTACATGTAGTATCAGGAAAGAAGGATTTAGATCAGATAAACTACCAGTAGTTACCAATTTATCAATCTTTTTCTTAAATGTCTTTGACGTATTTCCATAACAGTTACTGTTTCTTCTCACTGGCAACTATTTACTTTACTAATAGGATTTCTGGACATCTTTCAGCCACTTAAGGCACTCTAACAAATATATGAATGTCACTACTTTAGATACAAAAAAATTCAAACTAGATGGATTCTACAAACAAATTATGATAGAGACTTTCTGAGATCTAACTGCAATGATTTTTTATCTAATACAAGTGATTTTTAGTGACTGTATAAAGTCACTTTCACTTTCATCACATTAATAGTGGACATTAACTAGGTTTTATCTCAATTTGAACTGTATATACTGTATATTATTGTATCATTCAGTTATTAAAATAAAATTTGTATTAAAAAGAAATCACATTTTTAATGTGGTTTAAGTGTCCAAATACTTCTTGTGCAACATGCAACTATTACTACTCAGTATAACTATAAATACTTCACTGTATAACTAGTCTGCTGAGCTAATTCAGTCTGCCCTTTCTGTTTGCACAAACCACAGGAAAGACGGCTTCACATGTACGTGGTATATTGCCAGAACAAACCTAAGTCTGAGTACATCGTGTCAGAATACATTGAGACCTACTTTGAGGTAAGTGCATATGAAGTGCAAGCACACAAACACATGCATACACACTCAAGTGGAGTCCTCAAAGATACACAGGTTATGCATGAGGGGCTGTTTTGGTCGCGCAAGTCCATCTGTGTAAATATCTCAAGGCAGACTTTCTCGTTCTCTTTCCATTGGCACTCTGTGTGTGTGTGTGTGTGTGTGTGTGTATAATCGCTCAGTGGACATGAAGGCCTCGACTGACCCATCAATTCTTGGAACAGACAAAACAGGGAGCTGCTTGATCGAAAAGTTTGACACTTAATGGATTCTTCTCAGTGTTGTTCCAAAACATTTAGAGGTTTGATAGCTGGCATTACTTTAGGTTTTATAGATTGAGATTGCAGGGCATTATGGGATAATGGATCAAGGAGAGTGTTACCAGCATAAGCTTAATGCATACTGTCCAGTATGTACTGCATAATGCCTACCATTTTCTAATATTTGAAACAAAAGTTAAAAGTTAAATTTATCTATCATTTTTTTTAAACATTTTTAACTTAACTTTTGGCAGTCACATCATATGTTGTGTCAAGAAAAAGATTTTAAAGGGATAAAATATTTATTGTAATATGCTTTATTTGCATTCTGCACGTATCCGCTAATGAAATAGCTCATCTGGGTGCAACAAATTTATACTACAATTTTTTTTTTAAAGTGTGGTTAGTATTGTAGTATGCTGTCGCTGGCTTTCTCTCTTTGTGCATAAAGGAATCAGTCAATGAGGTGAATGTTTGTATGTGTTTGTGTGCAGGAACTGAAACAGCAGCTGGGTCACAGGCTGCAGCTGAACGACCTGCTCATCAAACCCGTGCAGAGGATCATGAAGTACCAGCTGCTTCTGAAGGTGAAACAGGGTGCAACACAGATGAACACAAACACACAAATCACACGCATTCTTGTGCACTCATTGCTCATTCTATTAGGAGTGTTGTGGACCATGTCTAATCAATTCCATATCATAAATAAAACTAGAATATCAAATTATTATCAAAATATTGATGGAGATATATTTGATTTTAAGAGCAAAAAGTAAAGAAAAATGCCCATTGCCTCACTTTGTATGTTGACGACAATTTTCTATATTCCATTTCTATATAAGCAAATTAATAAGCTAACAATGTTTACACTACTATTTACAATACTATTCAAAGGTTTGGGGTCAGCAAGATTTTTTTGAAAGAACTCTCTTATGCTTACAATGCTTGCATTCATTTGATCAAAAATACAGTAAAAACAGTAATACTGTAAACTATTATTACAATTAAAATAACTTTCTATTTTAATATATTTTAATTTATTTCTGTGATGGCACAGCTGAATTTTTAGCAGCCATTACTCCAGTCTTTAGTGTCACATGGTCCTTCAGAAGTCATTCTAATAGGCTGATTTGTTGCTTGAGAAAGGTGTATTATTATTAATGCTGAAAACAGTTAAAAATTTATTTAAAGCAGAATCCTTTTTTTAACATTGTAAAATGTCTTTGTTACTTTTGATCAATTTAATGTGTCCTGCTGAATAAAACTATAAGTTACTCTTACTGACCCCAAACCTTTTAACGGTATTATCTAAATGTTCTTATATTCTGCCCTGGTTGGCAATCACTGCTTAAGAAAGAAATGCATTCTTTGTATGCCGATGCCTTCGGTTTTAAATTGATCACAGTAACACCACAGACCTGTTACTATTCACAAGTTTATGGAAGAATAATTGTAAGATGTTACCAACTGTCAAATGGTTAAATTTAACTGAAATCTCAGTGGTTTTTCTTAGCTGCTTTGTAACTGTAGAGTCACCCACATACAATACATTTCTTCTCATGTTCAAGGATACACCAGCTTACTACTCAGAATGCACTTAATTAGTTTCCACACACAAAAAGCCATTAGTACAAATAGACCCTGATATAAAGATAGAACATTCTAGAGCTCATGCTGTGTGTCTTGTGGCAGGATTTCCTCAAGTACTACACAAAGGCTGGGATGGACACTGAAGAGCTGGAGGTATGAGTCACCCAGACACCGTAATTATTATGGAAGTTTTATTTCTCAAGACCAGAAACACATAATCCCACCAAGGAACATTGTGTGACTCCTTGACCATGCCAACATATTTTTTTCTTCCCTTTGGTGTCAGTTTGAGCCAGAAATCAGTAATACTGTATTTGCTTATAGGCTTTAGTAAGCAATTGAGGTCAGTTTCCATGCATTGCTCTTTCTCGTATTCTGTCCTTCTTCATCTTTCTCTGTCTTTCTTTCACTCTGAAACAGAAAGCAGTGGAGGTGATGTGTTTTGTTCCGAAGCGCTGCAATGACATGATGAACGTGGGTCGGCTGCAAGGCTTTGAGGTATGGCGCCAGACGCAGGCTGTGGATTAAAGCTGTCGGGCTGTGGAAATACTGGGAGAGACTCTGATCCCCTGAAGCAAGGGAGTACAAGAGAGACTGAAAAAAAATTGAAAATGTGGATTTTAAGCGTAAACTATATGATTTTTTTTTATTCAGCAGAGGTGCATTAAATTAAGCAAAAGAGACAGTAAAGACTTTTACTTTGTCACTTAACATATGCATTTTAATATAAATTCAGTTTTTATATCAGTTAATATAAAACTTTTATTCATCAAAGAATCCAGAATAAAATGTATCACAGTTTCCACAAAATATTAAGCTGATTTTTACTGTATTAAAAAAAGGTAGCCTTAGTGAGCATGAGACATTTAATAATCTGTTTTCATTGCAGTGTAGCATATTTATGTATGTTTTGTATGTTGTGTTTTTCTAGGAAATGTTTCTTTGCCATGTTTACTGGTTGTATGATTTTCTATAAAGCTTTGGAATTATATTTATTATAAAAAAATAATAATGGGTTGAAGAAAAAAACATTAGTTTAGTTTTAGTGCTGTCAAATGATTAATCGCGATTAATCGCATCCAAAATAAAGGTTTTTGCTTGCATACTATATGTGTGTGTACTGTGTATATGTATTATGTATATATAAATACACACCCATGCATGTATACATTTAAGAAAAATGTTACATTTATATATTAAATATATTTATATAATATAATATAAATATATGCATGTAAATATTTTCAAAATATATACTGTATCTGTGTGTATTTATATATACATAATAAATGTACACAGTACACACAGATATATTATGTAAATAAAAACTTTTATTTTGGATGCAATTAATCATGAAGTTTAGTTAGCTAATGCAGATTAAATATTTTCCACATATTTGACTATTTTGTTTTGGCTTTTAGGCACAATGACAACTGAAATCCAGCAGAAAGTTGTTTTGCAGTAATGTGTTTATGCTTAAATTTTTTTCATATTTTGTATATATAATATAATTACGTGCATACACAAATACAGTTAGCTGTGTTTATATTTTAAGAAGGGGATCATCATATTTGGTGGTCCCAATGGGTTTGAAAAGCCTTGCCCTAAAATTATATTTTCTGTCTTTATCAGGGGAAGATCACGGCACAAGGAAAACTTCTCCAGCAAGACACATTCACAGTTACGGAACAGGACAGCAGCATTCTTTCCCGTGCTAAAGAGAGACGGGTCTTCCTATTTGAACAGCTTGTCATCTTCAGTGAGCCAATAGACAGGAAGAAAGGATTCTCTCTACCTGGATATATTTTTAAGAACAGTATAAAGGTGAGTTTGAGGAAGTTATTATCATGCAGGGTTTCTGTATTACACAGTATGTTTGCATGTGTTAACATGGATTTTCCTTTCAGATAAGTTGTCTGGGTGTGGAGGCATGTGTAGATGGTGACCCGAATCACTTTGCTCTGATGTCTCGGGGGGCTGATGGCAGCACGGTGCAATTTGTTTTGCACTCTTTATCACAGGACATCTGCAAGGCTTGGGTCAGTGACGTGAGCCAAATACTGGAGACTCAACGTAATTTCTTAAATGGTGAGACCTTCAAAGTTTCAGTTTTAAGAAAATAATATAAACTTCAGTCAAAGTAGCTGCCATATTTAAATGACATGAACATTAAGCTATGAGGGATAATAGGACAGTCAGTTCAATGTTTTTGTTTGTGTCAAATTAAAAATGGCTATCAATTTTGTTTTGTGTGTGTTTCAGCCCTGCAGTCACCCATAGAGTACCAGAGAAGGGAGAGCAAGAGCAACAGTTTGGGCCGTAGCATGAAGCCTCCTCTTTCAGCAGCGGTTGGTCTGAGGCCCCACTCCTCAGCTTCTATCGACCGACACAAACTGCCCTCTGTGCGCTCATGTAACACATCTTTGCCCTCTCTCTACCTGCCCAGCCAGGTCCCCACTGATGACCACTCACAGCCAGAGGTAAGATAGTTCAAGCATCTGAGGTTTGCTTGAAACTCAAGCACCCTTTTTTTGCGGTTATCCATGCTTTTAATCAGACCTACCTAGGCTGAATTCCAATTTTCATGCAAACTAATAAATAAGATTGGGTTTAATGCGTCCCAAATCATAGTATACTTAATGGTGTACTATTTTTGAATGTTTAGTATGCATGCTTGAACAGTTTGTACCTGTTCTCTTTTGGCTTTTTGATGTGTTGTTACTGTTAACTAAAACTATTAATTGAAATAAAGCTAAAGAAAAAAACATTAGATGAAAAATGAAAATTAGAAATATTTTCTTGGAAATAAACTGACATACATTTAAGTTTAATTAGTAAACTGACTTAGTAAAACTGACATAAAAATACATTAACACTATTTATTAAAAATATATATTTATATATATATATATATATATATAAACATATATATAATTCAAAATATTCATAAAACCTATAATAGTGTGTGCAGTATATAAATAGTAAAATAATACTCCACAGATGTAATCAAATCAATAACAATAATAATAATCATATAAAATCACTAAATTAAAAATATTAAAATAAATCTATTTAAAAATATTTATTAAAAATAACTATGATAGTATGTAAATAATAGTAAAATAACACTTTACAGATAATAATATACAGTATAATATTTAAATACAAACATGAGTATGTTACTGTAGTCAGTCTTGCTGAAGAAGAATATCTTCTGTCTGAGATAATTTTTTAACTTTCACCTCAACTTATTTCTTAACTCTTAAGTTTTCTTTACTCATCCCAGTGTCATCATCTGAGGGGTCACAATCTTCTGTGGTCAATGGATATAAATAACTTTTTATTTCTTGCAATTTTGTAACTGCTGTTTCTGTCTGACGTTTACAGTCAACACAATTCCAGCGCTGTCCTGTGGACTCCAGACTGAATTCCCAGACGGTGTCTCCAACTCATGTGCAGCTGGCCTTCTCTGAAGAGCCATCATTCTCCCAGGCACCTGTAAACTGCCAGGCGGTCTCCAACGGCCTGTGTTCCTCTAGCACCCAAGCCTCACAGGTAAAGTGCATGCTATGCTGGTGTTTGGTAAGCATGCAATTTAGAAAAAGAAGCCACACTGCTCCCCCTGCTGGTGTAATGAAGACATTCAATAACAAAAATAAACATGCTCTTATTTGCAGGACAGGTACAATGTCTAAAGCTCTGGTTTTATGTGATTTAATACAACTGGTTTCATTGCCAATTATATTTCCGACAAAACAATTGGAGCAAAATATTAGCTCATTTCATTAGAAATAGTGCAGAGTCTTGAATATTTCTTATTCATTTTACCTCATACCTCTTTAATCATGTGTATAACTGCTGTGATGTCTCCCATGTTGAGGTTTTGCTTATTCTGATAATGTTAAAACATCCCTCTCCGTCTACAGTGGCGTCTAGTCCTGAAAGAGCTTTGATGACAGCTCAACAATAGTTGTGTGAAATAGCTGTTTATCTGCTTTACTCAGGCCTTTGAGCAACAGCACTTCACAAACAGGAAGGAGACGGGTTGACAGAAGGAAGTAACAGATCCCTATCAAATGCCTGATTGTTCTTGCAGGCTGTTGAATCAGACTGGTGCTGGATCCAAGCGCTGTTTTGACTTCAGTTCCCCTGTGTTTTTGTTTAAAGCCAGCTCATTTTATAGTAGTTTATCTAAAATTATCTACCATCTAATTTCAATTAATGCCGGCGATGATTACATTTCTTCAGGCAATATTTATAATATTAAGGAAAAATAGGGGTTTCTTAGGATGTGCTTATATTAGCATTTTGATTATTTCTATTCTGATATTGAAGGTGAGAAATGAGTCAAGGACAGGTATACCAAGGGACACCGATCATAACTAAGATCTCTGAGGTTTATAATAAGTGTGAAAAGCTTTCAGAGTTTCTAGACAGAACCAAAAAGCAAGGCATAAGACAATAACACATCTGTCTCTCTCATATCTAAGAAGGATTCTTTATCTGACAGGAGTGTTGAACAATATGTCGTCATTTCTGAAGCTCTGTTGTGACAATTTTCAGTCATGAGTATTTTAGTCATGTCATAAACCGTGTAACAAACATATTACTCTTAATATCCTGGACTGCTCGCGGTAATTAAGACTCTTCAGCCATTTTTAGACTAGCGCTAGGCTTGTGACAGCTCATTATTCTCTGCTTGGGGAATAGACGACAATTTCTTTGCCGTCACGCATCGCAAACCTTTATACATTCACGAATGAAGATTTCACTAGAATTGTCTGGGGAAGAATTTGAATCCTATGGAAGCCCGTGAGACTTAAAAAAATTAAAAGTTAATTGAGACTTAATATATCTCACTTGCAACTTTGCAACATACCAATTGCATTGTTTATAATTGCGACTTTGTATCTTATATTGTAATTTTATAGCACACAATTGTGGTTTTTCTTTCTCATAATTGTGGTTCATGCCACATTATGAGTTTATCTGGCAAGTGCAGCTTTCTCACAATTGCAACTATTTCTTATAATTGTGATTTTATATCTTACACATGCAACTTCATATCTCCCAGTTGTGACTTTATATTTCGCAATGTGACACTATTCCTCATAACTGTGACCTCAAAACCCATAATTTTGACTTTATCCCTCACGGTGTGACTATATCCTGCAGTTTTATCTTCTATCTTCATGACTTTATTTCTTTAAATTTTGTCTTTCATATGTCTTTATTTTGCAATCACAACTTTGTTTCTCGTAAATGTAAATTTATATCTTAAAACTGTGACTTTTTATCTCACAGTGTGACTAAATTTTGCAATGACGACTTTTTATGTGACTTTATATACCTTATATTTTGTAGTTACGACTTTATATCTCATTCTTTGGCTTTATATTTTACATTTGCAACTTTATTTCTCACAATTGCGACTTTATATCTCCCAATTGTTACTTTATATACCACAGGGCGGCTTAATATCTAGCAACTTGACTTATATCTTGCCGCTCTGTTTCTCATAATTGTGATTTAACTCACATTTGCAACTTTACAGCTTATAATGTGACTATATCTTGCCGTTTTACTTTATTAACTCAACTTTATTTCTCATAATTGCTCCTTCATGCCTTCGCAATTATGACTATATCTCATACTTGTGACTTTATATCTTACAATATGATTTTATTTCTTACTTGAAACACTTTTTTCTCAATAGGCACAAAAAAAGGCTTCCACAGAATCTTAAACTATCAGTGGCAAAAATAGTTTTTTTTTTTCTCCATTGTGTCCCAGAGCTCAGGAGATGTTGGCCGCAGATCTTCACAGAGAGAGGGACGCATGGCTGTTCCAAGTCCCTCCTCCACTCTTCAGCGCTCCAGTAACTTGGCCCAGCTTGATGAGGATGACCTGTGAATGGAAAGACCCTGAATCTGACATTTGCACCAGAGCATGCCACAGTCTGGACTTTATTCACGTCTGTTATCTTGTGGTATTCTTCCTAAACCTGTGACGCGAATTACCTAGTGACTTTTTAAATAGTTTTATATAATTTCTCTTTTTTTTTTGTCATTGTTGTCTTTTATTGAAGTTGTGTTTTGTTCAAAGGAGAATCAACCATTCCTATATTGGGAGGTCACTGGAGCAGGAACCAGAGCAAACCTTTATTTGAGGGTGTGAGGATACATTTGGGCAAGCGTGCATGTAATGTATGAATGTGTATTTGTGTGCTAAATTCTGATGGCTTCATCCTTGCAAACATGCTGAACATTTTCCATCAGATGTGTTTTGCAAAGAACATACTGTATTATTATAAACATAAGAGGGTCTTTAGTGGGCTCACGCTGGATTTTAAAGGTTTCGCACTATCGGTGCCTCTTTACAAAAGCTGTCTTTCTATCTCCTGTCTATATTGAATGCTTTTGTGGGCTGCGTAAACTCTTCTGAAGGAGCTAAGGGGAAACAGACTGTAAATGCAGCTAATTTGTATATACCGTATGTAGAAGAATGATCTGTGCATGGAGATACGGACACTTGGCTTTCTCTTCGCTAATTGGATGTTTGAATTCTCGAAGATCAATCAACTCTGTTGTAGTGGACAATGAGTGACGCCGTTCGCGGAGCTTCGTGTTCAGACTTCACAACTACAGGTGGACATGAGAGATCACACACAACGAGCATCTGGAGGAACTGCTCAAGGGTTGGACTGAAAGATGGACAGCAGTTGTTACAGCAGAGGAACATGCAGTATAAAAGCAGTTATCTGTGGTTAAATGACTCTTTTTGGTTTCTGCCACCCTCCTCGTGTAATGCACACTGCCTGGATTATTCTGCAGGTCTTGTCGTACAAATTGAGGTTGCTGAATTATTAGATATTATTATTATTATTATTACATAACTTAATGAAGGCCAAAAGTAAATTGTCATGTCATTATGTGCCAAAAGCAGGTGCCAGTACCCTTTACACAAAAATGAATGAAATATTAAGCCTAAAATGCAATTCAGTTCATTTATCGACCATTTGAAAACAAGCTAAAACACTTGCTTAATTTTTGAGAAAATGTTCTCATAAAAATGAGGGAAAAAGCTAAAGGTTTAAACACATTTTTTGGTTATTGTGTTTTGTTTAGTTGTTTTATTGTTCTTTTTAAAGCAAAGTATTTGTTAATGACAAACCAAATCATTAGTTAGAAAGAGGATTGACATTGTTAATCGAGTCTGAAACATATAGTTTGTCATAAAATGTTAGATGTCTCACCAAAGAAGGGATGGTATGTGTTTGGTATTTGATGTTGAAGCATGATCAAAAAGCACTTTCACGCCGTTTAGCTCGTTGCACATTCTTTCCAACAGAGGGTACCAGAGAACTTCAGCGCTGTATACACAAAACAATCAGTCTTTTCCACAGATCAGTTTAAAACTTCAAATTCAAAACTCTGTGCTTTACTGTCGGCATGTTTCAGATGCATTCGCATAAATATCCTTAAAATGATTGTAACAACCTTCTCTTGCCTTGCCGTAATATTCAAATCAGCAGAAATCAAATAATTTGACATAGCCCTGTATAAACTGAAAGCTTTCCTGTACTGCCTTTCCACAAATGTGGATTTAAATCTTACATTGTTGCATGTTATTTTGAAGAACACCCCTAAAAGATGAAGGAAATGATGTAGAGAAAGAATTGGACATAATTTATGTCTATGTGACAAAACCTATCATTGTATTATATCAAATTAAACTGGTTCCTTTTGGAACACAAGAGTGTTTTGGAACACACAATGTTTCCTTTTCTGCTGTATTCACAGATTTTGCTGTGTGATGTCTTTGAGGATGTGTGTTCGTGTTAGGGGAGACCGGGGCTAGTTGTCACACTTCAATATTTCTCAGAGTAGGATTATTTCAGAAAGTCAGATTCTGTATAGAAAAAAATGTTCTTTTACAAAAAGACCCAAGATAGTTCACTGAACACGACCTATAAAAGTGCAGTTTGTCAAAGTCACAATAAAACCTGCCATTAAATGGCTTTTTGGCTTATCAGCAAGATTGTCCCGTAAAACAACTATAAATTAAATTGAAATGATCATTTGTATAAAATTACAAAATGTCAAGTATATGACAACTTGCCCTAATATTATGAAAAATATTTTTGCCCTGAAAACAAAGTTAAACCTTTCAGTCAAAATGATATTCTAATTTTAATCTAAAAATATAATCTTCATTAAATAATTGACCTTTTTTGCATTGTGGTTTCATTGAGGTATAGTTAGTTCCAAGATATAATGATGAGACAAAATTTACAGAAATTATTAGTTTTTTTAGACTCTTGATCTGTGTGTTTGAAACTAACACACAAAATCATTGCTAGAGAAAGTCAAAATGTGGAGTTTTTGGATTTTTTAAAACACCTTTAGTTATTGTGACAACTTGCCCCGTTAAGTAGGTTCTGGTGTAGTTTATTCAGAAGCAACTGGTCGGAACTAGATTTGCTTGTTGAATTTCTTATTATTAAACTCCATCAGACACTTCATGTTGACCTACATGGATGAAAACCTTCACAGTCATTTTTGCCAAGTATATGGGAAAAAAAAACAAAAAAAACGAAAGACTAGAATCATACTGATATAAAACAAGAAGATCAGTGAGCTTTCTGTGATCTGGCTAGGGAATCTAGTTAACACATGCAGACATCTGGTTAATTTGTCTCTGTTTAGATCACATTCAAGGCATTCTTGAGCAGTAAAGGGTTCATTTACACACACAGATGGGGGAAGAGGGTTTGTGAGCATTCACTATCACAAAGGTGCCAAATCAAAGAGACTTCTGTCATGGCCAGTGGGATATAAACAGCCGGGGGTCCATTCACAATGAGCTCCAGTAGAGCGCTATCCTCAGTGACTGTCGTCTGTTATTTACACTGGCCATTACGAGACAACATGACTGTGAACTTGATGGGAGAAAGTCAGACCACTGTTCTCATGAATGGCCCGACTATTTACTGACAACTGTAAAATGTCAGAAGACTCTCCAGTCATTTGTCTTTGCTTTAAGTGCTTCCTCGACACCTTGGAAACAATGGCCACCTTAAATTATCATCCTGAATGCTAGTACATTAACATTAGAATAAATGCAAAATGCTGAGGCCTGACACGCTGTGTTAGATTTAACATTAGCCATTTGCTGAACTTCACACATCTGTTAAAATGCACTAAGGGTGCTTGACAAGGTATTAGACGCTGTGAAGGAAGGAACAAAACGAAGCACGAGATTTTGATTTGCACAGTTATTTGTGTTTATTAATATTTCACATGCTGGTCTTAATAGAACTGTGCGCTATATAAACATTATATACATTTGGTTCATGTCTTGAAACTATTTAGATTTAGAGTGAAATAGATTTATAGCATTGCCATTCTCTGCAAGAAAACAAGACCTACGGTGATCTGTCAGGGAATAATGTTGGCCAATTTTTCAACCAGATCTTATGATTTTAATATAAGGCATCAATTTTCCCTAAAAACTAGAGAAAGCAACAACAAAATGTAAACAAATGACATTTTCAGCATGTAACAAATACTTTTGATTGTGCTGTTCAGAGAATTTCTTGGAATTTAATTATCCTTAAATAAATGTGCAAGGGCAAATTCAGTCATAAGAAGTCTTTGCATCCAGAGCCATAAAAAAACGTCACTTTTATCAGCTCTATCACGTCCATTGTGACCTAAAGTCTCAAAGATCAATTTCGGTGCAGCATTGTGTTCTTTCTCTCCAGTGTTTTCAAAACAGGCCCATGCTCCTATTGCTTTTTGGAATATACTATATTTTTTTAACAATTTCACCTTTTCTATAAAATTTTTTAGATGACACAAATGGCCTCAAAGGGTCTCTGGTTTCATTCCTGATACTATACTGTGTTCTTTTGCATTCAGCATCCTTTACTCTCTCTTAATGTTGCTTAGCAGTGCATCAGTCCCACTTTGAGAAGGCTGACTGGACCGGCTCTTCCTGCTCTGGTGGGTCTTCACATGCTTGGAGAGGTGATCGCTCCGCATAAACCTTTTGCCACACTGCTGACAGCCGAAACGCTTCTCCCCGGTGTGTGTGCGAAGATGCCTCTGCAGCTCATCTGAGCGCGTGAAGCTCTTTCCACAGAAGAGCCAGTTGCAGATGAAGGGCCGCTCGCCGGCATGCCAGCGCAGGTGCGCCTTCAGGTGAGAGGTTTTTTTGTAGACCTTGCCGCAATCTGGAATGTGACAAATGTGTAGTCTTTTCTTCCCGAATTCCAGAGCAGCACCTCCATTTCCCGTGGACTGGCAGTTGGGGCATTTGCACCTGCGACAACGGCGAGTTGAGCTCAACAGACCTTTTGAGGTTCCTTGAAGAAGAGCAGCGATTTGAGGCTGGTGGCCCAAAACCAGCTGGCGTCCCAGAGAGAAGGGGTGCCCAGAGGGTGCACTGTTACTCTGAGATAGACTCCACCACTGCTGGCCATCCTCAACATGTCCACCTGGCAGGTGAGGTCTTCCTGAAGCGTTTTGAAGGAAGCTAGGAAAGTTCTGACCCACAGTGTTGTGCTGCGTGTAGTACTGTGCGTTCCCCTGCACCTGGGAGGAGAGCATCTTTACTGGAGACAGATCGAATGAGTAGGCAGACGGAGGCTCGGCTGGAGGGGTGAGGGGGAGCTCGTGGTGGTGATGGTGGTGATGATGGTGATGATGGGAGTGCGAGCCCAGGGTGGGCTGCATGTGACTGGGGAACTGCATTTTGGGCACGGTGAAGGTCATCTGGTGAGCGCTCAAGCTGGAGTTTGGGGCCACGTCATTGCTCCAGAGCTGAAACATGCTGGAAGCGGAGCCCACCGGCCCCTCGTAAGGGAGCTGCGACCCCTCCTGCCAAGCATGACTGCATGTGGTGGCCAAAAAGGAAAGGGTGTTAGGACCGCTTTCTGGAGAGGAGCTGGGAGTACGATCCTAGAGGGGAGAAAATAATTGATTCAGAATTATATAGAATTATATTTGGTATAAAATTAATTTTGTAATATAAGTTTATTTACAGTCTTGTTTTTAGTTTTTATTATTATTTTGGATTATTTTTGAATTAGTAAATTAATAATTCCAAAATGATAATAATTAAATTTTAACGCAGCAATTAAACTCATTTTACTAAATTATTTTTACAGCGAATATATTGAATATAATACACAATCTTGCCAAAATGACAAATTTAAGTTACTTGCACTTTTTAATTACTTGTAATTTAATGACTTTTCTTAAACTCAGAATAGTTGTTAAATTTAAAGGAAAACAATTGACATTTTAAATGAATGTAAAGTAGATGAAAGAAAGAAAGAAAGAAAGAAAGAAAGAAAGAAAGAAAGAAAGAAAGAAAGAAAGAAAGAAAGAAAGAAAGAAAGAAAGAAAGAAAGAAAAAGAAAAAGAAAAATACCTCCAAATAAAAGTTATGCTGCGAAAAAAATTCAAAGTTGTTGATTTAATTGTGTTGATTTAATAAGTATCCTTATGTAAGCGGAAAATGTATGATAAAACAAATTTATTAAAAAACAAATGTGTAGTACCTGTAAGAAATTGTGCAGGAAATTGTCCGCTCTGGATAAGGTTAACGCAGCCATGTGTGCACGGGAGCTTCAAGATATATCCACACCTGCGTGAAGCGCTGCGCGCAGTGCGTAACCGTGACAAAGTCAGAGAGTGCGGGCGAGGAGGCTCGCAAAGATCCTGTACGGATTGACCCCGTTACGCAACCAGGTTACCGGTGCATGAGTTTAGATATAGTGATCATCAATAATCCCTCGATTCTCTCTTCCTACTCCTGTCCTTTATCGGTTGTAAGAGTCTTTGACCACTTCGCGCTCTTGCTCCTGGTTTTCTGGGTCCCTTTTTCAAAAGCAGCGGCTTTCAAACCAGAACTCTTCCTTTTGAAGTGCGACTGAAGGGCCTGTCGCAATAAGTCCTGAGGATCATTTCAAAGGCGGTCGGAATGCATCTTCTCTTTATAGGGAAAAGATCCTCTCGACGGGGTCTCTTAAGTATGTATCAGGAGGGCCAGTGAATGGAGGAGAGATGCGGTGGGGGAATATTGGGGAGGGCAATCTTTGGGAGATTAGCAAGAGGGGTGTGTATTATAACCTTTATTTCATTCTAATTTAATTTTGCCAAATGTAAACCTGTGAGAACCCCTTTACTTTACAGGTTGTTGGTGAGAAGAGTCCAATATGAGAAAGTGTGTTTACATGTATCTGATATTTGCAGGTTTAACGACTCGTTCTTTTGTCAAAAATTAAACGAGCACACTTGCTTCTTACAATCAAGCCTTTATAATAACTTAATTAAACCAACAAAATGTAGCTAGTCACAATAATTTCCACTCGATTTTAAGAGTTTCAACTTGATTTTTCCCCATCAGTAATTACATAAAAGCGCGACGAACCACACAAATTATAACTTTTTAAAATGCATTTTAAATAAAAAAACGTGCATTTAAAAATGAATATGACAATATATTATACATATGAAAATGTGATATTTCTAACTGCTTAATTGGCATTAATATAATGTTTTTTTCCCCTACTGTTGGTTCCTAATGTAGTTTGAAGGGTTTAAAGTAGGCCATTTTATGTATTTTAGCTCCACTGTAGGCTGTTCGATTTTTCTGTTAATCTGTTTTTAATCTCTTCAGATGTTATTAGTTGTCAATTGATCATTCTGGTGACGCTCAATGATGTTTGAAGACGATCGAATAAGGCTATTATTCTTGTCCCATTAATAAAGGCGATTAAAGAAGCTATCTATACCAGGTAATCAGTAGAAGTTTCCAGCAAAACAAATGAAATAAATCTCTATGCACACTCAGTAGTTCGCACTCTGAAGTGATATAATTAATAAAGAACTCTGCGTGACATTTTCACACTCCGGGTTCAAGTTAAGGGCGTCATCACATTTAAAGGGATTAAATGCAGAGCATCCAAAGTTCATCTAACACTTTGAGTCTTTCTCTCACAGAATTTACATTGAAGTCGGAAAGCCATTTAACATCTTAATACATAGAAAATCCTCACTGCTTTGTGGTGCCTCTCACCTCCAGGCGCATAACAATCGACCTTTGTCCTAGCAGATGCATTGCTTTAGTCTGCTAAAATATACCACAGTGATGGAGAAATGAGATGACACGTAGGAAACGTACTTAATTGTCTTCAGATCCGTCAACTAGGATAGAGCTGCTGTAACATTCATTTTTATCTTGAAGACTGCCTTTAAAATAAACTAACCTAGGAAATGATACTGAGCCTATTAATGACTGTTTATACCGAGTTAGTGATTTCATTCACACATTAAAAGAAAGAAGAAAAAACAATGTTTAATAATAGATAGATAGATAGATAGATAGATAGATAGATAGATAGATAGATAGATAGATAGATAGATAGACTGAAATGATTGCTGTTAAATTTTACATTTGCAAAATTTGAGTCATTATGTCTCGTTTTTATAATAAGTGTTTTTAATATTTTATGCCTCGGTTATTAAAAATCTAAACTGCATAGATTCCTCTTTCACAATGGCTGAATTAACATTTTCTGTTTGTCTGTTTATCTTAAATTTGACTGACTGCTGATTGCTTAGAGTTCATTAAAATAAAAAAACAAAATCTATAACATTCGTAAAAAACCATCAACATACACTCTTAAAAATAAAGGTGCTTCACGAGAAGAACCTTTTTGTCCAAATGGTTCTGTAAAGAGTGGTTCCTTTAACATCTGAAGACCCTTTCTGTTTCACAAAAGGTTCTTTGTGGTGAAAGAAGGTTCTTCAGAGTATAAAAAGGTAAGCAAGAGATGGTTCTTTAAAGAACCTTTGACTGAATGGTTCTTTGTGGAGCCAAAAATGTTTTTTTTTTTCTATGGCATCTCTTGAAGAACCTTTTGAAGCTTGTTTTGTTAAAAATTAAGCTGCAAAATTTTGGTTCTGTGGAAACATCATGTTAAAGACACTAAATTTTAAACGCAACATGATAAGCAGCACATCCCTGCACTGTATGGAGGGCAATTAAGGTGTGTAATACTAATAAAACAAAATAATAGTCAAAAAAGGGGGAAGAGAGGACGGATGTATACATCAAAAATTTTGTGGCTTTACGGGGAGGCTGTTTCTGTCGCCTTTTGCGTGCTTTATTACGGAGCAGAAGTTGTTAATTACCCAGATTCTTATTTCCTGTCCCCTAAATCCCCCCTCCTTCCCCCAGCCACCCCCACTCCTCTCACTGCCTCCCAGATGAGTGTCTTTGAAGTGCAAAGTACGCTCTCCTCACTTTGAACTGTGCAAACAATGCTCCAGTGGTTGTGCTTACCTTCCCCATGTTACCTCATTTAAATAGACCTGGATACGGCTTATGCCATTTTCAAGGGAAAACTCATTTCCAAAGCAAGCGCAGATCCCAGCCTTCATTAGGCAGCTGTAGAGATGGCAGGCAATCAGGAGAACTGCCTTTAACAGAGGTTTCAGCTGCTGTTAGGTGGCCGCACACTATTTCCTGAGCATGATTAGTTTACTACATCCATTCAGGCATAAAATGGTTAGCTCCTCCATTTATATATGGTTTGAACTGAAATTAAATTATTTAAAATGATGCTTTGAAATGAAAAAAAAAACAAAATGTGTCTATTATAATATATGTGACCCCGGACCACAAAACCAGTCATAAGTAGCACGGGTATATGTGTAGTAATAGCCAACAATACATTGTATGCGTCAAAATCATCCATTTTTCTTTTATGCCAAAAAACATCAGGATATTAAGTAAAGATCATGTTACATGAAGATATTTTGTAAATTTCCTACCATAAATATATCAAAACTTGATTTTTGATTTGTAATATGCATTGCTAAGAATTTAATTTGGACAACTTTAAAGATTTATTTTGCACCCTCAGATTCCAGATTTTGAAATAGTTTTATCTCAGCCAAATATTGTCCAATCCTAACAAACCATAAATCAATTATTAATTAATAATAACAGCTTTCATATGATGTATAAATCTCAATTTCAAAAAATTGACCGTCATAATTCTTCCCTTAGTCTTTTTGATTTCAGTTTAAATCATTATTTTTTACATTTAAATTTATCTGATTTATCAAATACTTTATCATAGAGAATATAAACATATATATGTGTATGGTAGATTTAATTGATTTAATTTAGATTAGATTTCATTTCATTTATCTGTAGATTTAATTTATAGATTTAATTTATTTCTACAATCTAATTTTAAAAATGTATTAGTGATACAGACAGCAAGTCTTACTTTTCTCCATTACAAATGCAAAATCCAAAAGAAAATAGATACTAGATGTCCAATAGTTATAAACAATTATGTCAAAAATTATATTACAAAAAAAAAAATATTAAAATAATATAATATATAGAATATTATGTTTTTCTTTATGTCATCTTAGATGCATATCATTTTAAGTAATGGTAGTAAATTAGCAAATTCATTCTAATTTATCATAGCATATATATGTATTATAGTATATAGATTTAATTTAACTTTACACTCTAATTTCTAAAATTTGTTATTGGTCCAGACAGCAAGATTCCAACTCTTCTCTATCACAAATGCAAAATCCATTGATTCAAAGATCAATGTCCTCATAAAATAAGCAAAACAATGGCAGGCATGTTGTCAAGCTGTTTTTTTAGCATGTCTGGAGGGCAGTTTAAGAGTCTCAGATCGCTAAATTGTCCCAGCTGTCTTGACCATCTGCACTCCAAACAGCCAGCCACAAGCTTTTGTACTGCTGGCCATCTCCAAAAGCCAGTTTACAGCCCCACATGGACTAAATGACTTGAAACCCCCAACTTGACAAATGTGGCATAATGGATGAGACAGAGTGCATGTAAAAACCTGCTGCCCCCTGCATCTTTCTAGCCAAAACTCTAATCAATGCAATCAGGAATGGCACTGGCCATAATTACCTCGACAGTGTCAAGGAATGTTGAATAGTTTAGGATGCTGATGATGCTGAGCTTTAGGTCTGGCTTACTGATGATTTTGCACAAATATTTGATTTAATTGCCATAATCTCTCATTTAATGTTCATATAATGATTCTTGAGGCATTGGAGAACCGTCTGGAGAACCTCTAGCACCTTTTGAAGGGGCCTCAAGTATCCTATATTTGTGTTCAAGGAAACCTATTTCTGCCACATACTGATAAAAAAAAAAAGAAAAAGTTGTGACTTTTTCCTCACAATTCTGAGTTTATATCTCGCAATTCAAAATTTGTTTCAATTTTGCAAATCTGATTTTAATTTAGAGACAGAGTTTGTTTCTGCCACAGAATAAAAAAGTTAATTGCAACTTTCTATAACTTTCTTTCAAAATTACTGACTTTTTTTGAGTTTATATCTCATAATTTGAACTTTTCTTCTCAGAATTGCGAGTTTACTGTATGCCTCGCTATTGCAAGTTATCTCACAATACTAATTAACTAACTTTTTTTTTTATCTCACATTTCTGAGTTTATATCCCACAATTTAAATTTAGTTTCTCGCAATTCTGAGAAAATAAATCCAAACTGCAAGAAATAAAACTGTGAGTTTGTGAGATATAATCTTGAAATTCTGAGATGAAAAATGGGATAAAAAGTCACAATTACATTTTGTTTTATTTCATGGTGGAAATGGGCTTCAATATGAATATATATTTCAAGTGCCTCAAAATCTTCCCATTTATGAAAAGATTCCACAAATGGTGTCGGAAATATCTAGTTTTTTTACTATTTTTTTTATTTTTTATTACTTAGTTCATTACCAACTGATCACTTCTAAAGGTTAAAAGTACAAATGAAAGTTTTTGAAAATACTAAAAAGAAGATTTATTGAATTGGAGTTAAGAATTAGAGTTATTTTGCACTATGAAATGCCATTTTATGAAATAAACCATTTTGAAACTATGAAAGAAGTGTTTTTAACAACTGTCCATTTGCATTAATGCGAGAAGGAATTCCATCATTTGTGTGTGAAAATGCAAAAGCACAAAAATCTACTTGTCAGAAAAACTTTTATCATTACTAGGGGCACTTGAAGTTTGTTTGTATTTTGTTTTTCAGTACTCTTAACAACTTCAGAAGTCAGATCACAGGAGCCTGTGATCAAAGCAGCTTTCGGTTAGTTCAGGAAACACAGGAGCTATACCCCGTGCTTTGATATTCTACATCAATATTTCAATTCAACAATCGCTTGACATGCGCCTGCACTCCCTGAGACGAAAGACGAAAGGAAAGAGTGAAATGGAGGGGGTACTGGAACTGTATATAAAAACGAGAGTGAAGACTTTACAGCATGGAACAACTCCCTTCCTCAGCACCGATCTGCCTCGTCTGTCATTTAAATACACCCTGACTGCTTAATCCCACAGCAACAATGGATGGTAAACCAGAGCGATTCAGCTCTTTGACCCACACAAAGTCACGTGACAAACTCTGAAAGTTGCCATCTGAAAGAAATTTGCTCAGTGTCCGAGCTTTGAAGAATACTTCAGCACTTTGAACTCTCACATATTGAAAAGACATCCTGTTTGAAGACCAGACATTCAGCCTCAAGCACTCAGTTCCACTGGAAGACAGACCATTTGATACAGACTACTGTTCAAAAGTCTGGGATCAGTAAGATTTTTTGAAAGAAATTAATACTTTTTTCAGCAAATATGTATTAAATTGATCAAAAGACATTTACAATGTTACAAAATATTGTTATTTCAAATAAAAGCTGTTCGTTTGAACTTTTCTCAACAAATCTGGGAAAAAATGGTTTTAAACAACTGTTTTAAACATTGATAATAAGAAATGAAGGATCACGTGACACTGAATTCCAGAGTAATGATGCTGAAAATTCAGCTTTACCCTCACAAGAATTAATTACATTTTAAAATATATTAAAATATAGAAAACAGTCTTAAATTGTAATAATAGTTCAGTTTTACTATATTTTTAGTGCAACAAATGCAGCCTTGGAGAGCAAAGCTTACTGATCCCAAACTTTTGAACATAGTGAAGTTTGTTTGCTTCTTATATTGAGAAAAGACTTTCTAGAATTATACACAAAAGAGTCCAAAAGACTAAGATCATTAATGAAAAATGCTATTTTGCATTTCTATACATTTTCCCCAGTAAAAACAACACTATTCCAATAATAATTTGAGCCAAAAATGTATATGAATTTCAGAATGTCTTAGTATCTGATATGTATTATTTAGTTTATTAAAAAAAAAAAAAAAAAAAAAAAAAAAATTGAACAAAGTTTTTCAATGTGGATTTTGGACCCACAATACTTTATTACTCTATTACTTTACTCTGACACTTATTAAAATGCACTGAAGTCAGACACAGCAGATGTTGGTTGTGTGCAAATAACGTATCTGAAATTGAAAATGAATGATTACTAATTTACAGTGCGAGGGGGGCATTTTTTATTTATGGATCATGTTCTTTAAACCCCTTAAAGACTAAAGACTAATTCCCCAAAATAGCTGTCAGTCTAAGGCAACATAATATAAATAATATACAAGCCCGGTTGAAAACAAAAGAAAAGAACAGGCGGATTATCAATCAAATACGGCTCATAACACGCAAACACACACTGAAAACAAAAGAAAATAAATAGTCAGAACACCTGACAATGTCAAGTTAATGTGGGTATTGCGCAGCACATGGACCCCAGCCAGTTTCCTTAGAAGCTCAGAATTACAGTGAGACATGTGAGGGGTATGTCAGGCTTTGATGGCTGTGTTCTAATTACACGTATAATTCCTGTACCTCCATTTGATTACATGGCAGAAAGCTTTACTCTGTGGAAATCACTAATATAATCGTGGAATTCTGATTGGATGTTAACTAACTTTGCAATACATTATTTTTCCGTCAAATCACTTTAGTTTAGTTAGAAACATTTCTAAGAAATAGCTTTACTTCATTAGGAGAGGAAGTGAAAAAACAACCTATTACATTTAACCAGCAATCAAAACCAAAACATTTGGTTAGAGGGGTCCAACCTTCCTATACCAAGCTATGCAGATCACAATTGTTCCTACAACAAAAGCTGTTGAAATGGATATGACGTTTGCTTCTGACAGTGATGGCATTCACACGGAAGGGACAAAAGTGAATGATGATTTAAGCGTTTTCTTAACAAAAAGAATGTTTCTTTAAACTCATCAAATGCAGGTGCTTCTACAGGCCCTTACTCTGACCGTACATGTGCGCACCTAGCAGATTTACTCAAATGTGCCTAAAATGCAAACATTATATAAAGTGCTTAAACTATAAGTAAACAGTATCCTGATTATTTTTTTTTCCCATGGAACAGACACACCATAAAAAAATAAATACATACATACACATTTAAATACTCTTTGGAGCCTGAAAGACTATAATCACTTTCATATGGAATCTTGTTTCTGCCACAGTATAAATAAAAAGGTGATTACAACGTTTTTCATTAGCAATTCTGATTTTTTAACTAACAATTCTTGAGTTTGTGAGTTTATGTCTCACAATTTTGTCTTTTTCTCTGAGTTGTGAGATGAACATGAAATCCTGAGGGGGAAAGAAATGTCGAAATTGTGAGATATAAACTCACAATGGCAAGAAAAACTGCAAGAAAAAAGCCCAAGTTCTGAGTTTATTGGCAAAAAAAAAAAAAAAAGTATGAAATGTGAGATGAAAAAGTCACAATTAAATGTTTATATTTTTTTTTATCCTGTGGCAAAACATGATGCAATACCTACATGTTATTTTAAATCTGTATGACTTTCTTTTGCAGAACATAAAAGAAGATAATTTGAAAAATATTGGTAACTGAACCATTTCAGTTTCCATTGATCTTCACTATAAACAAAATTACAATAGGACAGTGGGACCCACAACAGTTTGGTTACAAAGACTCTTCAAAATATATGTATAGTTCAGTCATGAAACTCTAGATGGTGCAGGCTGATGGGTTGTTAACGTAACTGATGATATTCAGAGAGTTAAACGGCTTGGCACAAGCTGATTGGTTCATGTTGCATATGCAGCCAATGAGCTTACTGTCTTGCATTTATAAGGCTGGCTAGTATTCACTTGAGATTTTGGCAGCGTACTTTCAGAGTTTCTCTGAAACCCTTCATCTTCCCCAGCTCCACCTGTATAGATCTGCTACGGGTTATTTTATATACTATTTGCACAGCAGCAATGTCTTAAATACTCACAGCACCGTATCGCCATATGCATTAGCAGTAGCAAGTTCCTGTATACTTGCTTGCAACAGCAGCAGCAATAATCTGCAACTACAGCAATAACCAACAGCAGCAGCAGCAGCGTTGCAGATCTGTTCCGCCGAGACCAAACACATTAACATTGTCATATCCATCACCATGCTAAAATTTTCTGAGGGATGTCATTATTGAACTTCTTTTGTGACATCAGGGTGAGTAAATGATGCCAGAATTTTCATTTTAACCTATTGATATGAAAAGATCTATGTGAAGACATTATGATAAAAACATTTTTGAAGGACATGAGGGTGAGTAAATAACAACAGAACTTAAATTTTTATATGAAGTCTCCTCACTCAGACCCTCTGTGCCCCTCCTCCACCCTGTATCTCAGGCCATATGCAGCCTACTCATCCAATGCATTAGTAATGAGCTGGTGGCAGAGTCCCTGACATGAGAAGCAGCTCTCTGCTCACAGATGTAGATTTATTTGTGTTTGCACACCTCCATCAGCAGCTGTTTGGCCCCCACGGTTAGCACAGCCCCCGTAATACACGGAGAGATGTCATCCGGCAGCGGGCCATGCCAGACATCGGCGGTGTCCTGTTGTGTGCTGCTTAACTAGGGGTGCTTTGAAGATGCCACCTTTTGACAGAGAGGTGCTTTTATCTAATCCTCATGCCGTAATTTGCACCCCCGTACCTTTAATTTATGACTACTGATCAAATACCTGCCTTTGGAAAATGAGAAACTTAAGTGTTTTTTTATTTTTTCCTTCTTTTCTCAATGCAAAAAGAATTCCTAATGTTGCAGGTTGAAGGGGGTGCATTAAGATAGAGAGGAACGCTGGATCAACATTTCTTTGATCTATGGTTTAATTGAGTGTGCAGACAATAATAAGACCAAACCTGCTGTGATGGATCAATGACATTAATTCCTGATACAAATTCATAATGTTAACTTGCACAATGTACTAAGGAACGATGGGCATTTTCATATACAATATATGTTCCCACACCTTTAGTTCAATGAATTTGCTTTGTATTTCTAGCAATATTTTAGAGCTGAGTATAGAAAAACCCCCACAAATAAATAAATAAATAAAATGTGCATAATTGTCCATTCTTTTTTAGAATATGTTATTTTTTTACATGATTTTCAAACTATTAAAATTCCCTGACATTTCCTGGAATTGAACTGAAATTAACAAATTAATCATTATTTGATATTTTTTAATGAAAACACTATAACCACATACTGTACTGTATACAGTATATAATAAACAATATGAAGTAGAGTAAAAGCAGTAATTATACATACATACATACATACAGATAGATAGATAGATAGATAGATAGATAGATAGATAGATAGATAGATAGATAGATAGATAGATAGATAGAATTTCTTTTCCCTCCCAATTTCCTCCAAATCAATGACTTTCAGTGTCATTTTTTTCTGAGCCCTGTTACCCTGATTAATTTCTCACCTTGACCTTTATTAACATTAATTTGATAAATTTGAAATATACTACATTTACAAATGACAAACTTCAGAGTCACCACTGGAATGACACACATTGAGTGAGGCATTTGTGAGAAAGTCTTTTCAGGACGTCTCGGTCTACTGTACATTACGTCTATTGACTTCCCTTCATTGAGTTCACTTCACTCGCTGACGACAAGCAGGCACGTCAGAGACAGTTTTACTCCTTGTCTTCTAAGATCTTTTCTTCCTCTTTCCCCACCACAGAACAGACGGCTCTAGTTTGCAAAACAAATGAACAAACAGATAACAGGAATGGAGTGATGAAAGAGTAAACAACAAGCTCAATGCCCCAAAACCATAATACACTCTAAGTAGGTTATCCGCCATAACCCAATTTGATTGTTACGTATCCTACTATCTGAATGATGAACTTCATCTGTCCACTAAATCCAGGTGAAATAAAAAAGATAAGACAACACTCTCCTTTCATAAGCTGCAGTATACCCCAAACACTTCATTATGAAGAAAGATGATATTTAGTCAATCTATTGATGTTGCCTAACTAATTGTAAAGCAGGGACTCAAAGCAGATGCTGCATTTCAAAGCACTTGTGAGCAACTAGACAGGTTATGATTTATGCTAAGATGCGTGGCTTCAAAGCGCCGAATGAGGCTTCTAAACAAATTGAACAAGTCAAGCACTATTCACCCAGGACTGAGAGAGTGCCGAGCGCATGCAGATCAGAGGAGAGCGCCTGCCGCTTGTAATATCCCTCAATGGAAGCTCAGGTCTGCTGGGAAGAGCCAGCAGATAGCGGTTAACACTGGGCTGTGTACTCGGGCATGGGAATTCTGTGCCAACGTTGCTGCAACACCTGTGCTGAGGATCCAAGCCTCACTCATGTCATGGGCATGATCAGGCAGTCGGTAGTGGGGAGGCTGGCAGACCCTCCCTGGAGACTTGACACCTTTTCTGCACGGCACCATTATTTAGGTGTGAACAGAGAGAAACACACGGTCTGTGTCAACAATCTGATGCAATATCAGTAAACATTGATAATTATTTATGAAGCGCCAGCTTACTGTACCATGATAGCTGTTAAAAAAGCTTGTGGAATATCCTCTGGATATTGCAGCTTGTGAGTAATGAGCGTTGACAAGTCAAGTTAGTTGTCAACAGGTTTTGATGGAGGTAGAGGATGCAGGTTTGTCTGCAAAGACCCCTAACAGAAAAATAACATATTGGGGTATGTGTGATGGACAATTTCAATGTATGGACAAAATCAGTTCTTTTAGGAAGGTGAGTAACTGATAACTGAACTTTCAGTTTGGGGTTAACTATCCCCTTAAATGAATGTGATTAATGTTTCAAAGGGAGGATTTCACAGTAATACCATAGAAGAACAATTTTGGTCCACAAGTAACCTTTTATTAAACAGTTTAGTGAGAAGAAAATTTTAATCATCTAAAAACCTTTTTCCTCTTTTAAAGAACCTTTTGTTCAATGGAAACCCAGGTGCCAAAAAAAAAAAAAAAAAGTTTTAAGAACATTTTGCTATATTCAACATGTCCAGTTTTTAAAATTGTTTAAAAAAAATTTTCTTGGTTGTATGAACGTCAAGGGAACACTATTATTTAAAGAGTTTGTTCATAACTTTGAGAGAACCTTGCCAGAACGGAACCTTCCCATGGGGAATATTCTCAGAACTTTAGATGTTAAAGGTTCTTCATGGAACCAAAGATTCCAATAAAGAATGTTTATTTTTATGTGTATAGCCAGAGGAAATAAAAAGTATTTTGTTTTAATATATTAAATATAAAACATATTGTATACTTATTCCTGTAAGATATCTGTAATGACATTTTCTAGTAAAAAATGTGACCGGTTTATGCATCTCTCTCGCTCATTTTTTTTCACCTTTTCCTTTCTCCCATTTGATGCAACCTAAATTGGTGCTGAAGAAACAAATTGCTAAATTTTTAATTAACTTCATAACATCTGCACTTCAGCTTTGAGAGAGCAGGGAGATTTCCTTTTAACCTGTTCCAGCACATTTGCACACCAAGGTAAATCTTGATGCTGGCACTTTTACAGAGAGGAAGAAAAAAAATTAAAAATGGAAATGAACTCGTACTTGTGTGTAGATCAAAGACACAGAATTATTCAACTTTTTGCCATTGCTTGATCTTCAAAAATAAAAGAAGTGAAAGTGGGGAAACGCAGAGATGGATAGCTCGGTGCCGTCTGCTTATTTATCATACTGCTTTTACACTCCTTCATACATTTGTTGTAAATATCTATCCTGATTCTTTTTTTATATCAAAGTAGATCATCTACATGGCAGAGGAAATAATATTTTCACATCAAAAACAAATCTGCATCCCTGTTCCTGTGGGGCTGTCATTTGCGTTAAATTAAGTATTAAAAAATTAAAGTAAATGAGTACAGATAGACCAGTTTTGTTCATTTTCAATATGTGCAAATATTCAGAAGATAGAATATTTATTGATGCAATGTGAGTAGTTAAATGCAAATATTAACCTATTTTATTATTAATATTTTCATTTAAAATTTATTTCCAATGTGGAATTTGAAATGTGTATTTATTTTTAAAATACTATAAATTTAAATTAAATTGACTGTATTTAATCTGTATTAACCAATATTTTGTTTCTTTTTTCATAGGAAAATAGGAAACAAGTTTCAACTTTCTGTATTGCAAGTTCTGGTCCAGCAGAGGGCAGTGCTGAGTCAACGATGAACCAGTGAGTCTACACAGTATGTGCTTCACATAGGCCTTTTGCAGTATTCATAAACATAGTCTAACATAATAAACGGACAGTTTGTTTTGCACAGACTTCACAAGATAGAACTCTGTAGAATAACAGATACACTATATATTTGCCAGAAACACAGATACGTTCATGCAGTAGAATAAGCATGGCTGAAATGTGAGCGGTCCGGTGACCATCCCCCTCTGCACACCTGCACTGATATGTATGATAGTCCAGAACAGTACAGCTTCTTCAACAACTCTCTCTTTGATGAAAAACACAATGCTAGCTCTGTATGGCAGCCATCACCTGTCTACCTGTGGGAAAAGAGGGCATGCTTCCAACCCAAACAGCAGGGCAATATACAGGGACGATGCCTGCTGAGCTTGTAGAGTGGGTTGTGACTGAAAAAAATAATAATTCACACCTAATAAAGTATGAGGTTTGTCTTGCATCAACCTCTCCACTAGGGGACAGTCTTTAAATCATTAAGTCTTATATTATAAATATTATTAGCCTTTAGTTAATTGATGAAATATGTATCGTGTTAAGTATATGTACACCATTCCAAAGTTTGGGGTCAGTAATCATTTTTAAATAATATTTTTATTCCGCATGGACCCAGTAAAGATTTTAAATTCCACATGCTTTTAAATAAATGCTGTTCTTTGAAACTTTCCATTTATCAAAGAATCCTGAAAAAAAAGTATCACAGTTTCCATAAATATGCAGATCAACCATTTTCATTTTAGTTGAGTACCAGATCGCATATTAGAATGATTTCTAAGGATCATGTGACACTGAAGACTGGAGTAAGTCAGTGGCTGTTAAAAAGTCATTTTTTATCATCACAGGAATAAATTACTTTTAAAAATGTATAAACATAAAAATACTTATTTTAAATTGTAATAATATTTCACAATATGTATTTTTACTTTTGTGAGCATACACTCTTAAAAATAAAGGTGCTTCATGATGCCACCTTTTTGTCTAAATTGTTCCATAACGAACCTTTAACATATGAAGAACCTTTCTGTTTCATAAAAGGTTCTATGTGGTGAAAGAAGGTTCTTCAGAGTATAAAAAGGTAAGAAAGAGATGGTTCCTTAAAGAACCTTTGACTGAATGGTTCTTTGTGGAACCAAAAATGGTTTTCTGCAGTCAGTAAGAACAAGGATGTTATGAGTTGTGTTAAAAATGCTGAGCAAGAGACCTTATGAAAGGTCTGCTGAACTATTATATGTCTGATATTTTTTAGAATCAAGTGCTTTATCATAGCTAAGCGATATATGCCAATGATTGGTAAAATTTATACTTTTAAATGTAAATTGTATGATGCTTCCTCACAGAGCTTTTATGAATTAACATAGTTCCCTGTCTGTGTTCCCTTGGAGGAGGCCAAAAGATGCAAGATGCAGTAACTGGGCAGTGTCCCTCCTGCTCTCTCTGCACCCACCTTCACCTTCACCCCTCTGTTTTCAGCATCAAAGGGCAGTCATGGCTCCAGCTGGGTGGCCACTGGCCTCTTATTTCCTCCCACATGCTCTCCTGCCATTCATTCTGATCCAGGCCCCGTCAGGGCTGAGTGGACCCATGGGATCCGACCAACTGGACCGCTCATGGCCACTTCCTGGTCATTTAAGACCTGTACTGCAGAATGGAGGGCCATTGTCCAGACTGTTATCTGATGGCCCGAGCCAAAAAGCAGACAAAGCCAAGTGCTTGGAGACTCACCCCTTCCGCTTTGCTGAGGTTACGGTGCTTTTTTTAAAGCATGGCGATGGATGATTAAAAAGAGATGAATGAAACTGAAATATTATCAATGAAAACAAACATCAGCCATTTTAAATGAGCATAAATAATTGCGATAAAATAAACAAGTTTTATAATGGTCAAGGGTCTATGAAGGTGAAATATTAATCATAGGTAGAGGAAGTGACTGCTGTGTGAAAATGAGTTGATAAAGAAGACTTTGTTACTTTGTTAAGCTATGATCCTCATTCTTGTTTCATACATTTTCATTGAAATTGCGAATACACATTCCAGTTTATACATTTTATTATTTATGCTAAAGTGCAACCCTGCCTCATCAGAGCTCTTAGTCAATCTGTCACAGCTAAAGATTAATAGCAGTACACAATTGTGACATAAAAGTTCATATGTGTTGAACTGGGTGGAAGATAATAATAGTTTAGTCTAAAATATGTAATAATATGCAATACCATTCAAAAGTTTGGTCAGCAAGTTCCTTACACTCTTAAAAATAAATAAATCTATCTATCTATCTATCTATCTATCTATCTATCTATCTATCTATCTATCTATCTATCTATCTATCTATCTATCTATCTATCTATCTATCTATCTATCTATCTATCTATCTATCTATCTATCTATCTATCTATCTATCTATCTATCTATCTATCTATCTATCTATCTATACACTATTAATTCAGGGTGACAGTATGTCCCCAAATGACTCTAAGTATCCGTGTGAACAAGACTAGTACTGTAAAGTACCTCCATTACAGCCTCTCTTGCAAAACTGACCACGTCAGTGTTTCGCTCTGAGAAGACACATTTGTTAATTAAAACTTTGCATCTAAGCAATACTGTAAGAACTCACTGTCTCATTATTGCTAATCATTCTCTAAATTAAAACCTTTACTGTTTAACCATTAACATAACATTAACCATCTCAACGATATTTGGTATAAACAAATCAAACTAGCCTGACAGAGTGGCTAGAAATCACTGATGTCAGCTCTCCTTAAGAGCCAAGAGTCCTTCAGGATCTCTGGACTCTTTACTTAAGATGAGTGTGTGTGTGTGAGTGTGCGTGTGAGAGAGATAGCTGACCTGGGTTCACCCAAGACCTCACTCTGGCACCAAATATTAGTTATCAGTCTCCACTGAGATCCTCAGGGGTCATATAAAGAGGGAATATAGAATTTGAGGGCCACACAGTGATAGAGCTGCGGACAATGCAAAGAAAATTTCACAATGTAGTTCAAGGTTGTGTCCCAACAGGGCATTATAGCAGCACAATGCTGAAAGTAAGGGCTAGGAACAGTAATTCCCTATAGCGCAATCCGATGCTACACCAACGCTTTGGAAGTCATCTATACTTACCATAAACTTTGAGAAGATTGTGTATGTATAAAATCTATCAAATATATACATAGAAGTGTGAGATTAGAGGTGAAGGTGTGTTTGCTAAGGTTTATCCTCCTCAGAGAACACAAGGTCACTGCATGTTCTTCAACTCCCCTTCCTCTCCTGCTGCTGTTCAGACGCCGGTCACACTCCTGTTTTCCAAATGATAAGACAAGTTACCATGGTTCAAAACAATTTAAACTGTAAGCATTTTGTTGGCCTGCATTTTCTGAGTCAGCACTCAATGACCCTAAACATTCTGTTTTCGTAATCAGTTATTTTCTGGCTGATTGTGTGCAGATCTGGTATAATATTTAGGAATATTATCATATAATTTGTATATACATATATTGTTTTTTTTTGCAGCATATAATTATTTTCAGATTAAAACTAATATAGGAAAAAAATCCAAACTGTACAGAAATTTTAAATTATATTAAAAGTTATTTAAATAAATATATTAAATTAGTAGTTTAAAATGGTAAAATAATATTTGTTTGGTTTATTGATTGTGGAATTAGATTTTAAACAAAACATTAGATGTATAAGCACTCATTGACCTTTTTTTTCAATAATCTTTTCTGGCTGATTCTTTGCAGAGCTGGTGTAATGTTTAGTAATAATATTATTAAGTTATTACATATTTTTGGGATTTACATATAATTATTCTAATAAACTTTCCAAATTATATTATGGAGGCAGAAATCTAAATTTAAAAAACAAAACAAACAAGGCTGTAAAATGTAGAAAAGCAAAACAAAGAAAGTCAAATAAAATATGCCATGATAAAAGGTAAAAAGTGCAGGTTACACAATACAGCCAGACACATGACAAAATCAAATCTATGGATGTGCCCAGTATTGCTAAGATGATCAAGCAGTACAGCAGTATGGAGAGACCAGAATAGCTGAAGGAGCAAAGAAGAACTAATCATTATTCATTATAACCCGTAAAATGAATGTGGAGATGTACTTGTGATTGAACAGGAAGGGAGAGGTGGTCAGATGGCGACAGAAAGATCAGTTCAGCACCCGTCTCGTTGTCGAGGTCAGAGCAAAGGACATACCAGTGGGGGTCAGCTGAAGTAGCCCATAAAAAAGATAAGGAACAATGAGAGGAACTATTGATTTTTGACTAATTATTTGTCGCCCATCCAATAACAAGAACAACGTGATGAAGCAGACGACAATAGCCGAGGACCACGACACACTCTCAGCGTGAGGGGGGCATGAAGGTTAACAAGTTATTGTTCTAATGCAATTATTGCATATACAGCTAGGGAAATTATACCACAAAAACATTTCTAGTTAAAGAAAACCAAGTCGGTCCCCCTTATGCAAGTACTATCACATGACATGCTTTATTTTTTAACTATGCAATGAGATCCAGCTTTCTGTAACAACACTAATTCCTTTTTCCACTTTTCCTTTGGATTCATTCAAATAAATGCCTTAAATAGCTTCACAAATGTTATATCTTCATTTGGCTTTTTTATGCAGACTGCTTGGGCAGTCAGAGGGGAAATATGTCTGAGACTCAACACTTTATCAACGAAGACCACCTGTCAACCGACATCCAGATTAGACTGTAAACACACTCCAGTTGAAGTGAATCACTCTTGTTTATAATATCTATATTGTCTGGTTTATCATAACCTGTCTTTTGTTGGAGTGCTCGAGCTTCGTCTTGCTTTTGAGGGGGGTTCAACACTCCATATCCTCTTCCATTCAGTGCATTGTTCCTTTCACCGCTGATTAATATCTTGTTTAAACAGCCACCAGACGCAACACGCCATCAGTGTGTCCATAAATTCTCCTGAGCTGATGAACAATAGCTGCATTCCTTGACAAAAAAAAAAAACTTCACATATCAGAGCATATCTACAGAGACCTGGAGATTCTGGAGAATATGAGATCAAAACAACTGTATTTTTCACTTATAATTAAAAATACACTCAAAATGGATACACTTCACATTTTGGACTATATCCAATGGTGAAGACATTGTGAAGACATCCCCTCTGGATGGCTTTTGCTTTGTCTTTAGCAATACAGCCACAGTGAAAAAAGTGCTTACGAAATTAATGTCTAATGCTGATATAAAATGTTTGTGTAATTTGGCAACAATCTGTTAAAGAATGAATGAGATAATTAGTCATAAAGTTCATGCCCTTTAGCCATGCTTCCCTCAATCAGAGAAAGCATTTATTTGAAGTGTTGGACTGACTTTTCTGTTACATCAAAATGCATGATTATTATATTTGATAAACTCTATATTTGATACATTTAAATTCTAAATGACTTCTCTTGTTCATATTGCTTTTTCAAAGTCTCTGTCAGTCAGAAGCAGTGTAATTTTAGTATTATTGTTTTAATTTTTGTTAATATTTAACATTTTTATATTTTGTTTTTATTTAAAGTTTAAGTTATAGTATTAGTATTTTTTTTGTTTGTTTTTGACATTTTTATTTTTTTTAAATATGCATGTATAGGTTTAGTTAAGTTAGTATTTAAGTTTAAACTAATGAAAATGTCTGGATTTTATATTTTATTTTAGCTCATGTTTATTTTATTTCAAGTAATTAAATTGTTTTTGTAATGTATTTTTTTTTTAGTTAATGTTAATAACCCTGTATTATTTAAGTACTACTGATATATTATTATGTTTTTTTAATATTTTGAATGAGATTTTTTAAGTATATTTTCTGTTTTCACTTTAATTCAACTTAAAGGTATAGTCATTTTTTGTTGTTTTAGTTTTAGTTAACATAATAACCCTGATTGAGACTCATAAGAACTAGCAGTACCACCTCAACCAAGTTTGCAGTGTGACAGCAGCCTGTCCAGTCTGAGCCAGCGCAGGTGCGTGGCATTCTGCACGAACCAACAAACAACATGGTCAGGAAGAGGATCATTCATGCGTCCTAATACTGGGCTATTACCAAAACAACTGTTCCATTTATATTGTATCGGTCTTTGTTTTATGGGTTGGACATTTTGTGAGATTGCAATCTCAGGCACCCGTGACATTGTCTAGCAGTACAAACGGCAATGGTTTTGTTGGCTGAGCCAGAGCTAGAGTGATCTCCACCACGTTCACACTAAAACTCAGAGGCTCACCCATTTTTCATTGCAGTTTAACAACGTAAGTTACTCTTCAGACAATAGAACATACTTGACAATGGCAATGAAGTACATTCAACTGGTTCATTCAAATTGAAACTCTGGGCTTCCCCTTAACTACTAAGTACTTCACTCAGACATGAAAATTTGCTTAAAATGTACTCACCCTATGTATAGATGAGTTTGTTTCTTTATCAGAACAGATTTCCATCTGAAATTCAGTTCAAATAGCTGATAAAAGCACCACAATAATCCACAAGTAATTCATACGACTCCAGTCCATCAGTTAAATTCTTTTCAAGTAAAATAAGAAAAAATCCATCATTAAGATGTTTCAACTTTAAACCGTTGCTTCTGGCCAAAATATGAGTTCATAATCCATAATAATTTGTTTAGAATTCTGGAATGTTTTCGCTTTCAAATACTGCTCGATCTGTGCATATTTCTCTCCTGATTCAGATGAGACTATTTCACTGGAGAAAGCAATATTATGTTTAGAAAACTCATATTTTAGCTGGAATCAGCAACATGTGTTTATTACAAACATAGCTTTTCAATTCAAAACTAATTCATTTATCGACTGGAGCCTTGTGGATTACTTGTGGATTATTGTCATGTTTTTAACTCTCATTCTGACGGCACCCATTCACTGCAGAGGACTGGTGAGCAAGTAATGCTAAATTTCTTCAAATCTGTTCCTACATCTTGGATGGCCTGAGTATTTTTTCAGCAAATTTTCATTTTTGGGTGAACTATTCCTTTAATGAAATAAAAGTACACAATGCACGCTTTCCAGAGTCATATTGCGGTTTGATCAGCGAGTGAAAGAAATTATATATGATTACGCTTCACAAGGCAGCTTTGGTTCCTCAAAGCCCAAGAAGACACTAAAGGCAGGGAGAAATCGAGCCCCTCTCGGAAATGACCACCTCTAATAATCAGTAATAGTTGTGGTTTGAGGTTTCACCTTCAACAATAGCACTTTGATCGTCATGCAGATGTCACACAGAGCAATACATTGTACACTTTCTATACACCGTGACTCCTGATGTCATTGACATGAAGACAGAGTCTGTTTGAAGAGTTACGGCCATGATGAGGAGGAGGGACTGAGAGCAGGTCTATGTGTTAAAGATGAGAGTGTGTCATTGATTGTTTTGTAAAAGCCTTTAGCAGTAGGACCTGGAAGAGGTTTTTCAAGAATACGTATGGAGACTGTTTCATAAAAGTAGGATGTTTTTTGCAGTTTGACTTTATCTAAAAAAAAAAAAGAAAAAAAGAAAGACACTGGTGTTCAATTGGCTCCAGTACTTGACAGGAAAATACAATTGTTCCTGATGTCTTATTCCAACGACTCCTGCTATAAATGAGAGGTTGGGCACATGTTTGGAGCAGTTTAACTCTGAATATTATTTACCTTGCTCTCCGAAGAACACTTTAGGACGAGATGAGTGCATCAGTGGCCGTGTATAGAAATATATACACTGAGGATCGCTTCAGACAGACGTATGGTACGGAAGACCAGTCTAGAGGGAGAGAGCGGCTCCGCGACAGACTGGCGCAGAGATGCAGCTGCTCTCGGGTGGACTGTCTTCACCTGCTCAAGAAGAGACTGCCCGTGTGCAGCTGGCTGCCAAAATACAAGCTCAAGAAATGGCTTTTAGGAGATATCATAGCGGGACTGACTGTTGGAATAGTACACATTCCCCAAGGTAAAAAAAAACAAACAAAAAAAAACTTTAATTTACGCTATGAAATAGGCTAGAAGAGAAAGAAATGTTTCGAGAATATGAAAAAGTTATTAAATAAAATCAGGTTAGGATCATTCACGTGAACATAGTTTTGGAACGATACAACGACTTTGATGAGAGAAACGTATTAAATCGAATATTTTTGAACACCTTATGGCTGGCTACTTTGATATAAACTCAAAAAATAGCCTATAAAACAATAGTTGTTCATGCGAAATCCTACATCGTGTAAATTATATACACATTATCTTTTTAATATGTTATGTTTTTAATAATAACACTTTTAGTAAGAAAATCTCATGAACTTTTTAACACCGTGTGGAGAGATTAATTAATTACTTAATAGATAAATAGCCTAAATAAAGTCTTAACCATCACGTTAGATGAGTTAAATAATTTATCTGTGACTTGAATACACGTGAGTAAACAAAAGTGAATAATTACTTTAAAAAGGTGTTTTCTATTGTCATGTCTATATATGCCTATATATACTAATATGAAATATAAAGAGATTTTTTAGAACAACTATCGACGTTTTCACTGTAAAAAGTGATAAGTTGACTTAACTTAATCACTCCAAAAAGTGATAAGTTGACAACCTAAAAAAATTGAGGAAACCCCTTGCCTTAATTTTTTTAATAAATAATAATAATAAAAAATAAGTTAAGTGAATTGTCAAGTTCACTTAACTTTTTATTTTTATTTTTAATATTATTTACTTAATAATTTTAAGGCAACTGGTTTCCTCAATTTTTTTAAGTTAATTCAACGTATCACTTTTTACAGTGTAGGAGTACATTAGACCTGAACAAAACATTTAACAAATCGGTTAAACATATATCTGATTTTTGAAATTTTTTATTGAACTTTTCTTGTCACATGACAGCAATATGGCGCCCTATGTGTTTGTTATACTTGTGGAGGTCAGTTTGAGATTGTTGACCAATTATAACAACAACAACAACAACAACAACAATAATAATAATAATAATAATAAAACAACAACAATAATTCCAATATTGATAACATATTCATAATAGAAACTGCATATTTAATCAGAATTAGAATGAGCTTTATTGCCAGGTATGTTTGCACATAAGAGGAATTTGTTTTAGTGACAGAAAAAAATAAGACTTTGAATTTAAATTTTAGTAGTTTTAATTTAGTAGATTAAATGCATCATGTATTTGACCCATATTCAAGACACCATAAATGATAAAACATACTGTTTGTTTGCTAGGAATGGCCTTTGCTTTGTTGACATCAGTGGCTCCTGTCTACGGACTTTACACGTCCTTCTTCCCTGTAGTTCTCTATATGCTCTTCGGCACTGGTCACCACGTTTCTACAGGTAAAAGACTTTCATTGAGTTTAGCACGGTGAAAAAAACTGTGTTTTATTTAAAAATGTGGTTCCATAAAGTTTCCACAGATTTGTTCACCTAGGCTATCACATTTTGGATACCAGTATTCCCAAGAGTGCTTGAATATTTACTATGTTATTCATCTGCAACCATGTTTAACCAGTGTCAGTGTTTAACCAAGAAAATGAAATACCAATTCAAGAGTTTGACTTTTGCAGGTACCTTTGCTGTGTTGAGTTTGATGACTGGTTCAGTGGTGGAGCAGCTTGTTCCCATCCCACTCGCTCTGAACTCCAGTAGCCCAGAGGCTGCAGAGTTGGAGGCCCAGAGGATTGGCGTGGCATCTGCTGTAGCATTTCTCTCAGGCATAATGATGGTAAGACAATTCTGCTGTGTAAACACATAGCATCCATGTGTTTTAGTTAAGCAGTTTGTTGTCTGATGAAATGTTAGACTCGGACTACAGAATTATGATGGCGTGTTGCTTGTTTTTATTGTCCCAGCTCTGCATGTGCGGGCTCCAGTTGGGTTTCCTTTCCACTTACCTGTCAGAACCAATTGTTAAGGCGTTTACAAGTGCAGCCGCCTTCCATGTGACTGTCTCACAGCTGCAAAGCATGTTGGGATTACGGCTTCCCCGATTTGCTGGTGCCTTCTCTCTTTTTAAGGTAAGACATGGTGGAACACAGACTGTTTTTTTCTATTCTGGCTACTAATGGAATAATTACTTAAAACTACTATCTTTTAAACCCACAGACTCTGGCATCAGTGATGGAGAATGTGCCCCACACTAATTTGGCTGAGCTGGTGATCTCCCTGCTTTGCCTGGCTGTTCTGGTGCCAGTTAAAGAGGTCAACTCACGCTTTCGGGAGCGTCTACGCACTCCCATCCCCGTGGAGATCATCACTGTGAGTTTGCACTCCTCAACAGATATTTTGAAGATTTAAAACATTTGTGTAATGTTGTGTGAATTACAGACATAAATAAGCAAGTGAACTTTTGTACAAATATTTGTCATTCACAAGACAACTAGTCCAGTATAATGAGAGTTTCATCATCAACCCTATTTCTACTGTTGTCTGCACTGTGAAAAATAATCTTCCATTCTCTTGTGGCTCCTGCAGGTAATAATTGCAACAGGAATTACATATGCCTTTTCCCTGGATTCCAAATATGACATACAGATAGTAGGACATATTCCAGCAGGGTAATATTTTATTATTATTTTTAAATATATATATATTTAATAACATATAGATTTAAAAAAAAAAGAGTCTCTTATGTTTACAAGGGCTGAATTTATTTGATCAAAAATACAGTAAAATAATAAAACAGTTAAAATGATTATAATTTATTTATTTATTTCTGTGATAGCAAACTGATTTTCAGCAGTTATTTGTCCAGTCTTTAGAAATCATTCTAATATGCTGATTTGGTGCTCAAGAAACATTTCTTATTATTATTAATGTTAAAAACAGTTAGATTAATATAAATGTAAACATAGTTAATAAATCACTTAATAATAAGTTTAGTGTGTTTTTTCAGGATTTATTAATAAAAAGAATGTTCAAAAGTACAGCATTTATTTGAAATAAAAATATTCTGTAACAGTGTAAAAGTCTTTACTGTCACTTTTGATCAATTTATTGTATTGATATATTGAAGAATGATAATATAAAATAATAATATAATAAAAGAAGCTGCTGTCAGACTCCTTGTGCAAACAAAAAATCTCACTGGATTATTACAATTAATGGCAAAATGAATGTTTGGAAATGTAAACTGATATTTCTTACTGACACTCTACAGCAAAAGATAGAAATAACTGACTTAAAACCATTTTTAGCTAGTGAAAATACTAGTGTTCTAATAATTTTGGCCACCACTGCATGTACATCCTGCAGTTTAACTATAATTTAAAGCTAAATATTGACTACTTTTCAGCTTCCCCGAGCCACGGCTGCCTGCATTGGAGACGGTTCCAGAAATTGCCGGTGACACAGTTGCTATCACCCTTGTTGCTTATGCTGTGTCTGTATCTCTAGCCATGATTTATGCCGATAAGCATGGATACTCCATTGATCCAAATCAGGTAGATACTATATTAATAATCTGAAAAGTTTTACTGGGTTCGACTGGTTGAGCATAGATTTGTAATTATCATCAGAAAACAATGTTCTTTCATTTTTGCTTTAGGAGCTTCTAGCACATGGGATCTCCAACACTGTGTCATCTCTCTTCACATGTTTCCCCAACTCAGCTACACTGGCCACCACAAACATACTGGACAGTGCCGGAGGTCACACACAGGTACTGGTTTGTTTGAGATCACCTGTGCTGTTCTTATTCCATGTTAGAAAACTAAGCAATGTTATGCAGTAAATGTCCCGCTGAGATAATATAATGAATGTTTACTGCATTATGTTTATTGCTAGAAGTGTAAGTTGATCATTTTTCTGTTTGAGATTGTCAAACATAATAGGAGTTCAATACAATAATATCCTTTTTCTGTACTTCAACAGCTTGCAGGACTGTTCACAAGTCTGGTCGTTCTTATTGTACTTCTGCTAATAGGACCTCTGTTTTATTTTCTACCCAAGGTAAGACACATATACAATGAATTTATCTTCTAATGTGACATATTTCAGAATGAAACAGTATTTTCTTAAGAGTATCGCTTTGGGTAAATGCATCTGATAAATGCACCATAAATCAATGTAAATATTGTCTTATAGGTCATAGACATTTGGTAACAAAACAAATAGGGTACTTTTCATGCTATTTTTTAAGGAATTATCAATATAACCTTTAGCATAACTGTCTCTCTCCTTTCTCTTCATCCAGGCTGTGCTTGCATGTATAAATGTGACCAGCCTGAGACAGATGTTCCTGCTGTTTCAGGATCTCCCAGACCTTTGGCGAATTAGCAAAATTGATTTTGTACGGTTTTACCAACACTTGTTCCCAGATAATCACTAAATATGTTTAATTTCTGAATGAAATTGAGAAAAGCTGATTAATTTCAATTGTTGTTACGTATGTTTGAACAGATGGTGTGGCTTGTGACCTGGCTGTCAGTAGTTGTGCTAAATGTAGACCTGGGCCTGGCCATTGGGGTGGTCTTCTCAATGATGACCGTTATATGTCGTACACAGAGGTAAAAAAACTGACACTTTCCATTATGACTATTTGGGCTTTCATATACTCACTTCATGAGATATTTAGTATAAATTAGAGCAATGTTTACTAACTTCAGGGTCATGACCCGCACTAGGAGGAACTCTAACCTGTGCTATATACACATAAATGAGTGAAAAATATTCAGTTAGAGAAGAACATATAACACATTATGAAAAATTATATAAATAAGTAGATTAAACCCCTATGCTAAAGGCAGAATGAATTTAGCTCTATACCTGTTAAAGAATTCTAAGCATGTTTTTCCAAACTATTTATGATCAAAACAACACCATGTAACATATTGGAAGCAAGAAATGATTTTTATATAGCAAGCAATAAAATTACTCCTGAATGTATTTGCTGAAGAAATGCATGCACAGGTTTAACTTTAAACATGAATTGAACATTAAACTTATTTCTGTATAAATTTAATTAAATGTACGCTTAGATTTCATAAGAGTTTTGAAACATATAACATGTAAAAAAAGGATCCTCTGGGAGAAAGATTGGGAACCACTGAATTAGAGTGTGTGTATCATCCTGGCTGTATAGAGATAATGATATTATCAATCCAACTAGAGCAGCCCCAGTGAAACGAGGTATTGAGTACATAATATAATTGAGATCGAAACTACCTAATTAGATTTGTGTATTTATCTGCTTTAATAATCATGTTTACTACATCCTTTAATTATGTGTTCCAAAGCTCAGGGGCTGTATAAAAACAGCGAACCAGTATCCCTTACAGACCCCTGTGTTCCAAAACAACCTTCCTCTCTTGGCGGATATGATATTCACATTTAAGTAAAGGGGAGATAAAGTTGAGACAAAAAGATGTCCCTGAACTCATAGTAAACTTTCTGTTTTCAGGGCCAACTGCTCTGTGTTAGGAAGAGCTGCCAACACGGAGATTTACAGATCCATCAACAACCATAATAAAGTGAGTCAACAGTCATCATATTAAGTTTCTTTTCTTATTACCACACGTAACGTAATTTACTATGATTAGAATTGGGCCTTGTGCTTTTGCAAAGTAAATCGATTAACTGTTATTGTCTTAATCACATCTGTGTTGCGTAACTGCCAATGTGGTTATACCCTCCTCATCTCTCTGTACCGTAGTGCTATGAAGTCCCTGGTGTGAAGATCCTGACCTACAATGGGCCCATCTACTATGGGAACCGTAGCTTTTTTAAGGCTGATATGGCTCAGCTTCTGGGCCTCACCCCTGAGAGGATAAGCAGCCGAGAGAAAGCCCTGAAGGCCATTGAGAAGAGAGAGAGAGAGGCCATTAGCTCTGTAGTAAGATGATCAATCTATCAGTTTATATGTAATATGCTCCTCAAGTTTAGGAGTTTATTTTAGCTTATACTTACCCCCAAAAATGTCCCCTGGCATTTTATGTTTTACATTATATCTGAATGTTCATAAGCCACATTCAGAGCTGTTGTAAATGCACAGCTGCACATTCTGTGTTGAAGGCATAGTGAAAAACCCTTCATCATTTACTCACCCTCATGATGTTCCAAAAAGAATGTGGTTAATTTTTTTAATAAAAAAATAAGATGTTATATTCTCTGTCTCTCCATTAGAAAGACCAGATAACCAAAACTTCCCAAAGAAGATCCCAAAATAATTAATTTAGGCTTTTGAGCTTCCACTTTGCCATATGTCATGTGCCCCATGGATGTGCCTAAATTAAATCTGTTCATCATTTAAAGTGATCATATACCTTCACCTTACCTGGATAAAACTGCTCAATTCATATAGATTCATTTTATGATGCCTTCATGAACTTTTTGGATCTTAGAAGTCTTTCAATGGAGGGACAGAAACATCTAAGATTTCATTAAAATATCTAATTTATATTTGGGTGAACTATCCATTTAATGAGCCATATTGCACGTAATTATATAACTATAATATTGAACTATATTACTTGGTGGAAAAATGGTTTATTAATATAATGATAAGTTTAATGTCAGCTGTTGCCGTGGTTGTATTTTACTTGCATTTAAGTGGTTTTAAAATCTAGTGGCTTTTTGCTTTCATAACCTCTGAAAGGCTTTACTTGTAATCAGGCCTGCATTATTATATTGATTTGATATTATATTGATATTTGCCTTGATATTTTGGAGATTTTCTTCTAACAACGAAATAACATATTTAAAGAAAAGATCTGATTGGATAACTGTATTGTTTTTCAAGGAACAAGGAGTTACAGACAGTTCATTTTCTTCAAAGAATGACTTGTTCAGATCAGGTGCATCCCCACTTGTTCAAGTAATATCAAAAATCACATTAAAGAGTCTTTTATTTCAGTTGTTTTACACTTCTATGTCTTCTATTTTTTTTAAATTGTTCACTGCAGAGATGGCTGAGGGTGAAGTCGAAGCTGTGTTAATAGACTGCAGCAGTGTCATTTTCGTGGATGTTGCAGGAGCTCGGTTATTCATACAGGTGAGCCGGACTGTATAGGTTTTGTTTAGACACCAGTCAACATTGACATCAAAAATGCCTTATGTTTACGGTACTTATATCCTGCCACAGATGTGCATGGAGTGCCAGAAGATAGGGGTGTGGATATACCTGGCTAACTGCAATGGTGAGTTTTCACATATACTGTATACTTAAAGGGATAGTTCACCCAAAAATGAAAATTCTATCATCGTTTACTCACCCTCAAGTAGTTCCAAACCTGTATGAATGTCTTTGTTTCCCACATTCTTCAGAATATCTTCCTATGTGTTCAGCAGAACGGAGCAGTTCTGGGGCACCATTGACTTCCATAGTATTTTTTTATCCTTCTATGGAAGTCAATGGTGCCCCAAAACAGCCTGGTTACAAACTTTCTTCAAAATATCTTCTTTTGTGTTCGGCAGAACAAAGACATTCATACAGGTTTGGAACTACGTGAGGGTGAGTAAATGATGACAGAATTTTCATTTTTGGGTGAACTATCCCTTTAAATAAACCTTTCAAACAATAATATTTTCTCTCTCTCCTGTAGAGAGTGTTCTGAAGATTCTCACATCTAGCGGGCTGATGAACTACATGAGTCCTCAGCATATTTTTGTTACAATTCATGATGCAGTGGTCTACATACAACAGCAGCGGGTATGATGCAAAACCTTCTCCATAAATGTGATTTCATATCTCAACAAAACAGCATATTTTATGTGCTAAACTGTAGCGTTATGGAACAATTTCATTTCCATTTAAAAATGTCATTGTTTTGTTTGACAGGAGAAACCTCCCGAGAACAACACAATGGTTTGGGTGTGATCTATCTGACACAAAGCAATGCAAGACTGAGACTCAAAACAGGACCTAAAGAACCAGTTGGTTACTTCAAGTGTGTCAGAAAAATGACTTAAAGTTATTCCAGCATTTATTTCGACTCATGCTGTGATGAGTTTGTCAGGGCTATCAGTGGTTGTTTTAATAAAAATTCATTGTCATAAACATTTTAATTTGAATGAACGATCAGTAATGTGTGACCAGCACAAGAATGTTCATGTTATCAATGCAATGGATTTTTTATGGAGAGGTGTTCTAATCTCTTTTCTATTGCACTAGTAAAAACAAAACAAAAAACCTAGTCAATCAATAAGATTCATGCTTTTTATCAGTTGCCCAGAGCTGCTGTTGTTACATAAAACTAGAGTTGGTGGCACTCACAGATTATTTTGCTAATCGGCAGTAAACTGCTTGGCTCGCTTGTTTCTGTACTCTTGTATTTGGTGTTGGTTAAGAAACACCATAATAAATACAAAAATCTGAAAACGTATATATTGTTTGACTCATTTCCTTTGCCATGACAGAAACCAAAAACACACCTCTTTGTGTACTAGAACAGCTGGTGTTTGGTTTTTCATCTTTTATAAATGCCATCTGTCAAAGAGTGAAACTGCATTGTTATTCAGCCTCTGTATTTTGTGCATTGGTCAGAAATTGGACCGAATATTTGTGCTGAACATTCATGTTGGTGTGAACCAGCCTCAACATTGCCAACCATGATTAATAGCAGTGTTAACAATATTTCCAGCCCTGCAAACTCCATGTGTAGGCAACAAAGATCAAATATGGTTATTTTATTATGTATGTCTGCATCTTTTCAATTTATCAAAAGTGGCTGAATGTTTTTTTTATGAAAATGGATGTTCTGATCTTGCCATCTTTTACTTTTAAAGTATACATAAATGCTGTACGTTACCAAATTTCCTTCCATAAGCTATATATTATGCAATATTCATATTTAATCATTACATGGTAAAAGATTACCAAGAGACCAAACCAAGAAATAATTGTCTTTTAAATAATTTTAAATAAATATTTTCTTTTATTTTTCTTTTCAGTGTCATTTAAAGCGCAAATGATAAAATCAACTCAAATTTAATTTTACTATATCGTGCATTATCCTGCTTGCCTCTATTTAACCATTTTTGGATCAAAGTTTGGTGATTGTATAAACTCTTTTAATTTGTAGAGTTTGAGTTTCTAAGTCTGCAAGTGAAATACTGACTATCTTATTATAACCTGTTAGTACCTTGACCTGATAAAAAAATACTGTTCAAACACAAACTCAAAAATTCTCAAATCATTTTTGTTTAATGTTTGATGTCTGCATTTTTCCTGTGGTATTTCAAAGACCACTCTCAGGAGAACACCAGTTTTTTCTTTAAAGCTCAAGAAATACTACACTAATTGGCTGAATGGAAATCAGCCCACATTACTGGTGCACAGGACTACCCAGCTGCCCCTGCTGGCATCTTGCAGCCACACTGGATGTTGGTGTTATACAAAAGGCTAAAATTAGTAATTGTTTTCAAATGATGATGTGATCTGACATTGATTTTTATTTGCTCTATGAAGATGTTTCATAGAGGGAGACAAACCCAATGCTTTACAAGATCAGTGATAAGTTAAATATAGTGAAAAAAAATACTCATCACATTTATGAATTACAGCATAATCATATTGTGGTTCAACAGAAAAAAATCAAAACAAAATAAGAGAGACTGGGGAAAGCTGTCTCAAGGGCAAACTGTTTTTTTCTGGCCCTTACTGGTGAAATTAGGATATTATTCTATAAATAAATTACTTATAAAAATAAATCGTTGTTGAGATATATCAACAAGGGATAGAAAAACCCCACATGTGCCAGCTGTAAAATTTCCTGTCAATTTAATGGACGCTCTGATGAGCTGCTTTTATCTTGTGGCTTGAAAAGGCAATTGCCACATTTAATAAATTGAGAGCAAAATTTATTTAAGATACAGCTGCCAAATGTATTATGTTCATAATGAAGATGCATCAGCAAATCTCTTAATAAAGGGAAATAAACAGAAACATTTGTTATTTTAGTTGGCATAGTAGGCTACAATATGTAACATTATTTAAAAGGAAAGATACCCAAATAGTCTGCATATTTTATTTAATATAAAAATAAATGCAATATTTTTTACTCCACAATTAAAAAAAAAAAAATCCACGAATCCATCATTAACACATATGCACAAAAACCTTTGGTATTCAACATAATGTCACATAACATTGTTTTCAAAAGACACAAAATTACTTCCATCTCCAAACTGCTTTGAGATGAAATGACACAATTCATGTCCTTAATGCATGTCCTTTCTGGCGTTGTTTTATAAAGGCTCGTTTGAGAGTGTCTGCCATGAAAGTGCTTTGTAGAAGTTTTAACATTCCACATTTAGTCACTGGTGACACATTTAAAATGATTCTTGAGATAATAAAGATCATATTCATTCACAGATGTCTCCTGAGTGGATGCATAACGGAACTTGGAATAGGCCTTGTCAATCTCAGACTGTCCCCATGGCAACATCGCCTTGATCTTCGATGCATGACTGATAATAATATCATCACAGGAGCCCACGTGGAGGGAGCTGAGTCCATCAACAAAAAATGCTAAAGAAGAACCAAAAACATAGTAATGCACACACGTGTCAAATACATGCATAATCTACTTTGCATTAGGCCTCTTACCTAAATGGCCAGCTCGAGCCAGACGCGGGTCAAAGCCCACCTGTCGTATCTTTTCTGTGCGAGCCATGAAGAAATTAATGACGCCATCTGCAACCACACAATTGGGAAATCCCTCGATAACGTGGTGGAATCCCGTCCTTATGTGTAAGCAATCCCCCTCTTCATCACCTGCGTCTGTGGAGATGATGTGTCGATAGGTAGCAGTGTATCCCGTCACTTCTCTCACAGCTCCCCCCACCTCACGGTGCAAACACAAACCCAGGAAGCAGTTTGTCAGAACATGTACATACTTTTTAATCTATTTGAAACATTTATATTACATTATATATTTTAACATATAAGCAATTTTACATTTAATAAGAATATTTATTAAACTTCGTACAATTAGCTACACTTAGATAGGGCTGCCAACTTTTGAGTTCAACTTAAGAGTGAGAATTCTATATTATATATATATATATATATATATATAGAAACATCTGTCAGCAGAGTTTTGCAATAACAAGAATAGCAATACAGTGAAAAAATTGCAATATTTAGCTATGGTCATACTTTTATAAATAATGCAACCGCATTTAAAAAATATTTTGACACGAAAATAAAATATTTTTCTATTAATCTATCTGCATTGCTTGATCATCTAAATTATATCGTCTCCCATTCGGAAATGAATCCTATGGAGCACCGAATTACTCAAAATGAAATAATTAAATATATCAATTAAATGTTGAAATATATAAATAAATTGTTAAATAAATAAATAAATAAATCACAAGTATGGATTCAATTGTTAGTACATGAGTGTGAATAAATTAATGAATAAATAAGTGCATAAATAAATATTTATTTCATTTTCAGGGTTACAGTATGGTTGTTGTCACGTAAATTAAATACATGAATGAATAAATACATATTTATTTATTTTTGCATTTATTTATTCATTTATTCATTCAATCATTTATTCCTTTATTATGATTCCATGCATTAATGAACGAATTAATAAATATTTATTTATTTATGCATTCATTCATGTATACAATCATTTAATTATGTATTTATCGATTTATTTATATAGCCTATTTCAACATTTATTTAATGATTTAATTTTGAGTCATTTGGCCCTCCATAGAATCTCTCATTTATGCATTTATATGGCCGTCAGCAGCACGAAACACAACTTTTATTCAAAATTCTGAACGGATTATAGCCTACTAAGAAAGTGCACTTCTTGCTTTATAATCACTAAAAAGGTGTCACTTTACTTCAGTTCATCGCGATCTCACAAAGTTCCTTAATAATTGGTGTCTAAAATACAGATAATTCCATATTCATTAAGCATTTATTATCAATGTTTTCTTTGGGATATATTAATCTTTTCAGTGATTTTATTCTGTATAAATTCAGAATTTAATGCTACTTAACACAGTTATTCATAGATTTAGTGCACAGGTATCCTGCATTTATTCTCCATATACATCTGTGATTTAATGCTTGATTTTAGATATGCTCTTGTTCCACTGACGTATTGCTCTTATGTCTTTCTTTCCTTCGTCTGACATATAAAAGTTCACCTTGTTATGTTCCATTTATGTTGGACAGGATGTTGGAAACGTATTCTTTATGCATAATGTTTTTATATGCACGGAAGTGTTCGATTTGTATCCATCTCTTCTTAGAGCATACGAATATTCTGGGCCTAGCAATATTGGAAGATTTGCAGAGCTTGCTGTTTCTGCTCAAAGGGTGTAAAAACCACAATAACCTCCTCCGACAATCAAGTTGACCTTGCTCTGACATTATCCAAGTCAGGGAGAGCGAAAGGAAAATAGTAGGTAAATAGCAGCCATATCACCCTGCAGACCAAGACTGGTTGCCCACTGAAGCCAAGCAGGGTTGAGACTGGTCAGTACCTGGATGGGAGACCTCCTGGGAAAACTAGGTTGCTGTTGGAAGAGGTGTTAGTGAGGCCAGCAGGGGGTGCTCACCCTGCAGTCTGTGTGGGTCCTAACGCCCCAGTGTAGTGAGAGGGACACTATACTGTAAAAAGTATACAGGTCTCCTCTCCACCAGTAAGCTGGTGTGTGGTGGGCGTTTTGGCGCAATATGGCTGCCATCGCATCATCCAGGTGGAAGCTGGACATTGGTGGTGTTTGAGGAGATCCCCCCCCCTTCTATGTAAAGCGCTTTGAGTACCCAGAAAAGCGCTATATAAATGTAACTAATTATTAATTATTATTATTAAATTATTTTAACATTTTGTTGATCAGACAAGAACATTCTTGATCAGACGAGAATATTCCATGAAGATGTAGGTATCGAAGCCTTTATAATACTCCTTCAAATTGGCATCTTCAATCTTTCTCTTTGCATGCTCTGAAGATCTTCATCTCTCGGCTCTTGAATATTACTATACTCAGATCAGATTACTCAGATCCGATTACTCAGATTGTTAGACTTTTTTAGCACAATCTGTTCAGCTTGGATATTGTATCCATTTTTTATCTTTTTCTTTAATTTTCATATTTAATCATCTGTAATCTGTATCCCTTATACTTATGATAATTGATTTTTAATAAACTACACTTACGGAAAGACTTTGTCTGCCTGGATCTCTTCTCAGTGCATCAATAATTAATTAACCTCTTATGGTGTTACAGTGAGAGGATTTGCAATAGTGCAGGAAAAAATGTGTAGGCCTACAGGAACCTTTACCTAATCCGTTTCGCCAATATTAACTGAGGGTGCTCTTGACCGCCTGCGAAAATGAAAATGGCCCTCATACTCTATATTTGCAATGTCTGTGCAATGACTACTGCTTACTCACGCTTGTGGTCTTTGCGTTAGATCACTTAGCCCGTTTCAACATACTCACTTCCTGCATTTGTTTTTGAGGTGTTAGGCATAAAGATCACAAGTGCATGTAGAACTTTTGATGGGTAGCGGAAGCTGGGAGGCCTTTGAAATTACAGTCACATCGGAAAATTTAAACCTGCTTTCCCGCAGCCGCTGATCCAGAGAGAGCAGCGCTCATCATGAAAGCTTTAGGCCTATGTTTTACAGCATCACTAACAGTCTAGTATAGGCTACATTTCTGTGTTGCAAACATTAAATGTGACTTGTGCTAGCAAAATGAATCACAATGAGCAAATTTTCAAAAATGAGTTATTTTTATTTTCCATTAAAAGACCTTCAAAATGATGTAGGCTATGATTCGTTGGAATCTGCCAAACAATGACTGACATCCGTTTGAAGTCGACAAAGTCAGCAAAGTAAAATAGAGTTAATCATGTCATTGGTCAGATTGTGATGACAAGCACGACGTGTGTTGCGTGCTATGCTCACAAATGTGTTTTTATAACAGTAAAAACATTTTTAGTGTAGTCGCACTGTTATCTAGAGCCATGTTTATTAAAAAACACTGATAAAAACATGTATACCCCCACTTTATTGGTATTTAGAAGCCTATATGTTTATGTTGAATGATGGCGCTTAAGCAGTATATAAGAAGTGTTTCTGTTGCTCATAAAAACGTTTCAGTGTATTTGACAAATATTACATTTAATGCAAATTATGTGTGAAGAGTAGCCTATGGAAACACCGTGCGAGCATCACTACTGGGAGCTGTGTCTGACTTTTTTTTTTATTATTAATGGTACCAAAGATAAAAGTACAGAAAATATTAACTTTACGTACAAAGAGTTGACATTACATGCAAAGCACCTTTTATATACGTATATAACAATAAATAAATAATACAAACGAAAGCTTTAACAAAATTGATATAAAAGATTAAATAAAGGAACTGTTTTAAGAGCTGTAAGATTCTTGGAAGATGAAATAGTTTGGATGTACTGTTGAACCTCTTTTTTAAAAACAATAGGCCTAAATAAAGGGGTTTGATGATAGAATTTACTGCGGTGAATATGAAATTTCACAAGAAATAATAAAAGGTTAATAATAAAATATTCCTTAATTTTCTCTCTTTGTATATTAAAGAAGCCAAACAGTATCCTTAAAGAGCAAAGAGAAACCCTGGAGCACATTACGATTGATAACACTAGAGAATTCAATCCAAAATAGATGTGTGTGAGGACAATCCCAGAAAATATGCATATCAGTTTCATTAGGTTCGCCACAAAAGAAACTGCTTTTAGGCCTGATTTTAACACTTTAACTAGGTAAAATCTGTTTAACAATTTGAATGAGATTTCTTTAACCTTGCTATTTATCATGTAGGCCTATTTCTATACTTTTTTCCAATTAATATGATCAACAACATTCTTCAACATTCAACAACATTCTAAGACACCACATATGGAGTTGTTACAAGCTCCTTTTGAAAGAGCAATCTAATCTTATAGTTACTAATCTTATAGTTAATCTTATAAGTGACTTGAAGTCTTTGCTTTTAATTCCGCCCCGACTGCAAGCGTCTACTCTCGCCAGCCAGTGGCAGGCTAGTGTAGTTCATTTTGAACAAGCCTAAAGCCGGGCATACACTGTGCGATTATCATCCGATTTTGAGCCGAATTCTGAGTCGTGCCACTCTTTTTTGAGTTGGGCTGAATTTCAGCATTGTCGTGCGTCGTTTGTTGTGCAGTGTACAGTGTACAGGGGAAACGAGAAGTGATTATCCTCTCTCGAAAGGGAACCGGACCAGTCAATTCATTAAGCTACTGAAAGTGAAAGTGAAAACTGACCAACTGACCCAATATGTCTTTTCGTCTCAGAGGAGATGAAAGACATATTGGGAAGTATTTTGTGTTAAACAAGTTGTTTTTGGAATTTCCCTGTCTGTAATAAATGTTTATTTCATTGACTGAAGATTCATTAAGATGTTCATTCAGTGTTCGGAGTCTGGACAGGACTAGCTAGACGGTTGAGAATTTTAATGCTTTATTTGATATAAAATAATAAAGCTTAGATATCACCATAGTGAATATGGGTAATATTAAAACCATTTTATGTAAAAATAGAAAAGTGTAACGAATTTAGATAACATCTAATGCTGCCTTGTCGGGTTAAAATAATGACAAAATAATGAAGATTAGTAAAAAAATGTTTGTTAAAATTAGTAAAATAATGAAGTTTAGATATTAAAGAGTGAACTGGGAAATAAAGCCTTTTTTATTAAATAGAAGGGGATGATGGATTTCTAAGGTATGAACTGACATACCCTGAGATGTCTTTAATGTTAATACTTTTAAAATGACTACACATCCATGAATGAGCAAACACCTACTAATTACTCACAAAGTAAGTGAACTCAACCTCACAAGATTGCTTATCTAAAGGGAGGTACTGACCGTTTGTGGTGAAAAGTCACACCCTGAAACTACGCTTGGGACACTATTGCTTATGCAAGTTCATCAGTATTCTTTACTTCCAGAATTGTTATGCATCAATACTGCACGTTTCTGTGTCTACGCAAACATAAGTAAATATACATTTGATAGAACCACACTTTACGTAAAAATACATACAAATAGATACAAAATAAGAATGTTGTAGTGCTTGTTTATACATGTAAACCAACCCGCAGCTGCATGATGCCCTTGCTTTCTCCTTTGCATCTTACAATTTTCTGTTTAAGTTATCTTTGAATCTCATTTGTTTGCCACAACCAACCAAACGACACAAAAGCTTTGTGTAATGAGAAATTTATGCTCTGTGGTATGTTTTTCTTCAACCACATCACCTTTAGATTTTTTGCTGTATGAAATATTAGGAAGTTGTCTCCAAATGTAAGCCTGTGTTTGGTGGTGCTGCTACAAGAAGTGTACTGAGGAGCACTTTAACACTTTAACTGACTCTCAAAGCATGTGGCAGAGCATCAATACATCACGGATTATGCAAGCACCAACAACACTAGCTCAACACAAAACACAATGAGCTCATCTCTCCCTGAGGAGCTGAGTCAAGTCTTTGCTAGGTTTGACTTTGTAAATACCTGACCATACGGGACATTTTTACAGGACGCGTCCTTGCCAGGATTTCTATATTGCCTAAAATATCCAGGTTTTGGCTGTTTGCACTGTGCAGGTAGATCTTTGTGTGACATTCATGAGAGCTATAGAGAGCAGAGCAGATGGCTCCTTATGCTTTCGAATCGCTCTCGCGCCTACCTTGTGTCTTTTCTGATCAGTGCGCAGCGACGCTTCAAGTCAAACAAATGAACAAACACATGCGCATATTTATTTGCATATTTTGATATTTATTTTGTATATATTTGCATATTTTTATATTTATTTGATCGTTCTCTGTAGATTTCACCTTCTCATGTGCAGCGCCATGATTGGTCAATTATGTACAATACCTTCATGTTAGTGGTCAAACTACTTTGGATGATTTAGGCAATATTAAAATCCTGGCCAGGACATGTCCCGTATGAACGGCACATGGTCACCATATAAATACCTCATGCACCACAACATGGACCCAGCAGGGACCCCCATCAAGTGTGCTGGTGTTGAGTCCCCTTGAGGTGAGACGGGCTCTGAACCACATCAACCCGAGCAAGGCTACTGGGCCAGAAGGCATACCAGGGTGTCTCCTAAAAATACACTGTGCAGGCAAGCTGACAGCAATATTCACTGACCTGTTTAACAACACCCTGGAGCAGGCCATTATTTCAACATGCTTCAAGTCAGCCATTATCCCAGTTCCAAAGTAGGAAAGTTTTGATTAAATATTTTCAGCAACTTGTCACACATCAAGAGATTTCACCCTCCGAGAATCAACACCAATTTGCCTATAGAGGAAACAGGTCAAATGGAAAGAAGTTGCTCACCACACAGCCCTAAAACACATAGGGACACGCATGTGCAGATGCTATTTATTGATTATAGTGCCGCCTTCGAAACCACCCCACCAACGCAACCTTGGCCTCAATACACAGTTGTGTAGCTGGGTGCATGACTGCCTCACCGGTAAACCGCAGACTGTGCTCAAGTTTCCCCCTCCATCATACTGAACACAGGAGCACCGCAGGGCTCTGTGCTGAGCCTCCTTCTCTTCTCACTCTACACATACAACAGCAAACCATCTAATGAGATGAATAGTATCAGTAAGTTTTCAGATGACACCATTGTTGTAGGCAGAATAACCAACACCAACAAATCAGCCTACAGAGCTGAGGTCAAGAAGTTAGAGAGCTGTAGCCAAAACAACAACCTGATCCTCAACACAACAAAAGACAAAGGAGATGATCCTGGAATTCAGAAGACTGAAATTCACAAACCTAGAGACCTCAACCTCCTCTCTCATATTATCTCTTGTGCAATTCTTTAATGTGCAATTCTTTAATGTCTATAACATTTATGTAAATTTGTTGTCTTTGTATGTCTCTCTGTAGTTTTTATTTATTGGACTATTATATGGTGTACGGTGTATAATGTATATTATGCATGTAGAGTTGCATTGCCATTAGTGTATAAAACTTGTGTATAGAATTGTTATATGGGTGTTTGTGTATTCATAGGCATCTGGAGTTTGCTTCACTGTTTCATTGTACATGCACAGTGACGATAAATAATTTACTTACTGAAGAGTGCACTGATATGATAATCAATGTTATTAATAAGGCTGTGTTCTCCAAGAGAAATTTTTACAAATTTTTAGCCAGTTGCAAGACAAAACCACAGCAGCATGACACAGATGCACAGCAAAGTTTCATCCAATGTTTGAGACATTTTCTAAAGCAGTTTCTTATCATTCCTGTTTCTAAATCACAAAGGCATGGGCTATGTGGAAAGACAAAAAATTCAATCATTTAGATCCTAATCTGTCTGTCATTATTTCTTAGTCACATACCTCATCACTTTACATATAAAAACATGACTGGTCAGAACACACTGTATTTTCATGAACATTTGTCTTGGTATTAACAGATGATTGAAAAACTCTCACCAGGTCCAAAGTTGTTCTCTCCAATATATCCATCATTTTTTCCAGTTTGGTGCTTGAGGTGAAAATAAAGTCATCATCCACCCAAAGCACATATTTGGTTGATACCTGAGAGACGGCCAGGTTACGGCCAGCAAACCAGCCCTGTAATTAAAAGACAGCATATTAAATATATTTGTCCTAAAAAGAAAACATAATAGCTCAAATAGCCTTTGCTGAGTTTATTTAAGAATATAAAAATAGAACATCCATACCTTGCCAAAGGGCATGATATAATGTTCAATGTAGGGTCCAGTTACAGGTTTAGGCTCCTCTGTGTCATCAGCTATCACTATAGTTATAGTGGGGTAGAACTGTCGAATGCTATTGATCAAATCCTTAAGTTTATCATAGCGTAGAAATGTTTTTGTGGCAATTGTGACAAGAGTGCTTATATTGTAATCTGCAAGAAGGATGATATAAAAAAATTAGTATTGTAAAATAAAATTTTATTATGAATTGATTATGAATTATATTTGTTTTACCATTTTTGGGTCCAGGATTATAAAATTTAGGCATTGGTGGATGTCTGATCTTAACAGTAAAGGAGGCCTGGAATATACCTGCTTTAAATTGTACTGCCATAGACAAAGGAACAGTGTTATGTAACTTAAAACTAGGCACAAAACAGACTGCTGAATATAAAGATAAGCATTTATTACAGAATAAACAAAATGTAAATGAATACCTTTCTAGTAATCTAGAAAGTTTTGACAGTTTTTCTTATTTTAAAGTATTTTAAAGTCAATTTTTGTCCTGATGATCTTGCCTTAATCATTGTGTGTTTTGAATAGTTTAATCATATAATTATTCAGCTCTATAAATCCCTGTGGATGGCTATATTATCTGTGTCATTACAACATCATCACAGGAACCTGCTATATGAGACGACAGAGAACATGCTGGCCAGATAATGAATATTTGACTTGACATTGTCTGTGCAGTGCTACTGTACATCACAAAAGATCACAGAAGAATTCTGAAGCTGTTTGCTCAGTGATGCAGTTTGTTGTAATTGTAGTTGGGGTAGAGAACATATTTCTGATAGCAAACCCATTATTTCCTCAGGTGAATGCGATAATACATTGCTGTTGTTTGCATAACTCAAACATCTGCTTTCATTATACCTATTTGATGATTCTGAGTTGTTGTCACATTAAAGCCACACTGTAAAAGTGATTGTGGCGAGGGGGGCGTGATTCAGCGGAGTCTGCAGCGGGAGAGTACATTGGGAGACGAGCGGGGAGAAAGTGGGTCAAGTGCAAAATGATGAACACCTGTGTTTGATTGCAGTGATTGGCGCGGAGAGACTGCTTAAGACGCCGGAGAGAGATGCACAGGGAGAGAGACGGAGACTTGTGTGTGTGTGTGTGACTGCCAGGAGCTGTGGGAAACGCTGGAGAAAGACGTACCGACACAAGCTGCGCTTTTGCTCATCTGGGCCGTTGGGCCAACTTTATTTTGAGTTTATTTTATTTTGAATAAAACCACTCGAGTCTCCGACAGCCACCCTTGTCCTCTTCCTTCCAGATACCGAACTGAGTTGTGTTACAGTGATTTTTGCTAAAATTAATTAAAATGAGTTTAACAACAGTTTCTGAACATTCTGTATCTACTTATTGTGTCTAATCTAATTAAATAAGAAAAACTGAAGTTTTTACTCAACCAATCGCGTGAAATCTACCCTAACAAATTGTTACCTCAATTTTATTGAGTAGATTCTATAGGTTTACAGTGTATTTTTGGTGGAAAGTCTGTGTTCTGGAGTCTCAGTCTCACCTATGTCTGCTGTGTTGGGATGGAACCGGGTGTTTGTGTAGGTAACAAACTCTAGCTGTCTGTTCAGGGAAGCCAGTGAACTGCTTACAAAACTAATATGCATCTCCCCTTCTCCTTTGACTTGCACTCCATCCACCAGCGCTGCTGTATTGAATGTTCCCATTGTAGCAATCAGATCTACCTGCAAGTGATATTGTATTAAAAAAGTATGACTTTGCTCTTTTAAAGCAATTTATTGCAATTTATCTTGTCCTTGGATAAAAAAATATAGTCTGTCAATCCCTCTGTGAGGAAGCTTTCTTTGTATTACATCCCTTTTAAAGGGATAGCTCACTCCAAAATAAAAATGATGTTAAGATTGACTAATTTCAAACCTGTATGCTGTTAAAGAAATCACTTAAATAGGACCTGCCTGACAAAGTGAAGTGGACCAAAAGATCCTCAAAAGCTACACATCATGTTGAGATCCAAAGAAATTCAGGAACAAATGAGAAAGAAAGTAATTGAGATCCATCAGTCTGGAAAAGGTTATAAAGCCATTTATAAAGCTTTGGGACTCCAGCGACCCACAGTGAGAGCCATTATCCACAAATGGCGAAAACATGGAACTGTGGTGAACCTTCCCAGGAGTGGCCGGCCGACCAAAATTACCCCAAGAGCACAGTGAAGACTCATTCAAGAGGTCACAAAAGACCCCACAACAACATCTAAAGAACTGCAGGCCTCACTTGCCTCAGTTAAGGTCAGTGTTCATGACTCCACCATAAGAAAGAGACTGGGCAAAGTGGCCTGCATGGCAGAGTTCCAAGACGAAAACCGCTGCTGAGCAAAGAGAACATAAAGGCTCGTCTCAGTTTTGCCAGAAAACCTCTTGATGATCCCCAAGACTTTTGGGAAAATACTCTGTGGACTGACAAGACAAAAGTTGAACTTTTTGGAAGGTGTGAGTCCCATTACATCTGGCGTAAAAGTAACACAGCATTTCAGAAAAAGAACATCATACCAACAGTAAAATATGGTGGTGGTAGTGTGATGGTCTGGGGCTGTTTTGTTTTACATGTTTTACAGCTTGTTCATCTCATGTTTTGTGTGGGCTTTGTTTTATTTGTGCCATGAGCTCCTCTGTCAGTTGTCTTAACCCAGCCCCTTATTTAACTTAGTTTATTTGCCCTACCTGCTCTTCCTCATTACCCTCCTATTCTGTGCCAGATTGTTGGTTAAACAAAGCACGTTGATCTCTACATTTGAGTCATCAACCATCCCTTACCACAAAACTTGACAGTCTTTTCATTATGAAATAGATCTTTATAAATAATCTTCTGAAGCAAACAGAATAAAGGTTTAAAATGACATTAGGTTGAGTAAGTTCATTTAATCAATTACATTTCATTATTGAAGCATGAAGAATAATTCTGTACTTACCAAATAAGGGCCCTTTTTGGGTATTTGGTCCAGACTTAAACCTTGAAAACACAATAACAGACTTTATGTGAGATCTTACTCTTGTGCTTTAACTCGTAAAAGATATGGCTTATATGCTTAGAAAAAATAGTTTTTTTAATTGGTCATAATCTTTTATGGCACATCAGAGGTTAAGTTTGAGCTATTTTTGAGGTTAAAACCTGTATATTAAAATTAAAAATTGTATTTATTTCCAGAGGAATGAAAATTAAGTTATGTATTTCAATTCAAGACAGACATAATTTTTTTAAATGCTGACACAAAACCGAATTCAGTTCCCCCACATTTCTGCTTCTAAATTACACCTCAAAAAAATACAATTAAAATGTGTTTTTTATTTTTATTTATTTATTTAATTTTTGTGAAACCAAACTGTCATTTAACATATTTATCAATCTGTCAGACACATATTTAGCTGTATCATACATGTGAACAATGTCTCTCGCTCTCAGTAACATTCTATGATTTCTACTGAGGGGGACCAAACACCCAACCCCTCCGAAACACGATTTCTACCAAGGGGACCCCCAAAGCTCTAAACACACCCCTGCACAGTAAATGGTTCACTTTGATTGGACCCAAAATAAATCAAATTGATCAGTGGTTCTTGAAGACAAGCTAAGCCAATCTGTTTTTACATATAAAAACATCTTGACTGTATTTTACCAGGAATTAGAATGGTCCTTGTTGGTCTGACTTCCACACCCTGCATAGGGTACTGAAGAGGGCTGTTGGCTTCGGCTATGATAAGTGAGTCTGCAGCTGTATACGTCCTGAATGGGGAAAACACTACTAATTTAACAGTTATTTATTCATGTCATTCCAAAACTGTATGACTCTCTTTCCCAGCGGAACAATAAAGATATATTTTATTAGGTTCCCCCCGGAATGAGCAGAATGAGCAATTTTTTAGAATGCAGAAATTTGGTAAAAATGGTGCATCACCTCTTACGGAAACTTTGATACTCTTTATTTCTGTATTGCTTTGCTTTTTGCAGGTCTGAATCCTGGAAGGACGCATGTAGCTGGGTAGCTGATACTTGAGGAAACAGCAGCTGAGAGAATGGGAAATGAATGCCTGGTTTGTCTCCTTCACAAACGCACCCATTATTGGCAAGCCTCCTGTTTAAAAGCAAAAAGCATATTTTAAAATGTTCTAAAATCCAGCCACACGTTACATCTTTCATTCAGTGTACTTACAAAAAAAAAAAGTGGAAGAGTTGCCATGATTTGTGAATTATAATGATACATTTCCCTGTTTTAATTTCAAATACTGAGGTTTTTAATTGCCAGTGGAACTTAATTACAACATACATTTGAGATGGAAATTGGATGGTGGAAGTGGTTTTGTAGCAAAGCTACACTGGCACACAAAGTGTCTATTTCCTGTAGTTTCTACTCACTTTGGCAGGCTGTCTTTGACATGGTAAGGAATATGGTCATTTTTGCGGCCCATGTTTTGTATCCTTTCCTCCAGTAGCACTTTTAAAGAGTCTGGTCCTTGTAGCACGTCAATCATCGTAACGGTGTATACATACCAGTAGTTAATGAGCATGGCGGTGAGTGACAAGACCACCAACAAAACTGCCACTGCTTTCTTTTTTACAGCATGCATAATTGCCTGAAGCACAGAAAGACAGAAGAGAGGCATTGGGAATTACACAACAATTTATACAAATTATCTTCAGGACACAGTTGACATAAATGACAGGTATAAAATGCTTTGCATTCATCTTGTATACTGGTCAGTAAAGAATTCTGCATGTCTCAAAGCAGACGATTAAATCGAGTAAACCAACTGCAGCATCAGCTGAAACGCAAAGCAAGGACCTGGTTGATTTCCTTGCATTTGTATCCCTCTTCGGTGTTATGGAACTGGAGAGAGAGGGTGTGCCCGAAGCGTGAATCTTGCTTCAAAGTACTGGCTGAGTACTGCTGCTCCATAGTAAACAGAGGAAGTGCGATCACGAATCTCGAAAGTCAAACTAAAAAAAACAAATCTCTGCATCCACACGTAGCCTACATACACAACCATGGCAACGACAATCGCGGAAACAAGCGAAGATGACACAAAAGCATATTCCATCAAAAGCCAACACGGATAAGTTGTGTGAGACAAAGCAAAATCAACCTTACGCACCAATCAAAAAGAAACAACACAACCTCGGCGTCCAATTCGAGCCCTTCCTGCTCCTTGAGTTTCTCTCCACCGCTGGAAAGCTGCTCTGATATATATTTACGCGGGTCCTACCTCTTGCCTGATCGTAACCCTTCTTTTTAATGTTTTGTTTCTCTGACATGTTCCTCTTTTTTATCTGCCATCTCTCTCTATCTTTTTTTTCAGTAGCTAGTTATTGATGAATTATTAACAATTGTTAACAACAGCTTCCAGTTACAATATATGTCCAAAGCTTGTTCTGATTTAAGAAAGGAACACAAAAACAGACATGAAAGAGGAGAATTCAGTTTATTTAATCAACAGTCTTCATTCAAAGGTTCATTTTATTTTGTGAATTTATATGAGCAAACATTAGGAAAATTAATTGGCAGTAATAACCTAACTGAAAATAACTGAACTACGAACTAACAGTTTTCAGCGGCTTATATGCTAATTCACTTATGTGCCTTAATTTTTTTTGTTTATATCTTGAATTTTTCCAGTTAAATAGCCACCAAGTTTTCCTGCTCTGGCCTTCAGCTCTGCTTCTTCCAATTTTTTGCCCTCCAGCCACTTTTGAAAGCAACCTAGGAAAAAAAAAGATATACAGCTGATCAATCAATTGCACAGCAAATACAATCAACAGATTACATGGATAGAATAAAAGTTAGAAACACCGTAGGGATCAGTTATTTTGTTTGGTGTAGTAGCATCTCATAAACCTCCATTTCCACTATCAAGGTAAATTGTTACTGTTTTTGTTCTATACTGATGACGACATTGACACAGTTATGTTTTCTTTTTCAATTGTGGTGCTGTGAAATCAGTATTAGAATGGACTGACTGAGCAAATTACATATCGCAAATTCGCATATCGCAAAAAAGAAATGGAACAGAATAGTAGTTGTTTTTTTTTAAATTATGGATATAATCAATAACTCAGTCTTTTTTACTTTTTGAAGTGAAGTGAAGTGAAGTGACATTCAGCCAAGTATGGTGACCCATACTCGGAATTCGTGCTCTGCATTTAACCCATCCAACGTGCACACACACAGCAGTGAACACACACACACCGTGAACACACACCCGGAGCAGTGGGCAGCCATTTTATGCTGCAGCGCCCGGGGAGCAGTTGGGGGTTCGGTGCCTTGCTCAAGGGAACCTCAGTCGTGGTATTGAGGGTGGAGAGAGCGCTGGACATTCACTCCCCCCACCTACAATTCCTGCCGGCCGGAGACTCGAACCCGCAACCTTCGGATTACAAGTCTGACTCTCTAACCATTAGGCCACGACTCCCCCTCCCCCCCCTTTTTGATGTACTGTTACAAAGTGTGTCATTTTATAGGATAGACTGAGTTTGGCTATCACAGGGAAGTTGTCTCAATCAATCACAAAAAAAAAAAAAACCTTGACAAAATCTGAATTACACACATATTTTACAATTATGTGTTTCCTTGAGCAGTTGTTGGATTCAAACAATTAATTCAAACTCTCTTACATTACTACAGTATTTTCGGTCCTGCTCCAGGGGACACACTGTCCTTCAGAGTTTAGTTACAACCCTAATCAACCACACCTAAGCCAGCAAATCATGTGCTGGAAAAAAAAAATGACAGGCCACCTGTGCTGAAGCAGGTTGGAAACAAAATTCAGGGGACAGTGGGTCCCCAGGAGTAGGATTGAAGACCTAGACAACAGTTCATTTAAAATTTCAGAGTAGTATTTTGTTGCTTTTATGTACAGAAATGCATAATATTAAACCACACTTTTATATAATGTAATTGTATACAATTTAATCATTACAATATTGTTAGCCAAAATAATATTCTGATGTTTTTGTACATTATTTCAAAAAATTTCCCAGTTTCATAAATTTCATGAATCTATGTATATTTTGTTGTTACCAAATATGATGTTTAACGGCAGGTTTCATTGTGCCACATATTGTGAGAAAATGTCTGACTTTGGTATGTTCAGTTAAATATGTTTTGTATGTTCAGTAGTTTTTGTATGCTTTGAGATAAATGCACAATAGAAAGAAAAATACTTCTGGAATAAGAAATAACAAATAGTTCCAGTCTCTTCTATATATTGAATTAAATAAATATGTACCTCATGGTTTTCTGAAATTTGTTCAGAGCTTTGATAGGTAACAACAGCAAATCTGTTCTCTGTGGGAAAGGGTGTAAAGGACTTGGGGTCCTTATAACAATGGGGCCAGATTAAACATATGGACAACTGGGTCAAGGGGCACCATACAATAAATTTGCCTGTTCAAATCTTTAAAAATGTAAATACTTTTGTGATACCACATGGTAATGCCGCCAGACCTGTGTGCTGTTCCAGCAGTGGTATGGATGATATTTATACTCAAGCTAATGATTGACTTCAGATGCCAATGGATTGAAATGTTGATGTGCAGTGCTATATAGCTATATCAAACTTAGAAGGTTTAAACAAATGGCCAAAGAGGGCCAGAAAGGGTGCACCCCTGGATGTGATGCCAATGAGAATATGCCAAGTTGTCCAGAAGGCTAACCTGGTCCTGTCACCAAGTCTTTTCACTATACTTAATACTAATAATAATTGTGATTGATTAAATAAAAATGTTCTGAAAAGATCATATCGTTAAAATCTTTACAACTGCTGTTTGAGGGTTCTTTATTTTGTCTACAGGGGGGCTCCTCTCTGCAATCAAACAAATACATCAAACAAATACAATTACATTTTTGGGTGAATATCCCTTTAATGACAGTCGGCTGCATGTTTAGTACTGTCCCTTTAAGAGCTGCACGCATCTAATATACAGGTATGCATCCGTTTGTCTCGGCTGTTTACTTTCATATTAGACATAGCCAACTGAGTCTATATGTAAACCTTGTGTGTTTTGACAGTATTAGTTCAAAAGATAACTTAGTTGAGTAATCAGGCGCTATTAGGCGTTTTAGTGCGTGCGCTTCAGGTGTACGGGCTCAGAAAAAAGCGCACGGCAGATCAGCGCGCGAATGAAAAGGCTTTGAAACACGCAAATATTGTACTTTTGTGATTGCGAATAAGGGAAGTGTCCCGTGAGTGTAACTCTACCGCCGAGTTAACACTGATGTGAATGTATGCGGCGCTGTACAGTAGGCTATAGCCTACTAGAGACGGCGGCGCCAGAACTGAACTGATAGAATGTGTGCTGTAGCACGATACTACGATATTTCTTCAAAAGCTGATCGTTTTGACATTTTTATCGTCTACAATCAAAAATCGTCATATCGAATACCCCTAAGTAATGGTAATAATATTACCATAATTTTAGTATTATTTATACATTTATTATTTTCTTCTTCTTTATTATTATTATTATTATTGTGCACAAAATCTTACCAGTTGTCACTGGAAGGGCCTGGACAGAGCCTGGAGATGTTCCGTTTCCTGGAAAATCAAGTCACAAACATTATATTTACATGTGTAAAACAGCCAGTAACCTGAGTGTGGTGCTTTAAACATTAAATAATAATAATAATAATTACCACAAAGAATTTTGGCAACTAAGCATGTCTGAAGTTCAACATTTAATTTCCTCAATTCCTTCCCTTCGGCAATTGCCTCTTGGTATTTCCGAGAGAGCGATTTGTACCTCTTCTCAAGTTCATCAAATTTCGATTTTGGAATTAATTCATCTTCACTCTCACTTGATATCTCCTCATCCACAGTAAATTTTACATTTTTGTTGTAGAATGAGGAGGGCATAGTGGTTGCTTCCTTTTCAAGACTTGTCTCTGTTCTAAAATGTCCATCAGAAATGTCTGCTTTCCTTCCTCGATGCTTGCCTTCTGTGCTGTATGAAAATGCAAGTTAAAATAAGACATTTTTAAAGATATATTATTAATAGAGTTAATCAGCCTACAGCATTATCTTTAGCTTCCTTCCTTTCTGAAGTTTTGTTCTCTGGTGGAATTTTATCAAGCAGCTTTGCACTCAAATTCTTTTTCCAGTTGCCAGAAATTGTTCAATTTCTTCGCAAGTTTCTGGAAAAAATAAACAAATAAACAAGATGATGTGAAAAAGTGCTTTCTATTGTAAGTAAATGTTTCTTTTCAGTCTAAAACTAAAACTTTTTACTCAAGTATATTTCTTTATACTTGATTCATAAAATGTCCTTTAACTGGACTCTTTAATGTTTTAACTGTAAGATGTTTACATGAAGTAAATGTTTTTACCTGTATTAAACTGACAGAAAAAAATCTAAAAAGTGAAAAGTGAAAAAAAATGAAAATCTAAAAAGCAACACCTAAATTAACTTAACTGATCATTCCTAAATACACACACAGAGAGAGAGACACATACAGACTCTCACAACATAATTTGCATCCCCCCCCCCCCCCCCCCTAAGGCTATAAGCAGATACTAGAGAGGTCAACAAATGCTAGAAATCTTTCTCTAAAACGACAGTGGTGAGTGAAAACTATTCTGCTAGTTTAAATATATGCAAACATAAAATTTGTTTACTTTTAGTTTATTAGTATTAACCTTTGTGCAGTGTTCAGGGTCATTTCAGAACCCAAAATTAAATTGTTAAGAAGAAAAAAAGTTAAACAAAAAAAGGCACAAACAAAACACACACACACACACACACACACACACACACACAAACAAACAAATAAAAGGTAATTAAATAAATAAGGAACAATATCTGGCTGTATGTTAGTGTGCTCATGCTCACACATGCACAGATGTATCTGGCATAATTGCAAAAACTGATACTTGAAGAGAAAGAAGAATATATATATATATATATATATATATATATATATATATATATATATATGCGATCAATATATTATATATAATATATTGATCGCATCCATAATAAAAGATTTTGTTTACATAACATATGTACTTAATATATTTCAGCAAGCAAAACTGTATGCCAATGGTGACTGTTCCAAAATGTGAAAAAGCACTCCCACTTTCCCCCAAAAAAAGTTTGCATGCCTGTAACTCAAGAAGCATGAAAGATATATATATATATTTTAGACTGTGGTTCTTGTTTCCAACTATTAAAACAACTTCATGATTCATGACACCAGCTCAGCCGAGCTGGTCCACCATCTCAGCCAGGTCCCCACCAGCTCAACCAGGTCCCCAACAGCTCAGCCAAGCTGGTCCACCAGCTGCAACCAGGTCCCCAAGCTGTTCCACCAGCTCAGCCAGGTCCCCACCAGCTCAGCCAAGCTGGTCCACCAGCTCAACCAGGTCCCGACCAGCTCAGCCAAGCTGGTCCACCAGCTGCAACCAGGTCCCCAAGCTGTTCCACCAGCTCAGCCAGGTCCCCACCAGCTCAGCCAAGCTGGTCCACCAGCTACAACCAGGTCTCCAAGCTGGTCCACCAGCTCAGCCAGGTCCCCACCAGCTCAGCCAAGCTGGTCCACCAGCTCAACCAGGTCCCCACCAGCTCAGCCAAGCTGGTCCACCAGTTCAACCAGGTCCCCAAGCTGGTCCACCAGCTCAACCAGGTCCCCACCAGCTCAGCCAAGCTGGTCCACCAGCTACAACCAGGTCCCCAAGCTGGTCCACCAGCTCATCCAGGTCCCCACCAGCTCAGCCAAGCTGGTCCACCAGCTCAACCAGGTCCCCATCAGCTCAGCCAAGCTGGTCCACCAGCTCAACCAGGTCCCCACCAGCTCAGCCAAGCTGGTCCACCAGCTGCAACCAGGTCCCCAAGCTGTTCCACCAGCTCAGCCAGGTCCCCACCAGCTCAGCCAAGCTGGTCCACCAGCTGCAACCAGGTCCCCAAGCTGTTCCACCAGCTCAGCCAGGTCCCCACCAGCTCAGCCAAGCTGGTCCACCAGCTACAACCAGGTCCCCAAGCTGGTCCACCAGCTCAGCCAGGTCCCCACCAGCTCAGCCAAGCTGGTCCACCAGCTCAACCAGGTCCCCACCAGCTCAGCCAAGCTGGTCCACCAGCTCAACCAGGTCCCCACCAGCTCAGCCAAGCTGGTCCACCAGCTACAACCAGGTCCCCAAGCTGGTCCACCAGCTCAGCCAGGTCCCCACCAGCTCAGCCAAGCTGGTCCACCAGCTCAACCAGGTCCCCACCAGCTCAGCCAAGCTGGTCCACCAGCTCAGCCAGGTCCCCACCAGCTCAGCCAAGCTGGTCCACCAGCTCAACCAGGTCCCCACCAGCTCAGCCAAGCTGGTCCACCAGCTCAGCCAGGTCCCCACCAGCTCAGCCAAGCTGGTCCACCAGCTCAACCAGGTCCCCACCAGCTCAGCCAAGCTGGTCCACCAGCTGCAACCAGGTCCCCAAGCTGTTCCACCAGCTCAGCCAGATCCCCACCAGCTCAGCCAAGCTGGTCCACCAGCTGCAACCAGGTCCCCAAGCTGTTCCACCAGCTCAGCCAGGTCCCCACCAGCTCAGCCAAGCTGGTCCACCAGCTACAACCAGGTCCCCAAGCTGGTCCACCAGCTCAGCCAGGTCCCCACCAGCTCAGCCAAGCTGGTCCACCAGCTACAACCAGGTCCCCAAGCTGGTCCACCAGCTCAGCCAAGCTGGTCCACCAGCTACAACCAGCTAATAACCATCTTAAACCAGCTTGAACCAGCTACCATCTTAAACTGGTATTAGCTGGATTTTCCAGTAGGCGCCATTCATAATGTAGCTTGTAATCAACAGATGATGTGCTAATGATGACAAACAATATGTAGAGACGTAAATTACAGCCATGTTCATTCATAATTTGGTATGCAAACAAATCAACCTACACTAAACTATAGTAAACAAAACCTGACAGGGTAAAGTTTGGAAAGTAACAGTAACAAAACGTAAACTGATGTCACATAAAGTATCTTACCTTTGATAGATGCGCTGAGAATGCGTTGAATTAAACAACCGAGGCAGATCGCCACTGTATTTTCTTCGTTTATGGTTTATTACTGTGTGTTTACATTCTCCGAGTCAGGATAAATACAGCGAATTCAAACTTCCTGCAGTGCCGAAACACGGAAGAGCGCCACGAGAGTGCTAGCGGCCGAAAGAATATTACATCCGTAGTGGTTTCGACCCGAGTTCGAGTTCGCCTTTTGCCAGACTTTTTCTTCTCCCTTTTCAAATCTCATATCGCATGAGAAAGGCATTTATTTTCAATAAAAATGAAGAAAATGATCAAAAAGTTAAAAATAATAGTATCGGGTAGGGTTAGGGTAGGTGTTGTTACATAGGAGGTTCCTGTACCACCTCCTTCGCACCACCAGAGGGATCCGTCTCCCGAATATTAACTCTCTTGTTGAGCTCAAATTCCCATCATGCCTCTTACCTGGGACTGATTGCGCACTACACCTGCATCTCATTTACACACACACATATAAGCCACTCACACACACCACATCCCTACGAAGTCTTGGGCTGTGTCCAAATTCAGGGTCTGCATCCTTCGGAGTACTCATTTGAAGGATGTTACGTCACAGCGCCGCGACGAAGGCTGTCCAAATTCGTAGGATCCTTCAAATGCGGCCCACAAATACGTCCTCCTTTTCCCTGAATTGGAAGGATGGGTGTGGTGGATCCTTTCCCGTCCTACCTATCCCATAATTCTTTTCGGCAGAGCGTAATGGCGGACGAAGTGAGCGGTAGCGGAGTGGGAGAGGAGTTTCTCTGACAAAACAAGCTAAAGTTTATGCTTCGGCTCAATGAATTTGTAGGAGAAATTAGTAGAATACTTAAAAACAAATAAAAATAGGCAATAATGGCTTACCTGGATGTGACTGTCTTGTAGTCTGATATAAAAAACTCTCCGACAACGAGCAAAGAAAGTATTTAATTTATTTAATTGCTTTATTTCTTCCAAAAGAATTAAAATGAGGAGAATAACTCTTTGTTTGTCCATTTTCCCGCTTCTTGCTTGGCGCTGTCACGGTTGCTAGGCGACAGGATATGAGCAACGGGTAAGGGAGGGAACTGAAAGAAGGGTAGGCTGTCCAAATTCACAAACACCGACTTCCGGGTTTTGCGGACGTCGGAGGATCCCTCCTCCTTCAACCGGGTAGGAAGGATCCTAAGGAGGATGCAGACCCTGAATTTGGACACAGCCTTGATTTGCCCCGGCTGTCACTACTGAGCGCTTCTTACATGTGTTTTCTTTATATCTCTCGACCTTGGACTGTTCCCGTTTCTGATTGTCCTCTGCCTGCTCCGACCCGGATTGTTTACTGGACTCTGATTCTCGCCGCCCACCTCGACTCTCTGTCTGACTCTCGTCTCTGCCTTGTCTCCATTGCACAGTTTGTTGGTATTTGACTGTGCCTGTTTAACTATTCTAATAAAGCTGCAAATGGATCCAGCCCAGTCTGATCTATCACAACAGGTGTAGGGAAGGCTTTATTGTCCCAATAAGGTGGCATCCATTTAATAATTAGAATTAAAACTATAATTTACCCTCAATACGTTATTGCGTACTGTTTTATAATGTACCTACAATTTGCAATGAATAGTATGAAAATCTTGCTATTTTAAGATAGCGTAAATGGAATCTATAGCTATTTGCACTGTGTAAATAACATATCGTTAAAAAAATACAGCTATTTTCACATTTAGCTATTTTCAGAATTAGATTAGAATCCATTGCTATTTGCACTTAGTGTAACTAGTATCTATCGCAAAAAAAAAATGCTATTTACACTGAGTGTATGTCTCTGGTCTACTCGTTAAGCCCTGGTGTGCCTGTCTGTGTTAGCTGTGCCTTGTCTCGCCCTGCCTTGTTTGGAGTTGATTAAAGACTGTTAGTTTGAGTTTACTCCTCGTCTGTGTGTTCCTGTATCCTCCTCGTGTGTGCACCGTGACAGTGTAAATAGCATCTATTGCTATTTGCACTTAGTGTAAATCGCATCTGTCACTATTTACACTTAGTGCAAATAGCCGCTGCCTATAAAAACACTTCAACGGGTAAATGTTTCTGAGCTTGTATCATTAAAGATATGCAGTTCTATTAATATTAGGCTACTTAGATGGTATAAATCACGTTTTAGTGCAAGTTTAAGAGTAACACTTTTGAATTTCCTAACATTAGATAATATCAAAGCATTAAAACTGGATCAGTTTTGAAAACAATGTTTGATTTTCTGTTATTACCAGAGGTGGGAATGTCTGTAACCACCCAGAACACACTATCAATAGTCTAGCAACACCCCAGAAACTGCATAGCAAGAGCCTAGCAACCACCCAGAATATCCTAGCAACACTTCAGCAAACATCTAGAACAACTAACTGACCAACTAACTATTTATGTTTCTTAAGACGTTAAGACAAGCCAGCATAAATGTGTATTTCAAACTTTCAATCTATTACAGGTATTCTTAAATGCTTACAATTCAAATACACAGATGACTTTCCTACCCAGTGAACACTCATGAGATCAATAACACTTAACAAAAAACTCTTATTAGGATTCAGGATTTATTTTTGCAGCTCAATGTCTATTATAGTATACAAGATTATTTAAATTACAGATAATAATTCAGATAATAAACAGCAGATAATAATTCAGAACTTTTGGGAACATATAATTTTAATCTTGCAGTAGATGAAAAACACTAGAAAAGTTCAAATACCAAAGAATTGTATATGAACTTGGTATACACCACAATACAGTACAGTAAAAAAAAAAAAAAAGTAAATTCAGCATCCTCTGCATATTTGGTCAAATTTCATTACAGTATACAGTACTATAGCAGTTTCCTGGTCTCCTGACACAAGACTAGCTATATCTCTAGGCAGCCATTTAATCAAAGGACTTTAATCATTGCTTTTTGAAACATGCTCTGTGGAATTTTCAACAGTATGTTACCTGTGCAACACGATTTAATATGGTTATGGTTAGAGGTGCATACAAGTCTATTAGTAATCCACCCTTGGAATTGTCTGATCATAGCACTGTGTTTTTAATTCCTGTGTATAAAACAGTTTTTAAAAAGCATAAGGCTGAAAACAAATCTATCATGAAATGGTCTGCAGACTCATCTTTAGCTTTGCAAGGAGGTTTTGACTGCACAAATTGGTGGGTTTTTGGGAACTCATGTATTGATATTGATGAATTAACAGATGTAAGAAGTTACATAAATTTTTGTGATGATAAGCTTATTCCTCAAAAAACTGTATGAACATTTGCTAATACAAAGCCATGGATGACTAAATCTATAAAGTCCCATATGATTGAAAGAAACAAGGCATTTCATGCAGGCGACTTAGAAAGGAAGGGTGATTTGCAAAAACAAATAAAGTATGAAATTAGGAGGGCCAAAGATAAACCTGGCTCTGCCTGGGAAAGTATGCATATGATAACTGGATCCAAGAGTAAAAATAATGTCCAAATAATTAGCTGGTTATCAATCCGATATTGTCAGTCCTCTGTCGTGTGTGATCATTAGTTAGTTCTTGTCCAGCCGTGTACGTCTCATTATCTATGATTATCCTGTGTCTTTATAGTCCTGTCTATTCCGTTTGATTTAATCTGGTCTACTCGTTACTCCCTGGTGTTCCTGTCTGCGTCTGCCTTGACTTGCCTTCCCTTCCTTGCCCTGCCCTGCCCTGCCTTGATGTCTTCAGTAAAGACTGTTGAGTTACACCCTCGTCTGCATGTTCCTCCCTGCTGTGTGCAACGTGACAGATATACAGTTGGCTCAAGAATTGAATATGTTTTATACTAGATTTGATGTTGAGGATTTTACTAGTGAAATGAATGTGCTTAGAAATGAGACTATATGTATAATATATAGTGTACATTTTATAATCAGCAGTATGTTATACAAGCTTTTAAAAAGAGCAAAGTGGGAAAGTCCTCTGGACCAGATGAGATTGGAGGACGTTTACTAAAAACATGTGTGGATCAGCTGGGTCAGTTGTGGAAAGAAGCTATAGTTGTTCCTGAAGGGAAGACAAGTTATCTTAAGACTCTAAATTATTTTAGACCTGTTGCTCTGACGTCATTGGTGATGAAAAGTTTTGAGAAATTTGTCAGAGGTAACTTTTATTGATAACTCAAAATCTTTTAGATCTGTTGCAGTTTGCTTACTAGGCCAGAAGGGGAGTTGAGGATGCCTCATCCACCCTGTTAAATATGATTATGAAACATCTGGAGGGAAGTAAAATCCATTAGATTGCTCTTTGTAGATTGTTCATCAGCTTTTAATACTATTCAGCTCCATGTTTCAATAAAGAAATTAATTTCAGAGTTTAAATTAGAATTGAAGATAGTGGGTGGTTATTATATATATATATATATATATATATTTTTTTTTTTTTTAAGTGATAGAATGCAGAGAGTGAGATTAAACAGCACCTTCTCAGATACCTTTAATACCTTGGGCTTATCATTGATGATAAGTTGTGTTTTGATACTCATGTTGAAGCAGTATGCAAAAAAGGCCAGCAACGGTTACACTATCTTCGAAGGCTCTCTACTTTTAATATTAGTACTCTTATGACCATGTATTATGAATTTATTGAATGGCATTGTCAACCAAGGAAGTAGGGGTGGGCGATATGGGAAAAATATCATATCACAATTTTTTTTTTAAATATCACGATTCACGATTTTATCACGATTCTTTGTCATGTTGGTTTTACTATTTTGCTTTTACAAGTTGTCTGAGCATTACAGCCAAACTAGAAAGACAAAGCCTTTCAAGGTAACTCACACACAAAAAAAGACATGGCAGATATTTAGGCCAAAGTGGGCGAAGATAAAAATCTGTGTCATTATTTTATCGTTCTTATTAAAAAATAAGAACAAAGATACACATTACAAATACACATAATATACAAATAAAACAAACAGTGCTTTATTTTAAGGTACAATAGGTGTATTTAGCAGGAGCATTCAATGAAATTGAATGAACAAATATAAAAATAAAACACTACATAGACTGATTCCTAAAGCAACTGTATTAAAGTTTTTCAGTCAAGAATAGGGAGTGATTTTTCTCTTTGCGTTTTGTTGTTTTGTTAACGTTAAATGAATAGTTCCCCCCAAAACTAAATAGTCACCTGTCTGTCAATTCTGTCATAATGTTTTATTTTTATACCATCATTTACTCAAAAGTTGTTTTAAACCTGAATGAGTTTCTTTCTTCTGCTGAACATAAATGCTATTTTGAAGAAGGTGGAAAACCAAACAGTTGCTGGTCCACAGTGACTTCCATAGGATTTTTCTTTCCTGCTATCAAAGTCAATGTAGACCAGCAACTGTTTGGTTACCCTCATTCTTCAAAATATCTTATTTTGGGTTCAGCACAATAAATTAATAGAGGTTTGGGACAACATGTGAGTGAGTAAATAATGACAGAAATTAAATTTTAGGGTGAACTATCCCTTTAATGACAGTCGACAGCATGTTTAGCGTCCTGTCCCTTTAAGACCTACACGCATCTAATATACAGGCACGCATCTGTTTCTCTCCTAACTATTTACTTTTATTTTAGAGATAACCAACTGAGTCTGTATGTAAACCTTGTGTGTTTTGACAGTATTAGCGCAAAAAATAAGTTAGTTGAGTAATCAGGCGCTGTTAGACAGGCTTTTTAGTGCGCGTGCTTCAGGTGTATGCGCTCAGAAAAAGCACACATCAGACCAGCTCGCGAATGAAACATTTAACCAGCAAGGCTTGTATGCAAATAATTACGTTCGCGAATAAGTGCAGTGTCCTGTCAGAGTAACTCTTCTGCTGTATGTCGTGTTGTACAGTATATAGAGACGGAGACCAGAACTGTATTTGACATAATGTGTGCTGTAGCACGATACTACGATATTTCTTCAAAAGCAGATCGTGGAGACATTTTTATCGTCCACGATCAAAAATCGTCATATCGCACACCCCTACAAGGAAGTAAGATTATCGTCATTAAGCAGACTGGGTTATCAAATAGTTTTGAACGGTTTGTTTTACAGAAAGCTAATAGCCTACTATTCTTGCAGATTGTATACTCATCCACTGATTTATTTAAATTATTATTTTATTTTATTTTGTTTTTATTTACTCTTATTCTTTTAATTAAAAAAAAATGTCAGTAAAGCTAATGAAATTCTGTTCAGTTAACGCTTTGACCAGAATTTTGACAGCTTTTTGTGAGGCAAGGTTTTTGTGTTGAATTCTCAATCCAAGCTGGTCTTTTTCCAATTAAGCTGGTTTTTCATCTGAATGAGAGACAGGAATAACATACAAAAGTCATGTGGTCAGAAGACTAAGTAGTACGCATTTTTCATTTTATGACCAGTTATAGCCTACTGTCAAAAAAGTTAATTAATACATTAACTGCCTGATGTGTACCATCACCCTGTGGTGAACAGTGTCAATTAATGTGTTTATTTTATATAGACTGCATTATGAAACATTTATATTGTGCTCATGTCATTTGTGTTGCAACTTATAAATCATGCCAATTTGGTTTCTGTTCTAAATATTAACATACATAATATTTGATATTTGTTTGAACAGCATATTAAAATTAAAGCGGAATCTATCATATTTTTAAGCTTTAAAGAATGTAAATGAGTGTCATGGGTCATGTGAGTAGCATAGAAGGTGAGCAACACCTTCCTATATGTTTGTAAACCAGCACATTGCGTTTTTTAAAACTATTGTTACTGTTGTTGTTATTGCTATTGTTTTAACCTCTGATGTAGCTTATGGACACTAATGAAAAATGTTGCCTGAAGAGGACAACACCAACAACTTTGATAAAGTACAAATGAGAAAAGCCTTTACACTTTGAAAATAAACATTTGCATTAAACAGGCCCACATTTTTTGCAGCTTTGAAACACTTTCTTACAAGCTTTGAATTTATCATTTTCGATTTATTTTGAGGACCTTTAGGTCAAGTTTATTTTCCCCTGATCACGTGTGTTTTGACATATATCAATTTAATAATACAATAAAATGGTTTGTAGTATAATACCTTACCCTAAAAATAGGAGAAATCCTAAATCCGTTTGACTACCTCAACTTGAAAGACACGTGTGGCGTCAAAAAGCGGATGTGCTGCTGCTTGCGAAGTGCGAAAGCATAAACGCACACATACAATAATAAGACGTAGCCTACGTTACGCCATTGTAAAAAACAAAAAAGCTTGAATATAATTCTAAGCGCACAGCAGGAGCGTTATGCGGAACATGAGCAAGGTGCCCTGCTGTTGAGTTAAACTGTATAGGAGGAAATAATCCTTTCAATTGCCTAGTTATTTAATATTTGACATTGGCAGTAAGAATGTTGCATCATAGAGTCCATCACATGTAGTGAATTCATTTTTAGTGTTGCCTGTTGATTGCAGTAGTTCATTTTAGAAAATGTCACCAACTTGTGTGTTAGTTGCTTTTAACCATTATTTTGCATTGCACTCGAAGAAAAGGCTCTTTAAAACACAATTCAGAACATTCTTAGCCTATATAAAGTCTTCAATGTCTTCTAATGTCTATAATATAATGTTTAGCAAAATAAATATGCTCGAATCGTCCGCTTATAGGGTGAAAATGAATATAGGCTACATAATTTACCATGCAAAATGGATTTGAGAAGGATGCCAAGTAAATGAGCAATATGAGTGATTTTTTTTTATGCAGCTATAGCTCTGTAGTCAAACTGTCAAGGACCAACTCCTCAGACAACTGGCACCGCTCCTCAGGTATCCTCAAGACCCAAAGGTTTTGGGTCAAGACTGCATCAGAAAACTGGTCCCTTTCATCTTTAATATAATCCTAATGGTTTGCAACCACAATTGCCATTCTAGTGGCAATTATGTTATTCACAATTGCCATTGTTGGACTCTAGCTGATTCCATATTATAAATGAAGACATAATGTAATGTCTGCCTTACATCTGACCCAGACGTTTGGCCAAAAATACTGCCCATCAGATCTGCCCTTGATAGCAGCTTCATGCATACAACAAGTAAATGGAGACATCTAGTGGCTACATCCAAGTGAATGCAGAGTTCACTCACACGTGATGTTAAAATGGGACAGGAATATCTTGCCCTTACAAAATTTCACATTAAAAGAGTAAAAATAACATACAGTATATATAAAGTAGGGTACAACGGGGCTAAAGGCACACTTTAAGAAACAAAATTGCTATTCACTGCGCCTAAATGTATGATTGCAGAAAAAAATATATACATTTGTATTGAACATTAATGGAGCAACCGATTTTGTGTGAAAATAAATCATACAAGTCGTTTATTTTGTTTAAAAATCTTATAATTGTATGGGGTAGCAAGGGGAGCCTTTTACCCCACACACGGGGTAAAAGGCTCACCAGTTTGGGGTAAAAAGCACGTGGTATTGAAACAAATACTTCAGCTAAAATAATGTTTTTTTATATGTTTATATGTTTTTAATACTAGTTTATACTAGTTTAAAACAATCACTTTAGCAAAGTTTGTACTATTTTCTGCTTATTTTGAAAAAATATTTTTGTTTAATAAATATACTGTCATTAAAATGTTAATATTTTAAAAAAATATTTAAAAATACAGAAACAAAATCCTTTTAATAAGTAAAGATTCTGAAAGCACTGTTGGAGATCCAATAATAATTGAATATATATTTACAGTAAGAACAACAATATTTTATTGTATGATATGATTAATATCATGTTTTTAAATATGATGGTTTCATTCTAAACATGGGGATTATCTCTAATATGGACTCCCAACAAAATATATGATATTTACCATCTGAATCTAACCATGTCATGTCAACAAATGGAAAAGTCAGCCATCTCTTAATTATCATGTTAATTACTGTGGCTTTAGTCCCAACAGCAGTGGCGCATTTTACCCCAAATACCTTTACATAGGCTATTCTTTCTTTATTTAAAAACGTTGCTTTAATTAGGAACAAAACTGAAAATTATTTGCTACTTAAATCTATAACATAAAAAAAACCCCATAAAATATTAGATCAAGTAAGCACAGAATCAACGATCGCGTTAAGGATCAGACAAATATACAGGTGCATCTTGAAAAGCGAATGTTTTGGAAAGTGCTACGCCACGTTTTTGTGCCATCTAGTGGTTTAGATAAAAATAATATCAAAGGCGCCTTTTATCCCGGGGCGCCTTTAGCCACGTTGTATCCTAATATTTACTAAATGATGTTTTATTAACAAAATTCGGGAGGAGCACGTCAGATACTTAGCCTAATTGAACACAAGTAGCACGCAATCTAATCAATCAACTCAAGGATATAAATACAGCTTACATACCTCCACTCATTTGACGGTCTATCAGCATCTGGTTCGCTTGTCTAAACCATGTCTCATCTTGACTTTTCTTCATCAGGAGACGATTCCATCTCTCCCTTGGTCGAATCACCACAGCCAGCCGGCTCTAGGACTACTGCTTTCCCGCGCAGCAAAGCAACCGAGCCCCAGCCTCCTTCTCGCGGGCGGCTCTCGGCTCGTCTCGCCAATCGCCTCCCAAGACGCCCAGGCTCACATTCACCGTCTCCGGCGAGAACACTAGCCGATTCCCCGGCTTCATCGTATCGGTCTTCCATGCCAGCTTTTCCGCCCATAGGCCGCCTCCGCCGCCAGTCACGGCCCTGCTGCCTACCCCTCTTTGCTCAGAGCCCTCAGCCCAAGCAAGCGCTTGGCCGCAATGGCCGGCTTACACAGCCCCGCCACCCGCCTCTTTTTGCTCAGGGCCCGCAGCACAAATGTTTGCATGGCTGCACGGGCAGCCACACCCAGCCCCGCAGTCCCTCCCTTCCGGCCCAGGCCTCACAGCCCAAGCAAGCGCGGGGGCGCCGTGGCCTCCTCACTCAGTCCCACAGCCTACTCCTTCCAGCTCAGGTTTTGCAGCCCAGGCAAACGCTTGGCCGCATGAGCTGTCAAACTCAGCTCCGCCTCCAGCCCCCTACAATACTCTACTCCAAGCGAAATCACAATATTCGCTCTTCACTCCAATGTCCGTCCCTTCAAACGCCATAGCCTCGGAACCCCCACAAGTGGCTCACAATATCCGAGGGCAGATACTAGCAGAAATTCAGGACGCTGGCTCCAGAGGCGGACCTATTCCCAACCCAAGTACCTCCATATTCAGAACTAATATTTCCATAAATCATCCATTAAAACCTCTCCTCGACGAATCACTCGACATCATCCTCCAGGCTGTCTCTCCCAGAACACTCCAAACTTACGTGACAGCATGGAGATATTTTAAGTCGTCTCATCTCTCTTACAACATGCCATTTCCTGATTTTTCTCTACTTTCTATAACCTCATTTATCTCTTTTCTCAACAGCATCAAAGGCCTACAAGTCAGTTGCATCAAAAGTTACTTAAGCGGCATCCAATTTTTCCATAAACTTATGCACGGCGCTCCCTCGCCCGCAATCAGCAATTCCCAAACCGCCATGTTGATCAGAGGAATTCAGTGATCCCGGCCTACACGTCCCGATTCCAGACTACCCATCACTTTAGACATCCTTACTAAATGTATTCACTCCCTCTGCACAAACTACCAGCCCCGCAGTACCGCCCGTACACTCGACGCCATGTTCATTTTAGCCTTTTTCGGGTTCCTGAGATGCTCAGAGCTAACCATCTCCTCTAAATTCGATCCGGCCATCAACCCCACCATTTCAGATCTAACCATCCTCGATAGCGAAACCATATCTTTTTTGATTAAACAATTTTTATTAAGTAAAATGGATCAAGTTAAGAAAGGTCACTCCATTTACATTTTCAATCTCTTTTCTCCCATCCAACCTTACCAAGCTGTCCTTGAATACCTCCGACTCAGAATTTCCCAGGCTAAATCCCCCTTCAAACCTTTATTCTTAGATGATGCCAAAAAAACCCCGCCAGTCGCTCATGGTTCCAAAAACACCTCAAATCCGTCCTGCTTTCGTCAGGTATCTCGGCAAAAAATTTCTCAAGCCACTCCTTTCGCATCGGGGCAGCAACATCAGCAGCCCAAAAAGGCCACACCAAACAACAGATCCAAACCCTAGGAAGATGGTCTTTAGAAGCTTTCCAAAGCTATATTAGAACTAACCAGTTCCACATTAAATTAGTCCACCAGCTTCTCATCGGATGAGTAAAAAAAAAAAAAAAAAAAAGAAAAAATGGTGCGAGCCTTCCAGCCTTTTTGACTTACCTTTTCAAGTCTCACGCTTGGCGAGGCTCAGCCTTCTGACACCGTGAATCTTCACATCTTGTCGAACACCGGCAAGTGCCTCCCGGCCACCCAACTTTACCTTTCTGTCTTTACCTGTCCATCACAGTGAGTCTTGATCTCCCGACGGACGCTGGCGAGAGCCTCCCGGCTAGACAACCTTACCTTTTCAAGTCTCACGCTTGGCGATGCTTACCCGTCCGAAACAGTGAGTATTGTGCTCCCGTCGGGCGTCGACGAGAGCCTCCCCAGCCAGACAACTCACCTTTTCCATATCACGGCCGGCGAGACTTACCCATCCAGAGTGCGAGTTTAATCTCCAGTCGGATGCAAGGCAAGAGCCTCCCGACCACACAACTTGATCTTTTCCGTCTTTACTTGTCCGTCACAGTGAGTCTTGATCTCCCGTCGGACGCTGGCAAGAGCCTCCCGGCCAGACAACCTCACCTTTTCAAGTCCCAAGCTGGAGATGCTTACCCGTCCGACACAGTGGGTATTGTGCTCCTGTCAGGCGTCGGCGAGAGCCTCACAGCCAGACAACTTACCACTTCATCCTACGGTCGGCGAGACCGACCCGTTAGACTCGGTGAGTATTGGCCTCCCGTAGAGCGTCGGTCTTGGCCACCCACCTAATTTTCCGTCCGACGGGCAGTGAGGCCTAGCCTTCAGTTGCTACGGGTCTCGTCCACCCGCCGAACACTGTCCAACTGTCTCTTCTAGCCTCACACCTTTTCCCCCCACCTGGCGAGGCTTACCCGTTCAATGCTCTGTGAGTCTCAATCTCCCATCGGATGCTGCGAGAGCCCTCCCAGTTCCGGGTTTTCTCTTCTCCCTACTCGTCGGCGAGGCTATCCGTCTGACATCGTAGTCTTGATCTCGCGTCAGTCGTTGACGCTGGTCTCCCGGTGGGCTCCTATGCTTGCCGCCCGCAAGTGAGGCTCATCCATTCGATGTGGTGAGTCTTGATCTCCCGTCGGATGTCGCGAGAGCGTCCTTGCCAGGCGTCCCAAAGTCTTTTTATCTGCCAAGCCGATGGGATCCACTTGTCCGACGTTGGAGTATTGAGCTCAAGCCGGAGGCTTCATGGGCCCCCTCGGCCAGACGACCGCCCTCTGTCCTCTGATTAGCAGGGGCTGACGGCCAGTAGAGCCTGTACGCCGACTCCGTGAACTATCCCACTGCAAGCAACTCGGGTCCTCCTGGTCAGGGCCTTAACCACGCTGCTCCTCCATTGGCAGGCAGGGCTCACCCATCCCAACGTGATGAGCACACCGTTGAGCTTCGGTTCGAGCCTTCCCCGACCGGTCGCCCTAAACCACGCAGTTCACACCAGCGACCGGTGGGGCCTAACCATGCATGCCAATACGCTCCCTCAGAGCTCATAGGTTCCCCCGGCCCTGCAATACAGGCCACTCCTCGTAACTAGCTCCCGTTTTTGGGGCATACTCTGGGTTCGGGCCATTCCCGAGCTCAGAGCCCTTCCCCAGGACAGCACGGCAACTATGTATTACCATACTCGCCAAATATGCATTACATAACTCGTGCTAAATATATATAAGGACGCTTTCCTGTAGCTCAAATAGTAGAGCATGGCGCTAGCAACACCAAGGTCATGGGTTCAATTCCTACGGACAGCAAGAGCTGATAAAAATGTAAAAAAACCTGTAACTTGAATGCAATGTAAGTCACTTTTAGTCTGCTAAATGCATAAATGTAAATGTAAGTGTGAACTCGTGAAATTATGCTTTATTAACAAAGTTCGGGAGGAGCACGTCAGATACTTAGCCTAGTTAAACACAAGTAGCACGCAATCTAATCAATCAACTCAAGGATATAAATACAGCTGACATACCTCCACTCATTTGACGGTCTATCAGCATCCCTCCACCACCCCTTCTCCACCAATATCACTAAGTTCTCACCATACTATGGGGGGGGGGGGGGGGGGATACTCTGGGTTCGGGCCATTCCCGAGCTCAGAGCCCTTCCCCAGGACAGCACGGCAACTACGTATTACCATACTCGCCAAATACGCATTACGTAACTCGTGCTAAATATATGTAAGTGTGAACTTGTGAAATCTATATTGCTGTTTGATGCTGCTTTCTAAAGACTAGGAAGACATTATAATATGTAGGCTATTATTTTGTTCTAATGGCATCACTAGTTTTTAAAAGTAAGAAATTAATACAAATCTGCATATGGCTGTGTGAAATAAATGATTTGAGAATAATTTGTATTAGTGTTGTGTATTTATCACCACTTTGTCTTGTTTTACTTTGTCTTATCTGAGGGTTATCAGGCACTTTTTTGTTAGTCAGTTTTAGAACAATATTAATTGTGCTAAACGGGTACACTTGACATAACGTACTCATGGTACAAATGGTTAGCAAATTTGTCATCCATGAAATAAGCGAACGTCCCTAGTGGGCGGGGACTCACATGACAACAAACCGGCCATTCCTCCAATCAAACACCTCGACACGGCGATCACGGCGTGTGTGATGCTGCTGATACAGTAGTCGCTCATGACAGAGGATCTGTTGTTTCGGTAATAGCGCCCAAAGAGGCCTGTTCACCATACGGTAAAAAGCAAAACGTATGCTAATACGGGGCAAAATAAGTCGGGTGACTGGCGTACACCATGTCCTTTAACTAAAGCATGAAATCTTTAACGTTTGTTTAGGTGTAGACGTCACAACGCGCACTCAAACGCAACCTGACGCGTTCCTCTCATGTAAGCTCGCGGATATTTAGAGGAATAAAGACTGAAGGCATGACCGAAGTCCACAGCGTTCCTTGGCACATTGAGAGGCTTGCAGAGGGGAATTAAAGAATGCAAGGTAAGGGCCTTTGTCTTCGATCTCTAATGCACCTCTTTTGTCTCTACGAGTGCGTGCATTATGTATTTTGGTTGTTTAATGCATAGACCATATAACTCGGTATTACAGAATGTTATTTATTTTCTCCATGCATCAAAAGATGTGTAACTTAATAAAATTCCGTGCCGTGTTCTGTCTATTAATAGAATTTGGAAAAATCGAGCTTTTGAATTTATTGAGTCATTGCGGGATTTCCATAGAGCAAACATTCGAACACTTTCGTTAAATTAAATGTTTAGGCCTAACAGTATTAATAGATAGTTATTTAGGATATTTGTAGAAGTGTTTCATCCATCATACAAAGGAGTCACTCTGCAGTCAACCTGAATGTTACTTGTCAACATCATAAAACTGAGATTTTTAAACAGCAGCAATGTGACTGGAGGCCTGGGAGCAGCAGGTGCCTAATTCTTGGAAATGAGGGTAAGAACCAAGATTTATCAGTCATGCAAGGTAACAAGCTTGTAATTATTCCTCACATCTAACCTTGCAGCAGCTGAATCCTAAATAGAAAATGGGCTTAGTATATCGAAATGATATTGAAATGAATAAATGGTTTATGTTTTGTCTATTTGATTAGGTCTTTATAAGGTTATAATTTAGAAAGTGTCAGACTCTAATATAGGAAACCTCATGGTACCTCAAGTATGTTTTTAGATGGGTTCATAAGTTAATGAAAATCTAATAATTAAAAAAAGAATCAGATGGCCTTAACATGAATCATTTTAAAGTATTTACAAGGAATATATTAACTGACATCAGACAGCCATAAACATGCAAATGTGCTGTTATATTAACTTAAAATGTCACAGGGTGCTTCAAGTAAATATGTTAGGAAAAATGAGTTCAGCTGGGAAAAAAAGGTTTGGAAATCCCTGCTGGAGGGAAACAGAATTTAAGTTTATTTGCAAGTTTTCCTGTTATATGGCTACAGGAACAAATTCATAATGCAGGTTATAGTATATTAGGATCTTTGTATCCAGACTGTTAAAACAATCACTGGAAATGAATAGCCTCAAATTAATGTAACTAATATTTTTCTAGTCTCACAGTGACCAATGTTGGTGGGATCCCTGAACTGTCACAATGAAAGCAGGGAATTCAAGATGTGCTTTCTCCCTGGGCTTCCTGGTGGGCAGCTGCACCTTGTACGTCTTCTTGAGACAGGTGTGGTTTGAGGAGAGCTTCAGCTGGAACCGTGATGGCAAGAGCAACACTGCTCCACCGGGGCCTGAACAAAACAGCCCTAACCTTACCTGGAGAGTGGAAGGATCTGCACTGATCAACCTTAAACACCCTCACCAGCCAGGTGCTCAGCGCTCTCTAGTGCATCATTTATGTTACATACATTAATGAGTGTAACATGATATACAGCACTGCAACAAAAAAGCTGGTGCAAAGCTTTCACTTTCTTGTCACTTCATTGAGTTTTCAATGGAAGATCACAGTGATTTGTTAATGTGCACCAAGAAATCTTTAGCAGCGTAGCGGCAGCATTATGTAAAAATGAATGTTTTTAGTTACCGATGCCATTGTATTTGCAGTCAGCCATGAATAATATACTACGTTAGTAAAAGCATCCGATAACATGGTTGTTACTGAGTTAAAGCGATTGTTAGGATGAGTAGTGCTTTCAACCGATTAATCACAATTAACCGCACTCAAATAGAAGTTTTTGTTTACATAATATATGTATGTTTACTGTGTTTGTTTATTATTTATATATAAATACACATTCCGTATATATTTTGAAAATATTTACATGTATACACATTTATATATATTTATATTATTATATTTTGTTATATATAAATATATTTAATATACTGTATAATCATAACATATTTTTCTTAAATATATACATGCATGTGTTTGTGTTTATATATATATATACATAATAAATATACACAGTAGACACTCATATATTATGTAAATAAAACCTTTTATTTTGGAAGTGATTAATTGCAATTAATCGTTTGACAGCACTAAGGACGAGTCAATGGGTCAGTGATCTGACTCTTGTTTTGTAATAAGTTTTGTGTATAAATATATTTGTGTGTGTGTGTATATATATATCCTACTAATAGGTTAGTGTACACAGATTAAAGTTTTGATTGTATTAAACTGCAATATAACTATAGAACTTGTTTTAAAAACACAGGAGAGGATGGTCACATCGCAGATGAGCTGTTTAAGAGAGTGCGTATCCTGTGCTGGGTGATGACAGGGCCTAGTAATCTACAGTCAAAGGCTCGGCATGTGAAGGCGACGTGGAGTCGTCACTGTAACGTGGTGCTGTTTATGAGCTCTGAGGAAGATCGCAGCTTCCCCACAGTGGGTCTCGGCACAGGAGAAGGCCGTGACCAGCTGTACTGGAAGACCATTCGTGCCTTCCACTATGCTCTGAAGAACCACGGCGATGAGGCAGACTGGTTCCTCAAAACCGATGATGACACGTTCGTCGTTGTGGACAACTTGCGCTGGATCTTGTCGAACTACACGGCAGAGCAGCCCATATACTTTGGCAAGAGGTTCAAGCCGTACGCCAAGCAGGGCTACATGAGCGGAGGTGCAGGTTATGTGCTCAGCAAAGAGGCCCTGAGAAGGTTTGTGGAGGGTTTTAGCACTAAAGTGTGCACTCATACCACCTCAGTGGAGGATCTAGCGATGGGTCAGTGTCTGGAGAAAATGGGGGTGGTAGCAGGGGACTCCAGGGACACACTCCACCGTGAAACCTTCCATCCTTTCATTCCTGAACACCATCTTACAGGAAAGTTCTCCAAAACCTTCTGGTACTGGAACTACTGTTTCTACCCAATTGTAGAAGTAAGTCACACGCTTTTATTATTATTTATTTATTTATTTATTTTTAATAAGTCTTTTATGATCACCAAGGCTGAAATTATTTGATCAAAAATACAGTTAAAACAGTAATATTGTGAAATATTATTACAATTCAATTATTACAATTACATTTTTTTTTGGTAGCCATTACTCCAGTCTTCAGTGTCACATGATCCTTCAGAAATCATTCAAATATGCTGATATCGTGCTTATGAAATATATTTTTGTGAAACTCGTTATAGATTTTTTTCAGGATTCTTTGATTAATATTTTGAAACCTTTTGTAATAATATAAATGTCTTTACTGTCACATTTTAGCAATTTAATTTGTCCTTGATGACTTAAAATATAAACCACAAATTTTGGATGGTAGAGTAGGATAAAATATGCACTCATTGTCATTTTGCTTAACATATTTTATGTCCTTCATGTCCTTTGTGACATTTCCACAGCTTCCGTCTCCCACACACAGGAAACAGCTTAGTTATTACTTCAGTAATGACAGAAGTTAAACTCGTTTTTTGAAAGTTTTAAGAACTTGACTACTGTCAATGCCGGAGAGGAGAAAACTATTAAAATGTCAAAAGTAATTTTCCATTCAGGATATAGGTATGAATAAAAATGAACAACATTGTTTGAGAAATATACTTTGAGAACGAAATTACCTAATTTTATCCCTCTCATTATTAAAAGCCAAACTGAACTAGAAACTCAGGTGATTGCAAGCGAAGCCAACAATGGATAGTTTTGATGGAGACAGCATTTGTCAATAGTTTTCCTTTCATGTACATGATGATGTGGTTCGTGACTAGACAGCTAACGTCTAGCAATACAAAACCCAAAAAATAAACTCAATATTGTCTTGTCGTGGTCATCAAAGTGACAATGAGAAAAGATACAAATGCTATTTCAGTGTTTATAAAGTGAGTATAAAATCAAAAGATTAAGAACAGAATTGTGTGATTTCTTTATGAAAAAAAATTTTTTTTAAACATACAAATTAAGCTCATTTGAACAATATTAATAACAAAATTTTCCTTTTTACAAGAGCAAAAATCAGTGTTACAGACAATAGAAGTAAATTTTATTAATACAAAGCTTAATTTATTCTTCTTAAAACTATTTTTTAAGCTGTCAAGTGCTCTTTTTGGTCATTAGTAATTAAATTGTAAACTTTAATATAACTGGATACAAAAACAAATAGCAAGTGATTTATTTATCCCCACACTAAAATCATACACATTATTTGTCCTATGGATGCATATTAATGTTCAATTGAAAGTGCCACACTATAACCCAGATTTTCCCTTTTTTAAAGAAAGGACAGATAAGTCAAAATTAATTTTCATGGTAATCACCATTTTGACAAAAGTGTAATGAACCCAGCATATTTCTTTGAATGCAAACTATCTGCAATCACATGTAAATGTAACAGATCAGCATCTCTTATATTTGTCTTTTCCTACAGGGCCCACAGTGCTGCTCTGACCTAGCTGTGTCTTTCCACTATGTAGACCCTGTGCTAATGTACACTCTTGAGTACTACACTTACCGTCTCAGGCCCTATGGCTACCAACACCGCTACCAGCCTCCAGTGCCTGCTGTACTGTCTTTAGCTTCCCACACTGGGAAACCCACTACAGAAGCTCAGAGATTAGAACGTGTTAAAGAAAAATCAGTTCCAACATACACCATGAATCCCAGAGCTGAGAAAGTGAAGACTACTGGAACATCAAGTCACAAAGTCACAAATGCTGCCCAGGGGAGAAACATAACAGACCAAAGTACTGCATGATTTTGAATATGATTGTTTCTTCTTGTGTAAATCTAAAATGAACGCATGTAGCACTGACAGATGTGAACTTGTGTATCATTTTGAATCATCCAGACTGTGTACTGTGCAAATGGAGTGGTGAAGTGGTTACAGATCTGGGCTAATAACCAAAAGCTGTAAGTTCAAACTATTAACAATGAACAAATTTTGTCATTATTGCTGTTGATCAAGTAACTTGACTGGTTGTGCCAGTTATAAATCAACTGTAAATCACTTCGAATAAGTGTTTGCTACTCAATGGATTAACATGCTATTTGAATAAATTATTTTGCTGCCTTCTAGTCTGAATACAGTGAAAGTGTCTGATTTACAAGCATCATATGGCAAAAGTTCAAGAAGGGCTTCAATAGTTTTTTATTCCAACAATGAGACGCAATGAAAAGCTGAGTTTCATATCATCGATGATTCTTTGGGTTTTCTTTAATATTTCTTTACTTGGAAAGTTCAGATTGGTTTATTTTTTGTCGGGATGTTGTCTATGATTGTTACAGTACTAAACTGTTTCCTTAAAGACATACTGTGCTTTAACGATCTACTGATATCCAAAGCACTAACAGAAAGTCAAACTTGAAGCATTAGTTAAGTATTAGTATTAGGGACATCATGTTTCCTTTATAAAGATTAAGTTGACATCAAGTTAAAATACATATATGATATAGATAATTATATATGCAGCTGGTCACGAAGCCTCTGTGTTTTGGCAAATGTAGCAAATTATTGCTTTGTACAGCATTTTACAGGGTCCAAGTCACTACATTTTATGCTGTTTTAAACATTTAAATCATAAAACATTGTGAGATCAGATATTTTTATTTACAAAAATCATGGTTTATACATTAGACAGCAAAAATAACTTTTAATAAATATATTGAAATGCCGGGGATGTAAGTGGATATGTAAATGTGGCGATATATAATCTAGGTAAATGTGTAATTTGCAGTACAATGAAACCAAGCACACCGTAGGAAATCATGTTTATTTGATTCATCTTATATAAATATTTTCTTTTGCTCCATTACTTTTGTAAAATAAATTATGACTTTTTGTTGTTGCTCCAAAGAAATGTCTTGAAAAGAAGCTGTCATGACAGGGTGGGATAGACGATTCACTGGATATGAAACAATTCATTTGCCTATAACCCACGACGAAACCTGCAACAAGATGTTAAAAAAAACAATTATAATAAATACTCGTATAAATAAGTAGGCTATATATATATATATATATATATATATATATATTTATTTATAAGAAAAGCCAGTCAATTTGTAACAATAGACAGACATACTTTAGGAACAAATGCTGTTGTGATAGTTGTAATAGCCTGCAGATGGCAGAGCAGCTTTACTACTGAATTGCTCACCTCAGTTTGCATTTGTTGAAGAAGATACCTCCGCTTGAGCCTGTTTCTGGATACTCTTTCCTCCATGGACGCCCAGTTTCTGATAAAAACGAATACAGTAAGTCTGAGATGCGTGATAGACTGAACAATTTTCTGACAATTGATCTTTAAGTTTGTCATATGTTTGAGGTTCAATTAGCTAAGACAGGATCGTTTCAAATGTGTACTTTTAGCACACCGTTTCGTATGAACGACCAGTCAGACACTGGTGTAAGTTTCACTAACCTTAGTTGCACATATGCATAATTTTGAGACGGACTTGACTGAAAGTAAAAAAAAACTTACAGATTTCGATTCAGTGACCGCTTTACGATTCAGTGAGTTTATTCATTAAATGATTCATCAGATTCAAATCGGTAACTCGTGTGTCTCATATCAAATAGTTCAAATAACATTACTCATTTGTTCGTAAACCAGTTCACAGTGCTTCTGGTGTATATTTTGATTCACTAAAAAGAACCGGCTAATAAGAGTTATTCGGTTGTGAATCAAACCGTATTGGTCAAGCTGCATGTTTTTGACTCCATAAAAAGAACCGGCTCATAAGAGTCATTTGTTCGTGAATCGAACTACTGTTCGCGCTGGTTTGTTTATTTCGTGCACCCCGCGAGGACAACTCAGAAGAACGACGTTTTTATATATATTCAAACGTTTCGTATTAAATTCAGACTGTAAACCCACAACAAATATTTCATGTAGGTATGATATCAAGATAACGGCCATCTAAAGGTAACGTTATTTCTTTCACAAACATCACTGAATTGAAGAGAAAATGTGTTTAACGTTACCAGGGTCAGCGCTCCGTCGCCCCATGAGTCCAACAAAGATATCGTGCATTTCTCCTAAAAGAAAACATATATTAATTTTTCTTAAATCATTTTTAAATATCTGAAAGCACACAAAGTAACCCAATGCCTTACTTTTACGCTGAGGTGGTATATAATCTGTGTCTGGAAAAAAATTATAATTTACAAACACGTTTCAGTAGAAATAAATGAAGTAAATCCGATACAAAATTACAACAACAGCACAAATATACAAACTCACCAGCGTTCCTGCGCCCCATTAATCCGACGAAACTGTCATAATCTATGTCATTATACCTCTTCAGGACGTTTTGAGCCGACAGCCGAAAACTCGGACTCTCCTGCGTATGAAATTAAGTTTTTATTATACAGCTCAGGCAAACCTATATATTTATACATTTTAGATGATCATAATCTCACTTACGCCTGAAGCTGCTCTTTGAGACTCTGACTGCTGACAGCTCGACTCACTCCATCGGGTTTCCAGCACCAAAACCAAAAACAGTAACACTAGTCCACGGTACATCTTTACAGATAAGTCTGAGGAGAAAATATGTCAAATACTAAAACAATTTACAACATTTCAAAACACCGTTTGTTTACAACACTGTCACATTTTATTCATAAACTAACACAAAGTGTCCCCTCTAAAATACTAATTGCAGTTATACTTGTTTGTTTTGTTTAATCTCTTACAGTGGTATTCAGTATAATTTACCACTAAACCATCAGATTGAAAAAGTGATTGTTTAAAAAAAAATTTAATGAAAAAAATCTAAAACGATAATGTAAAATTGTAATTTGAATGACATTTTACAAGTGTTGGACTCACCTGAGCTGAGGATAATGCTATGTGGAAACAGCTGAGTTACAGTTTGTGGTCGAGGAGTTAAATCCTTTTGTGATGGACTCTCAGACAAGAGACACAGAGACAGGGATTCTCTCCTGTCTGATTGATAAATGATAGCAACATGTGCTAAATCCAATCAGATGTCGCAGTGAAGGTGTGGTTTAAGGGTTTGTAGTCTGCATCAGCAATGACCATGCGATTGAGATCCTGACATCAGAGGCGTGAGGCATTCCTTAAAAGGACAAACCATAGCCTCTTTTGTTAAACCCCTGTCATCAATTACTCAGATTTAAATTCTTGCAACTTTAATTCCATATCTGTAATTTTGCCAGATTTTTTTTTTGTCCCTTCAAGGTTACAGAGTGCCAGGTTTGGATGAAACCGAGTCTCCCGCATCTGTGGGTCAACCTCGAACATTTGCGTGAGAGCATGTCTAAATGTCATGTTTGTTGACTCATTAAGATTATGCTGATATCTATCCAAATGCTACTTTTCTCTGCTAAGTAGGGCCTTATTGTCCTATTTTCCTCCTGACTGCCTAATTGGTGCTGTCACTGGCGGGAATGTAATCTCTCAAGGAAGCAATTACACAGATGGAGCAGTGGATGATGAGAACGGTGTCTCGCAGACTCTATGGACATCTTGAGGGGGGCATCTAACTGGCCTGGCGACTGCAGGATGATTAGTGGGAACATCCATTAGTTGCTGCCCACACTCAGTATGCAGCATGCAAAGGGCAGCTGTGCTTTGAAGTTTCTGTTAGAGAACAGATTTGATCAGTTCATCAACAGAAGCCTATGATAGAAACAGCCCAGGCAGTACTAACCCACTTGCACATCAACATAATAAAACCTGTGAGACTCCGACACAATCGTCAGCAACATAAACATTTTTTTCATTGTTGTTGACTTGATTATTTTTTATCATCGTCTCTGATGTTATCTATGTAAAAACTGTAACATGCTGTCCTGTTGAATGCGAAGAATGTGTTTACCAGGGCTGTGCACCATTAAACTCTAAATTGACTCAAAATGCCTTTTTACATTCCATTTTGTTGTATAGCAATATATAATTTTATTCATATGACATACATTTTTAACTTAAAACAGTAAAGTTTACATTTCAATTTTTTAAATGGATTTAGCTTCCTGTTACTCCAATTCCACCCTAGTAAAAAATTATATTTAAAATAGATTTATTTCATACTAAGTACAGTTAAAATCTATTAATATATTTACTGACCTATCGCTCAAGACTTACTGATATAAAAATATAATTAAACTTTATTTGGAGTACTAGTGCATAGTGAAAATGTCTTAATATTAAGACTAAAATGTGTTTTAATGTCACTATTGATGAGGATTGTATGATCTTTGAATAATATTGGTTTATTATTCTAAGATATTTAAAGTGTACATGAAGTAAGCTTACAATAGTTCCCAAATGTTGGAGAAAGAAATTGCTATCAGTTTCCCAAACGATGGGACCAGATTGTTTATATCCGCTGTAGAATAGGTCATTCCAGGATGACACACAAGTTTTTAATACTAGGAGAAGATCCTCCATGTTCTCTCTGCCAAACCCCTTTATCTCTGAAGCATGTTTTATTAGATTGTGCTGATTTTAATCCTGTGAGAAAACTTTTTTATTCAGTTAACTCAGAGTTAAGCCAGATACAGTTTTAGAGTTTTTAGTGAATTAAAAAAACAACAACAATATTATTATATATTATACATTTTTCTCGATTTGAAAAAAGACAAAGAAGTGGCATGGCGTTAAACACAAACAAACAAACTTACAATAGTTCCACTTTAGCACAATCAAATATACTTCAGTATATCTTTAGTTAAACTTCAGCACTACTTTCGCACAATTAAAGTGCATTAAGTACAAAATTTGTTGTTCTAATTTAGCAGACTTTAAGTATACCAGTTTATTATACCAAAAGTACAATTGCTGGTTAGTTTTATTAAGTACATAAATGTATACTTAGCATGAAATAAATGTCTCAAATAAATTTTAGCATTTTTATTTTTCACTAGGGCAGTTGCTACTGAGAATTTTAATAAAGGTTTGCCCATATTTGCCTCAGGTTAAGGTGATTTACATAAGTAGAGCAAGTTTTCTAGTGAATGTTACTGTAAAATGTAACTTATCTCTTCCGTAAGCAACTGCATTCTGAAAAAAATCTCTGCTTAAACTATTTATTAATTCCATCCGGTTCTAGCTTGTATTTTTATGGACTATATTTAAAACTTAGTATTGCTAACACTTCTTGTGTTGTCTCCTTGAGATCAATGGCTTGTTGCATTCCTCATTTGGATAAAAGCATCTTCTAAATATTTATGTAAATAACAGTTTTTCCAAAAGTGTGCTAAATTACTGGCCTGAGAATGTTAGCACAAATGGTTATGACATTAATGAAATAATAATTTCTTACTTTGTCTTTAAACAGTGTCCAGAGACCCTTGCTCTCTGTCACTTTGCTGTTTTAAATGAGACATGGAAATGCATAATATTTTTCTAGTGCTGATAGGGGAGAATAAATATCTGGAAGCAAATTACTTTGCAAATAGAGGGCATGTTATAAATGATAGTCAAGAGCAGCTGTTGATTGGGAGCCCTATGGAGAAAGCAGGCATAAATATGTTGGGAATAATGTTCTAAATACGAATAATAATGTTTGTCCAAATTTTGAAATTCTGCAATTGTTAAAACCTGTGACGGCAATTTCTGTTTGTGCTTGCATAAGGCTTATAAAGCATTTTGACAAACAATGGAGCCAGTAATCTACCCGCATGCCAATTATTTTTCACTGCAAAGGATGTTGGCAAATATGCTGTACCTCTTCTATGCAAACCATGTGTGTTTCATAATGCTTTTGATGCAGATGTTTGGACTTCATCGCTGACTGTGTTGAACCACAGGAGACAAGTCACTGCCAATGTTCTATGCAGACCGAGCTATGACTTGCGGGGACATGTCATCTACAACAAAGGGCAGGTCGGAGTTCCAAATGGCTGGTTTTCCCAAAGGTTAGCGGATTAGCATTAAGATGTTTTAGTAATGAGTCTCAACCCATACATGTCTCTTCCTGCTCTGCATGGATCACGCAGCGGGTCAGATTAAGGATATGGGGATGGGTGGGAGACAGATCTGACAGCAGTAGGGGAAGAAAAAGTAATTAATTGCATTCTTCCATAATTAATGACTTTTTCTTTCCCTTAATCAAAGAGCCACATCCTGGGAGTATCAATGAGAACACCATAGGGCTGTTTATTTGGAGCATGCTAGGGTCGAGGGTCCCTGCCGCTGAGAGGATGACGACAGGAAGAAGATGCCATAGTGGTAAATTCATGACAGTATTAGATATCATTTAACACACTCAAAACGTGAGAGGAAGCTATATATTGCTGCCAAGGAAGATTTTACTGCAGTTATCTCAGGTTGTCATCTAAAGTATTTACTAAAGGATGTGCATGAGAAATCAGGAATCGGTGCAACCAAAATCAGTCCTGATGTTTCTATTGATTTCCTATGAGATAGAACAGCTTTTATTGCTTAATGTGAAATGGAGCGGTTACTTTATTTGTGGCAGCTGGTGTTTGGAAATCATCTTATCTGTACCTGCTAATGTCATGAGCTCTTCACACTTTTTGTATGAGTTGTTTGTTTTAACTCTTAGTAACAGCTCACAGTGAGCGATGTTTACACTAGAAATCAGAGTTTATGCACTTTACTGCACATAGAAACATCTTTCTCAGGGTTACGTACGATTTTTTGAAAGTTCTGGTCTTCTCGTTTGGTGGGTTTTGGATAAATTCCAGGGATTTTCTTGAGAAATTGTGTACATGTTGTGTTTTTCTGTGCATGGAAAGGGAAGTAAATGAGATTTGACACATAATGGAATAGTGACTGACAAGTCAGATTACTGGTCTCAGCTATGCTCAGGAACAGCAGGGTGTTGGCAGTTGGCAGTGCAGACCGGGACAAACACATCTTAAAAGATCCATATATGTTAAATGGAGACTGGAAAGGTGACTGATGACAAGCAATCACTATTGAGCAAATATAAAAAATATGATGATTAGATTTACTCCAGAAAAATATATTATACTGGGGCATAAATCTATTAGATAATTAGTCATAAAAATCATTCAGTTTTTCAACATGCTCTAGTTGTAATGTGCCCTCCACTAATATTGGCACCCTTGATAAATATGAGCAAAGGCGGCTGTGAAAATAAATCTGCATTGTTTATCCTTTTGATCTTTCACTCAAATAATTCACAAAATTATAACCTATCACTGAAGTAAAACGATTGAAAGTGGGGAGAAAAGCTCATCATGAAATAGATGTTTTTCTCCAATGAATGTTGGCCACAATTATTGGCACCCCTAGAAATTCTTATGAGTAAAATATCTCTGAAGTATATTCCCATTCATATTCCCATTTTTTAGCACACCAGGGTGACTAGGAGCATGAAATTGTCCAGCCATGACTTCCTGTTCCACAGGATTATAAATATGAGGAACGCAAAGGCCAAATTCCCTTAATCATCCATCACAAGGAGTAAAACCTAAGAATATAGTTCTGATGTGCAGAACAAGATTGTTGAGCATCACAAAATAGAAAGTGGCTTTAAGAAAAGAGTTAAAGCATTGAAAATCCCCATTTCCACCATCGGGGTAATAATTAAGAGGTTCCAATCAACTAAAGATGTTAAAAATCTGCCTGGAAGGGGACGTGTCTATATCGTCCTAATGCACAGTGAGGAGGACAGTTTGAGTGGCCAAAGACTCTCCAAGGATCACAGCTGTAGAATTGTAGAGATTAGTTGAGTCTTGGGGTCAGAAACCTAAAAATATATATATATCAAACATCCCCTACATCACCACATGTTGTTGGAGAGGGTTTCAAGGAAAATTATCCTCACTCATCCAAAAGCAAGCAAACTCACCAGATGAGTTTAGTACAAACAGGGATAAAGTACCTGGCGACAGTTATATATACTGCTGGATCTTTAATGTTGTGGGCCTGTTTTTCTGCCAGAGGTCCTGAACATCTTGTACAGATCAAATACCAACAGATAAAAAATCAAAACCTGACTGCCTCTGTTAGAAATCTTATAATGGGCCATGTTTGGATCTTCCACCGGGACAACAATCCAAAACAAACATCAAAATAAACACAAAAATGGGTCACTGAGCACAAAATGAATCTTTTACCATGGCTGTCCCTGTCCTCTGACCTGAACCCTGAGTGTGGTGAACTGAAGAGAAGAAGTACTAACATGGAGCTGTGAATCTGAAGGATCTGGAGAGATTCTGTATGAAGAAAACGGTCTCTGATCTCTTATCAGGTGTTCTCCAAACTCTTCAGGCATTATAGGAGAAAACTCAGAGCTGTTACCCTGGGAAAAGGACATTGCAATAATCGGGTGCCAATAATTGTGCCCAACATGAACTAGAGAAAGCATTTCTTTCACAATGAGATTTTCCCCCCACTTTCAATTGTTTTACTTCAATGATAGGTTGGAATTTTGTGAATTCTTTGAATGAAAGATAAAAAGGATAAACAATGCAGATTTATTTTCACAGCTGCCTTATATTTACCAAGGGTGCCAATATTAGTGGAGGGCACTGTAAATGCTTGCTGATATGGCTACAAATTGCACAGCATGGCAAAATCCCAACCTTTGTGTACTTGACACTTGAATACAAATGACATTACTGTGGAGGTATTGGTATCTAGATCAGGGATTTTCAACCAGGGATTTTGGGTCCAGGGACCCAAAGAGGTGCATGAGATCTGTGAAAGATTTCAAAGGATTTTTATTTTTATGAATGTATTTTAGGACTGTTAGTGTTTTCACTTAACTGACTCATTCAATTTCTAAGTTAGTGTTTTCACCTAAGATACAATTAAATATGTTTAACATGATTTTAACACTCACTTTCATTTGATAAAAAATTTAATTTTATATTCTGTTTTCTAAAGACTGGTCAGAAATCATGAGATGAATTGTGATTATGATTGGTATTGACATTATGCAGGTTTTTTAACAGTAGAAAAAAAGCCCTTGCATTTTTGCATATAGTTTTATGTCAGTTCATTGACATTATATAAGCCAGTAATCTAAAATATGGCCATGCAAAATAAAGCATTAATATGTGCTTTATAAGAACTAATAAACAGCCAATATGCTGGTAATATGCATGCTAATAAGCAACTAGTTAATAGTGAGAATTGGTCCCTAGGTTAAGTGTTACCTAAACACATATTATAACTGATTTTATATAGGGTCGCTCATTTTTCATCATCATAGTCATCATATGTGGGTCCTTCCATGAAAAAGTTTTAAAAACTCTTGATGTAGATGACGCTATGAGCTATATGTGTAAGCTATATGATGAAATGAGTTATATGATGAAAATCCTCTTGCATCATTGCCACCCGTGTTTCATTGATTGGCTCCCTGCAGCCAGGCTCCTGACTGAAGCAGGTGTAAGGGTGGCAGACGCAGTAACTAACAGGCATATGATGAAGTACACCTGAAGTAAATACCGCCTCACCAACTGCCGTTAAATGCCAAGCATGTTTCTCATTCGTTGCCCCTGCGTTAACACAGTGGTGTCCTCACAGGTCCAGAGAAAGAACAGCCAAATATACAGTGCCCTCCAAAAGTATTGGAACATTAAAGGCAAAATTGCTCTGTTGGCTGTTGAGTCAAGACATTTGCAAATATGATTAAAAGATGAATATGAGACAAAACTACAGAATGTCACATTTTATTATTGGGTGATTCAATTCTTCTTAGCTCGGATGTTTTCCGAGCTAAGAAGATCAGCACTTTTAGAGTTTCATCCCTCTATCTGATGTGAGCATAAGTATTGGAACAGTTGCCTCACAGGTCTTTCTAAGTGATCAGCTGTGTCCTGTTGCATTAATTCTTCAGATATTAAAAGCAGGGAATGTTTTGTATCACTTATATCCATTACTTCTGCATTCTGAATCTTGCGGTCGATGATGACACACACAAACCAGGATGAAGACGAGGGAGCTGACTTTGAGAGAAAAGCAAGCAATTTGGATGCTAAAAGAAAAGAGGAAGTCCGTTAGAGCTCTAGCAGAAACAAAGGGCATGGAGAAATCAAGAGTTTGGAAACCACCAGCGACACCAGCAACCAACAACTACCTGATCGGCTGAGAAAACAACAGTAGTTGATGACAGACAAATCATAAAAGCTGTGAAAATGAACCCTAAAAGACGTGTCTGTAAAATCACCAACAACTTCCAGAAAGCTGGGGTGATGCTCTGACAATCTACTGTCCTCAGGAGACTTTGACACAGAATTACAGATGCTGCACAGCAAGATGCAAACCTCTGACCAGCACCAAAAATAGAAAGGCAAGATTAGAGTTTGCAAAAGAGCACAAAGGTGAGCTAGAAGAGTTTTGGAGCTGGGTTTATGGACCAATGAGACAAAGATGAACCTTTATCTAAGTGACAGGAAAGCAAAAATGTGAGAAAAAAAGGGAACTGCAAATGATCCCAAGCAACAGCCTCATCTGTAAAGCATGGTGGAGGTGGTGTTGTGGCATGGGCATGTATGGCTCTGGAACAGGCCCTCTCAACTTTACTGACGACTTAATGCATGATGACAGTAGCAAAATGAGTTTGGAAGGGTACAAAACCATCTTGGCTACCAATAATTCAAGAAAATGCCAGCAGATTCATTGGGAAGTTCATTGTCCATATTGCATCAGGACAATGACCCAAAACACCCTGCCAGTTCAGTCAAGGAGTTTATAAGAGCAAGGAAATGGAAAGTCTTAGATTGACCAAGTCAATCTCCAGATTTAAATCCGATTGAACATGAATTTCACCAGCTGAAGAGGAGAGTAAAGGCAGAAACTCCCCAAAACAAGCAACAATTGGAATTGGCTGCATTAAAGGCTGGGAAAAGTATTTCAAAGGATGAGACCAAGAGTCTGGTGATGTCTATGGGTCACAGACTCACTGCTGTGATTGTGCGCAAGGGATCTGCAACTAAATAATAGCTTTTAATCTTTTATATCTGCCTTATGTTCAACTGTCCCAATACTTATGCTCACATCAATGAGTGGGATGAACACTAAAAGTGCTGTTCTTTTTATTTGGTAAAGCATTATGTGTTGAAATGGCTAATAATAAAATGTGACATTCTGTTGTTTTGTCTCGTATTCATCCTTTAATCATATTTGCAAATGTCTTGACTCCACAGCCAATAGAGCAATTTTGTCTTTACTGTTCCAATACTTATGGAAGGGATTGTACAAAGAAATGATCAGTCTATCATTTTAATGGTAGGTTTGTTTGAACAGTTTGAAACAAAAACTAAAAACACACAAAACAAAACTAAAAAATCCAGAAAAACGCATTTCAAAAACGTTATAAATTGATTTGCATTTTAATGAGTGAAATATTCTCCACCATGGCCAAGACCAAGGATCTGTCCAAAGATGTCAGGGACAAGATTGTAGACCTACATAAGGTTGGAATGGGCTACAAGACCATCGCCAAGCAGCTTGGTGAGAAGGTGACAACAGTTGGTGCGATTATTCGCAAATGGAAGAAACACAAAATAACTGTCAATCTCCCTCAGACTGGGGCTCCATGCAAGATCTCACCTCGTGGAGTTTCAGTGATCATGAGAACGGTGAGGAATCAGCCCAGAACTACACAGGAGGATCTTGTCAATCATCTCAAGGCAGCTGGGACCATAGTCACCAAGAAAACAATTGGTAACACACTACGCCGTGAAGGACTGAAATCCTGCAGTGCCTGCAAGATCCCTCTGCTCAAGAAAGCACATGTACAGGCCTGTCTGAAGTTTTCCAATGAACATCTGAATGATTCAGAGGAGAACTGGGTGAAAGTGTTGTGGTCAGATGAGACCAAACTGGAGCTCTTTGGCATCAACTCAACTCGTCGTGTTTGGAGGAGGAGGAATGCTGCCTATGACCCCAAGAACACCATCCCCACCGTCAAACATGGAGGTGGAAACGTTATGCTTTGGGGTGTTTTTCTGCTAATGGGACAGGACAACTGCACCGCATCAAAGGGCATTGAAAATAGGTCGTGGATGGGTATTCCAGCATGACAATGCCCCAAAACACACAAAGGAGTAGCTCAAGAAGGAGCACATTAAGGTCCTGGAGTGGACTAGCCAGTCTACAGACCTTAATCCCATAGAAAATCTGTGGAGGGAGCTGAAAGTTCGAGTTGCCATATGTCAGTTTCGAAACCTTAATGTCTTGGAGATGATCTGCAAAGAGGAGTGGGACAAAATCCCTCCTAAGATGTGTGCAAACCTGGTGGCCAACTACAAGAAACGTCTGTAAACATTGTATTCGGATTAACGTTTGTGGCTGTTGCCTTAAATGCTGTTGAATCTGCATTGCAGCTAAATCTGTTTAAGAACATTTTATGTAAGTGCACGAATCAACAGCAACCGCCATAAATAAAATTCAAGAAATGCCTGTTGCAAATAAAGCAACATTTTGATCTCCACGTCTATGTGCAGATAACGTCAATAATGTAGCAAATTATGAAGGCAGGAGGCTGTTGTTCCTTGCCTCTGCTGTGTTGGCAGGGGTTGCGGAAGGCCACGAAACCCCTATCTTTACAACTTTGTATTAGGCTTTTCACATTACAGTTCAAAGCCTCGTGTCTATTGAAGCATTAGAATGGACCAGAGCTCAAGGACAGAACGACTCTCATGCTGTCCTCTACCTCACTTCTCCTCGCAGGTTTGTGGTGGCTTTTATGGATGGAGGAGGAAAAGCAGCAAAGTAGCGTGATTCAGAAAGAGGGCGGCAGATGCAGGAGAGTGTCGCAGAAAGCAGATAATACTCAAGAGTTATTAAAAGCCGGGCCGGAGGATGGTCAGCGAAGCAGCGAGGCTTAGGGGAGCTAAATGTGAAGACAGGCTTCACCAGGGCATCCAAGGGTTGATAGGCAATGAGGCATTGGGGATGGGTGCGTTGTGTAAGGGACGTGTCTGACAGTAGGGTGAGCTCAATGTAGCTCAGAATCCCCCGCTGCTCATGTCACCCACAGGCGACACAACAGAGCCATAAATAAAATGGACAAGAGGAAGACCAGTCCTTTCTCCTGCATGTGTGACCTCACACTCGCGTTACGCTAATTTGATTGATTAGATGGAATAACTTGTGAGACTTAGTCATCTCCCCTTTTGAGCTGCTTCTACCCACAGGTCTTCGTGATGAACTGCGATTTCACATTTTTCCCCCTTCTTGATAGCTTTCAGGGTTTTATGGTCATCTAAATGTTAATTTAAGTCTGATTGCGTCCTCTTATCAAAAGAGTTGAATGTTCTGCACTTAGAGACATTTAGGGTTGTTAGGCAGCGTGTTGTGTCGTTAAGGCACATCTCCCATCTGTTGCATACATATCTCCTCATCCGTGTTTTGCAGGACAAAAGGATTCAATCTTTGTACATAAGTGGAAATCCAATCGTGTGTTTTCATTTAGCCGCTCAAAATGCTGTTTGGAGATAATATATTGTCTGTTCGGTCTGTCGCGGTAATGCTGAGAACTGTCGTGATATCAACATATGATGAGCAGGGTTTATGGACATTTGGCTCTTCAGTAATCAGCATGTCTGTCTGTTCTAGCTGTACTTTTCCATGGTCATTTTTTATTGCAGTGCTGTCCTAGTGAACTGATATAATTTTTAGTTATCAGTTTAAGATATCACAGGATTACGTCAATTCTTACACCAGAATATTGACTAAATCAATTTGTGGTGTACAAAAGGAATAAATAGACGAATAAAACTTAATTGATTACAAAGCAAATACATGGGAACTTTGAATATCTTCTTAGAATTGGTATTGGTTTTTAATTATTAGAAATTTGCATTTATTTACTAACATTTCATTGTCCATATTTATTATCTATTTATACTATAATGATAGATCATAGTTAGATAAAATACTTTAGTATAGCATAAATTATTAACAACAATAACAAAAACTTCTACTACTACTATAAATAATAATAATAATTATTATTATTATTATTAATTAATATTTATCTTTATCTTTTATGTACTTTTTCAAGTGTTGCCAACGTTGTGTCAAGCTAGACATATTGGTTGCATTTAGTGCATTATGCTGTCAGGCTTATACAAAAATATTAATTAATGAATTAAAGCTGGTGATTTCAGAAAAACTGAAAAACTACACTGAAACAAATTTGGTGTAGAATCAGTTTCACTCAGAAATTACTAGTAAATTTCACAAGTAATTACAAAGAATTGGAAATGAACACATTAAATTAATTGTACATTTTAAAACACTTAATTAATTGCTTTATTTTTTACAGTGTACAGATAATTCAATCTGTTCTTTACTGTATTCATAATATAAATTATCAAATATCTATTTCATGAGCATGATGTTATATCCTTAGTGGAAATATCTCTACATAATGCAAAAATCAGTAAAAAAAGCCTTTTTGTGCCTTCTTTGGAGGTAATTGATAGATACAGTCTCCATGTAGTTCACATGGGAAGGCTATTGTCCCCAAATTAAATCACAATCCAAAATCAGAGACGTAAGTCTCTTTACTCTATAAATACATCAGACATAGATTTTAGAGAGGTGAGGATGTTCTAATGTGTAATAGATGAGCCAAAACTTTTTGTTTTGCAATTTGTATGTAAAGTTTACAACTTTACAAATATGAGTTTTAAAAAGAACAGTGTGTTACTTTGAGGATGTCTTCTCCAACAAAAAAGTTTGAATTTCCTAAAAGCACAATTTATTAACATATTTAAACAAATGCACCAACTGTATCCATTTCTGTTGGTAAACCACTTAGTATTTAGACAAATTGTTTAAAAATGATATTAAATAGACTATAATTAAGAACAGAAGAGAAACTGAAATGGATTCTGCTTGCAACAAATCTTACGGTATATTGAACAGAAGCTCCTCGTCAGCATCGCTTTCGACAAACTGAAAATAAAACAGGAGACATACATTAAAACAAACAGAACAGTAATCTGACAACCGAGTTTATTAACCCATCAGTTTAATTCATTTCTCGAAAGACAACCATTGAATTTAACTTAGAAGAGTTCATATAAAGTAAAACAAACATCCATATATGCAATTAAATATGTAAGTAAATATAGATGTGTCTTAATTCGCAGTTTGGCTCTATTCTACAAGATAATGTAACGTCAGATATTTTCCCTGAATTCTGTTTCTAGTTTTACCCTTGTGTGTGTCATTTACTCTTCATGTTGTTCTAAACCTCTATGACTTTCTTTCCTCTGTGGAGAAAAAAAAAGAGTCTCTGACAAAGTAAAAAATCTGAGCTTCTCTCTTTGTGTTTATAAAAGGAAAGGAAATCAAATGGGAACAGGGTGAGTAAATGTTGAAAGAATTTAAATTTTTGGATGAAATACTCATTTATACTCTGAAAAGCTTTCGTGATACTGGCATATTTATTAACACAGGAAATAATTTTGACTTGTCCTTCAGGAACACGCTTAGAATGGAAGAACACCGGCTGATGTGCTGGAGGAATTAAAAGCAGGAATGTGAAGCTTGTATTTTTCTTAAAACATAAATTCTTACATAATTTTTTTTTTCTAATCTCATTTCAACACATATTAACCTTTTAAACAGTGTTGATTTTAGTTTTTACTCTCTTGCAAGTCCCGAAGTGCATAACTTAAATTGTTTCTACATTGGGATTTTGTTTAACAGCTACTGATGCAGAAATTGCAGACTTCACATTTCAGAGGATTCTGTGCTATCATCCTGGATTCCAGTTTACATGCACTTTTTACAGTCTTGTTCACAATTTGTTTATAGCAATAACTATTGCTTGATTCTCAGTTTGCAACCCTTCTTATAAAGGCTGCATTCTATTCAGAAATGATCCTTCCTCTGCCATGTTCCCTTCTTCCTTCACAGTGGGGGCTTTGGAGCAATGAAGTGATATTAAAAATCATTCAAAATGCACCGTTACGTAATCCTTCCTGTTACTGTTGCACACTGGCTGACATGAATGAATATTAGTTGATTAATGCAAAAACAAACCTAATTTGAGATCTTTACACATGATTTGGCCACACTAATAACCACTTTTGCACAAAAGGACATTATTTGAAAGGGCAGGACTTGAGAAGAAATTTTGAATGTTTCATTATTAAAATCTTTTGATGTTTCATTTATTTGACCAGAAATTCTGTTGCAAGACAAAGTGAAGTTAATTTTGAAGATTTTATTTTTGAGCCCTTCTGTAGTGAAAGATTCTACAAAATGTCTATTATAATTGTTTTCCCTTCAAGGTTTGCATATGCATCATGTTTGCTATTTGAAGCACATGTGTGAAACTCATCATGTGCATTATTTTGCAGTGTGTGTGTGTGTGTGTCTGACAATCCACAGTAACCTGGCTGAGGAGTCCAAGGACTCCACTGAAATTGCATCTGCCCCCCAACCTCCCTTGTCTTATTAAACAGTTTTTTCAAATCTAGCTGAAATTAAAACTTAAATAACTATACTGACCCATATATTGCCCATGTAACCTATTAGATGTAGAAATGTCTTTGCCATAATGAAGGCAGTGTCCCTTGATACCACATCTCTCGATTCAAACCTGGCAGGTATATTAGGTTACTGACGAGTTTCATTCATCAGCTGATCAAAAAGCTTCTGTTCTTCAGATCGACGATATTTTCAGAGTGTTTCTTCTCTGTGCACCCGTGTCGGTACACGTTTCTTAGCCCTTCAGACAGGAAATGGTGTTGTAGCTCAATCAATGTGGCGCAAAATGTGATGAATACATCTGCTCTTATGATGCCCAATAACCTAGTGGCTTATTCCAGTGATATTACACCATCCGTAACAGACCAATCCCTTCCCAACCAGCCAGATAAGGGCCTCCTCTACGCCTCTATTCCTTCGGTGCTCATCTAAAATGTTTAAGGGAAATTGCAATACGACAGGGATCAGTATAGGCCAAGCAATAACAGAAAGTCAGATTGGAAAGGATTAAACTTGTCTGACTGCCATTATGCATTCACTGATTGCAGGAGGGGGGATCAATCTTTACCAGATTTATTCTTGTCCCTTTTCTGCGCACTCAATCTGTTCCAGCTACGATGTTGTACGTTGTTTGACACCTATGGGCCACAATTCTTTCAGCGTCCAATCGGTGGCAGCCAACGACATCCATTAAATATTAAGGTGCCTCTCAATCCTGCAATTATTCAAGACTGATCGCTTCCAAACTAAAACTGGCCCAAAGCCCCATTTTGTAATGATCAGAGCTGTTCCATGTTCACGTCGGCTTTGGAAAGCAGAGTTTAATGTGTCTTTGAGACTAAAGGATGAATATACCAATAAACAACGTGGTCAGACTCGTGAATAACCAGAAGGCCCTGCGGCTCTCCGGAAGGTGATTTATTGCCTTGGCAACGCACGGCTTCTCTAGGGGTAAAGGCCATGGGTGTAAAAGTAATTTCCAAAGCAATAATACAGCTCTCACCTGCTCATTACTTTTGACATTTTTCTCTTTTGTTTCCTTTTTGGAAGAGGACAAAGAATTGAATGCCTATTAAAGACATTATTCATGCAGCTCAATGGACTCTAGATCCATTACATACACATAGGTATGATTATTGCTTTCAAAACGTTCAGAGATGTTGCTTAATGGTTTCTGACATAACACAGCGGAGAACTTCTCCTAGCGCTCTGCCCTTGAAATCTCTCATTAAGCTTTTGCAATGAAGCAGGGGTCATATTGCTTATACAGATATCAAGTGAGTTATGGCCCTCCAAGGGAACTGTCATAATAAAGTTTTCCATAAATTCGCCATTAAGAGATCTGTCTTTCTCCTATTTACCTTACCACAAATGTTCACGGTTTGATGCAAAGCACTGCGCTTTATATTCTGTATTAGGAAACCGTGAAGTTTTCGTTACAAAACTTGAAGCTGTCTTTTTCTAGAAAGGCCATAGTGGCTCTGATCTGTCTTGGCTTCACCGTTGTTGTCGTATTCACTGGTTGGAGGCCTGTCAGTTAGGATAAAGATGTTCTGTGATGCTCAGCATGTGAATAGTTGCCTTTGCAGGGCCACAGATATTGATGCTCTCGGCTAAATGCGAGTTTAATTGATGTCTTTCACTTGCTGGGTCACACTGGTCGAGAAAAATGAAAAAACATGGAGAATGTAATTTGTCAACAGCCTTGACATAAATAAGATGCTTCGGTTACAGTGTTCATGTGTTAGACTGAATGAAATGTCTTTACAGTAATTTTTAAAAAATAGTATACAGCTTGTTTTATTTGTGAGCGCAGTGGAAATGTCTCATTAAGTTGTCTGTGCAAACAGAAAGAAACAAATGCACTCTGTATCTGATTGTCCTCTGCCTCATTAGCTAAGTTAAATTTTCAATTAGAGATGTAACTGACGATGTCCTCCATGTCACTTCATATTACTGTGCATTATGAGAGATGATGACAGATTTATATTATCTCGTGCGCATTTGCTGCTCTCGCATTATTCATTACTCGCTATGATACTCTTAAAAAGATATGTTCATTGTTCTAGATCTTTATAGATGCATGTGTGGAGCCTTTGTGTGTCTCAATATGTATTTTCTTCTGTATAATATTCTGGAAACACTGACAAGTTGTTGACGGCATCCTCCCATCACGTTCAACGCCTACACTATGTACGCACATACATACGCAGATACAATACACGAATGCAGAGACAAGATTGATGACCATAGGCTTCCCAAATGGTTGTCCCTCTATAATAGACAACTGCCATCCAAGCTGCCCAGTGCATGATGATTTGATTATTGCCATAACGCACACAATCACAGTAAACAGCCTTTCCTCTATCCATCCATCACATAGAACACCCAAGAAATGCCACGTATTGTTCAGGAAGTGTGAATGGAAAGTCTTTTTTTAGTGAAAGGTCAGTGAACAGGTGAAAAAAAGTCTGACTGTGTATTATACGCTGAACAAAATTATAAACGCAACACTTGTTTTTGCCCCCATTTTCATGAGCTGAACTCAAAGATCTAAGACTTTTTCTATGTACACAAAAGGCCTATTTCTCTCAAATATTGTTCACAAATCTGTCTAAATATGTGTTAGTGAGCACTTCTCCTTTGCCGAGATAATCCATGCACCTCACAGGTATGGCATATCAAGATGCTGATTAGACAGCATGATTATTGCACAGGTGTGCCTTAGGCTGGCCACAATAAAAGGCCACTCTAAAATGTGCAGTTTTACTGTATTGGGGGGGCCCAGGGGCTCCGAAAACCAGTCAGTATCTGGTGTGACTACCATTTGCCTCACGCGGTGCAACGCATAGAGTTGATCAGGTTGTTGATTGTGGCCTGTGGAATGTTGGTCCACTCCTCTTCAATGGCTGTGCGAAATTGCTGGATATTGGCAGGAACTGGAACACGCTGTCATATACACCGATCCAGAGCATCCCAAACATGCTCAATGGGTGACATGTTCAGTGAGTATGCTGGCCATGCAAGTACTGGGATGTTTTCAGCTTCCAGGAATTGTGTACAGATCCTTGCAACATGGGGCCGTGCATTATCATGCTGCAACATGAGGTGATGGTCGAGGATGAATGGCACAACAATGACGCCATTGTTGGATCTCGTCACGGTATCTCTGTGCATTCAAAATGCCATCAATAAAATGCACCTGTGTTCATTGTCCATAATATACGCCTGCCCATACCATAACCCCACCGCCACCATGGGCCACTCGATCCACAACGTTGACATCAGCAAACCGCTCACCCACATGATGCCATACACGCTGTCTGCCATCTGCCCTGTACAGGATTCATCTGTGAAGAGAACACCTCTCCAAAGTGCTAGATGCCATCAAATGTGAGCATTTGCCCATTCAAGTTGGTTACGATGACGAACTGCAGTCAGGTCGAGACCCCGATGAGGACGATGAGCATGCAGATGAGCTTCCCTGAGACAGTTTCTGACAGTTTGTGCAGAAATTCTTTGGTTATGCAAACCGATTGTTGCAGCAGCTGTCCGGGTGGCTGGTTTCAGACGATCTTGGAGGTGAAGATGCTGGATGTGGAGGTCCTGGGCTGGTATGGTTACACGTGGTCTGCTGTTGTGAGGCCGGTTGGATGTACTGCCAAATTCTCTGAAACGTCTTTGACGGCTTATGGTAGAGAAATGAACATTCAATTCACAGGCAACAGCTCTGGTGGACATTCCTGCAGTCAGCATGCCAATTGCACACTCCCTCAAAACTTGTGACATTGTGCTGTGTGATAAAACTGCACATTTTAGAGTGGCCTTTTATTGTGGCCAGCCTAAGGCACACCTGTGCAATAATCATGCTGTCTAATCAGTATCTTGATATGCCACACCTGTGAGGTAGATGGATTATCTCGGCAAAGGAGAAGTGCTCACTAACACAGATTTAGACAGATTTGTGAACAATATTTGAGAGAAAGAGGAACGTCTTTGATGTCATAGAAAACGTCTTTGATCTTTGAGTTCATCTTAAATGGGGGGCAAAAACAAAAGTGTTGCGTTTATAATTTTGTTCAGTGTAGGAGTGTGAATGCCATTTCATTTTGTATTTGTTTTATGTAAGGTTTGCAACCCTCTTAACAAATTTGAGACCGTCTAAAATTCTGATTTGTGTCATTTTGGTGTTTACATCCAAAATTAAACAACATTTACCCGTTTTTGTTAAATCAAACAAATAATAAAAACAAATTGACCATAATGGTAACAGAGCTGCAGAGTTAATTTGAGTTCATTTGGCTAGTTGGTAAGCTTGAAATATTTAAATAATTTGATTTAACGTATCTAATAGTTAACAGCGAAACTCGGAAACATGGACAATTAAAATGTATCACTTTAATGGAAACTGGCTTTTAATGTTCATTTCAAAATTTAGCGAGTAGTGAATTTATTCTCATATTTGAAGGACAAATTCATTACTAATAATGTTGAATTCTTTTATTTGATAAAAAATAAACCATGCTTGTTTTAAATTTGCAAGAACACTCCATATGACAGTAGGATACACTAGCTGCGTTTCCATCCACCTATTTTATGCACAATTTTAGAATATCGCATAAAGAAACGCTGGATGGAAACGGCAAGATGCGCATAAAAAACTTATGTACACATTTACTGAATAAATTCCTGGATTCGCATCAAAAAAGTCATGTGACTGCTCTATGAGATGGGATAACTTGACTAACCAGCGGACCGATCTCGTTCACAGCATCTGTTGTTATGGTCATTCATTCTGAAAAGCCTGAGCAAAGTCTGTCATCAAAGTATTTCTGTATAATTAATGTTCTCAAACAGCTGGCATCCACCTCCGAACGCAGTGACAGCATTTATTGTGTTACGTATGCTCTCTCTGAGGCGCAAGTAATTTATATCATATATGAAAATTATTATATTCAGTGGCTTCTACTATATTCTTAGTGATATTTAGTGCCACAGTTTACCAGGAAGTGACGATTTGGTTCTCTTTGACTCGTTGGATGGAAACGGTGCTTTATTCGCATATGTTTTATGCGATATTCCAGTTTTGCGCATAAGTTAAATTCGAATCTTTGGATGGAAACATAATGACATTTTTCAAGTCTTTTTCACAGTAAAAAGATGTCATCTGTGTGAGAGACTCTGTGCCTGCTTTCCTGTGTGCTGTAGTGAGTTCATCCACAGTGAACGCTGGCTAGAAAGATGAACGTCCTTGAGATGTTCACATCAACTGAGCAGAGTATGTTCGGTGCCAAATCAATTCTCCTCGTTTCATAGAAATGACATTTCACTGCAATAACCGGTTTTACAGTAAGTCCTGGGAGGATCAACCACATTATTATATTTGCACTGGGATCTACCTTTGAGATTTCATTTGACAAGTTTGTTGCAAGCTACATATTGCAATCTACGAAGGCTAAAACAAATCTATCAGTATGCGATTACATTCCTCCAGCTATCCATGTCTACATCTATCAGTTTTTCCATTTAAGCCCCACTTGGATTGTAGTCAGTTGTTTAGAACCAAACAGACAATTCTGCCTGCAAATGAGTCTATTATAGGCTCATTCATTTGAGACTTTGGGAAGAAAAGGACAACAACTGCTTGTGTCCGTCAATAGCGTCTCTCGTGACGGATGTGTATAGGGAGATTGCTCTAATTATCAGTATGATGCGCTCACACCTAAACCTTCCAGCTTTTGTTCAGCTAGAGCATCATGGGGAAGCTGAGAGAAATTATAATGTCTTCTTTATTGGAGACGTCTGGAAGCACACAATTGTGCACTTAAAAATTCCCCCCTTTTTTATCTGGGTTTTTAGCTCAATATAAATTCATGTTCCAGTTTTAAATTATGTATCTATCTGTCTATCTATATATCTATCGAGATATTACTTTTGCAACAACACTTTTATATAAATATATTGTATATATTATAGAAAAATAGGTAACACTTTAGTATAGGGACCAATGCTCACTAATAATTTGTTGCTTATCAGCATGCCTGTTATTAATATATTGGTTGTTTATTAGCACTTAAAAAGCATGTATTCTGCATGACCATATTCTACATACCTAATCCTCCCCAATACTAAAATGTAACAATTACCTTACTAACTATTAATAAGCAGAAAATTAGGAGTTTGAGGCAAAAGTTGTAATGGTTTGTTAATAGTGAGAATTGGATCTTAAAATAAAGTGTGACCGAAAATGTTGTATAATGTAAAAAAATATAAATTTTTGTATTATAGACTCATACTGTTAAAACCAAGTCACATTGAAGTACATGTTTTCAACTATTATCTTAAAAATAACTAGAGCAATACATTAAAAATGTTTAGGTAAAAAAAACCTTTGTTACTTCTGTTGTTCAGGTTATTTATTGATATAGTCATCTTCTTTTCAAATAGCATGATGTTCACAGATATGAATGTGGTGGTTAAAAAAAGAAGTAATTTCAAGTAATTTTTACATTAATTTTGATTTTTATGTCATTGATGTAGTCCAGTGTCTGTCCACAAATCTGCATAACTTTACATTCACTTGACCGTGTAGAACACGATACGTTTTAGGATGCTGCCTCATTCTGAAGCTTTATTATTCGCTGGATAATTTATATATTTAATTCACATTTATTATTTTCACTTCTGTTTTTTCTTTCCGAGGCAAAAAAAAAAAATGTACTCATAAGTTTACATGAAGTGCAACATTGTGAGCATCTATTTAATCAAGAGCCTGCGTTCATGTTATTCATTTGTATGTGACCCTCATGCAGTGGCCACTTGAGGCAGCGCAAGTCTGTGATATTAATTCATTTAGTTGTCATATCATAATGAACCTTTTTACATTTCATTATATAACAAATTGCACCCTCTCCAATTAATCAGGATTGTTTGTTTTCCTTTGAAGTTGGATTGCAAGATACACAGCCCGATCTGAATTGCTGTTTGAGGTAGCATCCAAAATAATCGTGACTGGGGAAAGAAAAGCTGTCAAATGTCCTTTCAAACAGCCATCAGAACACCCCCGACCCCTCAGGGATGTGAGTTATCTCAGTATTGTTGCTCTCTCTCTTAGATGGGTGTCACACAGAGAGGTTGAAAGCTCCAGAGAAGAGTAGCCTCCAGCTTTCACTCTACATGTATGATGCCACTGCTGGGATGCGGATGGGATTCATAAAGCCATGCTCTCTCACACAGATGCCAGCAACCGGAGCATCATGACAGAGGGAAGCACATCTCTATGGGACTGATGAGAGGAGTGGGTAAAAGGGGTGGGAAAATCAATATGTTAGTATTTAGGCAGTTAGAGAACACAGTGAACTGCACAAATAATACAAGCAGCATTTTCTGTTTTAATATATTTTAAAATTAAATTTATTTGTGTGATGGCAAAGCTGAATTTTTAGCATCATTACTCACGTGATCCTTCAGAAATCATTCAAATATGCTGATTGGGTGCTCAATGTTTTATCAGTTATTATTGGTACTTAAGAGTAGTCCTTTTTATTTTGCTGAAAATATTTTTTGTGGAATCCCTGATACATTTTTTTTCAGGAGTTCAAATGGTCAGCATTATATTTGAAATAGAAATCTTATGTGCATTTCCTTTTTTAATGCATCCTTGCAAAATTTTTATTTAATTTTTAAATCTTACCCCAAACGTTGAATGGCAGTGTATCACGGTTTCCACAAAAATATTAGGCAGAATATTTCAACACTACTGATTTCAACACAAATGATTTCTGAAGGATCATGTAACACTGAAGAGTGGAGTAATGGCTGATGGAAATTCAGCTTTGCCGTCACAGTAATAAATTTCATTTTATAATATACTGAAATAGAAAACAGTTATTTTAAATTCCAATAATATCACAATATTACTGTATTTCAGATAAATGCAGCCTTGGTGAGCATAAGAGACATCTTTGAAAAAAAATAAAAATCTTAATTATTCCAAACTTTTATACATATATATTGTAGTAAAGCACTAGGTTTAACTGTTAGTTGAGGGCCGAACAGTGGACCACTGAGGGTTAAATTTCCTGCTAATTACTGAACGTACAACGATTTAGGAACAGAAACTATAATTCAATCCCTTCCTTGTGGCATTATCATAAGGAAGGAATTAAATTCTCATTACTCCTTATGTTGGTGAATAATCTCAATGTGTACACAAAGAACTTGTCAAGTTCAGCGCTGTCACTGTGTTTTGTTTTGTTGTCAGCATTAGAATATTTTGTAGGTGTCAAGTATGTAAAAGTGCATTAATCACCCAGTTCGCTTTCTTTCTGTCTTCTCTGCATGTCTTTCACATTTTGCTGTTGTTGGATGTATGTGTTATTTGCTGTGTAATTATCCCCACAGACCTGTTAGATTTGTGCTAAAATCTTTGGTAAAAGCACAGGCACATATTTCAGCTAATGGAGTTCTCCATTTGCAGAGCGCGACGCGTGAACCTTTCAAACTCTTACACTGTGTCCTTATGAGATGTGTGTCTACCACAGCTCTCCTCGTCTCTCCACCCATCCTCTCTAACACAGTATGTGTACTTCAGCTGTGCTCTGTCCTGCTCTCAGGCGTCATGGAGAGGATTATAGCTCTAATGACATTCAGATTTCAGTGCAGAACTGCTCTTATTCCTTGATTTTTGGACAATACGGAACTGAAATATTGGGAACAGACTGGTTCAACCTTAAAAGGGCGGATATTATGAAAAACAGAATTTTCCTTGATCCTTAGAGATAAAAGAGACTACCGAAAACTGAACTTAAAGTTTCCTGCTCACTTCAAAAAGACCATTTATTGCAACTATACGCTGCAAAAAAATCCTGTCCGGAAACACATGGGTTGCTGATGTAAATTTATTAACATATGATCGCAGAAATGCTCTGTTAGCAATAATATTCAATAGCAGCTGTTTGGTTCATTATTAAATGTCATGACTAATAACACTATAAGTCCTTGTAGTTTGATATTAGATCTTTTTATTGATAGCCATTTTTAAAAACCATAATCACTGGTATATAGCTGATGAAACTCTTATTGTGGGACTATATAATGTAGCTCTTCTCACTGTGATTACACTTAACACAAATATTAATCAACATAAAAAAATATATTTTATTAAAATCCTGGCTATGCCTAAATGTTTATCCTCATATAAACATTATTACACCCAGCTTCCTTGTAAAATACAAACGGAATATATATGAAAATCCACAATTGCTTTGAAAAGCTGCGTGCAAACTATATAGCATCATTCTGAGTGATCTGTCTAAAACAGTATTCCACAAGGTCAGAGATAAAAGTTCAAATCTATAGGCAATTTCAGCAGACTACATTATTTGTGTTGACAAAGCAACAAATGAGGAAGGGTAAATATAAAGCTTAGACACACCATGTCCCCATATTTGATATACACGTATTAAATTTTTTTAATGTGCATTAAGTTTACAAGTAAAACATGAACACATCATAAAAGGTGCTAGTTCATATAAAGCCTGTTCATTAGCTATTAACTCAATATTTGTTTTAATTTCTCGCAGAAAGCAGATAGTGTATAAATACTAGTCTGCTTGCTTTAGTGAGCTTTGAACTGTGCTGTGAACATATCAGTCCTACAGCGCCATCTAGTGAAGCACAATAGAATTTACATACATGTGAGTTAGGATGTAAAGCTGCCTAAATTATTCTTCACTTTCTGTGTAATGAGCGGAGGAAACAACAAACAAAAATCAGAGATTTGCTTTTCAAATACTGTGGTAAAAACCTGTTAATTGGTTATTAGTAAGTTTCCTTACTATATACAGGGAAAACTGAAAAAGTTATAAATATAAACATATTTTTGGAATTCCCTGTGTGACATTTCACATTTGATAGTATTTCATAATATTTTTTAATATAACTGTTACCATGATTGTGTCTTATATTTGTGTGTATGTCTTATTATTAGTATGTCCCATAACTTATGGAAAGGCTACTTCTGATGAACTTTGATTCTTCATTTGAATGTCTTTATGTCACCTGTTTTATAATGTTGGTTGTTGGTATATGTTCAAGGTACAAAACGGAAGGAAGCAGAAAAGGGCTATTAGGTTTGCTGGTTTATTTATTTATCTATTAACTTTAAAATGTACAGGTTGTTCTGTAAATGTTTCAATTTTTAGTGTATTTTTTACATAATTATTCTGGATTTAATTTTCTGTGAAAATATGTATTTATTTTTTACAGTGTACAGTCTTGGTGTTTTAAATAATAAATTTTTTAAGAGATTAATTTTAACCTTAAACTATAATTATAATTATAACATTTCATAAAAAACAACTATGAAAAAAGAAGCATGAGACATGAGTTTTAATATTCTTTATTGATTTATAGACATTGATTTTTTTCCTTCTTTTTTTTCCCTGTGGTAACTCCAAGTATCTCTGATACCAAGTATTTCCATAATTTTCTGTGTTTGATTTAAATTACATCTATAATATTTTACTCACATATGCATCTATTGGTTGATTTCCTTATTGCAATAAACAAGAGTAGCCAGTATGAGTTGAATATTGCTACGTTTCATCACACATACTGTTTTCCCATCTGACAACTCTATTCAAAAATAAATTTATTGGCAAGACGAGGTTTGACCGAAGCGTCTCCATCCGCGTCCGCTCCTGGAGAGGCCTGGGGTGGAATAAGGCTAAGGCTAAAATAGACTTCACCAACTAACATTACACCTGCCCTGAAAGGTTGAATAAATCTACCAAAGACAATTCTGTACAGTGATGACATTATTCTGACTACAGGATGAACGTGGTCTTTACAGTGTTGACGGATGGGATTAAGCGAGTCTGTCTCGAGCCTGTGGAGTGTGTAAGCTGTGATGGCTTTATGGGGCACTGGACACCTGGTTTCAAACTACAGCATGTGTCAGTGCGCATAGTGTTACCCTAAAATGCTCATCTGAAATCAGCCGAAAAAAACGTCCACTGATTGTTTTAATGATTAAGTTTGGGATAGAAACAGCTGATTGCAAATGTGCAGTTTAAAGGAATGGGTCATCGCAAAAAATGAAAACTTGTTCATTTTATACTCACCCTTGTGTAGTTCCAAACCCATATGCTGTTATTTTTTTCCCTTCACAGAACACAAAGTATGTATCTTTTAAAGAATCAATATGCTTGGTCAGGGAATTTTCTTAAAAAACAAAAATCTTGGAATCAAGAGTTTTTAAGAAAATTCTGATATCAGAATAAAACTACATGCTTTGGTAACACCCTAAACTTCCCGTAAAATGACTGTAAAAACTATGATTTAAATGATGCAAGTTTTGGCAAAAGTTGATAAAAAAAAAAAAAAAAACAGCAGATGGCTGAATAAAAATGCTAAATCACTCTGACAGTAGGTGACGTTTTCCCACTAAAACTAAAAACTCCTTCGATTTGCACTAATGATGTGAATTTCAATGTCAGAACGGCGAGTTTGCAAGTATGATTTATATCATTATTTCTTTAAAGAGAATTCACACAAGAGATCTTTTTGACACTGTGGAGCTTTTTTTTGGAGCTCGATATCCCCTGGTCACTAAAAACTGTCATTTTACTGTGATTTTTTATAAATGTCCTTTGTCCTGTTGAAACAGGTTTGAAACGACATGAGGGTGAGTAAATGACAACAAAAGTTTTATTTTTCGGTGAAATATCCCTTAAGCCAGATTCTGTCAGGTTTCCAGAACCAGATTCTATCCGTTACACACACAACACTACACGATACACACCGACGTGAAACTACAGCACCCATAAATAGTGCTTCAGAAACTAATGAGAGATGGAGGTAACGTTCCATCAAAGCACAATGGTGGACGCTAACCACAGTTAGCATGAAGTAATGGCATTATCATGACGTTTCCCACACAATGCAAACAATGCCACAAACAAACAAAAAAATGAACTAAGTTACATACGCATAGGCTATGGCTGACTACACATTGTTTGCGTTCAGATATACCCTGTCCCCCACTCAGAGATGAGAAAAGACCCTTTAATATGAAGGGCTTGTCCCTGTGGGCGCCCTTTCTTGCTTTAAACACCCAGCTTTTGTACTAAAAAGGCTACTTTATCTCTGTGGAAGAACTTGGAGGCCTTTTAGCAGCCATACCATTTATAAATTCTCTTCTACAACAAATGACAATTGCTTATTGCATTGCAATATCTAAACAACAGTAAGACATTATCGCACTTTGCTTATCAGTGAACTTTCGCGTATCTCCACCAACACGACAGGCCCTAGTTTGATGTTTATGCTTATGTTACTTTACTTCCTCCGAATGCAATTTCTACATGTAGATCCCACCCAAGTGCCGGTTTTCAATCTTCCATAGAAAAATATTCCTGTTTTTTTCTTTTGCTCAATTATTATTTTTTTTTAGAATTTCCACAACAATATTTGTTCAGTGTAACAGTGTGCTATGAAAACAAACCAAAAAAACAACATCAAAACAATTTATCATAATAAAAGAACAAAAATAATATGCATTGCATGGCTTTAGATTCAAGACAGGAAGTTCATACCAAAAAAAGGGGAGATTGCACAGTCGTGTCCTCTGTGACCTCCTCTCCTCTGTTAATTTTTCTAGACTCTCATGGGTGTCCGCTGGAGTAGCTGACCTGTGGTGTCAGTCCTTGCGGGATGGAGGCTGTCTCGTGACACTGAATGCAGAAGTCGAACAGAAGGGGGGCCGTATTGCTTGGGGTTGCATAATGTCCACCGAACATACAGAGACAGAATGAACAGAGGAACCTGTATGTACTGAAAGTCCAAGTGTGTGCTTAGGTTTGTTGCCTTTCTCTGAGAATCAAGGTACCCGTCCATCTTATTTCAGCAGTTACATCATCCTCTACGTACATATTTCACTTCGGAATATTTCTAAAGTCAACCAGCTTGGATGTTCTGAACTAAACTACGCTACAGAATAGAATAAATAGACGTCTACTGATTTTCTAAGATCTAAGTCAGGGTTCTGGGGGTTTTCAATCAACCGCTCCTAGCACAAACGGATGTAAAAGTGACACAAAAGAAATCTCGAGTGTCTCTTCTGAATCTCTCCGTTTTCCTAGAGAGATGCGACTGTATGAAGTCAGGTGCCATCTAAGCTTCTCAATTCAAGCCAGAATTGAGAACGTGTTGGCATCCTTAGACCTCCCCACAATCCCCATGCTCTGAGTCTTGACGTGGTGGAACTGCGACGGAGATTGGGGCATTTTCCTCTTGCAAAGCCAGACAGGATAAGTTGAATACAGCGAATACTATGAGAAGCATACTGATGGTTTCTGTAGGTTTCTCAAGGTGCATAGGGTTGAGGGTGCATTTAATCAGAACGACATTTAACTGTAGTCTTTTGGGGTGTCTAGAAACTGATTCCAGCATGTCTGGCTACGATGTGACTGCTGCTACCTCACAGTATGAGTATAAATAGAGGGAAGGAACAAGGACGTCAGATGCACTCTGCATACGATATTGCTCTATTCCAACAATCCCTGCATTCGTTCATTCATCCACCAACACATAAATCACTCAATCCGAACAAACGGAGATGGAGGCGGTTAAGGGTGATGGAAAGAGGGTTGGAACGCTAGTCGCACCCTCCTTCATGGATGCGCCCCCTTCTGTTTGGTTTGATGATTGACGTTATTGTTGATGGGCCGATTCTTGTCATTGCTGTGGTGTTTCACTATTTTTTCGTCTTCACAGTGTGCTTTTGGAGGTGAGGCTCCAGACTGGCTGTGATTGGCTAAGGGGGGGGTGAGGGCGGAGTCAGTACGGCGAGAACAGGATCGGCCCGTGTGAGGTGCGTATGGGCCCCGGAGCTGGTCTCAAGATGGCGTGGCTGAGGGGCGGACCCTGCAGGAGGTGATGATGTGGATGGGGGCCGGAGGCTGCTGCACGGAGAGCGAGCTGATTGGAGGAGGCTGCTGCTGCCATTGCCGCAGCAACGGCCAGAGGACTCGGCAGGAGGCCGGCGCCTAATGCTTTGGTAAAATCCTATATGAAGAGAAATATTATGACCCAACGATATCATATTGTAATCTGACATACAATTAAATGTGCATGCAAGCACTTGTAATTAATTTGTAATTAATTAAATTGTAATTAATATCATGATTGGTTACAACTTACCACAAGGTCAGCTCCCCTGTGCTTCTTGTGTCGGCTCAGGAGGGGGTTTGGTTTTCCTGCCACTCCATCCCGGTGCCTTCGACTTGATATGTGCTGCAAACATATCAAACATACCAATTTTGAAACAAATTTGATTTAGTGTGAGTCGCTCGTTAACAATGTATACAGTACATACAGTGAGGGGGAAAAAAATTTGATCCAGTGCTGATTTTGTACATTTGCCCACTGACAAAGAAATGATCAGTCTATAATTTTAATGGTTATAAATTATATAGTTATAATTATAATATTATAATTATATAAAGTTATACATTGATTTGCATTTTAATGAGTGAAGTAAGTACTTGACCCCTTCGCAAAACATAACTTGGTACTTGGTGGCAAAACCCTTGTTGGCAGTCACAGAGGTCAGATGTTTCTTGTAGTTGGCCACCAGGTTTGCACACATCTCAGGAGGGATTTTGTCCCACTCCTCTTTCCTGATCCTCTCCAAGTCATTAAGGTTTCGAGGCTGACGTTTGGCAACTCAAACATTCAGCTCCCTCCACAGATTTTCTATGGGATTAAGGTCTGTAGACTGGCTAGGCCACCATGTGTTTTGGGGCATTGTCATGCTGGAATACCCATCCACAACCCATTTTCAATGCCCTGGCCCTGATGGTACATGGCCCCATCCATCGTCCCTTTGATACGGTGCCGTTGTCCTGTCCCCTTAACAAAAACACACCCCAAAGCATAATGTTTCCACCTCCATGTTTGACAGTGGGGATGGTGTTCTCGGGGTCATAGGCAGCATTCCTCCTCCTCCAAACACGGCGAGTTGAATTGATGCCAAAGAGCTCCAGTTTGGTCTCATCTGACCACAACACTTTCACCCAGTTCTCCTCTGAATCATTCAGATGTTCATTGGCAAACTTCAGACAGGCCTGTACATGTGCTTTCTTGAGCAGGGGGACCTTGTGGTCACGGCAGGATTTCAGTCCTTCACGGCGTAGTGTGTTACCAATTGTTTTCTTGGTGACTATGGTCCCAGCTGCCTTGAGATCATTGACAAGATCCTCCCGTGTAGTTCTGGGCTGATTCCTCACCGTTCTCATGATCACTGAAACTCCACGAGGTGAGATCTTGCATGGAGCCCCAGTCCGAGGGAGATTGACAGTTATTTTGTGTTTCTTCCACTTGTGAATAATTACATCAACTGTTGTCACCTTCTCACCAAGCTGCTTGGCGATGGTCTTGTAGCCCATTCCAGCCTTATGTAGGTCTACAATCTTGTCCCTGATATCCTTGGATAGCTCTTAGGTCTTGGCCATGGTGGAGAGTTTGGAATCTGATTGATTGATTGCTTCTGTGGACAGGTGTCTTTTATACAGGTAACAAACTTAGATTAGGAGCACTCCCTTTAAGAGAGTCCTCCTAATCTCAGCTCCTTACCTGTATAAAAGACACCTTGGAGCCAGAAATATTGCTGATTGATAGGGGATCAAATACTTATTTCACTTTTTAAAATGTAAATCAATTTATAACTATTTTGAAATGCTTTTTTCTTGATTTTGTTGTTGTTTTTATTTTGTCTCTCACTGTTAAATAAACCTACCATTAAAATTATAGACTGATAATTTCTTTGTCAGTGGGCAAATAATTTTTTCCCTCACTGTACAAGCATTTAAAAGATAAAAATGATGAACACCATGACCCCCGCTAACCTGTTTCAGCTGCAGTTCTGAGTTGACCCGTACATTGCAGATCTCACAGTGGAAGGTGCGTTCCTGAGTATTGGGGTCTGTGGCACCGCCTCCCTGCTCCCCGCTGGGCTTCAGGCCCAAACGAGGGTATGCCTTAATAGGGCCCAGTCCGCTACGGGCTTCCAGAATGGTTTTGTGTTTAGTGCCTGAGGAGTGCAGAGAAATACAATTGTGGTATTGAAAACAGTGTGTTGTTATAAATAAAATATAATGTATATATGCACATACATGCATATAAATTTGGGGTCAAAGGTTATATATTATTGTTTTTGAAATCTCTTCTTTCAGGTTTTTTTTTTTTTTTTTGATATAGTAATTTGTGACATTAAATTTAAAAATTAAAATAAATAAAATAAATAAATAAAGAGTATATGATAAATAATAAAAATAGCAACAAAGGCAATAATAATAAGAAGAAAATAAAATAAGAATATTATATTATGATAATAATAAATACATAATATTTTTAATTTAATGTAAACTACAGGCAGTATTGTAATATCTGGTCATAGGCACTAGAGGGCTCTTGAATCTTCCACTTTGAATTCCCCTCAAATACCGCTGCTCATGCCAGGGATGATTCTCATTTCTGTCCACGTCTAATAGGCAGTCACACCATTCTTTTGTTGGAATGCTTTGCACTTGGAAATCATATCCTATTTGAATTTCATTCAGTTTACATTATTGTACAGTACTGTTCATAAATCAAGAAGTATAAGGGGGAAAGGGGTGTGTGGCCAAGTATGGTGACCCATACTCGGAATTTGTGCTCTGCATTTAACCCATCCAAGTGTACACACAGTAGTGAACACACACCCAGAGCAGTGGGCAGCCATTGCTGCGGCACCCGGGGAGCAGTTGGGGGTCCGGTGCCTTGCTCAAGGGTCTCACCTCAGTCGTGGTATTGAGGGTGGAGAGAGTGTTGATTATTTACTCCCCCACCTACAATCCCTGCCGGACCCGAGACTCGAACCCATGGCCGACTCTCTATCCATTAGGCCACGACTGCCCCAAGTATACTGCCTGGCTTTCAATTTCAAAACTTTATTGCAAAACCGAATTCCTCAAGTTTTAGTGATTCGTTCGATTTGGTTCTCCTTATTACAATGAAGCTCATCAATTATCCATTTCCTGCGTTTGGAGCCGTGCAACACATGGTTCTCCTTAAATGTTTCATCGTCATGTTCCCGGCCTCACTATGTCAATGATATGGACAAAAAAGCATGTGACGTCCACATGCTTGGATTCCTAAGAAGTAATGTCTTTGTTTTGTTCTTAACCACGAAAACATTGGGTATGTTGAAATATTCTCTTGCTAAACCAAATGCAGGCTTCATTTTCTCCCTTTGACCAAAAGTTCACCTTAAGTTTGGGTTTGAGGAGACAAAGCAAAAAAGAAAAACAAGCATAAATGACCTTTGTGCTCTTCAAAAATGCACTCTTGCAATATTTAGACTTTTTCCAGACAATGAGCATTGCTACAGTTGTTATAATTGCTATGTTTATTGCTAAACAGATAAAATAGGAATTGACAGCTCTGTCTGAACATAGTTTAGAGGTTTAGAGAATTAATTTAGGGAATGGACTGTATTGATTCCAGATAGCTTTCTGAAACCCAGACTGTGATTAAAATTTGCCATTCCACTGGCAACAACGCCCTGATATCACTCATAACTTGTAATGTTTACTGTAAAACATGGTCTTGTTCCAAGAGGAACGACTTCCATGTGGCTTCCATGTATCAAAGTGTGAATATGCACTGTTTAATTTTCAGACCACATAAGCAGTTGTCAAATACCTTATGTAAAAGCATTAATTTCTTTTGGCCTGGGGAAAAACAGAGCATTTAATCAACAAGCTCAACATGAGAAATGTCTAATTAGATGGTATAAACACACTGAAACTATGACTGCAGTTTTCCCTGACAAATAAAAGAGGAGATCAATAATAAATAGAGTTGTGTGTGCCTTTGCAGCAGAGTCTTCTCTAGATTCACCTTCATATCATCAAACAGGGCTGTTTGTGTTGACACAAGCTGAATAACAGAGCAGAACGAGATATGCTCAGGCATTCGATATACCACGAGAAATCTGGAAACACTGTCTAAAATACTACAAGCTGCACTGCAGTACAAAAGTTGATCTACTTCATTTGTTTTTTTGTGCACACCTTTGGGGAAAACTGAGAGGACAAGCAGCGCTGTAAAGTTGTGAATAAATCACGAGCGAAAGAAAGCTTCTAAAGACGGCCATTTTAGAAGTTTAAAGGGGTTTTTCGGTGATGGACGTAATTGCTAGTGTTCCTCTGTGAGCTGCCTTGAGCTAGGCAGAGCATATATCTGCTGCTCACAGAACCAGATAAATCTTGCAGACTGTTCTTAAAATAATAATGTCTTCTGAAGTAATTTGAGCAAGTATTGAGAAAGACAACCTGGTTTGAATTTAACATTCGCAAGTGCAAAATTAAAGTAAAAACTAAATAAGGGTTATATTTCCCAGTTTGTCTGCAACTTTATTAGGAACAACAACATGGTTTTATTCCAGCTGAATGATAGGCTCTAAATAAATAAGAAAGGAAGAAAGAAAGAAAAAGTCTGCCAACATAAAAAAAATGAATCTAAGATGCATAATTTATGGAAAATAAATTATGTAATATTCTATATGGAACATTTCTTCCATTAAGCAACCAAAACATGGCAAACAATAATATGTTTTCACATTTTGTGATAGGACGTTTTATGGAGAATAAGTGTTATGATATAAAAAAAAAGAAACTATATAACCTCTGTATTTACTTTTTCTGTTTGCAACAACATTGAGCGTTTTAAAATCATAGCTGTACAGACTAGTGAGTCCCTCAAACAAGAAAATACACAAGGAGCATTTGTTATTATGTATCCACCTCTAAGCTCATTGGAGACTGTTTATTGCAAATGATGGATGTTTTGTGTAATCAGTCAGAACAGTAAGTTATTGAGTTCAGATGAACTGTCGCTAAATGAATGTTCACCTTTATTGTGGGCCTCCAACTGGGAGAGCGAATTGACGGCCACTTTGCACAGTGAGCAGTAAAGCAGCTTCTTGGCTTTGTCCTCTTCGGTCTCAGGGTTGCTGGGAGTGACTGATGGTGCCCCAGGGGCCCCGGTGCCTGCCTGCTCTGGGTTAGAAGAGCCACAGCCGGGAGATGAGGAGGTGGCTGGAGGTGGTTGAGGGGTAGTGGGGGTGGGCAGAAGAGGACAGGTAGAAGGACCGGGGGATTCTGGGGTAGGGGGAGCAGAAATGGCCACGGGCCCTGGGGCCACCGCAGGTCCATTTGACTGTGGCGCTGTCCGCGTCTCATCTGCAAAGCAAAGCAAACAACAAAATGACATTCAAATGGAGTATTTATGGAAGTTAATGGCCTCTGCTGTTTCATGTTTGAAAATAGCAAAGCTGCTGCACAGGAATTCAAGAGCTTTCATGCCACAGAAATGTGTTTTCCTGTAAACCTCAAACCAGGCATACCTCAAATACTTTGTCTTAAAGTGAGAAACCCCAGCTTTTATAGACCACATAAAAACAAGTTTGCAAAAAAACTAACTTCATAAAATAAAATTATATACATATGTTTGTATTTTTATGAGCCTTCACGTATTGTTTAATTTAATATGTCAAGTAAAATGGGAGATGCTAAGCAATATATAACCATACATTTCAGAACATTCATGACTCAGAATAGCAGTTTTTGCTAATAACTTCTGTTGACAGACTAAACAAAACCTGTGATTACAGTCTCAGAAAAGGCTGTTTTATGTTCAAAAAAGGAAAACAAAGGAACATTTTTGAAAGAAGTCTCACCAAGGCTGCATTTATTTGAACAAAATACAGTAAAAACAGTAATAAAATTTTTTACATTTTCAGCAGCCATTACTCCAATCTTCAGTGTCACATGATCCTTCAGAAATCATTTGAATATGCTGATTTGTTGCTCAATAACATTTCATAATATTATCAATGTTGAAAACAGTCAGGCTGCTTAACTGTTTTTTGGATTCTTTGAAGAATAGGAAGTTCAACAGCATTTATTTGAAATAGAAATCTTTTGTAATATTTTAAAGCTTAACTGTCTCTTTCGATCAATGTAATGAAGCCTTGCTGAATAAAAGTATTAAATAAAAACAAAAATCTGTCCATGTGTCACTGAAAATCAAACCCATGACCCAGGTTTTGCTAGAACCAATTACTTTACAGAGAAAAACATGTTTTGTCATTCACCCTACTTTGGCTTCATACTAAAAAACCCTCAAATTGGAGCGGGGTGTTACACAGTTCCGGCTGTCACCTTCAACTAAAAAACAAACATCCAGCCTACAAATTATGGCTTTAGAAAGACTAGGAAAAAGTATCTCTTGGGGGGAAAGTAAGCAGTGACTTCACCACTCAATTTCCTTACAAAGACGATTCAAGATTTTTTTATTTGTCACATACACAATTATACAGAGTATAACCAGCAGTGAAATGTAAGTAAGACGATGTGTGTTTTTGTCATTTTACAAACATTTAACCACAACGTCTTACATAAACTCTTAGTCATTCCAATTCAATGTCCCGCCCCTGAAGAAACTGTTCAGATTTTATTCACCATGTCATTTGAATTTCAACAGCCTCTGCTGTGGTGACAAATCCTGTATGGCAGGTGGATAAGAGCTGGTTAGAAGCAACCAGATCCCTCGTTTGACTGGAAACAGTCCTCTCTCTCATTGGAAGTTTCCAGGCAGATTTCTCAGTGTCTCTCTCTGTTTGCGGAGCAGATGAGAGTGTGTTCTATATTTCTTTTGGGCTTGAGCTCCTGTCAGAGCTACATAAAGATCATCTGGATCAAAGCACGGGGCGATGACATACTGCACTTTTGGAAGATACAGGATGTTACAGAAAACCTTCAAAAAAACACCAAATATAGACCAACGCTTTGTCCAATAGATATTATAGCATCAGAATGAACAGGCCAAACTATATGGCTTGTACTTGGTGCAGGTTTGGTTTTGAATGACTGAACTTTTAACTCTGAGCTAATATTCCCAAGGGCTCTTTTCCACAACACACCCCATTCCCTTTCAGGCTCCCACCCTCCAACAAACACACACACTATGCGTGTGTAGTGAAAAAATGTGGGTTTGGCCATGTGCATGTGGTTTGTGTTAGCAGATCGCGGTTCGGGGGTGGAGGAGAGTGTGTAATGGGGGATTTCAAAATCCTCCATCCTCTGGATGGTTGCCATCCACCACCATCATTGACATGCCCTCCATGTTCACTGCAAAGTGTGCCTGTCTGCCCTCCATTTATTCTTGCTCTGCATATTTGAAAGTACAGTTACACAACATGCACTCTCAGAGGACTCATATTTAATGCTTAAATTAACACACGCCTTCCTTCAACTGCTGAAGGAGTCAGCTGCTGTAAACACTAGCTAGTAATGATGTAAATATTTTCAAGAAGGTTCAGAGGTCCAAAAGAACCCCCAAATATTATGACTCTAATATTGCCAACAGTGGGCATGGAATTATGGACATCGCTTGGCATCTTTCAAATATGCTGATTTGCTGCTCAAGAAACATTTCTTATTATTATCAATGCTGAAGACAGTTGTGCTGCTTAATATTTCTGTGGAAATCTTGATCCTTTTTCTTTGATGATTAGAACAGCATTTATTTGAAATAGAAATCTTTTGTAACATAAATATTTTTATATATTGAATGCATTTGAATTGTGTGTGTGTGTGTGTGTGTGTGTGTATATACACACACACACACACACACACTCAATTCAAATGCATTAAATTTTTAAATAAGTAATATTGATAATTTGATATAGTATTAGTGCTGCCAATCAATTGAAAGTAACTAAATCACATTTTTTTCTGAAATGAATTGCAATTAATTTAATGTAGAAACAACATACAGTATATTTTTAATACTTGTTTAATGGCATCTTTTTTAATGACTGAAAGTGAGTATCACTGATCTCTAGGAAATTGTTCTTTTTTTCCTAATAGCTTATTTAGCCTATAGCCATTCAACATTACATTATAATTGAGAGCTATCAATTTTAACATTTATTAGACTTTAAAAAATAACAACTTCTAATTTAAGTAAATTTAAAATAATCTTCACATAAACCCATTAGAATAAATGTCATACCTGTGCCCTTCAGCAAGTAGGAAATATACAGAAATTGAATAAAGTTATCAAACACTAAATTTAAAATTTAATATAGATGAACCCTTAAAGCTGCAAAAGTTATTGATTTCCTCTTTTTTCTTTTGTTCTTTGATGAACAGACATCACAGCAGCTGGATTATTAGGTTATTTGGCTGCTATTACTTTAAGAGCTGGCGCTGCTGAACGTGATGCAATCTGACACGCACGCTCATAGTTTCATTCACACTTTAATATGAAATGATACAGGCTACAGTGCACGCAATCGTATTTGTGCATGCAATTGAAGAGCATGCACTACGAGCACAGTATAGCGGCTGACAGGAAAATTAATTTAATTACTGACAAATGGCCTGACAGCCGGACAATAGCGAACTGAAGCTGCCTCGTCACCTGTACCGTTTCCGTGCTTGTTTGACTAGCGCATGGTCGAAATGGAGTGCATGTCTGAAAAGTCTCCTGTTTGATGTGTTTGTAAAGACATTCTGCTTCAAAATAAATGCAATTCATGTCAAGAAAAAAGAGACAGTGGTGGTTTCTCGCGCCGGGGCAGGATGCTCGGGTGAGCGCTGGCCCACTCTCGGCGGTCGCTTGGCGGGGCCTGGCCCTACTGGCCTTGCTGGGCCCCGGTTGGGGGGTGGGGGGCCCTTGGATCTCCGGGCCCAGGGCTCGGTCTGCCCTGGTGTGGTCGGCTGCCGGCGGAGCCTGCGGGCTTGCCGCCACGGCACCCTGGGGTGTCTACACTGTGGCTGTCGGATGTCCCACCTTCGGGCTCTCCTCTGCCCTTTTCTGGGTGGGGGCCGCAGTTGTCCCTGCGGTGGTTCCCCTGGGGGTCCCGTGCCCTGGGGGGCCTCCGGATGTTTGGGGCCTGGGTCTCTTCCATGCCTGCTTCATGCCTTGCGGGATGGGGCTGTTGTTCCCCACACACACACTATTAAACATTTACATGGAGGAACCTTATGAACACAAGCGCGCTCACACACACAGGTGTACACTCAAGCATTCACATTGGTGTAAAAACGGGTGCTCACAGACACACATTGTTCTGATCTGCTGTTGCTTCAAAACTTATTTTGTAATATTAGTTATGCGTGTTGCTCAATAACATTTAACATTTAGAATTTATTGTGATTCATACAGATGTTGGTTGTTGCTGCAGTTTCTCTGATGTTGTGTCTTCTGTTGTGTCTTCTGTTGTTTTCTCTTTTTGTCAGCAGGTATCGAAGCAAATTGTCTGGTTTTTTTTTTTTTTGTTTGTTTTTTCCTCTCTCTCTCTATCCCCCATTCTCTTTTTTTTCCTCTCTCTCTCTCCCCCTTCTCTGTTGACTTTATCCACAATTTTTTTTTTTTTTTTTTTTTTTTCTAATTCCTTTTTTTTTTTTTTTTTTTTTTTTTTATTATTATTATTTTTATTATTATCATTATAATTATTTTTTTATTATTATTATTATTATTATTATTATTATTATTATTATTATTATTTCTCTCTCTTGTTTTCTCTGTCCCCTGGTCTTGTCGGTCATAGTATGGTTAAATAAAAGGGTATATAAAATTTAATTAATTAATTAATAAAAAAAAATCATATAAAAAAAAAGAAAAAAAAAAGGCTGTGAATGATGATAGCATAACTACACATACGTACTGTCATGTGTTATCTGTGTTACTGACAGGCCAAAAAAAAAAAAAAAAAAAAAAAAAGAAAAAAGAGACAGAAGCAGCAGTTGTGAATGTGGCCAGCCTTAGCTCCGCCTCTGCATTTAAAGGGTTACTCCACCCCAAAATGAAACGCAAAGAAAATAAAGGAGGAGGAGACGAATTGTTGAATAAAGTCGTTATTTTTATTTTCTTTGCGTACAAAAAGTATTCTTGTCGCTTCATTACATTAAGATTGACCCATTGATGGCAGATGGACTATTCTGATGATGTCTTTCATACTTTTCTTGGCCTTGACACTGTTATTTACTTGTCAGTCAATTGGATAGTCACAAGCCTCCCGGTTTTTAATCCAAAATATCTTAAATTGTGTTCCGAAGACGAACGAAGCTTTCACGGGTTTGGAACGACATGGGGGTAAGTGATTAATGACAACATTTTCATTTTGGGGTGGAGTAACCCTTTAAATATTTTTAACGCCGTTAAACTTCAAAAATGAATCGCCTGCCTTAACACGCTAATTTTGACAGCACTAATATAAATATACTTTTAAAATATGTACAAACTCATTTAGGGAACTGTTAAACATTTAATTTATTTTATAAATTTATATTTTAAACCATCTGCTATTAGATATTAAGTTTTTCGTTTTAATGATTTAACTTTACATATGTGATCTTCTGTGCTTTAATTTGTAATATTAATATGAATATATATGAGCAGCAGAAACAGGATTTTTTTCTTATATAACTGTAACTGATACAATGGGTGCAAAAAGCAAATGGGAGTTGAAGAGCATATCAGAATAACCACAGCAAACACAAAATATTATTATTACTATTATTACAACTTCTTGTGGGCTGTCACTTAATTTTAACACACAACAGGAATGTATACTCGTGCTGAACAATTGGAAAACGCTTCATCTGTATTAGTTTCATCAAGTGGTTGGGCCTAAATCTGCCATGACAGAATGTGTAAATTATGCCTGTGCTTACAGTAGAATTATGATAGCTTAGTTACAGACTCCACATACAGAACCAGAACCCATGAGAACAATCTCTCAGTTTCCAGACAGTAAACTAAACCTGCTATTAATGCTGCTCCAGTTTCACAGCCGCTGACAGCTGTAGCGGAGAAGATGGTGTGTGGCGTAGTGAAGCAGGGGTCTGGTTGTGACCTATGCAGGTGGATCAGATGTTCTAGGGGTCATGTAGAAGAGAGGCTGGCCTTTACCCCACTTCTACCCTGCCCATCATCAATGATTAATGAGCCCTGAAACAAGACGCCCCAATGAGCTTTGGGACTTATTAATTATGGAGTCGGGTGTATTCATTTGCTTCGCTCAGATCGCTGTTTCCCAGATGCATCTTCCATCCATTAGAGCAGGCCTGTTAACCAAACGATCCTCGTCATCTTTAATAGAATCTGCATGTTAGAGTGGTGATTCTGCCACGGTAGCTCAATAGAACAGAGCTGTCGGAGATGGATAAAGATCTAGCTGGAAATTTAATGGCACTTCAAGCTTATGCTGTGAAATATGGAGGCCCAGAAGAGTGTCGTGCAGCCTTCTGTCTCTATACAATCTCCAGATGTGTAGAAGACTGCTGGAGATGTATGGCTTCATTAAACAGAGTGGCTGTGCAGAAGTGGATCTTGGGGACAAACAGAGTGCTAAAACAGTTCAATGCCAAACCTCCCGCGCATCCTGCCAAGTCTCCATGTTATTATGGGCCCTGTTAGCCACATTCAAACCTTACAACAAATCCTCACTGGGATAAAAGTGTTCCTACAACAGGGAATGTAAAAAAGTTAAATATAAAGAATAAGCAAACATCATAATTAGACAAACCACAAATGAAATTCTTTGTAAAAGAGCTAAGAATGTATTTAAAAGAACGTTTTTCTATTTTAATAAGTTTTAAAATGTAATTTATTCCTGTGATGGCAAAGCCTAATTTTAAGCAGCCATTATTCAAATCTGTGTCAGTTTTTTTTTTTTTTTTTTTCAGGACTCTTTAATGTATAGAAAGTTCAAAAGAACATTTAAAATAGAATATTTTGTAACATTATAAAGGCTTTACTGTAACTGTAACAAATGCATCCTGGATGAACAAAAGTTTTAATTCCTTTAAAAAAAAAATCTGCCCCCAAACTTGAACAGCAGTATATACAGTATATACTGTATTTTTGGGGTGAACTATCACTTTAAATTATCACTGGTTCAGAAGATAGTCAAGGAAACATACAGAAAGTAACTGAAACTCTATAGCCACTGTAAAGGTGACTCCACAGGCGCGAGTATTGTCTTTCTACCTCTGAGAAGATACTGGCTCTAGTGATGCGTGAAACAAAATCATCAATAAATTACATCTCCGGCAGCCTAATTTTTCTCAGGAAGCGTGGGAATTCTCCTCTTGAGCGTTCACATAAAAATGCACACACACAGAGCAGCCAGCAAGATGTGTAGACAAGTGAGATAAAGTGATTAGTTCCAAGCACCGAGCCCTGATGAATCCCCGATATCTAGTCGCGTGCTTTTAAAATCTGGCTGCAGTGGGAGTAAAAAAATTAATTAAAAAAAGATGAAGAGAAACACACCCAGTGAGCTCTAAACTTTTACAAAATGACTTTACACTGTACGATCTCACCCAGACACACACACACACACATACTTCTACACGCGCTGGGATTGCAATGTCCAGATGGAACTGCAGCTGTCAGGACTCTAGGGTTTGGCAGCTCAATGAATGCTCTGTTGTGAAACTAGTATTATGGGAAGGCATCAAAACAAAGCAATTGTCGAGATATACAAACAAGCGAGCCACCAGCCCACTAGGGGTCGGGTCAGGGGAGTGAGCTTTGGATGGAAAATGGCATTCTTTCATATGTATCTGGTTTCACATTTAGATCATGGCCGGTTTGTTTTGGCTCTCTCCTGCTGGAATTCTTTCTAGGCCTAAGGACTATAGACAGTTTTCTCTGGACAGGCAAATCCCTCAGTGAGAGACATGGCTGTACTGTCCTCCTCCATCCTCAGTGAAAGAGATAAGCAGGACAAGGGAATGTGGAAAATAAGGCAATCATTCTGTATATGATACTGTATGTTATTTTTGTGAAACTTAAAAAATGAAGACAAAAGTTTGCATGGCTATTGTGGAGTTGAACTCATTTATTGTCTAATTTAAATTAACTCAACTTAAAATGTCAATTTTAACAATTACCAATGGATTTCTATTTTTAAAAAAATCTGCTCTTTTGAACTTTCTATTTATCAGAATCCTGAAAATGTATCATGGATTCCACAAAAATATTAAGCAACACAGTTAATGATTAATGACAGTTAATGGCTGCTTTTAATACAGCAGTTTACAGTATATTACAATATAAAATAATTATTTTAAATTGTAATAATATGTCTGTGTTTACTGTATTTTTCTTGACAGGAGTCTTGAAGAGCATAAGAGACTACATTCAAACGTGAAAAAAATCTTATTGACCTAAAACTTTTGAATGGTAGTGTTTTTGGATGAAATAACTATACAAATGGTTACAGTATTATGTACTTCATCTTGTGTTTTCAGAATGAGAATACAAAGTGTTAGTTGTCTGACAGTACTGACAGCCTCACATGAATATTCATCACACACTCATGAGACAAACAAGGCTCATAAGATATCTTAAAATGCCACTCACAGGTCATAAGTGTGTGAATAGGGTAACAGTCAACTAACTGATCATTTTAAGTACAGGAATAAACACATATCCTGATATAAGACAGTAAGTTAGTCAACATTACAACAAAATCAACAACAGTGTAAATTATACTGGTATCCATCTAGATATCCAGATGTGTGTGTGTGTGTGTGTGCATATATATACACACACACACACACACACACACATGGACGTGATAGCATTTTAAAGGTGCTGACTTACAAATAAGAGTTAAAAACTTGCAAGAGGCATTGAATCCATGGTCCTTCTGAGAACTTTTATATGGATTTCTTTTGGTGTTCATGAATGTTTAAAAACTGAAATTCAAACACTTGTTTTAAAAGCTTCCCATAAAACATCTACCAGTTGTGTATTTATTTATTTTTTACCTCATTTCTGACAGTTTGATCCAGATTGAGGTTGGCAGGTAACTGGTGCATGAAAAGAGCAGGGAGCACAGACGTAAAGAGAACGGGAAAAGAAGACCGGCAAATAACAGGCACAAGAGGGAGTCACCCACCCTCTGGCAGTTTATAAACTCTGTGTCCCCATTTTATCTCACCATCATTATGATCTGCCAATGTTTAATCACTTCTCATTGAAGCAAGATCAACTGTGATGTTTCCCTTCTCCCCTCTTAGCTAATCCTCAGACCTCTGACCTTTTTTTTTTATCCACGTTCTTTGTCTCAGCAATTCTCACTCACTGCTCATCCTCTCCTCCAGCTCAGCCCTCCTAATCCCAAACTTTATTCTGATACAGAGACAAATGGGCTTCTAATACCTCATAGTCCTACACACAGCTCCATAAACACATCAGCTAGGCCTTCCCAATAAAGTGGTGACGGTCAAAGTCACGCCACTCTAGTAAAATTAGGCTCTAAATGAGGTGGTCCATGTTTGAGACCTTCATCCAGACTTCCTCAAGATGTTTCAACAAGACAAACGAGGAATGCACCATAGATTATTTTAAATCTTGGCCTGGGACTGAGGGATGTTGTTTTTGTCTTTCTCTGTTATTGTACAGTTGGGGCTGTAATTGCCCTGTGACAGACCCCAGATCTTCAGTGTTGGGAATGTTCAATTGACTGCTTCTTAAAGAGTGAGGTCGGACCACACACTTGGAGAAGATTAAATATTTGTGGCGTCTTTATGTCTCATAGGGTGAGTTAAGTGTCCTAGATTCCCAGTCATATCTTTTGAGAGTTTTGAAGCAGAAGAGACCCCCTTGTATTATGATTGAAAGCTTCATATTCGTCAGCTTAATGTCTTTTCTGTAGAAACACATTTTCTTCCCAAGTGTTCTGTGTGAGTGAGCAGAGACGACCAGATGTGCATGTTTTACAATCACATTATTCTGAGTGAGCAGAGACGACCAGATGTGCATGTTTTACAATCACATTATTCCCTTACCTATTTTGATGGGGTCATTATCTGAGATGGCCGGTAAGGGTCCCGTTGGTGAGGGGGATGAGACGGGCCCGGGAGGAGGTTTGTCACTGTCTTGTGGGCGGCTCTTGGAGGTTTCAATGCCTTTGACTCTCCTAGCATGACGGTTCCCCTTGTAGTGGGCTTCTGCCTGACTCTGAAACAAACACAGATAATGCTGCTTAAACATTTTATAAACGCAACTTTCAAAATCCACAATAGGCTGCACTCAAACAAAACAGGTAAAGTTACAAAGTTTTTAAAGCTCAGGACACAGGCCATATTTGACATCTTGTACTGGATGTCCTGTCCAGGAGACATAAAATGGGCTTATACCTACATTGTCCCTGGATATTGATGCCACATTTCCTGTGACTGACACTGTTTCTGTGTCTGCTTTTAGATGTGTCTAATAATGTAAAGACCCCAAAACAACAAACAAATAAACTTAAAATAAGTGATATTTAATTTGTATATAAAATAGTTGAGATAATATAGATGAGGTCATTCAGCACTGTCATCAACACAACTGATCATGAAACCATACTAATATAATATATTATAACAATAATTAAATAATAAAATCAACAATAATTATTTACAATATTTTGTAATTTTTTAATACAATTGTATTGTCAATAATAAATGTATAATTTTTTGTTATTATTATTCAGAAAAATTACATATAACCATTATTCATGACACAATGTGTATTCTGGCTATAAATAACTTAAAAAAGATAATAATAATAATATAAAATAATTATTATTATTTAACTTGTATTTGTAATTTTTAAGTTATTTTAATATTATTATTTTTTAAAACATTTAAAAATTTATTTAATTTTTGAAATAAATGGTTTATTTAAATACAGTTATTTAAAAAAAATTAAAAATACATATTTCTTGTAGTTTTTAAAAAATTCTTGAAAATGCACTTACACAGTTGTTATAAATGCAATCAAATATTTAGTATTTATTAGTGCTGTCAAACGATTAATCGCATCCAAAATAAAGGGTTTTGTTTACATTATGTATGTATATGTACTGTGTATATTTATTATGTATATATAAATACACACGCATGCATGTATATATTTCAGAAACATTTTATGTTTATATATTAAATATATTTATTTATAATATAAATCATATGAATATAAATATAGACATGTAAATACATGTAAATATTTTCAAAATATATACTGTATGTGTGTGTATTTATATATACATAATAAATATACAAAGTACACGCATATATATTATGCAAACAAAAACTAAAAATCATTTGACAGAACTAGTATTTATATAAGTATTTATACCATTACCCATGACAACTAATATGTATTCTGATTTAATATAATTTAATAATGATAATACTAAGAATATAAAAAATTAATAATAATTTATATTGATTTACATCAATTATATCATAACTTTAAGTTAAGTTATAATTTTAAGTTAATATAAGTTTTTTAAATACTCATTATTATTATTATTTATATATAACAATAATTCTAATAATAATAATGTATAATTAAAATGACAAAATCAGTTATATGATTAGATATTACAATAAATGTGAGGTCTGCTTCTATGATTTTACTATTAACATTGTGTTTGAATGAGTCCAGATGAAGAGACGCAACTGAAAATGCAACCATTGTTAAGCAAAATGATAAATTTAGCCGTCTTAGAGGTCAGTGCATAAACAGCACAAAACCAAAGGAAACACAAAACACTTGACTATTGTGAAAGCTCTAATCTGCATAAACAATTCCACATCTCTGATGTGGCACAATCTGTCCACTCATCGATCATCGAGCTGACTTGACCTCTGGCAGGAACACATTAAGAGATATTTCCAGAAACGTTGACACAGGAGCTGTCGCCTATAGTCTGCATCCTCGTTACGGGGGAGCGGAGCCGCCACGCAGCACAACGCGTATCTGACGTGCCTCTCAGCAGCACGCTTCAAACAGATCACCTAGCAGCGGCCTCCCAAAACAGCGATGGCTTCAGAATGCATCCCATCAAGACAAACATGATGATTATTAACTGGTAGGATTATCTGTTGTGTGAAACCGAGAATGAGTTGACAACAGTTGCTGCAGACACTGGGAGCAGGACCAAGAGACTCATATCAGAGTGTCATCCAGGGCTCAGACGCTCACAACATTAGAAGAGGCGTGGAACCCCCGCAGAGACTCATGGGAACAGAAGAGATTAAGACAGCTAGGACAGGCCCTCAGAGATATTTAGAGTACACTTGCAGTGAGGGAATGGCATTAGGTTGGCCATTCCTGTCTGTTGTGGCAGGTTGTGGGCTGTAATTGGTGATGACAGAGCCTTATATAGCTGGTGGTCTGTAATCGAAGCCTTCAGGGGTTTGAAGGAATTGCCTGTCTGAAGCACACAGGAAACTGAGAAGGATGTGGGAAAGAGGCACTAAAAGCACAGATCTCTGGGATTAAGGAGGAAAGAGGAGAAGATAGCCATGTGGCTCTGGCAGGAACCAGCAGAAAGCTCAGTGGATATGGGGCTAAAGCACAGGTGCAGACAGAGATCACACAGACATGTAAAACTGATCAGACTTGCAATAGAGTGAAGAAAAAAAATGCAGAAAAAATTAACTTCCCCATCCAAGAACAAATGAGAAACACAGTTCATGCCATTGCCATGTGCAAGGAACAGACTCAGTCTGGGGCGGTAATCACAACCATGAGTTACAGAGATGTCAATACTGGAGATTCCAAATATATATATATTTATTTTTATATTTTTAACAGTCTGTGACTAGGAATGAGAATTGTAAAGAATTTAACTCTTTTGGTTCTGGTTCCAATTCTTCTTAATGTTTCCAGTTCTACGAATGATTCTTTCAGTACTGTACTTATAAGAGCTAAATATATGTTGTTGTTTTTTTTAATCATTGCATAGATATATATTTTTTTTAATTCTTGAAAAATGCATTTACACTGGTGTTATAAATGCAATCAAATAATTAGCTTTACCTGCACTGTATATTACACAAAAATACTAAACAAACAATACTTGTTGTAACATTGCGAAAAAAACTAAACAAAAAAACACTTGATAAATAAAAAAACACTACTAACAAAACAAATCGTGTGCATCTTTAGAAAATACTTCTTACAGTTAGTTGCAAGCTGTATTTGTTTGACTGACAAAAAAAGAAACTTCTCATTAAAATAATTTGTCTGGGAATCAGTCTACACTATACACCATGTTTTTTAATTTATTGAAAAAGAACAACTTCATAGGAATCATTTGTTCATGAGTCAAATACAGTGGTTGCACTGCAAGTTTTTGATTTACTTTGAAGAAGTGTTTTGTTTGGGAATCAGACTATATTGGTTGCACTGGCTGTTTTTTGATTCCCTAAAAACAACAGGCTCATAATAGTCATTATTTAAAGGTGCAATAGGTGATTGTCTTCAGAAACATTTTTTTTGTTATGCTGGTTGAAAGTCTCTTCACATCCCGATAGTAATCATTAATTTAAGTGGTCTAAATGTATTTTTATATGTATTTTAAATTTATGTTTACATGTATTTATATATTCTGTGGAAGGCGTAGGACCAAGAAATGTTCGTCCAATCAAAATGCTCTTTCCGAGCATTTTTATTGACTTTCCTTCCTGCCTGTCAACATTTGTATTTGCATACCTCTGCGCACCCGCTTCACGCAGACAGGATATGTCATCAGCGCGTTCGTGTACACTATGTAGACAGAGCGAGAATGGCAGGCAAACATCAACAACCTGATCTTCCTTCCTGGTATTGTAATACTTTTACTAACTGTGCTATAAAATTTTCTCACCGATGAATGACACATGATGCAGCAATGTTGTCTCTGGTCATCTGGTCTGTGTGTGAGTTCATGCGTTCAGGGGCGTGGCTTGGACGGCAATTTGCAGGGAGGGTGGGACGTACGCTTTCAGTGCTATCAGGCTAAAGTTAGCATTTTCCAAGATCTCCTACTGCACCTTTAAGGAGTCTCACTGGTTGCACAGCATATTTTTTGATTCACTACAAAGAAAAGGTTCATAGGAGTTGTTTACTGAGCAATCAGATTACACTGTTCATGCAGTCTATTTCATGCTGTAAATTCAGTAATGCTGTTGTGTCACCACTGAATAGCAGTACAGTTCTCTGTCTGAGTATTTTAGTACAGTGGTGCTTCAACACTGGTGGAAGAATTCATGTTTGAGAACCGTTCATGGAATTGAGTGTCGTTTGTTTCCAGTAAAAATGTTTGTGACAGCCTGTCTGATAAAATGACACTACCAGCCAAGCTCTTTTGGCCAGTTCTTAACTCTAATTCAATAAGATAAGCAGACCAGTTTTAGCAATACGAACCCAATTTTCACATTTGAACTCTTTGAACCCACATACAGAATCCGTTCATTGAAATTCTCAGTGAATGCTTTCTTAATGAATCGACTTACAAGAGAGGGCATACATTATGAGTGAAGCCATTAGATATGAATGCAAATCAAGTACCAAGCCAAATCCATGATGTGCCAATGAGAATGAAGTGCTCGTATGAATGCAGCGCTATCTATAGAATAAGGAAATGAGGAAAGTTCTCGTCCAGATGGCACAGGGTTGACAGATGAGTTGGTTTTGAGAGCACAAAAAAAAAAAAAACTTTAAGCACAATGATGGAAAAACATGGAGCACAAAGAACTTTTCCAAGGACAAATTAGGACACAGATTGTCTTTGCCTCATCGAACCACAGGTGAACAGTATGTAATGCAACATATGCCAACAAAAATACAATTACAACAAAAAAAATGGGAAAGGGCTGCAAAAGGAGTATTGACAGCTGTGGCTATTCCCGAAGCTCAACACGCACATGGAAGGTTAATTTGCCCTAGTGATGGAAAACCAGTCAGCGAATGACGGAAATTGTACGAAAACGGTGGGCCACTGCAGCTCTGGCAGGGGGAGGGATGCGCAGTCAACCCTGTCCTGCAGCAACAGTGACACAATATGGTGACATCACTTCTGCAGCGCGGCAAGGTTATGCCTCCATCTTGCGCTAGAGTGAAAGGGACAGAGGGACACTGGCAGCACAGCATAACACAACTCTGAGCTCCTAGTGATGAATGCATCAGATAACACGCTGGCAGCCAATAGTCTGCTTTTTCCACTACAAATGTGCTCAGTTATCGGCACTGGGGGTTAGGAATCTATGAATCCATAATGGAGCGTGAAATGATGATGGGAAGGAGGCGAGGGAATAGATATTTTCAAGGAACAAAAGCATTGCTTTATTCAGCATATAGTAGAGGAACAAAATGTAGACTCAATTGCTCTGTGTAACCATTTAATGAAAGATGGCATTATATAATTTAATCTTTTAACGTAGTTGAATCATTTCCAGTGCAACAATGCATGAAAGACGCAGCACAATGTCTAATACAACATCAGAACTCGCAATTCTTTGATGTCTTTTCTTTTGATCTCTCTGTCTTTCGCTCACTGCTGATTGGACAACATGAACATTTGGTGCCTGAGAACTTTAAAAATAAACGAGAGTTAAAATTTTTAGGACATTGATCAAAGAATGTGTGAGTGTGTATGTGGGATGATGAGTGATGAGTTTCCACAGATAAAGTACATTAAAAAAAATACATTTTTACAATGTTGTGAGAACTATATATATATAGAAAGAGATAAAAATGTTTATTCTAATACACAATGTGGCGATTAATCTAATTAAATGCAAAATAATAAAATTTCACATCAAATCGTACCCCCTAAAGATAATTAAAAAAATTGTTATATAAATAAATACACATACATTACAAAAATAGTATTTAAATATATATATATTTAGATATATTTATTGCAGTTCAGAAGTGGCATGAATGGATTCACCCTGCAAATGACCCTTTGCAGGGAGTTTTATTGACAGGCGATCTGACCGACCATAAACATAAGGCGGTTATCGGTACAAGACCGCGGGCACCAGATGAGTCCTCTGCACAATTTGACATTGTTGCAGCCTAGATTTAAACTGCTGGTTTCGTCTGGCCAGAGGACAATGGAATACTATTTAGACACACTATTTCCTTGTTTAATACTGTAAAGCTGCTTTGACACAGTCTTTATTGTAAAAAGCGCTATATAAATAATGGTGACTTGACTTGACTTGATAATGCAAAATCTGCCATTTTTGTCCAAAAAAACAAACCAGACAGGAAGAGTAGATTAACGTTGGTGGACTTTAACACAAAAAAGGTGTTTATTGATGTCTTTCTGCAGTTGAAACAAGATTCCTTCTCATGTTCATTCATGTTTATTTCATGCTATGATTAATAAAGAGGAAGAGATGATCGGTTCACATGCTGCTTGAACTGGACTTTGTTTCATACCTAAAGTAATCTGCTCTGTCTTGTCTGTCGGCACGTTGTCAGTGTCCTTTTTGCTCTTTGATGTATTTTTTACTGCGTAAGAACATGATGTGTGGCTTGAGAATGGCATGGCATGTCAGACATAGCAACAGTAATGAAAGGAGGTGGGTCTTTGTGAAGGGTCAGTTACAATTGCATAAATAATGCCATAAGATTAATGGGTCTTAAATGGGCATTTAAGGAATAGTTCCCCCGAAAAATGTAAATTCTGTCATCATTTACACACATGACTTTCTTTCTTCTGTCGAACAAAACAGAAAATAATTTGAGAAATGTCTTTGTGTTTTGTTTTTGTTCATACAATGGAAGTCGATGGTGACCAAAACAGTTTGGTAATCAATATTCTTCAAAAATATCTTGTGTTTTCCGCAAAAGAAAGTAAATCTTACATATTTAAAGCGACATGAGATTCTAATGATTAAATGATGACAAAATTTCAACTGAACAAACAAACGAATAAAGAGAAAGAAAAATCAGCCCCCATATTCCACCCCTTTCATGGAAAGTGCTACGTGCTTAAATTTATGTATCGTTAAATGCAATGATGGCAAGCAGGGAGGCATTGTAAAAACGGGTGTTGAAAGAATACAAATATCTTTTACAAACCAGGACAGCTGCAGGTGTCAGAGATGTCCAATCAGCAGTCATGCGCTTAAGGTTTATTGAACAACATGCAGTATTATTTACAAGCACGCTTGTATATGTGTCAAACTCGTTTGACTTAAGGGTCATGAACTGGGTTGTAAACTAAAGGCATCTTTGGATGGCACTTTGGGATGTGGAATTTATAGTTGAACTAACAACTGTCTAGGATATTTACTGTGAACCAATACAAAGCAACATTAGATGACGAAAATAACTGTAGTACAAAACTTCAATATTATCTTCACCTCCCTTGAACTAACTACAACTCTTAAATCCAATTATTTCACAGAATTGCTGAGTTGTCTCAAATTCTGTCCCCGTAAATCATTAAAAGCGAGCTGGGCTAACAGCTAATTTCGCAGGTCGCCACAAGCAGGCTTGGCCTCACCATCTTCTCCCTGTCTTTCATTGTCTGTGGCTGTGGTTTAAAGAAGGCCTTACATCTGCTCGACTGGAGGGCCGAGATTACAGGCTCACACCAAGAAAGCCACTTTCTGCCCATGATTACAGTTCTCGTCCGTAAAAATAGTGCAGGCTAGTGGGGCACTCCCAGGTCCTGCACCGTTACTAATCTCAGACATGTCACAATGTCTACCACAGCTGCAACTGAATTCAGCCCAGAATATTTCAGGCTAAAGTTTCTCCCCCAACAAGCATAGGAGCAATTTGGTGCATAAACAACTAACATAATTGCTTTCATTGCTGCATGAGGAATATTGGAACATCAAAATGTGAGATTCGGATCTTGAAAATAAATGACTGTGGCAAGTCTGAAATGGAAAAGTTGGAAGTTGTTTTCATAGGAAGTTCTTACTTGTTGAAATAATATCTTAATAATTAAGAATTTATGTTGAGAGAGATTTTCTTAAAACTTGTTTTAATCGTCGAAAGAAAAAAAAAACACTTGACCACCCTGACGTGCTTTGCGGATACAGTACTTCAAAGAGGATTTGCCGTTGGCTATTTCCAGACTAGAAAGCAGTGTGCGCAAAATATCTCAGCAGTATAAACACAACGCTCATATTACATAATCTCACTCGAAGAACGCTATATACCATTTCATGTCTTCAATAAAGCAAGCTATTTGAGTAAGACACCAAACATGTATGAAGTTAAAAGGTCCAATATCAGATACCTTACCTCCGAGTTGAAACGGATCTGGCAGACATTACAGGAAATGATTGGCCGTTTGGTCTTCACCAGTGGGACTCCAAAGGTGTGGTTGATCACTGCCTTCTGAACAGGATCCATCTGAATACAGAACAGGAGAAAGAGAAAGAGGGAAAGGGAAAGGGAAAGGGAAAAGAGAAAGGACGTGTGAAACTAAAGTCTGGTCCGATTCCCATTAGACAGACAAGGTCATTAATCATGTTGATGGAAAGGTTTAGGTGGCAGTACAGTGGCAGCAGAACATGGCTAAGGGCAGCCATATAAGAGTCAGGACACCTATGAGATCAAGTCAGGGTGAGCAGCGAATCTCCATCTCCTGCACAAATGTTGTCCGGCCCTGTATTCAGTTACAAAATATCAATGGCTTAGCTAATAAATGAAGACAACCTAATTACTCACTTACCTTTAAGGAGGTCATACTACACTAAATCATTTCTAAACAAACATAAACTAACTAAATAAGAAAGCATTCCTAGAGTCTACAGGATATAGGCCTAAAAGCATGAAATTATATTATTATATCTATCTGTCTATATTATCTATATTATTATATATCTATCTGTCTGTCTGTCTGTCTTTATTCATTTGTTATTTAATAATTATTTGTTCTTAATATTATTATTAATTAAATGCATTATTTAAATAATTGTTTAAACCACACACATTATATTTATGTACATAACAAAAAATAATACATATTTATGTATATAATTAATATTTATGAATATAATATGTATGTATATATATATATATATATATATATATATATATATATATATATATATATATGGAATATAACTAAATAAAATTTAAAATATAGTTAAATTCTAATTAACTCAAATATTACAAATATATTGGTAACACTATACAATGAGGTCTCTTTACAGTATTTTAATACTAGTTAACAAATGTTAGCTCAGGTCTATTAAACATAAAACTTTTGATTTTAATAATGTATATTTATTCATGTTTTTAAATAATATACTATTAAAATAATATTATATTATATTAAATTAATATAAACTATTAAATATATTATTTAAACAATTATTTACACACATAATATTTATGTACATAATACACACACACACACACATTATTCCTTCAATTGTTTCTGTTAGATCAGTGTCCACCATGGAACAGTTGAGATTTTAAAATAAATTTAACTAGTCATCCTAAGTACCACATCCAATCGTGCCAATGGCTAAGCCTCTGTTTATGACCAGCTTAATGCACAAAGCCTGATGGTTGCAGTCCAAAAATCTTTTGGCCTTGTGGTCTGCATTCAATGCTTTATTGTCATATGATTCCTACCATTATGCCTGATATAGTTTAATTTGATTTGAACATTTTGACTTGACATTTGATGTAGTTCATCTTCATACTGTACATTTACAACAAATTCATCAACACTGTCTTTTTGGCAAACTTGATTTTATTCTTTGTTTTTTATTTATTTATTTATTTTGTTGTTACTAATGAAGTGGAAAGTGATACCGTACATCTAGTTACAGAAAGAAAATGTTTAACCTTTCAAAACATCTATAATGGTTGTTTTTCATTCCAACTTCTAAGAACAATAGTCTAAGACGGGCCAGTTTGGAACATCTTCTCTTGGCTGGGAAAGACGGGGAGAGGCTGAAATGAATATTCTCTTAGTCAAACAAAAACATTTTGAAAATCTGCAAACGGATCGTATCCAAGCAACCCCCTCTACTAGAAGCAAACATGCAGAGAGCCGAGATGTGGTTCAGGGTGACAGCGCACACCATTTGTGGGTTAGCAGGCCTTGCACCGGACTTCCTCAGATTTTTGCCTCTTATCTCTTTTGACACAGGCCTGGAACTCGTTTCTGCCGTATCCGTGGAGGGCCCTGATGCTGTTGTGCATGTGCAAAGTCCACACTACATCAGTCAGACAGGCACTGGATTAGCCACAATGATGTTGTTCTATGGCTTTGCCTTCATGAATCTCCAGAGGATTAAGTGAAGCTGGCAGTTAGCTGGGTAATCAGAACACCTCCAGCTAGAACACATCAATAGATACAACTGTCAGTACTAACAGCCTCGGCGAGGAAACGGATGAGGGAGGGGCTCCGACGAGCTCTACGGGAAAAAATCAAAGGCCTCTCATAAGAAAAAGATTACTTTTAAAGGCTCATGTCTTTTTTTAAAGTCTACTGGCTGCTTTTCAACTCAGAACACCCTTCTAATCAAGATTTAATAACATACAGAAGTTAACATGCATCTATAGACCAAAATTCTGGGAGTTGGTCCATCATGCTTCACGTCGTTAAGTAAAAATAGCACTGCATTGAAGTGGTCTTCTGCTGGTGGTGATTTACTCCTCCGACTTTCTCAGAAAAGAGAGACATCTTAGCTCATGACTATACCAACTAATTTCCTTCAACACAAAATTATGTTATGATACAGCTTATGAGGATGCTTCAAGAATCTAACTATAGAAACCACCAAACCACAGCTGAAAGATGCTTTAAAGGCATAGCTCACCCGAAAATGTGTATTTGGTCATCATTTATTCATCCTCATGTCGTTCTAAAGCTACATCACTTTCTTTCTTTTGCAGAACAAAAGATATTCTGAAGGACATACAATGTAAGTCAGTTGGATCTAAAACAACACCGGACTTCACCGACACCGGAGATTATTTTTAGGCCACTATATCACTTTATCACTTTAAAGGCCAGTATGTGAAACATTGCTGGTTTTATCAAAGCCTCTCTAACATGCTGTTTTATGGTATTGGCAGACACTGCATCTATACTAATTATCAACGCGAGCAATTAACAGCGCCTGTTACATTTATCCATTTGGCAAGCACAGTGTCTGTCATATGACCTCCTGATGCTCCCTCTGGAAAACCACATCCCACAAACTGATAACTGTTCAAAAATAGCCAGATTCTTCTCATTATAAAAGCACAGACCTTTAAATGACCCTTTAAAAGGAAAGTTTATGTAAAATTTTAAATTCTGCCATCATTTACTCAGCCTTATATCATTCCAAACCTTTTTGACTTTCTTTCTTCTGTGAAACATACTGTAAATAGTCATTAATTTTATACAGTAAAAAGTCAGTGGGGTCCCATGTTGTTTTGGACAAAAGCTGTCATTGACTCTTCAACAGGTACACATTTGTACCTGAAAAGTCCATATCAGTACCTTAAAGGTACATATAGTACCTAAAGTGTATCTAAAATGAATAAAAGCGCTCCTTTTGAAAAGGTACTGCCACATTTACAGAGTGTATGGACATAAACACATGAAACATTTGTTAAAATCTATTTTGCGTTCTGCCATACAAAGTCATACAGGTTTGAAACAGCATAAAGGTGAACAAACAATTGTGGATGAACTATCCTTTTAAAGGAAATATGCCCGTAAAGTATTATAATGTATTTAAATTTGGATTTAAAAAAATGGTCTACTTTAATTCACAAGAGTCTCCCTTTACACTTTCAGTACAAGATCCCATGTCAGTTAATACAAACCATGGAGTGTTTCAGCCTGCCGAACACCACAAGCCCAAAATGCACCGCATTCAAATACAGAAGAAGGTGCAATGCCAGATAAGACATCCCACAAAGCTAACAAACGCTGTTCGGTGTCCAGCGCTTTACACCGAGAAAAGAACTCCGCTTTGTTATGTCTCTGCCTGAGCTATAGCCGGAGGGCACTCACCTTCTTATCCTCAGAAGCGCTTGGATCTCGCAGCTGCATTGGATCCTCCATGAGGGAGCTTGTGTTTGTGTGTGGGAGGGTGTGTGTGAGAGTGTCACTCATCCAGAAGGGATCCTAGCTGTCCCACCACACCACCTGATTCTCCCACATTCACATGCTTCTGTGCCCCCTTCTGGGGACGTCAGCGCACGATTCTTGTGTTTACAGGTCCACGATATGATTAATTGTTGTCTCTCTTCCTAGTTTTACTTCTTCTTTTCCACAGTCAGTCGTCACTCTTGCCGTTATGGTTTGGTTTCTCGTTCTCCGTTGCTTAATCTCATCCACCTTCCTTCCATTCCTCCTTCCATCCTTCCTGACATTTCACAGCAAGCCAAGACTACGTTCCTGGTTGGATGCTCTCTCTTCATTTTCCTCTCCCTCTTACTTGCTTTTCTTTCCTTTCCTTCCCATTTTTTTTTTTACTCCAATAATAAATTCTGTCGTCCTTTCCTGTGCTCTCTTTCAGTGATCTCCTTCCTCTTTCTGTTCCACATGCTCACTCGCTGACTGCTTATTTTGCCCAGATGCACTAAGAATGTCATGCACTCCCTCTGTTTTTTTTCCCTTTCTCACTCCCCAAATCACCCTCCACTCCCTCATTCTATCAAAAGCACAAGCTGCAGAATTCAACCCTCCTCCGGCTCCCCCGTCATGACGATCCTCTCGCTCTTTCCACATACCTCTGTAACACATGTGGAACCAATACAGCGGTGACCCTGGCTAAATTAATAAAACTACTAAAAATATTTGAACTCGTAATGCCTTGTGATTGATATCGTCCAGCTATTAAGGTCGAAAATTACAGTTTTTCGAGGAGGTCATCAGAGGTAAGGTGCATGCAGCCAAAAGGTTTCAACTCCAAAAATCCATGTGGAGTTGCATTACTCAGTGAGGAAAATTGGCAAGCTGTGCACATAAACGTCGCCTTTTGCGAGTGAAAGAAAGCGAGGCTTTACTCGAAGGAGGCTGCAGGGTAGATGCAACAAGTTGGCGCACGAGACCCCCAATTTAACGCCTCTGAAATTCCTGATTCTGCAGAATAAGCGAGTGTCTGAGAGAGGTTTTCTGCTCTTCCATGCCACAACCAGCTGCTTGGTATAAATTATTCAGGTGCCTCAGTGCCTACAGGCGCATTGACTCAGACAGGCAGGTACAAGCCAAATCACATTAAAGGCAAATTACAGCTGAATTGTAGAGGAATGGAAGATTGTGGTCCACCCCGGCTCTATCTACAACTGATCAAAAGCATCTGATATTAGTGAAACTTACAAAGCAAAATAATTATTTGGCCAAACCCCCACATTTTTGAAAAATACCTTGAACTAGATTACAGCTTCAAGTCTGTTTGATCAGGCCATTGCATTCCAACATGAATGCGATTCCAGACGGAACAACTTGAGCACAGCTGACGTATCGTATGTGTACAAGCAGTACTGGGGAAGCTACTTTGAAACTAATTTAGAGATTTTAAAAAGTTCTTGTTTATAACAAACCACAAACAAGAAGTTGTAAAAACTAGCTACACTAAAGTCCCATAAGGAGTAATATGTTTTATAAATATAATGTAACTATGAATAAGAAGATTTAAAGGGATAGTTTACACATAAATGAAAATTCTGTCATTAATTACTCACTCCGTTTCAAACCCGTAAGACCAGAACACAAGTTAAGATATTTTTTGGTGAAATCTGAGAGCTTCAGAACCCTGCATAGACAGCAATGCAACTACCATGTTCAAGGCCCAGAAAGGTAGTAAGGACATCATTAAAACAGTCCATGTGACTTCAGTAGTGCAACCTTAATGTTATAAATCTACAAAATACTTTTTGTGTGCAAAGAAAACTAAAATAATGACTTTTATTCAACAATTTCCATGTTAGTCTTCGACGCGTGTTCACGAGAGTACTGCAACGCATGCATGAACACACGTCTAAAGCTGACAAGGAAGAGAAGAATTTGTTGAATAAAGTCATTATTTTTGTTTTCTTTGTGCTCAAAAAGTATTATCTATCCAAGAATTTAATTTATAATTCAACCAAAACTGTATATTTGCTTCCAAAAAATGTTTTGAATAAACAAAACAGGGACTTGAATCAGTGAATCATTTGTATGAATCTTTTGATTTAGTTGATCTATTTGATTTACAGTAACAAATTCACTAGAATTAATCAATTTTCAATGCTATATATGAAAGAGGGAACTTCTTGGGATGAACTGATTCTGTGCATGCTCATTTTAAATCAAATCATATTCAAATGTCAAAAAGATATTTAATTAAACCACCCAACTGATGACAGCTGTTAGTCTTAATACCTCAATAGAAGCCTATATTTATTACAGTCCGTGTGAGTGAATTCTTGTAAATGTCAGTATTCCATTAGGCAATGGCGTAAACACTGCAGTGTGCTTTCAGCAGTGTCCCAGAGAGAGGTCAGCCTGTCCTTCCAGCCTCTGCAACATCGCTCCCTCCTGGACATCAGGAGAATTTCCCCTTCGGACATCTGGTCACTCTCACATTGAGCCTTTAACCGTAGTGATTAATAGCCTGCTGCAATGCTAAAACTGCCTCAATCTAAAGATTACAGCTCATTGTATGAATGTAAAATAAATGGCGTAAGTACAAGAGATAGTAGTTAAGCTCTTAGATGCTGACTCTTTCACGAGCTCATGCATATTTCAAAATATTTAAACATCCCTTGGCTTTTACTAAAACGATAATAATGTGGCACAATTGGAAGGCAATGTGTGATGTGGATTTATTGAGCTGGCATGGGGAGAGTGTTTTTTCCTTCTCAGTGTTACGAGACTGTGCCAAAGGGCAGGCCATCTTTCACACTGGCAACAAGTGCAGGCAAATACAGGGAATTTAGGAGAGAGAATACAAACGACGGACATCTCAGGCATGGCTGGATCCCACGACTAACCTTTCCCATTCAATTTGCTGACCAGCATCCTCATTTACATAACAGAATGCAATCTGGGAAATGTGCAGAACAGACTCTGAGTAAAAGTGCTGAGAGAGTGAAACGAGCTGCATGCTAATCAAAATGATTAGCTATAAGTCCCGATGACATGAGAGAACTCACAGCATTACAAATTCAACTACGCAAACAAGCCTGGTATAATATTTAAGGTCATCTTTTATGTAATCCGATCGCTATTTCATAACAACAAGGACACATTAACATATTATGACATTAATACACCAGATCTGAATAGTGGAGGGGAACATAACAGTGAAAATTGTTTCATCATTTACTCACCCTCATGTCGTTCAAAACTTGTATTCAAAACTTTTTTTCTGTGGAACACAGATGATATTTTGGAGAACAACCTGTTTTGGTGACCATTCACTTACAATGTATGGACAAAATACACATTTCTCAAAATATCTCAATTTATGTTCCACTGAAGAAAGTAAGTCATGTAGGTTTGGAATGGTGACCAAAAGCAAGGTCATCAGAGTGACTCAAATTGACCAAATTTTCACCAAACTATCCCTTTAATGTGTAGCTTTAGAAAACTTTATGATATTATGTTTCCTCACTACCCCCCACTTGTGTTATAATGTCTGAAATTACATGCATGAGTTTTCATTTTTGCATGCTTTTAATATTGCTCCTGAAAGGCAGCATCACTTTTTATTTATTAATTTCTGAATATTTAAAAGCCATTTTCTTTATGCACTTAAATGTTTTTTTTTTTTAAATAAGTCTCTTTGCTCAGCAAATGTATGTTTAATCGACCAAAAATACAGTAATATTGTGAATTATTATATTTTCTATTTTAATATATTTTAAAATGTTGTTTATTACTGTGATGGCAAAGCTGAATTTTTAGTAGTTTTCATTGCTTTTTAATTTTTTATTTTGTATTCAACTGAAAGTAACATGCATAAAAAATTGAGAATCACTACCTTAATGCAATTACCACAATATGCTATTTATTATTATTATTCATCAGTTTTTTTAACTAATACAATTGAAAAACTATCCAGTAATGTTGTGACATACTCTAGGCAACAACCTCTATAGAAACTGTCTATTCTAATAGCAAGTGGCATGAAGTGTCCTGACAACCCTCTTCATGAAAAGTAACAATATAGCATATTTGTTGTTTTTTAGGTGTAATGCAATAATGCAGCACTGTCTCAACAGAGATTTTCAGAGGCCTAATCTCACCGCATTGAAGTTGTGGAAGAGCCCAACGCTGTGTGGAGGAGGAGTCTCCATCTGAAACTGTAGGAAGGGCTTCATATCCAGATGAGGCTGGATGACTGTGGGGGTCCGCAGAAATGTAGGGACAGTCCCTGTTCGGTTGATGCTTCCTGCAGAGACAAGAAGAAAGAAGTTAAAGAAGCCAAACGCACTAATTGTTTCTTTAAACTTTTCAAATGAGTTTAGAATCCCATCACCGGGTTAAATTTGTAACATCAAGCCTGAATATAGCCCCTTTGCTCAAATTCTGACTTCATGCCATACAGAGGTGAAACACTGAGGCTCAGAGAGGTGGCTGTGCTGACACATTTTTTTTGTCAGAACAAACCTCATCAGAGAGATGTCAACCTTTGGTTATGAAACAGCCCCTTCTATCTCTCTCTCTCTCTCTCTTTCTGTCTCCCAATCCACGTCACCGAGTCTCTGTTCCCTGTCAGCCTGTCTTCTCTTATCCTTTACAGCCCGCGCAACCTCTTGCATGAGACCGTGTGAGGACCCTCTCGTCAGAATTAAGCTTTAGCGAGCAGTTACTTTAAGCTGCTTAATTTCTGCTGCTGGATTTTCCTCGCCTCAAATTCCCTGCAGTCTTAAATCTGTTCCCTTCTATCTTTCTCCCTCTTCCCCTCGCTGTCTGTCTCCTTCTTAATCTTGGATGATTTTTCACCCTTCTCCACTTCTATTTCAAGATTGCTCGTCAAGACTACTCTCTCCTGATTGCCTAGCGCAGTTGAGATGGTTTCTTCACGTAGGAGATGTCATTAGGCTGTGCTGCTGTGGGCACACATGTCAGGATGCGCGAGGAGAAAGAATGAAGGAGAAATAGAGATTGAGAGATATGCTGTCACAGATATGGCCACAGCTGTTCCTCCTGCTCTCCTGCTGGAGCCTCAGGCCTGAACGAGTTCTGGCATCATTAACTCAAATTAGGCATGCAAGACTCCTCACTGGCTGCATAGCACACAGGGAGATAAAGAGCAAGGGAGAAAAGGAGAACAGCAAGAATAAGGAGGCAGACCGGTTGCAATATTGCTTGTGAGAGTGAGAGAGAGAGAAAGTGCCAGTGGTCGCTTGTGGGCACTGCTGGTCCCTGATGCAGTGCTCAACAAAAGTCACATGACTCACACTCTAAATACTCCCTTTTGCTGCAAACGGTTCTCTTCAAAAGCGCCGCAGTGTGCCTTAAAGAGATAGTTCACCTAAAAATTGAAAATGTGTAATTTACTTATCCTCAGATGTTGTTATTTGTTCCAAAAGAGATGTTTTCTTTGAGTATATAGTTATCAGGGGCTTTCAAGCTCCAAAAAAGACAATAGAAACACCATAAAAGCACAAAAACACCATAAAAGCAAAATAAGATACCAAGAAAGTTATTCTTATGACTCATTCATTGTATTTCAAGTCTTCTGATGCCATGAAGACATCACAGCAAACAACACACATTAGTTTTAAATTTAGAGATTTAAAAAAACATTTTTTTTTACAAAGATTTATGATAGATCATGTGACACTAAAGACTGGAGTAATGGCTGCTGAAAATTCAGCTTTACCATCACAGGAACTATTTCATTAAATTAACTGGCTAAGAGGAAAGAGTTTGTCTGAATGGCACTATGCCCTTTAGCCACATAAATAAGACAGAAGACTAAACTCTAATGTACACCGCCACTCTGTGTGCTTGTCACTGCAATACAGTGCTGACATAATTCAGGACATGTGTGACTGATCCAACGAGAGAGAACCCAAGCCCGTTTAGTCTGTCCACATGCCAGCAGAGAAACGGCACAGATTTGTTGACAACGAGGGAAAGATGTAGAGAGAAACACAGAGGGGAGTAGAACACGAGTGCACTCGAAGCGTGTAGGGGACAGTTGTCCTTGCAGCAGAGTCAAAGTGTGTGTGACAAAACACCACTGCCAGCATGCATAAATCAGGTCCAGTCTGCTTCCTGCCCCTAGTGTATAATTACCTCATTAAATTAAAGAACACTTTCAGGGCCCGGCTCACACTGTAAATCACTGTGACGGGGTAAGTGCATGCGAGTACGCGTGTGTCATGCATTTATAAAAACGAGAGTAAGATCTCGTACTTACTGCTCAGATAACGTATGGAGCTTTAACGTGTCTTCCATGAAAAATAAACCAATAAAGACCAGCACAATGACAACTGGCTTCAAACAAGCGCGTTGATTGGACACTGAGATCCTCCGCTGACAAACAAAGTGCCTTGATGATAATACCAGCGGTCTTAACAGCCTCATCAAGCCCATGTGGCGCAGGGGGAGATGTTTTTCTGCCACTGTATCTGAGTCTGATTCTCCTAACAAGCTGCGGGAACCTGATCGGGCTGGAGAAGGGGGTGGAGGACTGGAGTGACATGCTAAGAATCCTGCAACACACGTCGGGCCTGTAATCACCACGTTTAAAGATCCTGCAGAGAGGGGGCAGCCGGGGGCCGAGGGACAGACATGCACGGGGATAAAGGAGCTGGTGTGAAAGGAATCTTTGGGAAGAGGATTTGGGAGAGAGTGATCCAGAGCTGCGTGTGGATATGGGTGAAGTGCGGGAGAAAGAGTGGGGGAGGAGGGGTTTATAAATAGAGAGAAGGGCACGGGAAGATCAAAGGCGAGGGGAAACGATTCAACAAACTCAAATAATTCGGAGCCTGTTTGGGCCTGATAAATGGAATCTCAGGCGTGCTTGTCGCTCTCTAATACTGAAGCTTGGCAATCCTATTTCTTAGGCCGTGCGTTTGCTATTTTCTGAGGGCGGGCGTAATTGTGAGGAGCGCGGGGGGGGGGGATAAGGATGAAATGGTTTGGAGATAAGGAATAATCATGATTAGGTCAAGGCTGACACAGCTACGGAAGGAAAGGAGGGAAGATTTTTGCGATGGCTGGAAAATAAAAGGATGTTACTGTTAAAACGTGCATAAAAGGCACTGAGCTGTATCTCATTAGTTGGCCGGTCACCTTCAAACCATGGAGGTCAGTAGTTTAATTGGTTGCAGTGGAAGAGAAATCGGTGACTTGGTTTCTTCAGGTGCGGAGAGGAACCCAAGGGAACAACACAGCGTTTCTGGCCTCAGGCTGCTCCCCTGGGTAACATTATTACAAATTTGAATACATACAGTACATATAGGGTACAAATTGGACCTATTATTTTGCTTTGATTTTTGCTTAATTCATGTTATAGTAAATGCAAATTTAAATGATTTATTTTAATGACAGAATAATTCTCCTGTTACAAAAAAAATTACATTATTAATAATCGTGACACTTTTGGTAAAATTATTATTATTATCTTTATTATTAATAATAAATATAATCATTATTATTATTATTTGAATAAATTGTTTAAAGGGTTATTATTATTATTATTATTATTATTTTATACATTTTAAATTAAATTGTTTTAAGACATTTCCTGCATTTGGGAAGAGGGCTCAAAAAAAATCAAACCGCAACTTAATAGAGAACAAAACAAGGAAAAATGACTAATGATTAATAGGATTAAAATATCCTGTTTTGTATCCTGTTTGTGGAAAGCGCCATATACATCATTCATGCAGTAAAAACAAAGAGAATACGAGTGAAAAATAAGGGGTGCATTGGTTACAATAGCAAGAAATGAGAGAAAGGTTAAAAGAAAGAACAGGATGGTTGGCTTTGGATGAACACAGATGTCCCATGGCAAGCAGCAGTGGCCCTGAACAAATTGGAGAGAGCGAAAGAGAGAGAGATTGAGAGAGAGCCAGGGTCCCCGAGAGCCCCTCACTGAGCACCTGTCGTGCAGATGATCCAGAGGAGAGTGAGATTGGAGCAAATGCAGATTAATGAGATGAGAGATGCAGATAGATGTTTAGTCCCCTCTGAATCCACCGCTCTCTGTCTGTCTGTCTCTCACTAGCTCTGTGTACTTTAATCATGGCCATCCTGATGAGTTTTAGATTAGCGCCATTCACTACTGGGGAAAGTAGACCCCATGTGATGTCTTAAATGTGATGGTAAAAAAAAAAATCCATTCTATGTAAACTTCCCTTAATTATGCAAATTATTAATAACATCCAATTCAAGGCTACAAAAATGGCATTTGGAATTTGTCCATTATTCAATCACAATTCCATTTGGTGCCACTAGTGATGCAGAAATAGCTTCAGATTCAGTGCAAGTCAGGTAGAAAATGAAAATTTATTGTTATGTATAAACATTGTAAAAAGTCAGATTACAAAAAGCCCAGATCTTTCCTCTAAAAGCCACCTGCACTGCATATTCCAGAACACAAAGTGCTGTGTAATTATTGCTTGTATTACAGCAGACAAGTGTCATCTCCTTCAACCATCAAAAGAAAGCTACAAGCAGCAACAGTTGGTGTATATTAGAGGAAGGACTCAGCTTGGGAGAAAAACTCTTTGTATGTTTTCATTATTTTGCTTTTGAATGTGTAACTCCTCAGATGTTTTAATTATTAAAGTATGCGGCAACAGCGCGGCACACTGTGTGTGCAATTCATGATTATGTGCCGTAACAGCTTTTGTGTTACATTTACATTTGTTCATACCACATTTGTAGAGAATAAAGTAGGCTAGGTATATGCACTGATTTTTGTTCATATTGCCATTGACAGTTTTGTCGTGCACTGCTGACGCCTGTGCTTTTTTTTGGACGGGGAGAGATTTAATTAGCTGAAATCTAAGAAGGCCAGACAAGACAGTCTGGTGATAAGGTCAAGGTTTGTCTTCAACTGTCTACAGTTGTAAATTAGAAGGAAAACAATCAAATCAGCTTTCCAACCAAAATTCCTCAGAACTCATCACTTCTGCTGATGGAGGAAAAAAAATAAAATCACATGCTGTCTCCAGTAAATTAATTTCTTTCTTTTCATTCATCTGTATGCTGACAGACCCGTCCGTTTGGGGACCTGAGCGTATGACCGTCCTGTCCTCAGCTGTGACCAAGGCAGCAGAAATGGCTCATTCATTTAACCAATTTAGGTCCAATTACTGTGACGGCAGCATAGCACTGCTCGCTATTCCAGTCCCGTCTCAGAACGGCGGGGAGAGACAGCCTGTCCCTCATCTGACTGCCAACGCAATCCGCCATCAAAACCAACCTCAGGATAAAATACACACACTCACATTCACAAACACGATCTTATCACTGAAACACACAGCCACGAGTAGCTTATTGCTTTTACAATACAAGTGGCAACAGCAATACGGTAAAAGACACAACATGCATCTGCTAAGTAATGTGATGCTTCCTTAGTCGAACCAGTCAAGACTGTGACAAACGGAAAAACATTCTGCTTGGTTGCTTGGTTTCTTTATCTGTATTGCCTCTTTTAACAAAGTGGTGCATTCAGTCAGATTTTAAAGCTGGAGCTATTACTTTTTTACTCTTAAACATTTTATCCGCCTCAATCCAGTGAGTGTCTGGTCACCAGCCGCCTCTGTAAGCCACTGGCTGGATTTCGTCACTCAGGCTGAGCACATGAAAGTGGCTTGAGGTCTGTGGAGAGAGCTACTCATTAAGATTCTCATTTAATTAGAATGAACACACTTCTCGACGCTTCTGCACTTCGCCTGGCTTCCTTCAGCCTAAACTCAAGTGCATCAACAAAAATGAGAGAAAAAAACATATGCATAAAACTCAGTTTCCCAAAAACCGACTACGGCAGTTTGACAGTACAATGGCAAAAGGATAAGAAATGAATGACAGGCAATGTCTGGAATGGAATATATTGTATAATGCCTACTATTTGCTTAAAATAATATGTGTTAAATGTTTTATGTACTGTATGCCATCCATGTATAAAGCACAAGAAAAGGAATGAGACAAGGCGTTATAAGATCATTGATTGCATTTAGAATGGAATGTTGATTTACTGCAAACTGTAAAAAATATTCTGTATTTTGCTATGGTTGTTAAAAATACTACATTAAACAGTATACTCTACAAACATTACATTTCTAAAGTATACAGTCCAGAGGATATACAAGGATATACAGTCCAAGAGGATATGTGACCCTGAACCACAAAACCAGAAGAGATCTGAATAAATAAGCTTTCCATTATGGTTTGTTAGGATAGGACAATATTTGGCCGAGATACAACTATTTGAAAATTGAATCTGAGGGTGCAAAAAAATCCAAATATTGAGAAAATTGCCTTTAAAGTTGTCCAAATGAAGTTCTTAGCAATGCATGTTACTAAACAAAATGTAAGTTTTGATATATTTACAGTAGGAAATTTACAAAATATCTTCATGGAACATGATCTTTACTTAATATCCTAACTTAATATCCTAATATCCTAAAGAAAAATCAATCATTTTGACCCATATTGCTACAAATATACCCCAGCGACTTAACACTGGTTTTGTGGTCCAGGGTCACATATACAAGAACATTGGCTATGTCTGGAATGGAATAAGCTATTTTACTGCATACCGTGCAGAATATAAGGTCAATGCCTAATATTTATTAGACAGTGTACACTACAGTATGCAACAGTATGTGTTTTATAAGTTCAGTCAATGTATAAAGTATAAGCAAAGGAACAAGGACAAATAATGAGCATGGCAAGACTGTACAAGATCATTGGCTGTGTCTAGAATAGAATATTAGCATACTGCTTACTACATATTGTGTGAAACATTAAAAATTAACCATAACATAAAAAAAAAACTCTAAATGTTTAAACCGTATTATGATACTCTGTTGTTATGTGACTTCATTATTTTGCATGTCAAAAAAGTTGGAAATAATAAATAAGTGGTTACTTTGCAATCAAATGTTGGGGGAATTTTTCCTTCAGATTTTTGGGGAATTAACCAATTGAGGATAAGATGTTAAAAATAAAAGTTTGGAGTTGAATTTTTGGGAACAATGTTTTTGAAAGCAGTCTCTTTTGTTAACTAAGGCTGTATTTATTTGATCAAAAATACAGTAAATTTGTTTGTGAAATATTACAATCTGCCATCGAAACCGAAGCCATGATAAACACACAAACACACACACACAAGTACAATCTTATCACTGAAAAGCACCCCCCCCCCTCCAAAAAAGAAAAAAGGTCCTTTGTACTTTTATAAGTTTATTTAGTTACAGTTTATTAATACAACACAGTCTTGCTAAATAAACTAACTCATTAATTTAATAAATAAATAAATAAAAACTTTCTCCCACACGTTTGAATGGTAATGCATATAATAATTCACATACTGTGCACAATGTACATACTGCATACCACAGAAATAGCATGAACAGTATGCTAGTATGCTACAGTATTCTAAACAGAGCTTATGAGTATAGAAGGCGATATGACTGTGTCAGCCCTTTAAATTGCCTATGTTAAAAGCAGAACTGATTCAAGCAGCACATCTCTGCTGTCTTTGGAACGGTCTGACTGTGTCACATGCTATATTTGGCCACAAGGAGGTGCTACTGTGACCTTGCTTGCTGACCCTTCCGCAGATATCAAACAGGATATAAATCCCTTTTATCCTTTTTTCACAGCTCTTAATCAATTAGTCTCCCCCTCTCTATCTTTAGGCCTTGCAGTATCAACCCCTCCCAAAGCGCTTCTGATGTTAAGTAGAAGTTTTGCAGGGAGATAAAAACTTCTCCTCAACTGCATGTGCTCAGCACTTTCAAGCACAACCTGACCATCATGTCTTGCTACATGAGCCATGTCTGCGGTCCGTGTTTGTGCGTGCCGAGAGTGAGGTGAACAAAGAGATGATTGACTGTGATAAGCCTCCAAGACGCTACAGCGGGAGGCCGATATGAGCCCCAGCATGTCTGACATTAATCCCACACATCATTACTACACAAACATACATAAACACACATTCACGGCTGCACACTTCCACTGCGCGGTGCTCTGTCTTGGCTGAATACTAAAAGAGACAGAAAAAAGGTTACGAGAAAAATTGTGAATCAGCTAAATGATTTGTGTTTGTATGTGTGAGATAGAGCGACAGTAAAAGAGAAGAAAACAGATAAAGAATGTGTGTCCTGTCAGACCTGTGATTTAAAATGTCACCACAAATTATATGCCTGTGGGAGATACACCATCATAATGGCCCAAATGATATTTACAGGGGCTATAATTTCAGTATTTTATGTTGATTTACTTCAACCTGAATTATAGATTGGGTTGTAGCATGCGCACATATTTAGGAGGTCACCATATCAGTTCAAATCCAACCACGGACTCTAAATTAGATTAAATCAAAGCAGGTGTTAAATGAGCTTGTGTTGAATAGGGATCCGTCTGATTTAAGCACTTCTGTAAATGGACCCAGACAAACTAGACTTGCAAAGTAAGCCACATGGCCCCCCTCACCTCTCCAAACAGAACAAACAAAGTTTGCATGAACGGTCATTGTAGAAGAGCACTGTTCATATCCCAGTGTCAACAACGCTACTTTAAATGTAAACAGACTACTTGTACTAGTTTCTTTGTAGCTTGAAAAGCTAGATTAAATTTAGCTAACCAGTTTTCAGAGCTATATTTTGTTATACTACAAGCTTCTAACAAAGAGCAGCTAACTGCATGCATATCTATATGCACGACACAATGCAACAAACAACAAAACAGCAATATCATCACACTACACTGCTATTCAGCTTATGACTAGTAGTTATGTTATTACCATCACTATTTTAGTTAGTTATTCCTCAACACTGCTGTATCCATTACTAACAGGTAATATGACTCACACAAACAGATATAACCATACACATGGCCTGTTTTCAGACTGGAAGGTTTCCAATGGCTAAATACGGGTGAAGTAATGACAGGCAACACGTGTGTAATGACACCCCGTTGAGATAATAGACGGCCCAAGACGAAAAGCCCCAGAACGGGCCGTGCTTTGATCTTATAAGCAGGTGAATCGAGGCTGCGAGGGTTTAATTACCCGTCTGTCTCTCACAGAAAAGTGCTGAGTCTGCCTGTCAAGTTACAGGCCAGATGCAGTCATGCTGAAAGTACCTTTGCTCCACTCTGAAACTGATTAAAGTTGGAGAGAAGTTCACAGGTAATATCTGTCTTCATCTCTCCCCATCTGCGGCCCCAGTGTTATTCCTCCCCCTTACAGCCCAGAGCTCTGTGCACGTGTTCCAGACGCAGAAGCAGATTCACACCCTAATCCTCTGATAAATCTGGTCTTGGCTCCACCGTGGGGCCCGATGGTGGTTGTTCCTTACAGTGGAAATCAATGAGAAGCAGGATGGCTCGTGGGAGAAGGGCTCTGTACACTCAGACACACTTCTTCTTCAAGTCCAGACAGGAACTGCTTAAAGCTGGCTAAAATATAAGTCATTAACCATCAAGAAAAACTCATAAGCGAAAGTGAAAATGAATCAAATGAATCAGAGAATTTCTTTTGTGTTGTGTTGTGTTTTTATTGTTTGATCTGGCACCGTTTGATGCTATTTTTCTGTAAGTTATTTAAAATAATAAAATAATAGTATAAGTTAAGTATAAAATAATAGTTATTTAAAAATGTGTTACAAAAATGTTTAATATAAAAACTATGTACAAAAAATGTATATATTAAAAATAAGTATATATTTATTATTTTATACTTAATATAAGAATAAAATAAGTATAAAATAAATTAAAAGCTCTAATTTTAACATTTTCCCAACACATTAAATGTGTCATTTACACAAATCTACACTTATTATTTTACAAAGGAACTATGAAAATGATGAGATTACTCACTTTAAATTTAAATTTTTACATTTAAGATTAACAACAATAATAAATGTTAACATTTAACATTAACAAAACAGAAAAACTGTTTTTTTTTTTCAAAATAATTACAAAACTACAACTACAAAATTAGATTATTATGAGGTTATAATATTTAACATTTCAAATCTAAAAAACCTAATTTTTTAATATTCTAAATTAACAATAATTGACCGTGCTATTTTTATTATTACCCTAGCACCTTGAATACATTTGACTCATGATGAGTCATTCAAACACATTCAAAGTGGCTATTGCAGTGTACTATTATGCTACTCTTGTGTAACTCATTTGGTCTGTTAAGACATGTTTTCATCAAGGGAATGATTGCCTAGCTTTACAGAGAGAAAAAAAATAGATGTATTGAGGTCAGTGCCTACAGTACAAACAAAACCCGCTTTATTACTACCGGAGAACGAAGAGACAAACAGACGAGAGCACCGAGAGACCAGCCAAACAAGAATGTATCCTCTTATATGAAAAAATCACAGACATGCTGCGGCATAACGCAAAAATATAACAAATAATGCACTTGAATGCATTCCTCTTACTTCATAATGTTAAAGCGCTGTCAGCTGACAGATATGCTATAAGGACCCCGCTGATTCACTTTACATTAGCGTTCATTAATCTCTCACCCCATTCCTCTACCTCTCCACCTCCTTTCATCCTCCCTGAGCTATTCTTCCTCGAGTTTCTATCATTTTCTTCCCATTGTTATGAATCGCCCATGTTTGGCTGAGGGCCAGCTTGGCTGGTAAGATGATCCGTTCTTATCCATCTGTAATCTATGTGAATGTTCCTGGCTGCAGGGCACACCGGAGTCTTTGATGGATGGTAGGATGGCGTGAAGTGCTCAGGGTGAATCGGAAAAGGGGATGTATGCTAGAAAGAGAGAAAGAAGGGGGGGGGGGGGGCAGCTAATGATCTAATGTGCCTTTTATCCATATCCTCATTGGCAATATAAGCATAACGACAGTCAGAGTTCAAGCATTTGATCCTTAAACAGTCTCAAGCGTCTTTGCCCTGACCCTCTGAATAATGCGGTTATCTTAAACTGGCCCTGTGCCCTGAAAGTGCAATAGCCGTCTTAGTTGTGTCCTCCACCACAAAAGAAGCACTGCATTTTTGACCAGTGCTGTGGAACATAGCCACTCCCTTGTTTTATTCACTTCCCCTGCAGCAGTTTCCCATCTATCCTCTCGCAATCTATCTATAACCTTCCTCAACCCACTTCCCCCCCTTCCCTATTAAAGGTCTGGGGTGCACACCCAGGAAAAACAATGGCCGTCCTGTCTATCTTACCCTCGTTCTCAAAGCCTCCTGCCCTCAGGTATGAAATCCTATCACTCAACACAAATGGCTGGATTAGGCCAAATTCATCTGCAGAGGGAGAGGAGAAAGAGGGCTGGGAGATTCCTGCACAGATATGAGGGAGGAACAAGAGTAAGATGATCCACCGCTGCCCGTTTTATTAGCAGTTCCTGGAGGCCACTGTTTCTTTAAAAAGGAAAAAAACTGCAGAGCGGGACTTGGTAAGTCACAGGACATGAATAATGGAGGAAGTTTTGCTCAGCAAAGGAAAGGTTCATATCTGTGGAGTGCTTGTGTGTTTTTTGTGGCATGATAAACGAGTGTATCTTCCGCTATATCCATGTACCATTAGCGCCATAGGTCCAATCACTTTAAGTGCTCTGAGCTCTTCGAACGTGACGTTATTGGTGTATGTTCACATGAGGCTGACTGTCCTTAACATTGGCCTCAACTTCTAGGGTTGCTAGGTGCTTGTTTACTGCTCCAAGTCAAAAGAGTATTTTTTATCTTATCACCCACTGAGGAAAAATCTTCAATCACTGAGAACAATAATTACACACTATTCCTAGTAAGCTTCAAGATTTGAAGTTGCTAACTCGCTGTTCAGAAGTAAGATTAGGTTTATTTTTTACTTTTTTGACAAGTAGCATCTTATGCTCAACGAGGCTGCATTTATTTGATCAAAAATACAGTAAAAACAATAATATTGTGAAAAACTATTACAACTGAAAATAGTTTTCCTATATTATATACCTTTAATATTTAAAAAATTTGAATTGAATTCAAATGTTCACCTTTCTTTCTTTCTTTCTTTCTCTCTTTTTCTTTGATGCATACAAAGTTCAGATGAACAGCAATTTTTCAAAATGTTCAAGGAATCATTTGTAACATTAGAACAGTGATTCTCAACCAGGGGGCCAGGGTCCATTAGGGGGCCTCAGCAAACTTCCAAGGGGGCTGAAGGGTGACTTAATATGATTTAAAATAAGACAACACAAGCATTAAAATAAGTTAAAACAACTGTTTATTTTCTTTTAAAACCAGAGGTCCTATTGTCTGGAAAACCTGGATATACTGTATGAGGAAGCCTAATTTTAAAAGTGTTTCTAGACCTGGCAAGTCATGTAAATGAATAACATTCTAAAATAAATATGTATTTTACTAGTTATGCCAAGCTCTCCAAAAAATGATCAGGTAGAAACAGTGAGTAAAATTTATGAATAAAATAAAATAAATCCTAAACTCCTAAAACTTCTCTAATCATGGAATGTAATTATTTTAATTTAAAATATTTTTATTTTATTTTATTTTAGTCATTATCTTAGTGTTTTTTTATTTAATTTAAATGAGGTTTTCACCCTAAACTAAGAGTAGATTAAAATAATAAATGTAAATTCTGAAAACAGAACTAGGGCTATAAAGTTTGTGTGTGTGTTAAAAAAACAAACAAAAAAAACTCTGAATAACTCTAAACTTTTGAATGGTAAAAAGTAAATGAGAACTGAGGCTGCAAATTCCAAAATGACCACAAAGCACCATAAAAGAACCATAAAATAGTTGTATATTCTTCTGAAACCAGAAGAAGCTTTGTGTGAAAAAGACCAATTTAGACACTAAAAATCTTCTCATGAGCGTTATAGAAACTAGCAATATCTGACGTGTAAAGTCTTTTTAAAGTATTCTTTGATCTGGTCCACAAAAGCAGTCTAAATTATTCATTCAGACAGATCAGTTTGTCATTCAACTCACAACCTGAAGTGTTTAAAATCTCACTACACTAAAGAAAAGGATTATTCAGAATATAGCACTTGGACTATTTTTATACTTTTATGGTTCTTTTGGGACATCTTTAAAGCTTGTAATCTCCAAAAGAGTGACCAGGTCCTGTTTATTATTCAGAATTTCTTCTTGTGTGATCTACAGAAGAAATAAAGTCACACAGGTTGTATCAAGAAGGCGAGTAAATGTTTTCATCTTTTGGTGAACTAATCCTTTAAAACCTAGAAGCAGACACTGAGAAATACAGAGATGAGAGTGAAAGAGAGCAAAAGAAAAACAATCAGGGAACTGGGTTAGTCTGAAAACATATTCTCTTTGAACGTAAAGGTCCCAAAGGGGGCATGCGAAAGAAAAGGCAGAGGAAGACAGAGAGAGGGGAATCCTGACCTGCTTCTATGAATCTCACACTTCAACGCCACTCTCCCTGAATACTGTCACCTAATATAACTGACTGCAGAATACTTCAATTCTCAGAAGGAAGTGTGTTCATTTAACATTCATCTAGCGCTGACTGAATCGCACACTGAACAGTAAGAACCGGCTATTAATAAGTCATCCTTAGGCTACTTGTCTTCATCTAGAAAATACATCCACAGCTCCAGGAGGGTCTAATTCTCATTTAACCTTGATGTACTGTATGGTTTTTCATATCTCCTTCTTTCACACACACACACACACAAACATAATCACACAACTGTAACACATGCTTACATCCAGCAAATGTGCACTGGCAGTCTTCTTATATAAAGACTACGGCTGACCTTGCAGTCCAGCTGAATGTGAGAAGAGGAGGGAGAACTGGGCATAAGGTAAGAGAAGGAGAAAGGCTGACTACTGACGTAGCACCATATTGCGTACTCTCCTTTAATCTCTTCCACTTTGTTGTTTCCTTCTCTCCCATTTTTACAGTTTTGTTTCCTCCTCTCTTCTCCTTTTTACAGTTGTTTTTTCCTCTTCTCTTTTTCACTATTTTGTTTCCAGTCCTCCTCTATGTTGCAGTTGTTTCCTCCTGTTCCTCTTTTACAATTTTGTTTCCTTAACTCCTTTATACAGTATTGCTGGTCCCTCCTCTCCTCTTCTGTTTAGTTTAGTTTTGTTTCACCCTCTCTTCCCCTTTTTACAGTCTCCTTTTTGTTTCCTCCACTTCTCTCATTTTTACAGTTTTGTTTCCTCCTCTTCTCTCAACAGTTTTTTCTCCCTTCCTTTTCTCTTCTTTTAGTTTTTTCTTCTTCTCCTCTCTTTTGTACAGTTTTGTTTCCTTCATTGCTGTCCTTTACTGTTTTGATTCACTGAATGAATCAGTGAATCATTTTTACTGTCCTTACTGTTTTACCTCTTTTTGTCTCCTCTCCTCTCCTTTCTCTTTTACTCATCTAATACTTTTTTTCCCATTCCTCCTTTTCAGATTTGTCTTCCTCTCCTTCACTGTCATTAACTTTGCTCTCCTTTTATTGTTTCTTCCTCTCTGTCTTTCCACTGTTTTGTTTCCTCCTCTCTTCCACTACCTTGTTTGCAGAAGCAAAGGTGAGTGTGACAGAGAGCTCCATAGAGGTGCAAAAGTGTAAGTTTGCTGATGCCGCTTCTTTCATTGTTATTGTGCTGCATTTTTTAATGAGTCAACTGCCCCCTCTCTGCCACAAAAAGGCCTGATTGAATGTGGCATCCCATTATCATGTAAAAGAGCCTGGCTTCATCTTTGAGCTGCTGACTGACAGCTGATATCATCTGAGTAATTGCACTGGAGACACACTCGCTCACAGTTTGGAGGAGCTCACAGAGGGAGCAGGGGATGAGAGATTTGGAATTTTCTGGAGCTGGTGAGAATGAGTATGGAGGGGGAAGATCCACCAGAAGATCTTACTGGTGGATCTTCTCTTCAGTCGTCTCCACCAGTAAGGGTCTTCAGGGATGAGAGCTGTGTTTTGTGCACTGTTAGACTGTGTTTTAGACTATTACACAACACTGCGCAAGAATCCTCTGCACGCGCGCACACACACACACACACTCTCAGGTGGGCGGCAGAACAGAAAGGCTAAGCGGACAGCAGAAAGGTTACATGTGGTGTGAGCCAGAAGAGGAGGGAAGCAACTGCAGACACTAAATTCAACTGAGCGTGACGTACAAGAGTTTGTGAAGCTACTTTAAAGTTGGAGGAGCTTGAAGCATGACAAGCTTTAAAGATCAACGACAGAATTGAAAAATAAACAACAAAAACTACTAAAAGCAGCAAACTATACTAAAGCTCTTTTAGGGAATGACAATACATTTTCTAATTTAATTATATAAGTTACATATGTTGTATATGATAAATATATCATAATTGTATATATAATTATATGATAATTGTTTATGATGTACAAAAAATTGCATATGATGCAACAAAAACATCAAGCTGCATTTACAGTATTTAATCCAACATACAGTAAAAACAGTAATATTGTAAAATATTATAATTCAAAATAAACATTTTCTACTGTTATATGTTATAAAATGTAATTTATTCTTGTGATGGCAAAGCTGAATTTTCAACATCCTTCAGAAATCATTCTAATATGCTGATTTGCTGCTCAAGAATCTTTTATTATTGATGCTGAACAGCTGCTCAATATAAGGTAGCACATTAAGGATTCTTTGATGAATAGAAAGTTCAAAAGAACAGAATTAATTTGAAATAGGTTCTTTTTAACAATGTTGGAGTCTATACTGTCACTTTTTCATCTGTCCTTGCTGAATTAAAATATACATTTCTTTAAAAACAATTATACATAATGTTGTAAAACAACTATATTATTTTATATATAATTAAAAAAAGAAAATGTTGCACAGCTGTCTGCACAATAACTGAATGAATCAGTGAATCATTTTTTGAATCAGATTATTTAAATGAAACAAACAAGTTCACTAAAATGATCATACTTTCCAATGTGTTTGATTGCGCTAGTTTATTCAGCTGTAAATTGCAATGTAAAACTTTGTAACACTACAGCACTAACTGCTGGAAAATTAGCTAGTTACTGAGAAAAGCTTGACTATTTTGAATACAGAACAACCGAGCTACTGTCACACTACTGAACAATGTCGTTAAGCTCAGAGCTGTGTTATATGCACCTCACACACACAACCGTTTGGTGCATCATCTCTGCAGCACCGTTCACTGCCTGCTTTTGTATCTAGAACGATTCTTCCCCCTTCACTCTTTTCTTTCAAACTCCTTTACTTCCTCCTTCCTGCATCACTGAACACCCCTCCTCTCTCTCTCTCTCTCTGCAGTAAATGATGATTGAGCAAACAGCACGCTGGAGGAGGGCTGCAGAAAAGATGGTTATCTGGCCTTCACGTGCCGCGCATCCCAAATCAACCACCTCTCTCCTCCTCTCTGTGTTTTCTTCTCCTCTACAACCTCCTTCCTTTTTTCCTTCCGTGGCTTTGGAGATAAACTGGCAGACAGTGGCGGCGTGCAGCATGTGACACAGTGTATACATTAACCCCAATCTCCAGCTTACCCAGGAGAGACGGCTGAGAGAATGAGAGATGGAGAAAAAAAGGGAGCCGCGTGGAAAATGTCCAATGATGGGCTGCCCCTGAGGATCCATGTGCACCTGTAGTTACATTTTCAACGCTTCTGTGACTTTGACATTTCTCCTCATAGCCCAGGAGCTGTGTTGAAGGCAGGGAGAGGAGCAAAAGAGGAAACACTGAATGAAAGAGAAGGACTGCAGTGTTGTTACAATCCCACTCCACATGAAAGACATATGGCATCTGAGCCATCACTTCTCTACTGCTGTAAACGTCTTCTTTGGAGATTTGAAGGGGACTCTGGGACTGAAAGTTGCCTAATGTCTCATATGTCATCTGGTGTTATTGCTGGAGGAGTTAGTCTCTGTTTCATTGGGGGGGGAAGCTGTTTACAGATGAAAGGTTTTGCATAGCTCATCAGGCATTAAGATGACGCATTTAGATAAGCCTGCGACGTACGGAGAGTCTTTGCCGTCTCGGATGAATAATTCATGTTGCTGTGGTCACAATTGCTATAATCTTAATATATGCCTGTATTTCTTTGCTCCCTCTTATTCATTGACTGACTACTATTCCTTAATGTGAGATTAAAAGGTGATTATTAAATGGATAATGCACCCAACCCGTATGAATTTCTTCTTTTGTGTTCATCAAAATAAATAAGTAAATAGATAATTAAATAAACACAAAAACAAATCCAAATAAAAAGATTAAATAAATACTTAAATATAAACATATATAAAAAGTAAACAAAAAAAATAAAATACATACAAAAATAAAAACAAAATAAACACAAAAATAAATAAATAAATACTAAAAATAAACAAAACAAAAACAAAAAATGAAGAAAAATAAATGTTTGTTTGTTTGTTCATTCATTCTGCCATAATTTACATTTAAAACAAAAGTCACTGGGTTACAAAAAAAAAAAAAAGAAGAAAGAAAGTCATACAAGTTCAAAATAAGATGAGGGTGCATAAATTATGACAATTTTTGGGGGGATGAACTATTCCTTTAAGAGCTCTCCTTCTGTCCGAAAATAAAGACATAAAATAATACAAATAAAAACATTAAATAAATACTGAAATAAAACAATAAATACATAAACAAAAAAATATATATATACAGAAACAAAAACAAACATTCAAATAAATAAATACATAAAAATAAAAAACAAAGACAAAAATAAATAAATAAATAAATCGTTCATTCATTCTGCCATCATTTACATTTAAAATGAAAGTCAATGGGTTCCAAAATAACTTCAATAACAAACAGAAAGTCATAGAAGTTTGAAATAAATTGAGGGTGAGTAAATGATGACAAAAAAATTATGACACCCATTTTTGGGTGAACTATCTCTTTAAGAGCTCTTCTAGTCGTTTCAAACATACAGAGCAAAGAAAACTATGTTCACTGTTTCTCCTGCTCTCCTCTCTCCCCTCTGCCCACACTCAGATATCCATGAAATCAACGACTCTGTACAACTCATGTGGATTAAGAGGAAGCCTCCACATGTGTTTCATTGAGGAGAGGATATTATCAAGCACTCCAAACTTACAGCAATGAGAAGATGCCATCACTTTTATCAACTCAGTTTTACACAGATCTTGATCTGGTGTGCTTTCCACCTGCACCATGAAGGACACTGAGGACAAAGCCATTCGTTGAAATCTATGTGGATTCGATCACGCGGGCCATTAAATTTATCTGTATGTGTGATCAGTCTTGCGTGGGGCAGACACAACAGGCAACGGAGTCCATCAAGTCCCCGGTAATTCTCACCATAATGGCTTCCCACCACAAATGAAAAGATCAGTCCTCTCTTTTAATTCCCCGTGTGTTTGTATTAAGCATTTAGATCTATCACTGTTACAGTTGCTTAGAATTCACCTCCATCCTAATCAATTGACCTGTCTAAAGGACCAGTTTATCTGCTACAAATATCCTTGAAGTAATTCCCTTCTCAGCCAGGGTGGAACAAACTGAAGAAGTCAGAGTTTCTGATTCAATGAATATTGATGTGTACCTCTGGCCACCACTGACATATGTGGGCAACATGGCCGCTGATCCAGAATAATGCCACACTTCATCCATGTAGTGAACAACTAGTTACAGGAGCATAAACAAAAGGAGTGCTCTTTCGCCCAACCAGTGTTTTCCTCTAATTATCCTGGTCAATGATAAGCAGAGCCGATCCTCCCTATACGCAGAACACGCAAGCTGCGTAGGGCCACCGAAACACCAGGGGGCCCCTTGCTCTCAAAGATGTTTTAATTTTAGTTTCGTTTTTGAGTTTGGCCAACGGTTATTGAAAACATGAATGATCATTTCTTTTAATGCGGTGCGCTGTCACCCTCCCAACGTAAAAAATCAGTCAAATCATGTAACGCGAATGTCGTACAGTCTCTTGCTCGAGACTAAAAACGTGTTGAAAGCGCACTGAGCCGCGGAAGAGATAGCCTACTATCAACGGACAAATGCGTTACATCCATTTTTCAACCCCCACCCAGATACAGTATAAAAGAACTCAAAAACGAATGAAAAATTCTGTCATTAATTAGCATACTGGTTAAAAACCTGTAAGCCCTTCGTTCATCTTTGGAACACAAATGAAGGTATTTTTGATGAAATTCACTTTTTGAACTGCATAGACAGCAGTGCAACTGACACATTCAAGGCCCTGAAAGGTCCATGTGACATCAGTGGTTCAAGAAAAGCTCTCAGAGAGCTCTCGGATTTCATAAAAAAATCTTAATTTGTTTTCCAAAGATGGACAAAGGTTTTACAGGTTTGGAACGACATGAGGGTGAGTAATTAACAACAGAATTTTCATTTTCGGGTGAACTGTCCCTTTAATGACTTGCATAGGCCTCTTTATTGAGAAATAACAAATCTCTGAATTCTAACTATTTTATTTTAATTTTTGTGGGGTCAAAAAATTTATAGGTAGTAGGAAAAGTTATTATTAAAAAGTGTGAAATTTGTGAATAAAAAAAAACTTGGCATAGCTTTTTAATCACACATTTTATCATAACTTTCTATTTTATCACATTTTATTATTACTTTTTATTTTATCACATTTTAATATCACTTTTTTCAAAACAAAATCATGTGAAAAGAAAAATAACTAAACAGGAAATTATATGATTCAGGCCAAATTCATTTCCCCATATATTTTTTCCCCATTATTGTTTTTGAAAGGAAATTCATGTGCATTTATTTATGTAAAACAGTAATACTGTGAAATGCTATTACAATTTTATTTTAAATGAACAAAAACTGTATTCTATTTGAATATAGTTTAAAAAGTCATTTATTCTTGTGTCATTACTCCGGTTTTTCCTTCAGAAATCATGTTTGGTGCTAATTTGTTGCTCAAGAAACATTTTGTATTATTATCAAACTTGAAAACAGCTGTGCTGCTTCATATTTTTGTGGGAACAGTGATATTTTTCACAGTGATCATATTTTTTAGATTTTTTAATAGTAGTATGTATAATAACTTGTGTACTTGTGTACACATGTATTCAAGGTGTAAGGAAATATGTTTTCTTTTTACTTGATGGTTACACCATTTGATATTTTTAGTCATTAAATAAAAATGTTTTCAAAAATGTATGAAGCCAACCAGTTTTCCACGTGTTTTAAACTAAATTTTGAAAATGCTTCTTCTGTTAATTTTTTCAGACATCATTATTCGTCACTGACCCATAAATATTTCTCTATTCTTTTTTTCCCATTCTCGTCTCTTTTATCTCACCCCTCTCTGTTGATTTTGGTTTCTCTTTATCTGTCTCCTCCGCAGCCTGTCTCCCACTGCTGCTATTTAAGGCTACATCCTGTCTCTCGGTAGCAAAGGACATGCACATATAATTGAATGCACCTTCGTTTCCCCAGCTTGCTGGCTGGACTGTGGTGCATGGTGTCAGAATGTGAGATGCGCATTTTCCTCTGGAGTGTGAGTGAAGAGCCGGGTGAGGAGGGGAGAAATGGTGGCGGAGCTCGGAGCAGCCCGTTGAGTCGGCTGGGAAAGAGGGGGAGAGTGACAGACGGGAGAACGGCTGCATGTAATGGAATGCAGCTCCGCAGTGCTGTCTGCTCACTGTGGGGCACCATGAGGGACCGATATGACGCTTCTTCAAAACGGATTTCGAATCATGAGAGCCCTCAGCCTTCTCTTTTGTCCCCGCTTCTTATGTGCGTTTCACCCCCTCTCTGTCTGTGTTTTCCCCTCCCTTCATTCTTGCCTCCATGTCTGTGACTGCGGCAATGCAGGGCAGTCAACTGGAAAATCCACTGATTGTTTCTGACAAAAATAGAGGGGGTGACGGACAAAAGATAGATGGTAAAAGAAATTAAAAAGAGAGAGAAATTGGATGGCGAGAAAGAGAATGAATGGCACATCAATAGCAGGGAGAGGGGATTTGAAAAGAAGCAGTTTTAGAGGTCACTGGTTTGGAGCTGCAAGTAGAGACCAGGACGTCACGCTCCTATTTTTCCAAGCGCCAGCAGTGGCGGACCTGGCTCACTTGGTGGCCTTTAAGGCAAAATAAGACATGACTAAAGGAAAAATAAATACTTTTAAACAACTTCATAGCTCTTTTGCGCAACTGAAAAATGGGAAAGTTCAGGTTAGTTTTAAACTAGTTTAGCTTAACAGTCGAATATCCAAATAAAACATATATTAAATAAATTACTATGCAGATATATATAAGATATAAATGTATTTGTAATATTCACAATATATATATATATATCATTTAATTTGTATATACATACACAATATTACAAATTCACAATTTTATATTATTGTATTTTTACTTGTAATAATTATATAATAATAATAATAATATCTTTATAGTAATTTAATTTAAATTTAATTTGAATATTTAATGCTTTACAGGTTGAAGCAAATAATGATGACACTGGTTTTCATAGTGTAGTTTAATAGTTTCCTACTAAATATAACCTGATATTTAAAAAAATTATATGCATTTATATATAATATATTAAGAATTCGTAATATTCAATAATATTCCTAAATAGACCTCTTCATTAAGAAAAAAATAATCTCTGAATATTTTGTGGCGTCAAAAATGTATAGGTAGGATAATTATCATTAAAAAGTGTGAAATTCGTGAATATTTAAAAAATACATATATTAAATAAATACTGTAAATATAAAAATGAAATATTATTATTATCATCATCATTATTATTAAATAATATATTTTATTTTTATTGAATTAAATGTTTTTCTAAATTTGTTAAATAACATTCAGAACATTTTAAGGTTAAAGCAAACTTTTTGGGAAAATCCACAAATTTCAGAGATTTCCTGCAGAGAGACATGGGTAAGTGGCACCTGAGTGTGCTGGCATGTTTGATGAGATCTGATAAAACGCCACTGTGGGTTCACTGCACCTGCCAAGCGCTGAATCAGTATCACACAGCACTTCATCTGCTCCATCAAAGATTAATTCATATTTGATAAGCCAGTAGTCTTTTAACCAAGATCATACTGGCCAAACCTCCCACCTTCAGATAATAGGGTCTGAATCTGGTGAGATGGAAACTGAATGAAATGGGATGAAATTGTAACAGGGTTAGGGTTTACATAACATCCTCTAAAGGGTTAAGGAACAAGACGCAGGTTTTTGTGCTGAAACTCCACACACAAAATTGGCACGACTTCACCCTTGAGTGATCGTCAGCAAGGCAAATGTCTAAATATGTCATTTCGTACCCCGCTTTCCCTTTCCTTCCTCCGTCTCTCTCCCTGTCGCATTAGCCTTTGAGGCTCCACGCTGTGAAGGTCATCCTCCCTGCAGCTATGGATTACACAGGCACGCACACACAAGCAGAATTGGATACCGTCCTTGAGGGGAGGTCTGCCCAAAGCCATCCACCTCCACCAAGGTGTTAATGCTGGCAAGGCATTGGGGTTCACACAAGAATATAGAGCATATGACATATGAGGGTCAATGACGTTATATAAGTGTCTACATTAAAATAATAATAAAAAAAAAACAATCATAAAATGAAAGAAAGTTTTTTAGAAAAGACTCTTTGTAATTATGCTGGCTTTGAAAAAGCAAAAATGTTACAAAAATGAACCATAACATACATTGTATGTACCATACAAAAATGTAAAAAGTTATTAAATAAAATGTTTTTAAATCTCTTGTTAAAGGAGATATTTTTAAAGATAGTACATAAAATATGTGTATGTATTGTGTATACATGTAAACATTTCTTAAATATATACATGTATTTTATTATTTTTATTTATTTATTTATTTTGGATGTGATTAATCATGAGTAATCGGTTTGGCATTATTAATATATATTTAATCACTCATGATTGCCAGTATACAACAACTAAAAATTATACAAATATAAAAAAAAATTTTTTTAAATAAATAAATAATACAAATGAACTGGACTTTTTGGGTCTATACACACACACACACACACACAAAATTACATTTGCCTTATTTTGTTAACAGTTTTTGGGGACTTGCACTATGACATTTTTCCAACTGCACAAATCAAAACAAAGATCAAAGTTTTGATTTAGATTTTATTAGAACAAAAAAATTTGAGCATTGACTCACTGACCCATGAAGACGCTGCATTCTCTATAATGCCGTTTCTTATTATAGTAGTCGGCTGCTCTTATTTTTTTGAGTGAATTGACTTTATTGTGTCTTGTTTTGCACAGCACGGAGGTCCTTATGTAAGTGTTCTGAAGTTATGCTTCTAAGTACATAGAGAGTGACAGAAAAGTAAGCCCGAAATAGATGCATTGTGGGAGAACTCCACCATCAAGCACCAGAGAGCAGTATGACTCATGCCAACCCCATTCACGAGTAATACGGTCTCTCTCTCTCTCTCTCTCTCTTTCTGCTCCGGTCCGTATCAAAAAACACCCTCAGAGCTGCAGCAGCACATCTCACATGTGCTTCACAATCCCCATTTTCTCTTCCTACTCAAGTTCAAAGACACTCATCACCTTTCATCATTTCTCTATATATGAACAATAGGCGATTTGAGCCTCTGGGGAGAGTGGGAGGACGGATGGGCGTGAAGGGTCTTGATTAAATGATTATGACTCCTTAGAGTAAGCTAGCGGCGGGTCTCGACTGCGTTCTGTGATGTGTTGAAGGTGGACAGGGAAGGCCGGTCTAGCACAGGTTCTCTCTGCTGTCCACTGCCTGCTGTGACCATAATTTGTTCTGGCTCGAGTCAGTACACCCACTGGGCGGCTGATGCACCTTCAGGGAACAAAAGAAGAGCGTAACAGAAGCTAGAATCCTAGCAAGCTGACGTGTGTGTGTGTGTGTGTTTGTCCAAAGCCGAAATGACAGAAGGGTGGGTGGAAGAGGAACAAAGCGGGATTCATTTCCCACAACTAATCCGGTAATGAAGATATGTAGCAGTGTGTGTATGTGCTGTGATTATTGGGGTGCCACAAAGCCGAATCACTCCCATCGCCCAATATAGCAACACTTATGTGGAGATAGACAACAAAAACACAGGAACGTGGCGGCTGGGACCTTATTTAGAGCCTCTTTACCGATGCGGCACTGTATAATATGCTCTTTAATCCAATCCGGTGCCAGACTCCCAGTGTAAAAATATTTTGTGCTTAATTCCATGAAAGGCCACGTATATGAAATCAGCGCTAGGCAGTTTACAGAGTGAGGATTGTGAATTCTCCAGCGGATCTTGCTGTTGTCTTCGCTCTGCAGGGGCTGCTGCTTCATTCCATTTGCTAAGCTAATTTTATGGAAATGGCCCACGTCTTTTTCCACAAGCCGCTTTGCTGTTTTTCATCACAGAGTTCTCACAACACGTTTAAGCCACTGGCCGCATATCAATAAGACGACGCAGGAGTGCACAGTTTGAGCTGTAAATGGACCAGTGATGGAGGGCTTTGGAGAGAAACCGAGAAGCCCAAGTCTTATGTGCTTTTCAAGACAATAGTATAAACTGTCTCTGCAACTCAAGCGGGAAGTGTTTTTGTGAACAATTTTTTGAGAAGTGAATGAATCATCACAAATTTATTTGAACAAATAACTTTTCACTTATCAACAAAGTGCCTTGGTTCAATCTTCAATGACAAACACTCACTCACTTCTCGCCACATACTGGTATAATGAAATATTTTTTTGTGAACTGATTCAAAACAATCAAGAATCTTGTCAATGGGATGAATTAAAAAAAGACTCTGATGGTCCACACCCAAATAATATAAATTATTCTTAAATCACAGTTGTTCTGGATCTAAATCAATGTTCTGGAAATATTTATGTGACTGAATCATTTGAGTAACAAATAATTTAAGTGAACTATTTTGTTTGTTTCAGTTTTCAACAATGATTTTGATGAATCAGTTGCATAAAAGGTTCAGTGGCTATCAAAACTGTGACTGAATCATTTAAATGAACAAATCTCTCTTTTTTCAGTCCTGAATTTCATGAATGACTCACTCTTAACACCCAAAAACACACAACATATGTAATAAAAAAAATATTTTGGTAAACTGATTCAAAAGTCGTTTAGTGCAGAAATAAGAAAAGAAAAGAAAAGAAAAGAAAAGTAAAGAGTGCTCAGCACTCAAATTAATTGCATTTTCTATGTAATAAAGAAGAAACAGGTTTCATCACTTCATCAATGTGTCTAATGGGATTAATTAAACAGAAAGTGATTGATATTATTTATGTACGGACCATGTTCTTTGTGTGATTCATACTAATGTGGAACTACCTATTAAAAAAAGCTATCAAACAAGAAAGCTCTGTATAAAAATGTTTTTCTTAAATTAATCAAAGTTCCTACCACTAATGAGGGCAGTTCTACTCAAGAAAAAAGGCATTTTTCATTAAGACTTTCAGACCAAAGGGGACTAAAGTGTTCATAATTCATGGATACACCTCCGCAAGGAAGCTGAAATATCTGCCAATGTGCTCAGGCATGTCTGTCACCGCCAAAAGTGTATCTACGTTGGAAAGGATTCCTTACTCATCAATGGACCCGGCTAGCCATGTGGGCCTGGTGCACCTTGCCTAATCTCCACAGAGGCATGTGCACACACACACACCAACGCGTTTACCTCCTGGGCAGGGGCAGGTCTGAGCGCAGTCCCTCCATATCCTCTGCCCTTTGCCAGATCGCAAAATGAATGAGGAGGGAAAGCGGAGGGGAGGTGCAGGTGTGCATACCACAAGCCCCTAACTGGTGCATCACTTTTCTTTTCACCAAGGAAGCTACCTGCTAGCCAATGACTCTATGGCACTCATCCAAACACTGCTGCAAGATCTACATTCACACACAGACACATGTTCTCCCTTTATCTCCTTCTAACACACACACACACACACACACACACACACACACAGTGCTCAGGCAGGTCTGAGCCCAGCCTGCATAGCTGGAACTGCCTCCAAAGCCCATTAAAACTCTTCAGACTCTTTTTAATGATGGCTTTACAATAAACATTCAGTAATTTGGAGCCCGAATGAACATAAGGTGACATTTCGGGCACATAACTCTAGACGACAGAGGGTCAAGCTAGTCTCCAGGCCTAAACAATCACACTATAACAGTTTGTTCCCACAAGCTGTCAGACTGCTCAACACCTTATGGTCAAAAAAAAAAAAAGATGTTCATGATTTTAACCTTTAACTGAACCTTCCCCCAGGATGTGTCTATGAGAGAACCTAGGACTTTTTTAGACATAAGCTACAATGCATTTACATTTAAAGTTAATATGAAATCAAAATGAATCATATTTAATTCCTTAATACAAGTTTTATTATGCCGCTGAAACAACATTCCTTTTTGGAAAGGAAGCATTATAGGTGTACATAAACCTTATTTTCCCAGTCCAATGAAACTTTATGCCATTAAATCATAAAATGTTAAATCTTTTTTTTTTATTTTTTTTTATGTATTTATTTATTTATTTCACAGTAAAAGTGGACAAAAGGAGGCAACATTATGGCAACATGTCATAATGAACTGAAGTGAATCAAAATTGTCATGTGACCATATCAATGACAAAGATAAACATAAACAAAAACACCAACAGGCCACTCAATAAATGCCTTGAACATTTTCTAAACAGCATAAAATGCAACTTCAAGAAGTGATAACAAAAATAAGAAGCACATTTTTAAATAAAAATAAATGAATACAAAAATTTTAATAAAACAGTAAATAAAATAAAATTGTAAATAAAGAAGGAAAGACTGAGTGAAAAATAAATAAAATAAAATTTAAACAAAAAATCTTTAAATAAAAAAAATATATAGTAATTGTGCACTTTCCTTTATACTTAGTTACCTTTATACATTTAATTAATTTCTAAATTCAAAATATACTGTAAGTGCACTGCCTTGATGAAAATATATACTACTATGTATTTACTATATGAAGTTTATGAATATATACTTATATATTACAGTAAAACTTTCTGTTAAAACTAATTTTCACAAAATATAGCAAGATAACTAGAAACATATTTTTAATGTAGCATTTTTTATTTTATTTATTTATTTTGGTAAAATTATAAACATTTTCATAGCACAAAGAGCACGATTTTCCTGGACAGTCTGCTTCTTTTATGCTCCATGGGGAAAAGAAGAAGAAAAAACTCACATCACACATGTATCAATTGAAATGAGAGTAAATAAAGGCTGACAGTAGTGTCATTTTTGGGTGAACTGTCCTTAAGGCATATAGCACGACACATTTATCCAGAGTGACTTACAAAAAGTGCTTCAGTTTCCATGCATGAACCCATCCAGAAAGGGTATTAAGAGACTCTTGTCTTGTCAGTGGGCTTAGAGGAGAGATTTCTCCCATTCTCTCTGCTGCAAGCTATCACATCTCCAGCCCTCCCTCATGTCCCCCTCCATGCTCCCAAGCATCGACCTTCCAGAATTTCAAGGAGAATTGATTTTATTCCTCTTTTTCGAAACCTTAACAAGAGTGAGAAACAATGTACAGTAATACCAGTTATAACCATCTACAGACCTTCTTTCCTTGAATGGCAAACACTGCATTTTCTCTCCTCGCACACACACAGAGACACACACTCCCTCAAAAACCCAGAGATATAAGCTTCATAATTCATCCAGCCTTCCAATTTGTCAGGGATTTGCGCTCAAACTATTGATAAATGTGTGCTGTTTGTGGACGGATGTATGTATTTATCATCCGCTCTGGTTGGCGTATTTCATAAACTGCCGTATTCAAAGGATGACCCCATCGCTGGTATTGTATAGTCAGGCTTTTATGATTTGTTTGCTCTCTGAGTCCTGTCTAGACAACAAAATTAACCGTAAAGCAAACAAGGAGGCTCAGTAACAAAGCCAGGATCCAGTCGACCATGTGCATCACAGCAAACACAGATACCAGGAGTGCTTTTTGTTAGAAAGCACACCGTGTTACAGGATCCTACTGAGGGTTGGCCATGTGCTTTAAAGAGCAGCTCTATTGGACACCTGGCACTAACATACTCTATGCTTAAACCATTAGAGAATGTATTCGGGCCAGGAATGAGGTGTAATGCGTGTGTGTGTGGATGAAGACACAGTTGGGACCATTTCATCCAGTCTGCTGGGCCTCACACAGCCAGTAATGCCTTTCCGCCTCCCAGAGCTCCTGTTATAGGCAATTCATTAGTGTCTGTTACACCCACTATTGACAGTCTTCTAGCACCCAGCCAGTCTGTATGTCCGGCTAAGAGTGATGGCTGTGTTTGATGGGGAGAGGGGGGAGGGTGACGGAGATGTAAGCTCTCACATAGTGTGAAGCTCAAGTGCAGTTAACCTGCCATTTAGCGAAAAAATTAACTGACCTCCTACGTTTCTCCTGGGAGAAAAACATACACATGCTGTTTTAGTGAATAATGATTTCCCTCCTCGTGGCTAATTTATTGCGTTGTTCCCCCATTTCTTCAAATGTTTCCTGGATCGTTTTGTCAGATATCGGATTTTCTAGATGGTTTTGTGGGGTGAAATCTCGCCAGCTGAGACAAAAACAAAACCATTTGCGGAGAACGCTAACATAAGGTTTGATTAGGTTATAAAACGGGAAGTGAATGTGCTGTGGCTAACCAGCACTTGCTCAGCCAAACCATTAGCAGGTGTTTAGCTTTAATGGGTGTGAAAACACATAAAATCAAACTGAAGAGTATCTGCATGACGAGGGAAAAACAGCATGGAAAGAACAGTTTGAGTTTCTCCAAAGTGAAAAAGGCTGTGGAAGTGATAAATAAAATATTATCTGCAAAGAATCTCTTAGCAGAACATCCTTTTAGTCTAAACACATGATAAACATAGTGATTTAAGTAAAGATGGGAGAAAGCTATCTGTTATATATATGATTAAACAAGTACTTTTGATAGTCCATCAGTGGAGAAACATAATGACATTATTGGCCAGCAGGGGCAAACTCACTGAAAATCAGACCAGCCATCCTCTGAACACCTGGCTGAAAAGACCACCCTAGACTAGAGCAGTTTGTGGTTGGTCTTGCAGATTGATATATAAAAATACGTTATTAACCAGCTAAACATTTTAGCTAGAAGCCATGTTGCTCAAAATGCAATAACCAATTATGCTAGTCTTTTCTACAGTGTAGTACATCATGCTTACGTAAAGTACACACTTAAAGATGAAGGGCAAGAGTCTAGATTAAATTAGGCTATAATATGCAGCATTCGGACTTGGCTTTAGGGTACAGATCTCATAATTGCTGTGTCATTCTCTTCAAGCTATGCAGAGGAGAAGGGGGGGGGGGGGGGGGGGGAGAAAAAATGCTGAGCTTCTCAAACAGGTGAGTGTTAAGGTTGACCGCAGCAAAAGAGAGGAGGAGAGAGAGCAGGAAGACAGAAGGTGAGGGGGGAGGGGGTGTATGACAGATAACCAGGTAGACAGGAAGCGTGAGAGGACGCCGTATCATAAAGACAGATGTGCTTGCAATGAACATAAAGTCAGAGATGCAGACAGACAGAGAGACAAGCCGACACATCAAACGACCCTGGGCACTGTGACTAAATGTCACAAAACATAACGGATCTCTCCAGGAGAAACAAATAAGGGACGGCATGTGTAAATACAGAGAAATATTCTCAATCCTTCCTTCTTCAATGACTGTACCAAGCTCAAACACTAGTGTTAAAGGGGTAGTTCACCCAAAAATGTAAATGTCATTTACTCACCCTCAAGTCATTTTGTTTCAAATTTCTGTTCTTCAAATTTTGGGAAAATTTATGGGAACAAATGCTTGTTAAACTCCAAAAATGACTAAATGTGCTATGAAAGAAGTCCATATATATATATATATATATATATATATATATATATATATATATATATATATATATATATATATATATATATATATATATATATATATATATATTCCAAGTCCACTGAAGTCATATGATACCTTTTGTGAAAAACCTAAAAATATCTCAAATTACTTGTAGCAATAAAATTTTGCCTTGCTCTCAAATCTCATTTACTTTTGCGTATATATTGGTAGATCCTGTCTCCATCCATTTATATACAAAAAACGGAATAAATCCTAAAATAATATCCGAATAAATCACAAAAAAAATTATTTGCAAATAAAACATTTCCAAATTCAAGAAACCAAAAACTGGCGCAAACCAGAAATGGAAGTTCTAAGTTTTATAGCATTTTGAAAACTGCATTCACATGATCTTGTTTCCATCCTTCTTTTTCTTTTTCTTTTTTACAAAATTCACATAAAGATATGTGGATGCAACTTAGCAAATGGTGCTAAATGTGAACTGATTGTGTCACAGAAAGTTAAATAAATTAAAGCTGTGGCGGGAAGAAGATTTTCAGTAAATAATAACTTAAATTTCAGTCTTTTCCTCACATAAAGCTGCATTGCTGAAGCTCAAAGAATTCAGCATGGTGCTAGCAACCCCAAGGTCATGGGTTCGATTTCCAGGAAATGTAAGAACTGAAAATGCATACCTTGAATGCTTTGGATAAAAGCATCTGCCAAATGCCTAAATGTAAATAAAGCTACTGTACAGCTTCATATAAAAATAGAGCAGAAGTGACATATGAGAACACTCATGAAATACATGAGGGTGAGTAAATAATAACTTTAATTTTTGGGTACTATTCCTTTAAACGAATTGGCTCTGAGAGCTTTACTTTTCTGTGTGTGAGCTCAGACAGGTGTGCAGGTGTGCATGGAGGAAAGGAGGGGGGGTGTTCTGACTGACTGGCCACAATAGAAACTCCACACTGGGCAGGCGGCAGTGAATGCACATCGCAGTGCTGCTGCTCGGGTTACTCACCTCTCCTTCAGCAGTCAACCCCACTCTTTGTCTCAGTCCTGCCGATGAAAACACTGGGGACCAGGCGGCGTGCCACGGCTCAGTAGAGTCGATGTTTGTCTGCATGTGTGCATTTATGGCAGTGTATAGTCTGTCTTGTGGGGCTCAGCAGATCTCCGCTGTATACACTGCAGAACTTTTATGTCCTATTATCAGAGTCAACTGTGTGTTCACACCACTGTGAACAAATGTCACAACCTGCTCACCTTTCACAAGAAAAGATATAAGACAATTGAGAAGTTCAAACTCATTTACAATAAAAACACTGACAGCCAATCAGAATCCAGCCGACTGTAAAGAGCTTGAGAATTTAAAGAGGCAGATGACATAACTGCAGTGTTTGCTTATAATAAACAGAACGTTAACATGCATTGGTCTGGATGCTAATACAGTTATCGTTTTTGATGTGAATAGGCTTTAAAAGGGCTAAAAGCAGGTTAAAAAAGAGGAAGGGGATCTGGTCAAGGTCATTCAGAGTATATTTAGATAAGGACTGTAAATGAGTCAACACACACACTCTGCTCAAAAAAGGAAGTTCATAAATGGATTGTTTTGCATCACACTACAGCACGTATAATGTAGTGCGTTGTCCGCCGACGTGTGTGACATCATTTTTGTTTACTGGAGTGTAAAATAGTGCAGAGAAGTGGCGTCCTGAGTACATCTGCATTCTAAAGGTCACCACAATGACAAAAGACTTTGTTCAAAATACCAGCAACCTACATTAAAACAACAACAAATAAATGAGTAAAAAATTAAGATACAAGTCTGCATTATAGCAGAATGTATCATTTATCTTTAAATGCGGCAATGCTATTTTTTACATCATATGCAGATGTGTCCTTAAACATGAGATCCTAGCAGCACCAAGCACACTTATGCAAAAACAAAAATCAAGTATTCATTTATTAATAGTCTGAATCTTATTTTTTTAAGAAGGCATATAGATGGAAATGTGGTAATGAATACAGATGCTGACAGAATGGTTGAAAACAAATGGTAGCCTACTTGAAAACATTCGTTGCCAGATGTGACTGATTGGATTGGATAGACGCAGCTGTAATCAGATGGGTTAATGAAGCCATTAGCCCATCTCTCCAGTCACAAACATCATTCCTGCCTCTTTTGATGGGAAGGGAACAGCACGTCTGTGCTTGTCTGTTTGTTCATTGAGACCAAATTCAAGCAAGCTAAATAAATAAAATACTTTTCTTTTCTTTATTTTGGTGGAGAACACGCAACTTGAAAAGGGGTTTAGAATATCAGGTTTATGATTCAATTTGTCAATTAAAATTAAATAAAATAATAATTTGATGAAATAATACAAATTATTAATTAAAATTAAATTAATACAAATTATTTGTTCACCCGTGTCATTCCAAACATGATTTGACAAAAATGACTTTCTTGTTTATGGGCAAGACAAAAGGAGAAGTTTAGCAGAATGTCCAAGCTGCCCGTTTCCCCACAATGAAAGTAAATGGTGACCATGACTGTGCCTGGCCCCTGTCCATTTAGCTAAATTTCTGCTTTTGTGTTCTAGAAAAGACAGAAAAATCAAACAGGTTTGGAACAACATGAAGATGAGTAAGTGATGACAATATTTTAATTTTTAGGTGAATTATCCTTTAAATGAAGAAAAATCTATAAAAAAAAGAGTCTATGAGAGGCAAGAATACACACTTTTTTGGTAAATTATTTTGTTTAATTTTAACAGGACATATATAAACCCTCTAATTCTGAGGATATTTCACAAGCTCATTCTGCAAGATAGATAAAGATAGCAAACGTGAGGCTGATTGTGGTGCATAACCATACATTGCAACTATAAATCCTTTCTGTCTGTAGTAATAATGGCATATGCACACACACATAGAGCAGACAGATCACACATTACAAGGCCTATAATCATTATGCTTGGCTCCCTGGAAAACATGCCCTGAGGAAAATGCCGGCGAGAGTGTAGCAGCTCGGCTGTTAAATTAGCCCAGGCATGCGTTAAACAATGTGGCCTCAACTGGTGTTCCCTCACAGAGCATTACACAAACAAACACACACAGCAACACTTTTATAGCACTTATAGACTTTTATAGAGCTGAGCCACACAGCGACAACTGTCCGACACAATTGTGTTGTTGAAATAGAGTGCAGAGGCTATATTCACACAACCCCTGCAGGAATATGAGCTGGCTCAGATGCTGCAGCCTCTAGTCACCATACACATACACACATCTACAGCCTTGAGCAATGGAGGAACTCTCCAGAAGCACCCAAAAGACTGTAAAAATGTCTCATGCTCAACATTAATAAATTGTTGAGGTTGTTTATAGGTTTAATTCCAGAACTGAGCTCATGATATATATGATTATAAATACCTGAAGACGATTTAAGGCTTGCAAATTCATAAATGCACCATATCATATATTGGTCCCATATCGGTTTTCTGCCAATATTAGAGATTCTTTTTATTCTCTGATTTTGGAAATTTAATTATGCAAGCTCATTTTCTCTTTACTTTTGCAAACATCTAACACACATTTTATATTAACCTTTAAAAACAACAATAAACAACATAGTTGTTTATTGTTTTAGTAAAATTACCAATGATGCTGTGATGCCTAAATTGATTTGCAGCAAATTAACTTGTAAAATGTTTAATTTTTAATTTTCTTTTTTTTTTTTTGTGTTTTTATATTATTTAATCAAATATACAAATAATAATAATAATAATAATATCAGTCATTTATTGTTATAGGTCATAACATTAAAATAATTATCAACATATCGGTATTGGCCAGAATTTTTATAGCGGTGCATCCCAATTTGTTAATAATAAGCAACGATTTTCACAAAGAATGCAATGGTAAGCCAACAAATTAACGCACAAAAAAAACAAGATACCTGTCATATCCTGTCATAACCTGCCATAAAGTACACCTAGGAAGTTCAACTTAGGAAGTGTTTTGTTTTGTTCCTTTAGATCTTAAACCATTATGTTTTCATATTTGAGTGCCAAAATCCCTCTGAGAATGGACAACGGGAGTCTGACCAAGGGTGAAACAGCTTGTACTGCTGAACACCCGCTGCTACAACTGTGACCTTCAGCATCAGCCCGAATTCATCTTGAAGAAACCATTATGATTCAATACTTGCACATCAGGTCTACACAAGTTGAAAAGAATGGCATTAAGGAAGTTAGGAGCTCAATCAAACAGTTGATGTTTCCCAAATCCCATTTCCATTGTGCCACATCACTTAACACAAAGCTTTGTAGAAGAACCGGAGGAGAACTTACCCAAGATCATCCTAAAAGCCTTGCTCCTGCGATCAGGACCAGCTCTCCTCAAATTCTAATCCAGGGGAGCACGAGTTCTTCTCAATGCTCCTCTCTGCGTCTCTCTTCTGATCCAGAAGTGAGTCAAGCAGCCAGCGCAGCATGAAAGAGAGCATAGCTGTTGTCCATCCTGTATCTAGTATGTCCTCTCTCTCCAGGTGAATGAGCAGTATTCTGAGGGGAGGGATCTGCAGGTCTTCTCTCAGGTGAGTCAGAGGGCAACGTGGGGGAGGGTCCCGAGACAGGGGTTGGGGGGGGGGTCAGAAATGCCAGAGCCCTGGTCAGTGAATGAGCTGAAATCTCTGTAGGTGCACTGGGACACACCGTGCTTCTCTACAGCAGACTGAAGATGAACAGTTTCCCTTCAACAGGAACATTTCTCAGATACCATGAAGAAATGCCTCAGTAGCACAGTCAAACCGGTGTCTGCGCTGCGCTCTCTCTCTCTCTCTCTCTCTCTCTTTCTTTTCTCTCTCTATCTCTCTCTCTCCCCGCTTCTTGTTTTTGGGGTTGGGTATAACCTAAAGGCACCTTCCCTGACTGTGCTCTGATTGGTTGCAGTCCCAACCAATTGGAAATGCAGCAGCCGCTTGTCATCCTGCAGAGTGGAAAGCATGGAAGCATTGCCACACTCTCTCTCTCTCAATTTTTCCCTCCATCTCTTTCACTCTCATAATCGGTCTGTTTATGGCAGTCGCGATGGTGGTGGTCACTTCTCCATCTCTCACTCCTCTTCTTGCTCCCTTTGAAACCCTGTGACGGTGAACTTGTAAAGGGATTAACGTCCTGTCTGCACCCCCACTGAGGCTCTCCTTTAGTCTCTCTGTTGCAGGAAATATTCGTTACTGAATGCTTTTCTCAATAGTTTGGGGAGATATTCGGAAGACATGAAACGGAGAGCGACAGAACGAAGGAATCAGGAGGAGGAGGGGGAGATTAAACTAAATTCAAACTGACAGAGGGATGAGGAGACATGGAGTGACACAGAGAAAAGACTGGAAGGAAGAATAAGAGAGACCGAGAAACTAACAAAGACAGAGAGAGACCGACACAAGCCGTAGTCTTATTAAGCACAACTGGGCCAATTTCAAAACGTGTCATTGTCGGGTTGAAATGCACCTCATAAAGAATTCAAAATTGAACATCTTCAGTATGTAAGTGATTTGTCTCGCTACAGACAACAACGGAGCTTATGGCAGCTTTTCCGAAGGAGGAAAGCCATGCTGCAGGGGTGAATCGAGCATTTAAAAACGCTACAGAAGAAAGGAGGCGTCAAAAATGAATTCTCTAAAGTCATAAACTAGCACACACACTATGCACAGTTGAGCCAGGGGCTAGAAAAATTGCAATCTTTTATTTTGTCTTCCTGTTTGTTCCTTTTCCGTCCTCTCTCTCGCTCTCTCTCTCCTCTGTTGTCTCTGGCTTGTGCAGTAAGTCAGCAAGTGGGGATGTGAATACTAAGAAGGCTGGCTGACACTCTTGATAGTACACTGCACAGAGACAGAGACTGAAAATAATGGAGGGTGGGGGAAATTGGACGTATATGCTCCATTATTATAAGACAACAGGTGCATTACATGCACATTCACACACACGCCGTCATCTGATCCCAGAGGGCACTCATACACACTATCAGACCAGCACCTGAGCAAACAACTCATAATGAGTATGGACTCGAATGTGTGCCCTGATACACCAATGGGTAAACACACTGATACAGGTGAGGTCTTTATACTGATCTTTACTGATTAACTGCTAATTATTGAATCTTTGCTTAATCATTCGCTTTGCAAAGGTCAAGAGGAAGGTCATAAATCCCAGTTCGTAAACTGTGGCTGCAAATGGTGACAAAATTAACGCAAACCACCCAGGATATGATAGGATTTGGATGCTGGTATGCTGGAGTCCCTATCAGGGTTAGGCAAATTTATAACTTAAGAATTTTTCAACCTTTTTAAATTATAAATGTGAATTTGGATTGAATTGGCAACACCCCACAAGAAGTCGAATTAACTTTAAATCAGGATGACAGGATGTGGAATTTATTTTTTGGAAAAGCATTCCAGGAAATGAAGTGTTTATAAGACCTATAAAAACAAGGTTATAATACCAGCAGACAACATTTGTTCCTACAAACTTTCCTTTTCCAAAGAAAAACTATATTAATTGGGATTATAATAATTTCTTTGAATTGAAATTTATTTAAATTCTATTTTAAATTCAAATTCAAATTGCAATGGAATTAAACTCAATTATGAATTACCAGGTTTCTTAACTACTGTAGCTTAATCAGGAAGCCTTTGTCGGTCAACCAGCCTTTTTGATAGTGAACAACATAATGATGGCACCAAACCAGCAAGAACCAGCATTAACAATAGCATTTTTAGGGTTGGCCTAATAATAATAATTATGTCATGGCTGATAACTGGCACTATATGGCGCATATTAAAATTATACACTTAAAACTAAATGCTGAATTTAGGCATTTTAGCATTAACATGTAGAGTACAAAAAGTGTACTGTAAAGCATATGTATATGGTTTGGTCAAGATTACATTTAACAGTGCTATTAAACTATGAATATTATTTTAAATTATTAGGGGTTAAATGAGCATTACATGATGCCAAAGGTAATCTAAATATAAAAAATTGAAGAAATGACCATGCACACTCAGATGTTGACTGGTCAATAAACCAGTTTGGACCAGCATAAAAATTCATACTCATCTAATGGGCTGCATTTCCCAAAAGCATTGTGAGCCAAAGTTGATCATGGAGACCATTAGTGGCAATGGTTTCTACAATCTACATATGCTTACGATTCTTTTGGGAAACACAGCCCAGGTCTTTTCACTGAGGCCATCTGAGCCTGTGAACGTCAAAGCACTGATAAACAGGTTGATTAAATGGGCCGAGTGACCGAGTGACCGAGTGACGGCTGGGTGGACAGTGTGCCGGTGTGGACGGCAATGCAGAGCTCAAACAGTAGTGTGACCGTGTGTGTGTGTGTCTCATCAAAAGAGGGGATAAGGTTTCCTCATTAGTTGTGTTGGGATCAATAATTCAGAGCAGGGCCTTGTTGAGCTCAATGGTCCAAACGCTAATGTGCTGTCTACCTGCTAAGGACTGGGACCCAGCAGGACTTTAATGGATGTCATGATGAGAGGGTGAAATCCAAGAATGGGGATCCTTTTGCACCCCCTGGTTCCGTGTGTGTGTGTGTGTGTGTGTGAAGTCTAGGATGGGTATAGTCACAGCGTGAGGAGAATGGCTATCAAAGAACAGGTGTGATGAGATGAATGGATAGATGAGAGTGTCAAGAAAAAGAGATGAAGATGACAATCAACCCTACAGTAACTTCAACATCCCAAAATTGTTACTTAACTCAATTAGCTCTTTCTGTGTTTGACAGCTCTGACACAACAGAATCCCATCTTGACTACCTAGGAGTCATTAATGACATTAAGACAAAGAAAGAGAAAAAAACATGACCATCATAAGCATGTTTGAAACTTAAGACAAACAGCTTTTTTTCTGAAAACATAATAATGTCATTTTATAAGTAAAATTACAAATGAATCACGATTATTTAAAAATTTCACAATCATAAAGCATTAAGAATAAGTTACGTTCATAATTTCTGTCCTTCCAAAAGTAAAAAGTATGGGCTGCTTCACAGGCTTAACCGGCGCAAGCAAAACTTTCAACAAACTTCTCAACTTTCATCCACAACAACTTTTAACAATTTTGGACAGATCGAAAACCTTGTGTGGCCTTACTACCGGAGGTCCCCGGCTCAAATTTTTGAATTTGCTCATATTTTTTCTAAAGAAAGATAAACATGTGTAGTGATGAAAATCTAAATATTAAATGTTGTGGATGAATATTTACTGAGTAATCCACTATTTATGAGGCACTATTTATATATGAGCCTCATCGAGACCCTGTATCTCTGGGACTGAACGATGTAGAGCCTTGAAAATGAAGACTCCAAAAGAAAAGTTTATTAAGAACAAGAATCTAAAACCATATTGCAATATCTTTAATATTTCTTGAGCTACAGGCAGGCAAACTTTGGAAAAAGAATATTTATGGAACTCAGAGAGGTATGTTCAATGCAGTTGTTCTGACAGAAGGAAACAAGATCCATTTAGTTTAAACATTATTTGTTCTTCAGACAAAATAAGCGTCATATTTTTTAAAGTGACCCACATTTGGTTTTTGACCACTGAAAATATGTACAATTTAATGAGTTACTCCTGGAACCATATTGAAAATCCAATATCTCTGGAACCGAACAATATAGGACCTTAAAAATGAAGATAACAAAAGGAAAGTTTGTTAAGACCCCATATCTAAAAGGGCATTAAGATATCTTTAATATTTTTGAGTTACAGATGAAGTCAACAGATTCACTAATATACCTACCAATCTCAGTGTAAAAGTAACATAATGATGCTGCCATCTTTCTGAAGTCATTTTAACCCCCTGTAATTTGGCTCTGATGCTCAGGTGAAAATTGTCATTTTGACCCCACTCTACAAAATAGTGGATAACTCAGTAAATATTAATCCGTGACATTTAATACTTTGGCTTTAGTTTATCATTTAGTTTATCTTTCTTCAGAAAAAAATATTAGCAAAATCAAAAATTTGAGCTGAGGGGACCTCTGGTTGAGTTGACACGGAACGACCCCCTTGCCATTTTAATGTTCAAATGCATCAGACGGTCAGTGAAAGAACTGTGGGTGGTCCATAGGCCTATCATTTAAAACCAGTATCGTTATGACAAACGACAAGACTGGGATGACAGAACGAATGCCTCATGCCCAAAGAGTCCTCATTAAAACCTGTAATCCTGAATCAACAGCAGTCGACTGCAGGTCACATAACCCTAACTGTTATTCATCACTTCAAAAAACAATAAGTTCATATGAATAACTTACATTTAGTCAAAGTATTTCAGCTGAGGTGTCTGTTTTTGCTCCACAAAAGAAAATAGCTCCAAGCAAAGACAAAACATTGCTGAATGATTCAGTGATTCTGTACAATAGGCACAATATGGCCATGAATAAGTTTTTTTTAACTATCCATATGCCTGTATAACTTGTTCGTTGTTTATTGCTTTGGCAACATTGTGCTATTCCACAGTCATGCCATTAAAGCTCATTTGAATTGAATTGAATCAGTTGAGTAAGTGAATGATTCAATGATTCACTGATTAGGTCAAGTCGATTCAGAATAGCCTGCTTCTAGCATACTAGTGTTTCTGCCATATAAAGGCATGACAGAAGAGTAGTACGAGTAGTACAGTGATATGCTTTTCCAGATTTTCACTCCAGAATGAAGTGTGTGTTTAATCGAATTTTGAACGAAGGAATGAATCGCTGCTTCATAGGCTAATACACAAAAAGTTATTTATGGTGGCCGAGAGAGCTCAAAATGTTGCAACTTCAGAAAACACATGCAAATAGACAAAGCACCAGTAAATCAAGAAAGCATCTTCATTAGTTTACAGCAGGTGGTGCCAATGCTCACAACACAAGCAAATAAAGAAACGCACTGCAAATGCTCACAACAAAACCAAATAAATTTTATTTGCAGTGCGTTTCTTTTTTTGGTTGTGTTGTGAGCATTTGCAGCTTGTGTGTTGTCAAATTGAGGAAGTTGTTTTCTTTATTTGCAGGTGTTTTATCTATTTGCAGCGCGTTGAGCTCTCTCGGCCACCGTACTTGTCGCCCCCTACAGGTGTAATGATGTAAACTGCAGAAAGAGTCACTACAAAAATCAGTGTACAATAAAATATTAGACTCTGAAAAAGTGTCCCAATATTTACCATGGTCAAAATGCACTAAACAGTAATTCACCTCTTTTAACATTGGGAATTTTAATGATCCATAGTGAACTAGAAATGTTGTCAAAATGTTTTCGAAATATGGTCAGCTTAAGACAGGCCCATATGAGGCCATGCTAGGCGAAGAGTCAGAGTGCGGCTCTTTGAACCCTATAATCTGTCTATATCCCTGCAACCATATGGAGGACACAGAGAAAGAGAGTGTGTGTGAGAGAGGCTGGAACACCTCCTCTTGCCACCAGTCAACCATTAAAGCCCACTGCCAGAATAAACCTGCACTGCGACACACTCAGACTCAAAGGACAGGGCCTTGACTCCTGCTCTACAGTCCATTTCATTGTTATAAAGCTCCTCATTGTGTAACCCCTACACCAGAGGCAAAAGCGCTTTGCTCCCCTCTGCAGGTTGAGAACTGCTATTACACACAAAAATCATCCATAAACACAAAATAAACCAGCATAACAATGACAGATTTACATATTAATCATTTAAATAATGTGTCTTCCATCACTGTATTCTGAATGAAAATATGGCAGACATATTCTCAGTCCATCGTATATCATACATCTACCATATTTTCATTATATATAAAGTCATATGATGCTTATGTAAATCTTACATTTGAATATACAGTTGGGAATCATCCTTGAGGATTTCAGCATACCTGCTATGTCATATTTTATCCTCCCTCTTAAAAGTACCGATTACACAGAATTATGGTTTATTTAGAGAGCTATTTTTACATAGAGCCTTGGGGAGTCACATCCCCAAACATACACACTTCTGTAATGCAGCAGCCTGGACTGCCTCCAGACTGCAAACCAAGCCTTGCAAACTAAGCCTCTCACGCAAGCACCAAGCCACCTCCCGCAGGGCAAAGCAGGGACATAAACCTGGGACACAAACAAACCTGGAACTAGCATGCAAAATTAAACACCGTACTCATGGCCAGATCAAAGACCCAGAGACATCAAGAGCCAGAGAGAGAAATAGAGCTTTCCGTGTTGAGATTACTGCCCAGCTGCAGGGAAAGGCTGCATGTGTTAGGGGGACCGGGCCAAAAACATTTTAGGGACTCTGTGAAGGCTTCCCTGTCTGGCTGGAGGCCCATGGATATATTGGAATATCAAGGTTCTATTTTTAATGTGTTTAATGAGAGACCAGAGCACAATAAATTAAATCTGGACTCTGAGTTGGCTAGTTCAGTAGACATAGATATACAGTATATCTAGGGATAGGGTGAAGCCCAGTTGTAAAAATCTGCGTGCTAACAGATCTTTCATCATAATCAGTTCTTAACATGCTACTAAGAACAGACCAAACAGACATTCTGGAGGGGAAAGGGACAAATATAAAAAGAGCTGGGTAATAAATTATTACATTTAATCTGGATTGCATAATCAGATTCCAAAAATTAAGTACTTGTAACTAGATTAAATTACATTTAAAATACTTGTAATCAGACTATTATTTTTATTGATTGCATATTATTCACGTAATAGCAATAAATGCTTCTTTCATCTTTTATTCATTTTAATAATTTTTTTTTCATCTGTTCCTTTCTAAAATAGCCTACCACTTGAATGAATATACATTCATAAAGTCCTCCAGTTTTGTGGACATATACACAGTTTTAAAATACATAAATGCACGTTATTTATTATTACCCAACTTTTTTGTCATCTGAATATCTTTCGCCTAATATATTTACTTGAAGTACCCTGAGATTTTAAAATAAATATTTGACATTTTATTACATTTCAATATATTTTAATATGTTACAGTACATTTGCATGTTGGTTAATGGTCACATGACATCCAGGTAATCAAATTAAATATTTTCTTTTTGTAGTGTTTAGTTTTGATAGATGTTATTCTAAAATTACTTATTTTAATTTACCATTTTTATGATTTAGTTAATAATGAGCTTTTGATGAAACTCATGAAGTCCCTGCAGTTGATTTACAAACTCCAGTTTGGGAAACCTTGAAGTCACATAATATTTACTGCACTTCCTGTTATTAATTACAACGAATGAAATATATTTTCTCACTCTTTGTATTTTTATAGCATGTATCAGATTATTAAACCAATGTGATAAACAACTTAAGTAAAAAAGTCATCTAAAAGTAGTCTGATTACATTACCAAAAAATGTGTAATGTAATGGATTTTGTTACTAGATACAATTTTTATCATGTAATTTGGAATCAATAACGGACTACAATTTCTAAATAATCTACCCAGCTCTGTATATAAATAGTGCAAAAGTCAGTGTACAATGCATCATATCAAAGGATAATCATCTCCATAATATTCATTTTTATCAGTGCAAAACTTTTTCCCAACAAAACTTTGTGGTCAAATCATTTAGAGATTTACACAGGGGAAAAATGGTGTATACTTTGAAATTCATTTTAAAAAGTAGCTAGAAGTCATGGGAAAAAACAATGAAAAAAGCATTGCTTTGATTTCTGACATTCAAATTCATGTCAAATTCTGTTCAACCGTTCTTGCAATACCATTTAGTGCCAGTAGAAGCACCGATAGTACCTTTCAGTATCATAACAAGCAGTAAGACAAGCTGCTTTTCTTGCCTGCAAAAACAAACTGTGACAAACTGTGTATTCTTTAAATCACTATTCTAAAGTATTAAATGACTCAAATCTGCACCAACCTGCACTACAGTCATCATTCTGTCTCGCCATGTCGCTCATGCAGACTTCACATACTGTAGGCCACTTCTGGGATGGCTGGATGGGGAATGTGTTTCACAGCCTTTCTCTAAGATTTTCCTTCCTCTCTTTTGTTTCTGTTAAAATGATCATGATTTTTATATATTGAGGGAGCTGCAGTGTATGTGCCATGTGCTCTGAGAACAAACTGTATATATCAACAGCAGTGTGTGCTGGCGGACGGGTGGTGAATTTAGAGACTGCGCTGAAAGGTCAAAGGGACGTCCAGGGTCCAGCCCACCATATAAAAAATAACCTAGACTTAAAGTGCAAAAGGGAAAAACATCAGCTATATGAGTAGGAAATAAAAACTATATTAATTCCTATAAGTAATAGTAAAGAAATGTATATTAAGTCCTGATCTGACATTTATTGTTTATCACATTCATTCATGTAACCTTTTTTGATGTAGTCAGCATTGTCTCCTACATATATACAAATCTAATTTGGTTTGAAAAATAGAAAAATAATGCATGCCTAGTGCGAGGTTAAAGGATTTTATTTGATATTCATTAAATATGCGTAAGACCTTCACGGTTCCGCTTTAGTGCCCTTGAAAAGCACCGAGCCAGCAGCCGGTATATGAGTATCCGTTTGCATGACAGTGGATGATCACACTAAAATTAGACTATATTGATCAAGAGTGGATCCATATCAGTTAGGTTCCTGTGCAACAAGAAGGAAAGATTTCTAGAAAGCTGTTGGAGGGATGAGACATTTCCAACTGGATAGCCTGTGTGCTTTTCCAGCTCTGTGTATGAGGGGAATGTTGAAGTTGACTGTCATTCTCTCTCACACAGAGATGCTAATTTCACACCTTTGGCAGAAGACAGAGAGCCTGCTAATACTATGTCTACACTCGTCTATCTCAGCAAATATCCAGACTTATAGACGCTTACACGTATACACACTTATATGTGCACACATTCATCTCAAGAGATTCACAGAAATCAGATTTATGACAAAGCTGTGTCAAATACGTTGAGTAGAAGATTGTTCGATGATCTTATGAAAGTGACTCATTTTGTTAAGTCAGTCTAACAACTGGAAACATATGCTGAATAATAATAAATAACATCTCAAAGGTCATTCCAGGTGTATTTTTGACAGAATATAGTTCACTAATGGCTCTGGGCAATATTTCTTCTGAAATTGTTAGCACACTCAATCAAACACACACATTAACACAAAGTCTACAGGTATGTGCACTCACACACACACACACACAATACATATATTTCTTGGCTTTTTAGTGGCTTGTACATCTTCAGATCAAACTTGTTTTAGCTTTATTGGTGAGAATAATGAACACTGTGACAAATGTGTTGAACGTTGGCTTTCTAATTGCTGATGAAGAGAAAAGAGGAAGCATATACAGAAAATGCCAGTTCAAATGTCCAGGAGAAGTGTGCACTTCTTCATGAAATACAATCTTTTTAATGACAACATTGACATGACTAAATTAGGAAGACTAGATTCTGGCTACCCCATGAGATGTATCACATCTCCTAAACTGTTCATCTATGTCTTGCATGCTATGTATATCGTAAATGTCATAGTACATGAATAATTTTAACCCTGAAAATATAAATTAGCTTCAGTGTTGTTAGTGTGTTATAAACATATGAGTACACACGAATGCTGTAGATTTCTGCCCATGCAGCAAAAAGGATCTCCAAGGAAAAAGTTTGCGCTCGGATGTGTTCACTTGAGACTGCAAACAGAAATAGATATTAGTGGATGTTCTTACCTGTACCCCACATTAAACCCTCTTCCTCTGACTGTTTTCCTGTCCTCTCGTCTCCTCTTTCTGCCTCCGAGGGTCTTTCCACTGGCACCCTGACACCACAAACTCCCCGTAGAAATCTTTGCTGGCATGAACAATGGAGCGTCCGGATCCAGTTTTTTGAGTCTCCAGGAATATTTGGAGCCAAAATAGTCCTGATGAATTTACAGGAGTGTCTCCTGCACAAAGTATCACACAGTCACACAGAGACACGCATTTCCCTCTTTTAGCCCATCCCACTCTCAGTCTCACCACACTGAGAATACAGGACAAGTGCAAGAGATTCCAGCAGATAATCACACCAGGACCTTAATAAGTAAGGACAACCGTGTGAGGAAGGGGAGAGGAGGAGAACGAAGAGGAGAAGGAGGGAGTGGGTGAGAGAAAGTGAGAGAGCGAAGAGTCAAGTGTCAATGAAGCATGGATTGGGATGAGGAGAGAGAGGGGTATAGGCTGGGCAATGTGAGACACACACCTGATAGCTGGGAAGATGTAACTGGCTTTAATCCTTCCCTGGAGTGGTGTGATGAAATCCAACTGGAACATCCAGGTCTTATTTTATAATATAGATAACTCTGTCGTTGCATAACAAATGATTTTTACATTAGAGCTCCAAAAGTGATAAATTGAGCCATTATGTTATGTTTTGCTTTCTATGTCAATGGTACCACTCAAGTTTGGGAATTTTGCAACTGGAGAAGGATGTAAGGAATATTCTGTAGTAAAAGAAAAAGCCAGTGAATAATATGAATATTCCAGCCATGCAAATTATTTCCAATCAGTTCCATTCATTCGAGGTTGTACATGAACTCTTAAATATGCACACATCTCAAGAGCTTCACAATAATTTAACTGTGACAAAATTTTGCCACCTCTATCTCTTGAGAGAAGATTGTATAAAAGCATTTAATTTAGTCATGCCAATAATTAAGTTATAAAAATTAAAATAAAAATTAATAAATAATAATAATTATTATTATTATTATTGTTGTTGCTGTTGTTGTAAATATTGCTTAATGTGTGATATTTATTTAATATTTATTTATCTTTCAATAAATTAAAACAGCATTCTTTTTACTAATGATATGGTGATAAATAAAAAGGTATTATTATAATTACTTTTAAATATTATGTATTATTTGTTTATTTATTTTTCAATAAAACAGCAACAATAATTCTTATTACTATTTATATTGTGATAAATAAATAGAACACTTATTAGAATTATTATTATCAAATATTGTTTAATTAATTTGTATTTATTTATCTTCCAATGAATAAATAAATACATACATAAGGAACCTTCTGCCTTTTACTTCTGAAGTTAGGAAGTCTTGCAATTGGAGAAGTATATCAGGAAAATTCCAGTCGTGTTGAAGCTGTGGCACATGACATATTGGGAGCTGATATGGGTCATGTCCCGATTCCTCTCCCTCCACTTTCCTTTCAGTTCTTCAGTGTAGTAAAGGAAAAATCCATTTAACAAAATAAACATTTCAGCCATGCAAAGTAATTCCAGTCAGTTCCATCTAGAGTGTGGCTTGGATGAAGTATTTACTTTGTGGTTTTGGCCGAGCCACACAAAAGACGGAGGCTGTACAACAGCTGATGGTGAGGTATTCCCAATTAACTTCTGCGATGAGTCTTGAGCGGCCGACTGCAAATGAGTGACAGCTCCGGTGTGGGGTCTCGCCTGAAACGAAGACGGCAAATGTCATGTCTGATGTGAAACTCCAGCCTGAATATTAGGTGACAAAGTATCACCACAAAAGAGAGAACAAGCAGCCACGGATCTTCTCAAAATCTCAGAATCTCACAAATCAGTTCACGGAAAAACCTGCTTTAGACTCATATGACCATCCCAGTTGAGTGATCTCACATTCGCTTTTTTAGACAGATTAACATATTAACAGCAGAATTTGTTTGTGACACACAAACCAACAGTCACGGGGAAGATGCTATCAGATGAAGGGCAGAGAGGGGTGGAGGGGCCACTTTTTCGAAGCAGTAAGCAAATTTCAGCAGGCAGGCGCAGTAAGATACAATTACAGAACAGGGCCTCTCCCTATGCCCACCAGTCATAAACAACTTCCAAACACTCACACGGTAAACCATTAATGTTGTCTGTCACTCACTATGATCTCACTTTATGGTGTATGTATCGGCTTACGGTAATTGGTCAGGTTAAAATAAGAAGGGACACAACTTGCTGGGACCTCTAGACTGAAGTTTGTTTCTAGTAAATGGCTGATGATGTACAACCTGTGGGAATCTATTTGTACCGCAGAGCTATGTGTGCAGCCTGTAGCGGTTAACTACATAACACAGGAATCTTTACGAGGCTTGTTAAGGATTTGAGGTCTCCATTCCAATCCATTTACTGTGGTTTTATAGCATATTATAAAATACAATTTTGTGATTGAGTTGGAGTCAATGGCATGGAACTCACCAAATAATTTATTCAAAAAGACTTTTTGAAGATTTTTGTTCCTAGAAATAGCATCATATAAGTAAAAATATTAATTAAATACATTAGAAAATGAAAATTAAATAATGAATACACACCTTCATTATTTAATAATTGTGTGTGTGTGTGTGTGTGTGTGTGTGTGTGTGTGTGTGTGTGTGTGTGTGTGTGTGTGTGCCTGGTCCAAGTATTCCCTGTTTTGGGGACCAAATGTCCCCACAAGGATAGTAAAGTAACACCAGTAAATTTTGACCTTGTGGGGATTTTTTATTTATTTTTTTTTCCCCCATGAGGAAACAAGCCTATAAATCATACAGAATGATCTTTTTGAACATGTAAAATATCAGGAAGTTTTGTGTGAGGTGTAGGTTTTTATTAGAAAATACAAAGACAGTATATAAAGACAAAAAATATAAAGACAGTTTGTAGTATTAAAAAAAACAAAAAAAAAACATCTTGTCTCCATAAAACGTGGAAACCCAACATGGGTGTGTGTGTGGGACAAGCGAATATGATATGCATAAACCTCCATGATGAACATGTTTTTAGTTTTTGGTCCTGAAAAACGGCATGATATAATATTTCTATAGCCTATAATATAGGCTACATTTTATACACTTCAACACACACTTTCTTGATATTCACGTTAATTGACATTTTTGAGTCAATTAAATCAAAATTTGTATCAAATATTTTGTTAGTAGTTTTTCAAAAACCTCTAAAGATTCTTTTCTCTTGCCTCATTTTGGAAATTTCTAAGTATCATACTCATTAATGTTTTTCAAGACGGAACCTTTTCAGTCAGTGAATTTCAATTTGTGCGTGTTTATGTTCGTCCAGCAGAGGGAGACATCACGCTATTTATTCACATGTGTGACATAAACTTTACTAGTTTCAGTGAACATATTTTTTTTGTACTAAATGTCTATTTAAATATTACAATGCAATACATGCGTAACATCACAAATTTTAATATCTCGTTTTACAACGATGTTTTTCTTTTTCGTTTATCGTCTGATCAGCTGTCAGCGATTCATCAATCAATAAGCACCCAACCAATTAAACATCCACCTTCAGCCAGGTTTATTGTGTGGAGTTTAGTTGCAGTCTGGCGGTGCTTCAGAAATGTCTAACGCAGAAGTCGTTGCTTCCCGACTTTTGACGTTTAATCAGATGTATAGTTATGAAAAGCGACTACAGACTTTTTCCGAGTGGCCTTTTCGAGAAGATTGCCAGTGCACACCAGAGTTGGTGAGTGTGTCGAAAAAAAAGCTAGAGAGAGCGAGAGAAACTTAATAGCACTGTTTTGAGTTTAGGCACTTTTACAATCCGCTGCTGCTTTAATTAATGAATTAATGAAGATCCTCTGAATCCTGTCTTCAGATGGCCAAGGCAGGTTTTGTGCACTGCCCTAGTGAGAATGAGCCAGACGTAGCCTGCTGTTTCTACTGTCTCAGAGAGCTGGAGGGCTGGGAGCCAGAAGACAACCCCTGGTGAGCTGCAGCCGCACACCTTTATAATCTATGGCCATTGTTTTTTCTGAGCACATTATTTCTTTATGCTGATGTAAACCTAAGATAGTAACAATTGACTTTGGGTGGAAAAGGGGAAAAGTTTTTATTGACTCCTTACATTAAGGTCTGAACATGCCAAGCGCTCCCCCGACTGTGCCTTTCTTCATATGAAAAAGACATTTGACAAGCTCACAGCCATTGAGTACTTTCAGCTGGAACAGGAGCGGCTTCGCATTTACATTGTAAGTGTGAATGCTTTTGTGGCGTACTTTTTATTGTGTGTGTGTGAATATTGAAATTAGTGAAATAGTGAAATTGGCACTATTAATAAAATGTATGTATCAATCGATTTTAACTGATTTCCTCCTCAGAGGAAGATGGGTCACAGGAAGATAGCCTTCTTTCGTGATGAGGTGGAGACCACTAGCAAAAATCTGAGAGCTCTTATTTGATATCTGGTGATGCTAAAGTTTTAATTGTGCATTGTTTGTGAACTTGCACCAATAAATTTAAGTGTTTTTATGTTCCATCAGTGTAATTTTTTGTTTTTTTCTGATGCCTGCAGCTTTGGACCCTTGAAGCTGTTTGTTTAGACCACGTGGTGGCAATGTGTGAATTGGGAAGCATGTACCTTCTTTCGCTCCACCTACAGTATCTGTAAATGATGTCCACAGGTTTTAGTGGTTTAACAGAACATCCATAAGAATTTGACACTATTCTAGTAGCTCAATTTGCCACTTTTTTTCTCTTTTGTGAGGCCTTCTTCCATCCAAACTTGACCCTGGGCAGATGGCCCTAAGCCCCTCCCTCACAATACCAACTGTTGCCCCATGACATCTGTCACTGTGTAGATGGTAGTGGAGTTGGGGAGAACTGTGGGTAAAAACCAAGTCTACCACTGGAGAGATCCTTGCGCTCTGGTACTGAGGATTGCCAGTGTTTTGAGGTGCAGATAGGAAAGAAACTATGTCCGTTAGGAAATTTTGACTTGGTGTTTTTATTCTTAGATGAATGCTGTGCTATACTTTTGAAGTCAAATGTGAGGCGTTCTTTAGTGATAACTGTATAAACGGCTTTAGTTTGTGTGTTTGGGATGGGGTAGGCGAGGGATTAGAGATGCTATCCCATCTCCCCCTTCCTATGCCCTGGATTACTGTCTAATGCAACACTCTGGACACTGAGCCCCGATCAACTGCTTAATTCTTTATCCGCTCGCAACAGAGCAAACAGAAAAATAAGAAATTTTCAAAAAAAATGATGTAACACTCATCTAGAGGAGGAGCTCAGAGGAGACCCCTTAAATCCTCAAAATAACGATGGTCTGAAGTCACGGTTTTGATTTCGTGTAGTTGCATCATTAGGTGGAAGTTTCTTTTTCACAACTTCACTAAATGTTGCATTGTCCAGCAACTCCCTGCTCCTGGCTATATGCATGCAGTTGCGGGTGCTGCAGGTATTTTGAATGTTAAGTCTGATAATAATTAAATTAGCATTAACAATTAGTTTTCTGCCTTTTCAGGTGTAGTAGTTTTTATGCCTATATCACGAGCAGCATACAAATATGAAATACATGGTGCACAGTCCATCACTTCCTGTCTGATCACAGGGAATGACAGGTGTCCACACTACACACTGACTGGGGCTTCTCCTCTCAAAATGTGGCATATGGACAAACTGACAGATGTTCCCAACAGAAAGTTTACAACCTGAGAGCGCCATTGGGGCCCATCTGTTGCTGTGCGCGGGTCCTCCCCCTTGGCTCTCCTCATCTTACACCAGAAGAGGCTCTGCCACACACCCCTGCCTCACCTCCGCTCAGCATCCCCTCTTTTCACACATAATTCAACTCCCACCCCATTCAGCCTTTATGGCACACTGAGCCAAATGAATGCTGAGGGACTCACCTGGAAGAGCGTAGATTAGCTCATGCAGGGGCCAAACAGACCAGACAAAGACCTATTCTACCAATGTTTGGAACAGACTTTTTTTTTTTTTTTTTTTTTTTTTTTTTAGAATGATTTAACCAATATGTAATGTGGCAGAATGGTTTATTAGACTGTGGCCATGGACAGCAGTGGAAAAACAATGGTAAATTCAAATGATATTTACCAAAAAAATAATTTATGTGTGTGTGTGTATGTAACATCTCTTGTTACTAATGTCATGTGCATCCAAACTCTATTATATCCAGAAGATGCATACATGTAATGGTAATAACTCTGTTTTAGAATTATTCATTAAAATTAATACATTATAAAATCTAGAAACTAATATTACATATTAAATATTTATTATTAATTAATCAATAACATTTTGTATTGAAGTGATAGTGCACCCAAAACTGAAAATTGTCATCAAAATTGATCACCCTCAAGTTGTTCCAAACTTGTATTTTCTTTCTTCTGTTGAACATCAAATATTTTCTGAGGAATATGTAGATTTTGAGAAATATGAATATTTCTCAAAAATAACACAAATTATTTTTGATGTGCAGAATAATACTTGTTTACTTGTTTTATTGTCAACTTAAAGTCATAAAGTGAACACATAGCACTTTAAGACTTTTCCATAAATGATCCTGTCTGAAACCTCCATTATCCTCTGAGTTTTCCCCACTTTAGACTTATGAAGGGCACCAGTACATCAGGCTTATACTGTATAGATTATATATACAGATGATTACACACATCTCAAATCTCTGTGACCTTTCTCCTCCTCTTTTCCATAGCTTTCTTACTTTTCCCATCCGTTTCTCTTTTACTCTCCATTACTTTGCATGGCAATCAGTGTGAGCTAACTGCAGGCTCTCTCTCACACAGTCGGGCCCTCCTACCTTGCTTTCTTTTTGTGCCTCCTTCCATAGGGACCCCCATCTGTCCCTCCTCTCCAGCCATTGTGGGGGCTCAAAGCCAGGCCACCTCCACAATGCAGTAGGCGTGGAGAGGGGGGAGGCAGGGTAAACATGACAGCATCCCCATCCTATTAGAAGCTCTTTAACTTTGACAACCCAGCCCTCTCACAAAGCTCTGAGGAGACGAGTCTCGCCTCACAATGTCACTTTAATGGCTTGTTCCACCCTTCTGTGAACTATAACCTCCCTTTACCTTTCCTCTGCTGTGGATTGTCTTTGAATCTGGCTCTCGCTGTCACTCTTTAGTCTGATCTGAGCTCACAGGGCAGGTGCACCACCGTCTGCTGTGCTGGAAACCTATCCGGAAGAGCACAATGTGGAGAAAGTGGAATTGTCTGTCTGTCTGTCTATTTCTGCTCATCTGTCCATCCGTTTGTCTATTCGTCTGTCTGTATAAGTCATATCATATCTGTTTGTCTATCTGTCTCTGCCTATCTGCCGTTTGTCTATCCGTCTGTCTGTATAAATCCTATCCATCTATCTATCTGTCTGTCTGTGCATCCGCCTGTATAAATCCTATCTATCAGTCTGTCTGTCCGTCCGTCTGTCTGTCTGTCTCTATCTGCCCATCTGTCCATCTATTTGTCTGTCTGTATAAATCATATCTGTCTGTCTGTCTATCTGTCTTTCTGTCCATCTGTTTCTGTCTATCTGCCCATCCGTCCATCTATCTGTCTATTTGTCTGTCTGTGTATAAAATCTATCTGTCTGTCTATCTATCTGTCTATCTATCTATCCACTTCAGCATTTTTTTTGTTTCCGTCTTTTTGCAAGCCTCCTCCACCTCCTCCCAGTTTCCTTGTCCAGCTGCCTAGCATACACCACCTATCAGTTTCATTGTACTCCAGCTCTGTACCTTGACCTCCCTGTTCTCCAGCCTATCCAGTGTGTGTGTGTGTGTGATGTGACTCATGAGGAAGAGGATCACAGCGTTATCTGAAGCTTAAAGGCAGGGGATTACGGCAGCACAGACACTGATTAAAGCCTTCCAGCCTCCTATGGCCCCATTAATACAATCTTAATCACAATGCTTTATCCCCATCTCCCCCCTATGGATCAGGACCTTTCATTTAGTGGGAGACTGCGTTGTTTGGTCAATGGATTAGGGCCAGAGAGACAAAAAAAACAAAACTGGGGAGGAGTGAAAGAGGTTTCAGACTGCACTTTAATGTCCCATCATCCACTCCTCCTATCTAGCATTGTAAAATCACAACTCCAAACAACAGATTTAATTATCTCATGCAGAAAAAGATGTGTTCTTGCCCCCAAAAAGTATTTGAACACTGTATAGCCGCACTTTCAGGAATATCGGATTAAACGACCTGCAGAAAATGTCTAGAGAATATCTTCAAGCCAGAAATGAGTTAACCATCTGAAGTCAAGGTGATTTTCAGTGGATGGAAGTCAGTTCCCCTCAGGTTTGCACAGGTTTTCTGGCAGAGTTACCACAGGTGTAGTTCATCGACTATGTTCAAATAAGACTAACAATTATGAAGTCCATATATTTCTGTGTTAAATTGTACATACAATTATGTGTTTCGAAGTATACGGTTTTATAAATTAAAACCTTTTGTGTATTGATTTAGTTGAAGGTGTTTTATTTATATAAATGAAATTGTATTCATTAATGCAATGAAATATATACATTTCTTTTTTAATTTCAAATGGTTAAAATGTCTTAAGTACCACTTAAGTTTGGACCACTGTCTCAAACTATCATCTGCCTTATTCAATAAATCCTTTGAGCTATGGCTGTATTAGAATATGATTTAAGATTAATTTAGAGTCTTTTAGGGTCTTAAAAGTATCACACTAAGATCGTAGTATTCTTTTTTTTTTATATCATAAACTTTGTATGGGTATTTGATGTGGCACAGAGGTCACAGCTATGACCATCTGCCCTATGGGAAAATACAACCATCTTTACATGCCTTTTCATTTTTGCTAGCACATTTCTCCTCTGTGCCTTCTCCTCTGTTTTCAAAAGATATGTCGACAGCAGCTGACAACTCTGAAATCGTTCCCTTATTTCAGCCCTGCTGAGTTCTGCACAGACGGCTGATGTATTGGCAATGAACAATGCCAAAAACTCTTGTATAGTTTGTATAACTTCTGTGGGTAGTAAATTACACAGTTTTATGAGTAACTTGCTGAGATTGCAGTGGCATCAAATGTGATGAACGCTTCAGCCACATTTAATAGAACAGTTCACCCATAAATTACAATTTTATCATCATTTACTTCATCACTTAGCATTTATTTTAAAGAAATATAATCAAACAGCTTATACATTGAAAACATTCCCATCTAAATCTAATATAAATCAAGGTGAACGCAACACTAAAATGAGCTACAGGTTAACAGTCACATTTAGATTTTATTTCTCATAATTTGATCTCACTTTTTTTAACTAAAGGGCCCTTGATGGCACAGCTTGAAAACCTTCTGTCCACTTGACTCCCTCTATTCTGTTCTTTCCTCATCTTCAGTCGCTCTCACCGTCTCAACGCGTGGAACTATGTGTCATTCCAATGCCCAGCTGACCCACAAGAGGACAGGGAAAGGGGTCACTCAAGAATAAGGCCTTGTTCACCTCCTCTGTTTTGGTTTACTCCCTCTCCCACTTTCTCTTTCCCCCCTCGCTCTCTCTCTCTCTCACTAGTTCTGCCCCAGCTGTCCATCAGCCCCCCGCAGTTCTCCCAGCTGTCTCAGCTCTCCGAACGAACAGTCTCACAACAATGCAGGTCAGAGGTTGAGAGAAAGAACACACTGCACTTACCATAGACCAGTGGCGCCCGCTAAAACAATCACTCCCTTTTTCTCCTTCACTTCTCTCGCCTTGCCAGGGCTGGAAAAGACAAACCTTTGGAGCGGCGGATGAGGTGGGGTCCACTTCAGGCAAAACACCTGAGGCACCAATTCTCATCTTAGTGCCGCTTCCAACAATAAACACACGTTCACACGCTAGTTCTCTGGCTTATCACCCCATCATCCCTCTGTTTGTCCATTTGAAGAGGCATCGCATTGTCCGGTTTGAGCACAGAGTCAACGATCGCCCTGTACTCCAAAGATTTGTGAAAAACGCAGACAATGTCTGCAAAGATTTCAGTGCAGCTATGTGACGTGCTACCGGAACCATTAAAAATATATTTTTCACACTTTTTTCTCCCTATACATCATTAACCCCCTTTTTGTGTGCTTGTTTTGTTTTGTTGATTTCCCCAACCATTTTGGCAATGAAAAGGCTGGGAAAATGCAAGTGAGACTGAAAGGGGATCCCATGACACAGTCACCTGTTCCACAGCTATGTGTTCCCATGGCTCCACATGCTCCACTGACTCCCATGCCCATCTTTTTTAATCTCTTTTAAAGTCTATGAATACATTTGGTCACATTAGAGAACATTCAGCATGACTATGAAATAAAGATTAAGCATAACTGCAACATATGTTTATAATGACAAAAATCGAATAAATATTGCATTATTATTTTGAAATGCAATGTATTTTTTAAATGTCTGGTTTTACTGTTAAAATTAGTAATCTATCTGGTTAAGTGCTTCATTATGTTTCAAGGATACATTATTGAATTTCTAAATGAAGAAGATCATAACAATGATAAAGAGCACAATGAAGAAACAAATTGTGTCATATAAGAATATTTATTTTATTAAGTGCGAAACAGGTAAATATTTACAAAGGCTTGAGCAAAATTACAAATATTGTGGAGAATGACAAAAATACATTAAACCGAATGAATTCCAATAAATAAATTCGATACATTATGAGTATTGGTAACAGTGACTGGCAGTGTACCAACGAACCAATAAAAACAGTGCTGACAAATTGTTTCAAACATACAATTGTCTTCAAAATAAATATTAAATACAGTCATAAATAAATGAATTTGTTATGGCAAATATAATGTACTAAATTTGTCCTTTTCCTTCATTCTTTCTTTTTATTTATTTATGTTTTGTGTGTTTTGTTTAGTGGAAAATCAGCATCTGGTTGAACAGTGCTGAAAAATACTGAGATTCTTACTCTCTGTATGCATCTAAAAATCTTGTCTATGTGTCCATTTTGATGCACTTTTATGGCATGTGCACCAAAGTCGTCGTCATATGTGAGGTGAAGAACATTGTGTATACAGAATACAAATCCCAGAACAATTAAAAATAACATTTAAAGAAGTAACAAACTCAGTCATGACAAAAACAAGAATAAATTAACAAAAAATATGCATCTCTTTCTCAGTACTTCAGTTGCTACAGGTAGGTTGCGTTTCAGATACTCTCTCTCAGTGACCGCTATGGTCTCTTAAGGGATCAGACAGGATACATGCAAAGTGTCTCCTTAAATGTGCTGCGCCCCTGGAGGCACACTGAGGAGCAGGAGGCAGAATTGCTGAGTGTCTCTGGTGGTCATTTCTGTTTATTCACTGTAAATGCTGCTCATTTGTGATGTCACAATGTGTGAAGGGGTAAACGGCTCGAAAGCCATTTCTAAAGGAAGCTCAAAACGGGAGCCTGGGAACAGCGGGTGACCCTGAGGAGCTGGAAGACCAGCTAAGGAGGAAGGAGGGTAAGGGTGTGATGAGATGTAATGGGCGGCATGGTTCGGGTGAGGTGTAAAGTTCCTCTCAGCCTCATGCGGCGACGGCTCCTGCTTGAGGGTGAAGTTGCCGCTGATGCTGAGTGGTGGAGTAAGAGGGCCGTCGTAAGGTGGTGTGCCGCTGCTACATTCGTTGGGTGAAGAGTTCTCGTAGTTAGCCCCCTTGAAGCCCTTCAGATGAAGCAAGTGTGAGGCCTCCAATGAGCCGTAGGGTGGACTGGGAAGTCCCGGTGAAGGATAGCTAATGGGGTGACCCTGTGGACCACCTACTCCTGGAACCCCACACTTTTCATCCAGCTTGTTGATCAGCAAGGGCGAGGGTCCAAGTTGGAGGCAGCCTGCCACAAGGTTGCTGGTAGGTTGCGAAAGCCCCTTGCATAGCATCTCAACAAAACCAAGGCTCTCAGGTGACTGGCCGCTCTCCAGAACCTCCGATAGAGCCCAGATGTAGTTGCGGGCCAGCCGCAGGGTCTCGATTTTGGAGAGCTTCTGGGTCTTGGAGTAACAAGGCATGACGTGCCGCAAGTTGTCCAACGCATCATTCAGCCCATGCATGCGTGAGCGTTCCCTGGCGTTGGCCTTGACGCGTCGGGCACGGAAACGTTCTTGTCTGGCTTTGGTCATTTTCTTCTTTTTAGGACCTCTTCGCTTGGGTGCCTTTTCTCCGTCGAGACCCATTTCTTCCTCTTCCTCCTCCTCCTCCTCCTCTTCCTCCATATCCTCACTGCCAAGCTCTACAGGTCTCCTGTGTAGTGTATAGTGACCTATCTCAGGTGTCCGGTCACCATCCTGTGAGCTGAGGTCTTCCTCCATCCATGCAAGAGAGCTGACTAGCTCAGTCACATCCCCTGGTTTTCCATAAGGTTTGGTCATCATTGTGATCTAAGGGCACAGGAGACAGATTTGTGAGTTCATTCAAATCTAAATAAAACGTTATTTACACCTCTATGTGTTTAGATGTTCACAGTAGGACTCCTCACATGAGTTAAAACCCTCATAATGGAGAGACTTGACAGACAGCTAGATTGTTGTGATGACTATTATATAGCTTACAGCTTTATAATTCAATTTCTTCTCTCAGGCTTAATGCTCCATCTAATGGCAAATACTTTTTGTATAAAACCTTTGATTTCCGCAGTCATTTTGGAGACGCTGTCCAATCTGGGACACAACTGGATTTAGTCCACAGATAAAGCGCTCGGATTTAATTTGTGGGGAGCCTGTAAACCGGAATCAACAAACACAGGACCAAGCCACGCTAATACTACTAGAACAGTTTTGAATTTGATTTGATTGAAAGGCAGAATTGTCTCCAAATAAGAGTTTATGTCACAGAAATGTGTTGGCCTCGTGATATTCTACCGTCGATGAATAGCCAGTTTCCTTTAAAACTCTTAAACGCGAGATGTTTAGATTGTAATTAAAGTTACATTCTGTTTTGCCGTTTATAAACATTCACACATGCACACATTTCGACTGGATTAAATGATCTGCATTCTAAAATAAATAAATAAATAAATTTTCATTTTAATTGTTTCCTGAAAATGAAATAAAAATTGTTCCAAAGTGAAAGAGGGTCGTTAATTGCACTTTTTTTTTTTTTACCAGTTTGCATTTAATTACTTATGAATTTGCGATCTGATCAAGTCTGACATGCGTAATTGTGACAAAATGCATGGAAACAAAAAGGACATACAGTATAGTGGTGAAAACATTTTACAGGCTAGTATGGATTACCCTGCGTTTAGAGCCAGTGCTATTCGATTTTAACTATGTTTTATATAGGCCCTACATTTAATCTTAATTCAGTTATGTATTCAATTATTTTTAACAATGAGAACACAATTAGTCTAATAAAAAACTCTGTATTATTACGCAGAATTGTTAAAATCTGAATCTTGAAATAAAGCCTGAAATAAACATCTGATCATGGGTTTCCTACAACTTTAAGAAAAGTAACCTTGTTTTTTTGCAAAAATAATATGCACATATTTATAGAAGTAGCCTAATAATAATTTTAAAAAGTATTAAAAATAACCGTACCTGTTAATGCGGCACTTGGCCTCACTTCGATGAAACTAGAAAAAGGTGGTCAGAAAGCCTGAACACACTGTCAAAATGTTTAAAAGAAATGCTGTAAAAAATAGATAAGCAAAGTTCCAGACTCCCCGCTGATGGTTTGTGTAGCCTATGTCAAGTCCGTCTGCGCCAGTGCAGGTCCGTTAGTTCTCCATTGGTGCATCAGAGCGCGTCGTATGCCTCACTGAAGCGCACTGACTCCCGGCTTTGACTTTCTAGCGATGCTCACAAGCTCCGCCCACAAGGTCCCCACTCCTCCAGCTGATCCAAACGCGCGTGGCGCGCTCGTGGCCAAAAGTTTGACGACTTAAGTGTGTGCATTTATCCCCCGGGCTTTGTGTCTGAGGGTGTTCGCATATGTGCGGAGGGAACGATGCAACTTCCCACATTAACCTTAAAAATCTTGCAAGGAGAGAGGCATTGCAATCCATTTGTCAGAGAAAAGACGATTGCAAATGTTTCTAACAGTAGCCTATTTGGGTCAATGACGTGTCGCTTACACATAGCCTATGTATTTTAATCTATTACTTTATTCAAAATGGATTTAAAATGTAGCTTTAAATGCTTTACATTTCTTGATACAAATTTTTGAACATATTGGCATAGGCTAATATTTTAGTAGCCTATCTATTGGCAGGCTATAGTATTAAAAAGTTAGTTTTGTCTTAAATTATGTAGTAATCAACATACAAGAAGTAGGTCTAATTTGAAACTTTAAAATAGAGAAAACACTTTTAGACCCTCATGACTGTCACCTTCTTTATGCTAATTAAAAAACTAAATTTTCATTGTTGAATTGATGGTCAGCAGCACATTAGTTTCGTTTACTGGATTATGTACACCAGTTTATTTGTAGTGTAGCCTACTATTTCATATTGAAAATAGCCTATCATTGAGACACTATACAAAATATCACTCTCCGCATTTCTTTCTTGACCTAACGTAATTTTCTGCCCCAATAAAGCCCGCTCAGTGCTGAATTAATACCCCAGAGCCCTATTTGGTTTATGGTGAGGTCAAACGTTGGTCTTAACTGTAATGACAGAAGTCTAGTGTACAAAGACGCGCGCGCGTCCCAGTAAATGATTGTGACAGCTTGGTGCAGTGTGAGCAGGTGTGTGTTGTTCACCCGTTTCATTCATTCGCTCCGTCCGCTCATTAGCGCCCCTCGGCCCACCAAAACATAACGCTCAATAACTGTTGGATTAATCAAGCCAAAACGGTTTTGTTTCGCTAAGATAACTCACTCAGCCATGCATGCTGCGCCCGAGGGTGGTTTGCCCCACGAAATAGCCTACTCTTTTCTGAAAAGATTTATTAGACTAGCCTACTTCATATGCAACAGATACTTACCTTACACTGGGCATCTGTTAATTCACGGACTAATTATGTAAAGCACACATAATAATATCACAAAAAATATTATTTCAGAACTTTCTCAAGGTGGGCGCCGTTTTAATGTTTCGCGAATGAAAACGACAATGTGAAGAATGACAGACTACACGTTTCCTTTATTGCTACGTTTTTCACTTTCCGTGGATCCTGGAGCAACATTTAAAATAGGCTACTTAAAAAAAAAATCTGATAGGCCTACTTATTTTATCTATTTTTTTATTATTATTTCTAGCCACTGTTTACATTATAATTGGTATAAAAGTTCACTTAGTTGAATGTTTAAGTCAAGCCGGACACTGGTGATTGATAAATGAACAGATGGGTTTAAGTGATGCGTCTGCTACACCAGCGCTCACGCGCCAGTCGCCTGCCTACCATAATCTCTCGTGCGACAACACAATCAACACAATAGGATAATATCCATACCGCTAGTTCACTCGGGTGACGCATCTTTCCTTTCACACAAAGGGAGGAAGGCTTCCACTCGCCGGCATAGATGTGATGTTAAGATAGAAAATCTATGCACTGATGAAGATAAAGCCTTTTGCTTTGGTAACACTCAGCAATCAATGTCCAATTAATCATAATTAACTTGAAATAAAGTTAAACATATTTAAGTCATCTCTTTTTAACACTCATTTTTAAGTCACAAAGAATCTGTTACTGAGAAATTGACCTTCGGATTTTCGATTTTTTTTGTGGAGGTCATAATAAGGGTAACTTCTACATGCATTTATATGCTTAAGTGTGTTTAGAGTAGTGCTGTCCCATATGAACCAGGGATCACATGTGTGCCAACAGTATGCACACCTAGTAACTGTGTCACGCTTCCCCAAAGATCCCAGGGTAACCCTGCTTCACCACAACTTTACCTCCCAGGAGTGTTTCACAATGCTGTGTCACACCTGCAACCTGTATTGGGAATTACTGTGTTGAGCCCAAACTCTCCTCCCTCATGGCCTACCGAAGGACAGCTAATTTAGGGGCCGAGGCCTGCTGCATTTTCTAGTCCAGCTCAACCAGAAGTGAACACTACAATCACAAGAGACCTTTTACTCCTCTTTACCATTTGACCTTAATGCATAGTTTCATGAGGGCTTTCTCAAGTGTTCATGTCTTCATGGAAAATCTGTGAATGCAGAGCCACGAGACCAACGGTACTCAATAGACAACCTCCTGTTGAGACAGTTTAGAGTTCAGATTATATCCAGAGGAACAGCACACAAAACTCCCATGACCCATTTCATTGTTTGGAGCGACAGCTCCACTCCCCCAACCCTCTCTGTGGTCCCAAGGAATTGTGTTTCTGCAGTTATACAGAAAGTACTGATTGGACTTGAATATATTTCAGTGAATGAGACATTAATATAATATATTTAGGAGCCAAGTGATAATATTGTCCACAAATTACAGAATTCTCAGTAAAGATTGTTGATCAGCAGAAGTTCAGTTCATTGCTTTAACAACAGATGCAGCTGTTTTAGAATACACCACCGTTCAAGAGTTGGGTGTCAGTAAGATTTTTTTAAAGAAATTCATATTTTTTTATTAAGTAACGATGCATTAACTTTATCAAAAGTGGCAGTAAAGACATTTAAAATGATACAAACATTTCTATTTCAAAGAAATGTTGTTCTTTTGAATTTTCTATTCAGAAAAAAAATCCTAAAAGTTTCCCCAACTGTTTTCAACATTGATAAGAAGAAACGTTTTGAGCACCAAAATCAGCATATTAGAATGATTTCTGAAGGATCATTTGACAGTGAAGACTGAAGTAATAGCTATTGAAAATACAGCTTTTGCCATCACAGGAATACATAACATTTTAAAATATATTAAAATAGAAAACAGTTATTTTACCAGTTATTTTAATTTCATTCTATTACTGTTTATTTCTTTTTTTTTTTATCAAAGAAACACTAAATTGGTGAGAATTGGTGACTTCTATAATAGGATGTTTATCTAGTTTTTGCCATCATTGTAGTTATAATTTGTGCCATAGAAATATTACACTGTTTTGAAAAATTATTTTTGCTTGAAAAAAATTAATGAAAAAAACTTTTCATATTGCAACTCCCTGACACTCACTTTAGGGAAACTGGATATATGCAAAACAATAACCAATAATAAAAAAAGGTATACGTTTAATAGATCTTTTTAGAATTCCTTTTTATTAATTAATTGAAGCAACAATCTTGTGGATGTGTATTTATACATTGATGTAAAGCTTGCAGATTATCATATTACAGTAACAAATGCTGATTCGTTTCACAGAAGTCATAATAGAACAAAGAAGCCAGAGACTGTTTTAATGAATCTCTTTAACTGACTTAGATGATAAAAACCTGCTACAACTTGCGTATGCTGCAGTGTTTGTCGTTGAGGGCAGGAAACACCGGCACACAAAATGATACAACATACGGTTTTCTGAAAGGATTTCTGTTGAACATTTTTTGTAACATTAGCAATCGTTTTAATCTGGAGCTTTGCTATGAAGTTTTTGCTGAATTCATTACACCAAAAACGTCAAATCTTCAACAGAAACAAGTCGAAACAGACTAATCAAGCGCATCCACCCCCTGTCAACACATCAACAACAGTTAGTAGGATGCGTCTCCTTAAGCACACCAGCGATGACTTAGCACTTGTTTACTCTAGTTGGCTTGTTGTGATGCTGTTGTAGTTCCCTTGGTTGAGAGCCCTTCTCTGTGCCAAAAAACCCCACACACCCACAACTATTGCCACAAGTGAGTTATCCTTTTCTACAGTCCCAAGGGACCTGTTTGGAGTGGGAAGGGGGATTCGTCCGCCTCTCTGACAGATGGGTCCTTGTTTCTGTCTTTCTCTCCCTTACTCCCTCTCTCCTGAGCTCAGACACAGACACACTCGCTGAGACTGAGATTGAACGAATACAATAGGAATTAAAACCATGCACACATGCTCCCTCGATGTCTTCTGAAAGCTGAGCCCCTTGTAATAATGATAAAAGCAGGGGTGTGTTTGGGTGATGGGGGCTGGGCTGTTTGGGAAAACTTTGATAAAAACTTGGACTTGATGACTTTTTCTAACTAATTTTGTTGTAAACAACCTATTCAACCAAATAAACTTTCGAGATATGAAAATATGTTCAATGTCATTGAAGAACCAGTTTGTGCCATAGAAGAATTTTTAAGCAAACAAGGAAGTTCTTTGTCTTAGTGTGAAAAACAGTTATTACCGTACACTATCGCCTTCTGTAAAGCTGCTTTTTAGCTGAACTGATGGATTTTGCAACACTGACACTGTGATTTAATGAATAATGACACTGTTCTTCTGTGGAGTTGTTTTTTTTTTTTTACCATAATTGGTGAATTTTGCGAAATCGACCCGGTTATTGAACTGAATTGAAATAACTTTGAACTGACTGGAGTTGAACAACAACACTATTGTCTTCTGTAGAGCTGCTTTTCACTGAACTGAACTCATTTCATAATTGAAAGGTTTAATGGATGTTCGTCATCTGTTCCAACATGAAACCTTTGTTTTTAAGAGTGTGCGTATCCAAAATAGATTCTGAAAACGGAATTGTATTCCCTTAAGAGAATAATAGAGAGTAAGAGTGTGTCTGTGTTTTAAAAGATATGTGTTGTAAATGTAATCCCAGAGCTCCGGCCTTATCTGCTGCTTACTGGAGCTGAATACAGGAGTTCTCTGGGATGGATCCTGAGGGACAGGAGAACAGCCTAACTCGTGCTCTCGGACACTGGGGAGAAGCGGGCCGAGTTTTATAGCTATGGACTTTTAACCTTCAGTATTACTCCCTTCATCAGCGCATTATGACTAAAAACCGTTTCTTTTCTCCATTAAACACACTGAAATCATGGCCAATGAGGAGCAAGTAGGGGGAATCTGGGAATAACAGCCAGTCTGCCAGTTTTTGTAAATCAATCCCATATTATATCAAGTGCCCACTGCATAATTGGAAGCGTAAAATTGCCCATTTGCACAACATGCCACCTGCAACCCCTCTCTAGGCTGCTCTGCTATTGATACGATGGCTGGAGAGTGTCCACGCAACACCTCTTGCAATTTTTCTAGCGATTGCTTGGAAGTCGCACAAATTCCATTCTGTTGGGGAATTTTGAGGGTCATACTGGCTATTAGAGCCAACGGAGGATAATTGAACCATTCGAATGAGCCGAAAACAATCACTTATAGTTCCAATTAAGGTGGTCAGAGAATTCCTCTCAAACCACATTTTATAAAATGAAGTGCTCATCCAATCGCAGACCATCCTTTTTCTGAACCCCAACCCTGTTGGGGTGAGCTGTGAGAGACGAGGGAGAGGGGGAGGGGGGTTCCATCTGCTTTGCTGGCTGTCCTTTGGGACGTGGGCATACCCCAAGGGGCTGTAGCTGGGAAGGATAGAGGGAGGGGAGTATGGGAGGGAGTGAGAGAAGTTGAATAGATTGCACCCATGCACTAATCAAAGGCCATAATCAGTATGCCCAAACACAATAGGCAGATTTTGCCCATTCCTTCTTCTAGCTTCTCCAACAAACACAATCATTAGAAGATTCATAAGTGTCATAAAACCAACTGCAACTGGCGTTTCGTAATTAATGACATGAGTGCGCAGTTTTGCAGGGTTTCATTTCAACAAATTAAAAGATTTCGGAGTGTTTGGCAGGGGGCCACAGATTGTGTGTGATCAGGTGCATGTAGCCCACAAGTGGAATAGTCTGATTCCCAAAGTGGTTTACGGCAATATGACAAACACACAAAGGCGATAAGAGGTTTGATTTAATGTTTATAAATTAATTTGAATCGGAAATATTGAAATAATGTTCTCTAAAATATTAACACTAATAAAATAAAAATAATGCTGAATATCCTCAAATGCAGCAATTTTCCCCCAGCTTCAAGAGAAAATGCAATATGCATTGGTGCAATGCCAATGAGCTGATATTTAAATCAGCCCAGTGTATTGGTTTTTGAAGTATTTTTCCACTTATACAGACGTTTTGATGCAGAAAAACAGATGCCAGCTGGAAAACACTACGGCTTCTGATTAAATGAGACGAGAAGTGATTGTTTGTTTGCTGCATGAAAGACAGAGAGACAAAATAAAAGAAATCAAGTTGCATCAGGTTTCATGGTTTCTCGTCAGCTCGGACTTGTTGAGGGATGTCTGGATCTGGTCCGTGTGGGTACCCCTGCGTTAAGCATCCCATTGATTGAACTGCTCCTTCAGGGCAAAAGCAACTTCAGAGCTTTAGTTAACATCCCTCCAGCCAACTGCAGGGCTTTCCGATTGGCTGTCTGCCTCTAAGCTGCCTGTCTTCTAGGCTTATTGTTTTCGCGAGCCCTACACAGTCAATATTAAGCTTGGCTAATGTGATATAGAGGCAGCTGGAGGAGCCATAGATATTACCATGACACTACAGAGTAAGGGGTGTAATGCCATTAAAAATAAATCAGGTGGTTTGATGATTTGGCATGGTCCGGGGACTCTGTGAGACATTAGGTGGGGCAGTTGCTATAATTCTATTACACATTCTGGGGGAACCTCTGAGGAACAATTGATTCTCTTTGCGTAGTTCAGCATATTTCAATTTCTTTACATCAAAGGCCCGAAAAGAGGAAGGCAAAATAGAAAGTTTACTTTTCCAATTGGTAAAAAATCAGCCAGCAGAATGATCAGTTCTGGGCTTGTGTAAAAAAAAAAAGGCAGATGTTCTGGAGACCTTTCACCTAAAATTGGTAAAATTACTTTGATGTAATAACTACAGAAACTTTTGTGCAAGCCCAACGGAAAATAACATCAAAAATATCTGAGCAGAAGATTTAGGTGAGGGCCAAAACATGAGGGCCAAAAATTAATCTCTTTATTCGGTTGTAAGACTTGATGTTCACTCGATAGACTCGCTTTGTTAACGGCTACGTCTTCACTGGGAAAACACGTGAGGTCGCCACTTGTTAAAAACATAATTTAGAAACATTTTGCTGCGAATTAAACAGGTCTGGCGAGCATTTGTAATATCCAAAATGTGCATTAATTAATTAAATCAGTGTGCCGTTGGTCACGCGGTGGGGGTCCTGTGTCACCATTGTTGTGATGCTCGAGACACATAAACGGTGATTTCAAGGCCCAATGAGCGCGCGATGGATTGTATGTAAAATCTATTAAAGGGCGGGGAACATTGATTATTCGTAAAAACACCAAGTGCACTAAATCTATCTGGACGTATTTGACGTGTTAGAAGAGATGTGTTGCCAATAAAACAGATATTTTAAGTTTAATTTAAAAAAGTTTGTTTAGGCCTACATATTATACATGCTGTATTCGTGGGTTTAAAATATGCACATTTTAGTGACTTAATGACAAATATGATCGAATGATACTGGAACAGGTTATATGAACATAAATCAAATGAATGAACATAAATGAAATGAACCAAAATAGGCTTATTTAGCCTATGAATTATTATTCATAACCGAGTTGCTTTTATTTACTCAAGTGTGGCATAGGTAGGGGGAAAGGAGGTTTTATATTAATAGTCTCATTTATTTCGTTGTGGTGGTCTGGTTAAGGTTTTATTTTAGGTAATACTGACATCTAGTGGTTATAGGTAAGCTGATTGGTAAATAGCTATACTATGCATAGAAAATGAATTTCTATTTGGTGATTTTATTGTGAACTCATGACCTAGACACCCGAAAATAATAATTTATCCCAAAAGGGCTCAACACAATTCTTTGGAAAGTATCTGTAATGTGAATATCACTAAGAAAAGGCTTCAATGGAATTTCTGGTAAAGACTAGAAGTGGACGTCATTATACTTTTGCCCAGCAACATGTACCCTTATAATGTACCAGTACTTCATAAATACTCATTATAAAATACATACACAATACCTCTAAACATTAAGCATGGACTTTATTGGTGAGATTAGACTCATAGACTAAATCATCCAGTTAATACCTGAGCAAAACTAAGACATCTAAATATTGTGGAAAAAATTATTCAATTTAAAATAATAATAACAGAATCAGCACAAGGAAACATTGAGGAAGGATGCAGTTACCAAAAGACTGAGTATGAGAGAAATATTTCCCAGAGATGAAAGGAAGAGAATAAAAATAGAAATACCTATAAATAACCGTATATCAGATCTAGCTCTTCCACAAACACACACACAGAGGTCTTGACGTGGTTCTTTTATACTGATACTGCTGTCTGTCAGTGACACAAACACCCTAACACCCACAAATGAACACGATTCTGACCTACATATAAATACAAGCGGAGAGAGTGAAACAGACTCAGTGAGACGGCACTCCTACGCACACTCTCACTGCATGCACATCCACTGCATGAATTCATCCTAGATTATTCCTGCTAGCTGCTTGCTTCTCCTGTTCATTCCTCTCTCTTTTTCTACTATCAGAGGACACACATGCAATTCATCTGACAGAGCTTTTTCCTTGATTTTTTGCAAAGCAGTGGACAGGGAGGAAGGACACATTTCAAGGTCTAAAGATGGCACCAAAACGAGAACCGTCAATTAAAAAGTCTCCATCAGGGGGAACGTTACCAAGGCACGGACCACCATTTCCTTGCCCTGCCACAACACCTTCACCCCCAAAACCAACTCCTGAGTTGAAACCGCGGATGCTGCGCCCCTCTGATTCCCCCTTTGACCCCAGCACATTAGAGGTAAGTGACGGTCCTGCAACAGAGCGTTTAGAATTGCTTATTTTTCATTACTATGGCAACAGCTCTTCTATGCATTGCTACTAAAATAGCAACGGGAAATGTAGCAGAGATGGAATGTGGATCAAAATGGACCAAAAACCTTCATATGAATAACTTGATGTGCACTTATCAAGAATAGAAATTCATATTTTCTGTATGGCAACATACTAACACACAGCAACACAAGTATCAGATCCGAATTTAATATTAGCTAGTTGTGAATAAAACATCAGTGTAATATGTTTTTATGCAGCTTCTGATTACCTAAGCATTGCACACGGAAAACTGTGTCAACCCAGACCTCAAATCTTAAGAGAATACTAGAGCTATATCAGGATTGAGAAATGGGGCACTGATGTTGCTGGTCCACACTATAGTGACAGCCGCATTACTGTCACCTTCGATTTTATTTAAATGTACTAAATAATTTATATTCTTCTTTTTTATATACCTTATTCTCAAATCTAGGTTGAAACCAACAGACCAATCCATTCATAATTGATTGCCGATAAGCATAAAAACAATGGGTTTTGTGAAGGAATTTAACATGTATAGCCTACTTATATATCCTGTCTTTGATGAATTGTCATTAGACATTTTATTTGTTATTTCTACAAATCACAGAGCCTATCCTTATTTGAATATAGAGCCTACACCTCCATGTGCTTAGCAATGCAGCACTGAAGTACACAATTCGACTTTACAAACAAATGCTTAATCGCATGGCTGTACAAACTTACAAATCATCATTATTGAATTCACACGTTTTGCCAATTATGTGCAGTCAATCATTACGTTATAGTGATCTGCGGTGGTAGTGTGTCTGTGCACCTATGTCACTCTTTGTGTGTAACGAGAATACTCCAAAGTCTGAATCATTCCCGCGAATCGGTTCTTTCGAACAGTTCGTTTTCAAGAATCTATTTTTAACAAAGTGATTCGGTGATTCTTTACGTCATGACGTATCCCGCGGTTCCACATTCCATTTAATATTCTTAATAGGCCTACTTAATTATTAATATAATTATCTTAGAAATTCAGTTCAGTTCAGTCTGTTGCAGCCATGAATCAACCTAATGTCACTTCAGTGTCAGATTGGTGATTTTATTGTGAATCAGATTTGAATGCCCCTATTATAAGTTAATTCATTACGAATCAGACACGTAAATATGGTCTCGGTTCAATAAGTTGTTGACTCCACAACCGCGAACGAATCGTTTATTCATATTAGTAAAGCGGTTCAGCTAATTCTCTGAAAAGATTCGACTCAGAGAAATGATTCGTTCATGAATCGGATATCGCTAGCCTTCATAACTCAGCAGCGCTAGCGCGAGTCATCTCACACTCCCGCCGCAACACACACACACCCGGAAAACAAGCCACTGCAGAGATGGTAGGCATATTGATAAACGTTTAATTTGAAATTAGGTTTCAGTAGAACTTTTCTAAATAACGTTAAACATTACTAAGTGTATGGTCTGGTAACTATATAAGTTACACGCTTAGTGCTAAGAATCTGTCGTTAGCCTTTCATGCTAGCTAACCGAGTTTTACGCCTTTTAGCACGCAAGAAAGTGACTAAACCTTTATAAAATGTTCCTGAAATTCTTTTACAGAAACCCAAGACTATGATAGCTAACTTACATTCATTAAAAGATTGTGTTTTAGCCTATCTGTCACCCGGTAGCACGGCTGTGAGTTAGCGGACAGTATTAACGTTAGCTGGTCAGTTTTAGTCAAGGATAGAAAACTTAACTTTTTCGTGCGGCCTAAAATACTTACCCAGACGGATTTTTTGGACCATAAATGTGTTATTAGAAATCCCATCTGATTCACAGCTTTGCTATCTTGCATCATTTCATATTCATTGAATGTCGCTCTGTCTCAAACAGTCTGACTTCAGCGAGGACCAGATTCTTGGTGAGTTTGTGTCTAGTCCAGATGCATGTTACTGTTTCTGTTACTCTGTATGTGTTGCATTTCTTGCTAGACAGCCTGTTTTCATCATCCCGTCCATGTTATTCTGCTTATCTGTTCCTCTGCCCCCGCATTCCTCCTGCTTTCTTTCCTTACCTTTGTATTGTTTTCCTTTGTCACTGTTGTATGTCACCTCCAGATTGAGTTTAACCTGGAGCAAATACACGGTGAGTGCACTGAAAACTTTTCTGTTCTGATGTGATTTAGTTTGCATGGTGTTAAGGACAACAAGCTGCTGTTTGCGTGTCTGATAGCACCTCACCTGCCTCCTTCATTTGAAGTGCATTTAGTAATTAACAAATGAACTGCAAGAATCATCATTTGGTTTGTTTGAAAAGTAGAAATGAATTTTTGTAGCGCAGGCCTATCAGATAATGTGTTTCTTCTGTAGCATGGACAGTCATATCTGTAGAGGGTGTGTCTGAGTCAGGAAGTGTTGAAACTGCTAACAAAAGACTGCAGTGCTAACAAAAGTCTTGCCGTGTTAAACATCTAAATATCAGCTCTGAAACTATAATATTGGAGTTATAATCTGTGTTACTAGCAGTCACGTGAGCTTTCTTTGGGAAATGGCCATTTTGGTTCATCTTTGCTCTTGTTTGTTTAAGCAAAGGAGGTTGACATAATACTGCTCACTCTCCCGTTTTCCCCTCATACCATATATGGTTAAAGGCTCAAATTAAGGCATGCAAGGGAACAGCCACATTCCAATGAGCAGGAAAAGCATTACAGGGATGGGAGTTTTTTTTTTTTTTTTTGTGGAAAGGCCTGTCCTAAAGGATAACATTCAGTTCTTTCGGCGAACTCTGGCTTGGAGTCAAAAGAATTGTTTATTTATAACTACATGCGGTTTAACAGTTTAAACACTCAATAATGGAAGCTTAGGCTCTAGGGTTATGTTTTAGTGTTGTTTTATTATTTAAAAAAAAAAAATAATATAAATGGAATATGTGGAGACCATTTTAGTTTTTTCCCGAATTTATGTTGTAATTTTTTATAGTTTTAATTATTTAAAAACTATGTCTAATCAGTCAAATTCAGGAAACATCACACTTTTATTTATATATATATATATATGTATGTATGTATGTATGTATATACATACATACACACACACACACACACACACCACATTCAGTTAATAAAATAAGAAGAATCTTGCCTGAGAATCTTGACTCTTGCCTGAAGTTCAGCTTAAATAGTTATTTGGTGTGTTTGAATATTTCACTAGCTTTTTAACTCGGATCAAAAGGTCTCTGAGTACTGAGGTATATAATGACTTAAGGTGGATTGATAAGATTTCTGTGGTCACTTACATTTACGCATTTAGCAGACGCTTTTATCCAAAGCGACTTACATTGCATTGAAGTTACAGTTTATACATTTTTAACAGCTCTTGCTTTCCCTGGGAATCGAACCCATGATCTTGGCGTTGCTAGCGCCATGCTCTACCATTTGAGCTATAGGAAAGCTTGCCTCATCTAGCCTGAATAGAGACCGCAGAAAATAGCCTAGAGTGGCATTAATATTGATAGCTGGTGCAGTATTTCTCTTTGTGCTGATCCACTGGGCTCTTTAAATTAAGTCAGACTCTTTAAAGGAATGGCCTGTCATTACATCTTTACAATGAAAGGCATAATATATCTTGTCCTATTTTTCTTGTTTACTAAAATCAACCATCCTTATTTGTCATTCTTGTTCATTTCATTTTTTTTTTTTTTTTTTTTTTTAAATCATGCATGTATTTTGTCCTTTTCTTTTCCTGCCCTCTGTCTGTTTCCCAGGATTTTGTTTCAATAACTTTTTTTTTTTTTTTAATGATCTGTGCAGAATTTAAAGAAGCCTTCCTCCTGTTTGACCGGACGGGAGATGGGAAGATCACCTACAGTCAGTGTGGGGATGTGATGCGCGCGCTGGGCCAAAATCCCGTCAATGCCGAGGTGCTCAAAGTCCTGGGCAACCCAAAGGCAGAAGGTAGGACAAGACACTATGCATAATGGCTGACCTGTATAATCATTGCCTTAATATCATATCTTATCTTTATCTGTATTTACAGAATAAGATATTTCAGGGCTCAACAGTACAGATTTTTAGCTGGTTGTTCAGATTTGTGCTTGCCTTGCCAATATTTTTACTGACCTCACAACAAAAATATAAAGTTTATATTTAGCAGCATATATTAATGTAATAAAATGATTAGACTTTTAAAAGGGTTTCTTTACCAAAAAAGTTTTATACCATTTAAATATTACATTTCTTTGTTTATTTTCAGTAATGGCTTATGGTGCAAAATATGAAACAATTTAGAATATTTAACACCATTAAAACTATTATATTCTCTAACGACTGCACCAGCAGCATTTGTAACAAATGCTCAAATGCATCATAACATAATAGGAATAGTTCACTCAAAAAAAAAATTTGCTATATTTACTCTAACCCATTGAAGATTCATTGGAAAAGATTTGGAAAATTTATCAATCCATCCCTTACTCGCCAATGAATCCTCTGCAGTGAATGGGTGCCATCAGAATGAGAGTCCAAACAGCTCATAAAAACATCACAATAATCTGCATGACTCCAGTCCATTAATTAAGTTTTTGTAAAGCGGAACGCTGAACTATTGAAAAAAGGTGTAAAGTTTTATTTAAATTCATAAAAACAGATAGTGACAACAGCACTGTGCTGTTATATCAGCTGACCTGAAACTCTTTCACTCTAGCCCATCATTATTGTTGAGCCCTGTATTTGTACAAGTAGTAATACCTTGATCAACTACGATAATTATAGTAGTTCTCTCTTTCTGTATAATATGGACATAAATGCTATCTTGTCTGATTAAAGACTTTGTTCCTCAGAAATGAACCATAAATTGCTGGACTTTGAACAGTTCCTGCCCATGCTCCAGGCCATTGCTAAGAACAAAGACCAGGGCACGTTTGAGGACTTTGTGGAGGGGCTTAGAGTATTTGACAAGGAAGGCAACGGCACAGTCATGGGTGCTGAGCTCCGCCATGTTCTCACCACACTGGGTAAGTCGGCCTGGTCTCCTGAGGAAATATTTATAGCCCACTCCTCCACTTCTAGGCCAATGATTGTAGAAACGGTTGAAAGTGAACTTTTCAAATATGGTGTACATGTAGTTCTCTATTTGCAAAACATTTGTGCATGGGTTTATTTATTTTATAGGAGAGAAGATGACCGAAGAGGAGGTAGAAACGCTTCTAGCTGGACACGAAGATGCTAATGGTTGCATCAATTACGAAGGTAAACAATTGAGTTTGATTATTATGCATATAGGTTTATCATGAGAACACTTGCGTTTCTATGAGCCTAGTTTTTGTCTGTAGAAGGTTGTTAAAAACAGTACATTTTAAAACGAAATACAACTTTGTGCTGGGGATTGAATGGATGTATTATGTTTATGTACCACAATGGAAAAGTTAAGTTCTTTTTGCGAGAATCAGATCTTGAAAGCATGCCATAACTGTAACTGATCTTCCACAGCCTTTGTTCGCCACATCATGTCTGGCTGAGAGATGTCTCGGGTATACGTCTACCTCCTGCCCTCAACATTTATAACACGTGAAGCAACAATCCATCCTGGCTTTTTCTTTAAAGCTCTCAGACGCACATGATTGCATAGTCAACACCTTATTACGTTGCCTCTTTCAAAAAATGTAGTCATTCACAGGGCAGCTGTGCCTCATGTAACGTCTAGAGCTAGAGAGCCTGGTTGGATGTAGTTTGAAGGTTTTGACATGGTTGGACTCTTCCCTATCTCTGCAGCAGCCTTTCCTTTGGCCCCTGGCTGCAGCATGCTCTCTGCATGTGGCCGTCCCTGTGACGGCTCTCGGAGGCAAAGGGCGACTGCACTGCTTCAGACTTGAGCGCATGTCAAGGGATATAGCATAACAGGGTGTATTGCTTTTAAAAGCAGTCTTAAGATTTGTCTTCCAGTATCGGCACACTCTTCCCTGTGCTCACCAAGCAGTGCGGTTGCTTTCATTATTAACTAACCAATCAAATTGCAGTGATTTGGCTGTTTTTGCTGATCTTTCTCTCCTTTTTCCTGATGGAGGCTGATCCATAGCTCAGCTCTACAATCTCTCATTACTGTAGCTGTGCTATAAAACTGTTTCCACTCTTGCCCTGTAGAGGAAAACCAGAAGGAGCTTCTTTAACATTTTCTTGAATCCTAGACCTGGTTAAGTCTTTGAGCTGTGGTTTAGTAAGAGCTAGCCATGATCTTGCTCTCTCCCTGTTTCTCAACACTTATGAACGAGTAGAACTGGGGAACGGCTTCCAACTACAGCAAATGTTGCAGGCTAAAATGCAGTTTTTGAAGGGTTGATGAGGTTGTGTGAAGAGCACTTGTCTATTTTATCATAAAATAATAACTTGTATATACTTTTTAAATATTTATTTTATTATTTATAAACATCCTTGTTTTAAAAGAATTTGGATTGTGGCACTAGAACTTTTTTATTTTTCATAAAGTATATATTTTTTGACGATCCATGCTGTAGTTGGGGTCGATTCCCTTTTTGGCACAAATTGGAAACTAACTTTTTTTTTCTTTTTTTTTTTCTTCTACAGAACTCGTCCGTATGGTCATGAGCGGTTGAAGATAAAGACTACAACTCATTTGTTTGTCTTATTTTCTATGTAATAATTTCTTTTGTATGTATTTTATTATTTTTTTTCTTCCTATTCATTCCGTCACCTTCATTTGCTTAATAGCTCCAGTCCTTCGCTTGTGTTTGCACTCATTTGGGTATTATTATTAGAAGTGCCTTTATCTTCTTTAAGTTCCCATTTGACTCCCCAAGAGGTCCACCTCCTGTCCTGTGGTATTCAAACCATATAGCGATATGAAAAAGATCTCTTGTGTGCTGACTGGTCTGCAATAAAACCTCTCAATACAGCACATTAGCAGTGTGTATGCAATATCCAGTGTATCCTCAGGCATCTCTGCTGGACTGTGCTGTAGTAGAAATGTTGTGTCTGGCCAGGCATTTATTTCTGGCCTTTTCAGAATAAGTTACCTTTTTCAAATTGAGAAATTATGGATCGAAAATGCAATAACATTTTAATCAATTTGGAATGTTCTCACTGTCCAATAAAGTACATTTTAAACAGAAACTATTTGTTTTTCTTTATTTCAGATTCTTCAAGAGTCTTGTTTTGGAAAGTGTAAAAAAAAAAGTTGTAAATTGAAGGAATATGAGCTTTGAGTCCAGTTGAACTGTTTGCAGATAGATGGCAGTGTTTTTACACTTGTTAAAAGCTGAACTCCCCACCCCCAGTTGCTTTGATTGTGGTTAATTGTAAAAACCAAGCTTTCTGAAGTGAAATTAGAGCAAATTGCTGAACTTCTTTTGCAGTTGTACTAATGCAGTTCAAATGATCACTATTTGGTTTCAGGTCAGTGATTTTAATTAAAGGTAAATGTTGTTGGCACTAAGATGTTTAGTGTCTTTGGGACTAATTTGTCTCAATTGCTTATAAGGGCAAATCTCAGGCAGACAGGCGTAGTGGGTAAAAAAAACAGGCAAACCTGTTTTTTCATGTTCAGATCATTTTTAGCTGTTATTTAAAAGAATTTCAATGGAAATTTGAAGAATAACAAATTACTTTTTGTATTTTTAATTATTACAATAAACATATGCACACCTATATGAATATCTAATACCGTTAATAGATTATTATATACTTTATATTAGTATTTTTATTCAAATATTAAATTGATTAAAAGTCACTTGGAACGTTTTTACCAAAAAAAAAAATATATATATATATATATATATAGACATATATATGCTGTTAAATAAACACTTTCAAAGAATCCAGAAAAAAATATATAGATATCATGGTTTCCATAAAAATATTAAGCAGGACAACTCTTTTCAATATTGATAACATTAAAAATTAGTGCTGTCAAATGGTTAATTGTGATTAATCGCATACAAAAAGTTTTTGTTTGCATAATATGTGTTCTATGTATATTTATATACACACAGTATATATTTTAAAAATATTTGCATGTATTTACATGTCTACATTAATATTCATATAATTTATATAAATGTAATATATAAACGTAACATATTTCTGAAATATATACATGGATGTGTATTTATATATACATAATAAATATACACAGTACACACCCATATATTATGTAAACAAAAACTTTTATTTTGGATGCAATTAATTGTGATTAATCATTTGACTTTCTCATTGACTAATCATTGAGCACTAATAAAAATGTTTCTTGATCAGATTATATAAGAATGATTTCTGAAGGATCATGTGACACTGAAGATTGCAGTAATGATGCTGAGAATTGAGCTTTGCCATCACAGGAAAAAATTAGATCTTAAAATACATTAAAATGGAAAAGATGAAATTATTTAAAAAATTAGTATTGTTTTTTTTTATGCTGTCTTCTAATGACCCTATATTTATTTGTAAAATGACATTCGTACAGGCTTTTCAAGAGTCTGTCTGTATTACTGCATACATTTTTTTTATATAGGTAAAAACATCACATAAGATGTAATCTGAGGGTTTGTTTGGGTGCGCTGAAATACCCCATGATGCATTGTGTGCCGAGAGGAGCCCATCAACAGCTCACTGACCTTTTCTTTCTCTCCGCTCGGCAGCAGTCAGAACTATTCCCCCCTCATTAGACGGCACATACACTCTCCAAGCGAGATCCAGAGAGCCAAGTATCATACACCAGCGGTGAATAGGTCCTCCACTAATTACTGAATTCATTTTGCGTGGATGTGTGTGGATGTGCATGCAGGTCTGTTTCTGTGCTCACTTGTGCGAATGTGTTAGAGGCAAGTGAAGTGTATTGATTATTTTAATCTGCCTATTTGTGAGTCTGTGATCCTCGTGGCTCTGCATTCGACAGGGGAATCACTAATGGGCCTCAGCGCAGGCCGCCTCAGACCTCTCCCCGTCCAATTAACTTTCAACTGGAATCTGGCAGGACAGCGCGAGGAGGCTGGCCACGGACACGCTGAGATCCCCCAGATATTCCCACAGGCTGCAGATTCACCAAAGCCTTAAGGCTGGAATGTCATTACCTCTCGCTTTTAATTAAAGTATTCTCTCTTCGTTTTAGCTCTGATATGCACAGGTAGAATCCTATTGTTCACGTCGTTGTTCTTGTTTTTCTTTTCTTTTCTCTCTCTCTCTCTCTCTCTCCAAGGCACTGAATTTTCATTAGAAATACTGTCTGGTAAACATTTTTTTCTTAAATGTTCATAGTAGAGAACATGCATGACAAAAATAATGTTTGCTATATTTATATATAATGTTATTTTAGTAAACATGTTGCAAGGTTTTTGTATCGTCAGCTGTACAAATGTATAAAAATGAGGGAGAAATATTAGATTATTTATTATTGAACCATTTATGAATAGGGAATGTTTTTGATGTTTTGAGGTTATTTGTATCACTTTATTTGCACATGGCTTGACTTGTATCAATAATGCTGTATTTCTCATAAATATTTTTTCAATATAACTTATGAATCTGTATTAAAATTTAAAATTGAGTTAAATTACAATTTAAAGTTTAAATTTAGTTTGCATTTAAAACGTTTAAGGACACATTATTGTCAGAATTATCATTCAGTCATTTCAAACATTTAACCTTTTTATTACTTCGGATTTGTCCTAAAATAGCAAACTTACTGGGCTTGGTATCACAGGAAAATATACAGAGCTTGATTTTTTTCTATGAATACTTTGAAAACATAATATCGATCGCTGTGAAAGTGTATTGATCACAATGTTCCTTCTCTTGAATGCAATGTTGCGCTTTATATATAACATAGAATTTTACTTGCCTACTTTCTCAGTGGAAATAAATCGGCAATCTCTGTATAAATCATTTTATAAGAAAAGTGGAAAATGTTTGCATTAATTTCAAACCACTTAACATGCAAAGTTTTGTATACTCAGCTGTACAAATGTTACATAAAAATGAGGCAGAGATATTTGAATATTATTTATTGAATTGTTTATGAATAGGGAATGTTTTGGATGTTTTGACATGTTATTTGTATATTTGTTTCAGTGTATTTGCACATGGCTTGACTTAGATCAACAACTCCTTCATACTGTATTTCTGTAAAAATGTGTCAATACAAGGTCATGAATCTGTACTAAAATTACAGTAAATTTCAAATGTTTAGGGATGCAATTTTTTCAGATTTATCATTCAAACCTTTGGCCTTTTTTACCTTACTGAGCTTCAATATCAGAGGAAAATGTATAGAGCCTGATCTATAAATTTGTAACTTCTATAAACATATTTTAAAATATAATACATACAAACTCATTGACTACTGTGAAAGTGTATTGACCACCATGTTCCTTTTCTTAAATGTGTTGTAGAAATATTACATTTGAAATATATACTCTTTTAATGGCAAAAAATGATTTTTAAAATCAATAAATCTACTATTTCTGTATAAATAATTATGTAACATAATGCTGATATGATATAAAATGTATACTTCCTTGTCACGAGTGTAACATTTTCATATTAATTTCAAAGTTTTACATCTTTTATTAGACTTACACAAGGGGACAACATCCTACCTTTTAAAAAGTACTTATAATTTAATTTATTTGCGTGATTACTACATTGTACTGGTTTAAATCTTCTCAGCCTAAATCAATATATCAATGTTCCAGTCCAGCCCAGATTATTTAGACTGATTGGAAATCTATCTGTTTGGCTGTAGCGAGCCATTGAGTGTCCACGCACATTAGCCATATTTCCAATTCCACACAGAAATCCAAAGCAGTCACTTGAAGACAAATTAATTGAACAAGAAGACTTAGATTAATCACTAGCCCTGCGACATGTGCGCACGCATATATACGTGTCCATATTGCACTACGGCTGCGTCTAGTGAGTGAAAAGTACATTTAAGCACTGATTTTCTTTCAAGTCCAGCCATGTGTAAATGCAGCTCAGTTCACAGTAAAGCATGTCGACTAGTGAGTCTGAATCTCTGGTTTTGATTGACGCCCAAAATGGAGACAGGTACACTAACAAGTACACATGAAACTATGAGTGTGTCGCTGTCCAGGATAGATATAGACATATATTTATATGCATTTTAATTTAAGTTTGGGAGTAGTGTATAATGTAAGATAGTTATAATTTACACACATACAAACAGCGTGTCGGAAATCCTCTGGCTTTATGAAAGGAATCGGTTGCTGTTATGTCTGTGCAGCCCTTCTGCTCCGTATAAACCACGTCCATTTCTTTCAAGCCTGTTCGGTGTGTGTATGTAACTGTATGAGTGTGTGTTCAAGTGTGTGTGTTCATACACAGTACATCTGAGTGTGTAGAGCAGCTCAGTCGGCATAGATGAGGAAGCCAGAGAACGTGCTGTATTTGTTGGTGTTTCCTCCGTGGACTTTCCCTCCGTCCAGCTGCACACAGACCTCATCTCCCACGTCTAAATGCAGGATCACACTGTTGGAGGCGTAGTCATAATTCTGATCAGCGTCCTGGGCGATAGCGCTGGCCCTCACCTGTCACACACAGGAGAAATGAAGCCACGGTTAGAGGAAGGACACAGAGCAGATCGCCACAATTCACAGATTAGATTCTCAATATTCTAGCATACTTGAATGATACTGAACGCGTACTCATAATCATTTAGTAATAACCATTAGACCAAACAGCAAAACATAACTAAAGCATTTATCCACCTCACAATGCAATAGTCACTCTAATAATTTTTTTTTCACTTAAACATATAAATACATATTCAAGAAGCAAGATCTGAACATTGCAATGAGAGAATATTAGAGATATCAATGGGATTTTGTTCATTTGATATGATATGCAATAACTTCAAGTAGTGGAATTTATTATTAATAAGCACAGACTGCATTCAGTAACTTTTTCATTATCATATATAAAAGAAGAATTTAATAGGTATAATTTTTTTATGTTTTTAAATGTTAAACCTACAGAACTGAAAATAAATGAATAGATCATTTTAATATTATTACAAATAAATAATTTCATGTTTTTTATATCAATAATAATAAAAAGAATAATTAATAATACAAATAAAAATTAATTAATAAACAAAAATAATGAATTATAATTTATTTCATTATCATTTCATGATTCTTTTCATTTGAAGGGAAAGAAAAAAAAGATTTTATCCAGATTACAAAAACCACTATTACACCATTTCAATTGGTTAAACTAGAACAATAGAACTACAGAAAAATAATCATGTTATGAATAATAATTACAAGTAATATTTGTATTATTAAAATAATCAATTAAATTAATAGACACAAATAATGAATTGTAATTGTTTTCATAATCTTTTCATAATCCTTTTTAGGAAAAAAAAAATGTTTTTTTCCAGATGCTTGCTTTTTAAAATAAGTGCATAAACCACTATAACACCATTTCCATCTTGGAAAGAGTTTGTTAATCTGTAGAAAAAACATATTACAAAATAATAAATGTATTAATTACAATTTTTAAAATTAAACAAATATGCAAAAATAATGAATTGTAATTGATTTCATAGTTTTTCCAGTTCCTTTGAGGTGAACACATTTTTATTGTAATACATTTTATAAACATTAATTATTAGATTGAATAATTAATATGAATTATATATTAATATTACATATTCATATGAATAATAATGCTACATGAAACAAAGTATAATGATTCAAAAGGAACACACTTCTGGTAAATATCGATAAAGTTGTGCTGATGGGGCTGTTGAGGTACTTAATCCTAAAAAAGGTTTGAAAATACGGCACTAGCCATATCTCAACAAACAGATGCTCTCTTGACCTGAAAGAGGCCTTGTTTTATCATCTCTATGGCAATGGAATGGAGTCATTATTAAATGATACTCTGACAAGGGCTGGCCGGGTTAAATGGATGGGACTGCAGATAACCTGCTGACCTCCACCTCAATTGAGAAAGAGGTCACACTCTCTCCTATTTATCTACTGTATCGTGAAGCCAGACCTATATGGGTGATGCTAAAACTCTACTATACCCCTTCCTTTATTAACCTGTTGAATTTAATCGCAAGCGCACGTATCACACAAACCACAATGAGACTGTTTACTGGAGACACGGACTCATTTAAATTCTGCTTGAGAGATCAGCTGTATTGACTCCCAGCAGTGGATCTGAAACTTGTTTGTTAACATTTTAAATTGAGATTAGTCATGTGGTCAGACAGACGTACATCCCTGCATAGAGATACAATTAAAAAGGTCCAAGACCTCTGAGAAAACAGACACAAATATACCGCATTATAGTGCTATATCCTTGCAATGTGATTTAGATATCATTTCTTAGTATCTGATCTATGCTCAAGGATTCTAAATGGAAAAAACGGGGAATGTTTTAGCAGACAGGTGTCAGATGACAGACAGTGATTGTCAGGCATTTTGCTCAGCCGTGTTATAGCCACTCAATCTCTGTCAGGTTTCCTAAACATATGGAGCGAGTCTATCGTAGGAAAAAAATGCAATGATATGCACGGTGTCAGTAAACATCCTCATACAACATGCCATCACTCACTCAAATGCCTCTTATTTTATTGGGTGTGTTATTCCCTTGAGAAACACCCACAACCACAGACCTCATAAAACACACTGACCCCAGACAGAGAACAACTCCCTCCCATATCCATAATCTAATAACCCCACTCCATTACCATCACGATACTGTCAACATCCGCACAATGTCCTGAGCGGAGACTACGGCCATTTAGATGCTTTATTGAATACCAATCTGTATAATGATGTTAGAGAGGTTTACAATGCAGCACTGTAGGACAAATATATCAGTTTTAAATTGATTTTGCATAGCAGTGATAGATATTTGTCATTCGCAATTTGAAAAAATTCGCTTGCACATTTTCACAAGCTATATAGAGACATGCAGTTTAAAAATTAATGAGCAGTGATCAACCAATATTGCATTTTCATCAGTTATTTTATGTGTTTAATAATTGATATGTAGAACTGATTTTTAAGCTATTTATTTAGTCTTACAACAATAAAAAGCATAAGATTCACTGTGAATATCATTAATAATAATAGTAAAAAATACTCATAATGAAGGTTTTAATAATAATAATAATAATAATGCAGTTTTTGCTTTTTAAATGGTCACATATATTACTCTTTTAAATAATAATTATCCAAAAAATAAAAATTAAATGAATAAATACAAAATATGCTACCCAACCTCTGAGTACTCTTGTTGGGCCCTACTTTTAAACAAATCAACAAATGGTGCCATTTATCTATGCATAATATAGATCTGTAATTTTTATTAAAAAGTTATTAAATTAAGATATTTTGACTATTATTATAAAAATTGATCATGGAAAACTCTAAATGTGTTAAAAATCATTTTATTTCACCTGAAGATATTCGCTGTGTTGATGTGTGATGTGAACAGCATTTTTGCCTTATCCCGGTGCAGCCTGTGTCAAACAGTGCTGGGTTACCAGTCCCTTGAGAAAGCCCTTTTCCAACTATTATCTCACATAAAAAAAGACTACAGAAACAACTACACAATCCCTCACATCCAGATCTAACAGCCACACTCTATGATACAGTAATTTACACAGCGGGCCGGTCAATAATCTAAATATTGAGTTGGTAAGCCTGTCATTGGTATGTGTGACCGAATAGCAATCAGTGCAACAATGATGTTTTCTTTATGTTACACATCAAAGTATGCCACACCTGAAATGTTTTTACTGCAATGCCACAATGACTTAAGAAAACTCAAATATCATCAAGATCAAAAAAGTAAATGTGGCATGCACATCATTCCACGTCTGACAGTGACGGCCTGGCCTCCTCTCCCTATCGACGCACAGTGTATGTCATTCTCCTCATTATTTTGGCTAAGTGGGCAAAGGGGCAGTTTCTCCCTCCGGCATACCCCCGTGTTTGACACGACAACACGAGCGGTCACTTTAATTAGCAGTCATCCGGCGAAGATCATTTAAGACCTTTCTTCGCTTCCATTGATTCTCGTCTTGTATTTTTGGGATCAGTTACACCGAATCTGAGCGCCCGGGGTTTAGACATCTCCTGCAAAGCGAGCTTGTTAGATGCTTTCCGGCATTTATCAAATGTAAGTGATATGAAAGCTTGTCTTGGAGGGAGAAGGAGAGAGGCATTTTAGGATTACCGTTGACTGCACTGGAGATGGATATTGACATGGGAGCCGACTACTTGTGAAACGCCACGCTGACTTGATTTCAGCGCTGGCTGCGAGCAGGGACCCTCGCAGGGTCTTGTTGGCTTGTTCTGCCAGGCCATTTCATTACAGGGAGGGGAAGGATGGTGTTTTAAACATAACCAGAGCTGAGGAGAAAGACGAGGGTTGAAGGAGAAAATTGGAGGGGGAGGTTTCGGGTAACAGACTGATCAAGCAAAGCTATTTTGTGAGATGCAAGGGTATATGAAGTCTTGTTTTTATCAGTGGTGCCGTGCTCCAGTGGTAATAAAACTGACAGAATTCATTCTCCGTGATATACAGTCCTCTTAGAGCGGAGACAATGGAAAACTAGCTCTTAAACTTACCTAAGGGACCAAGCACACACGAGAGGAGGGAAAAGACTAAAGCAAAAAAAAAAATGGAACATTTATTGAATAGCTCCGTTTTGCCTCAAAGGGAGAATAAAATTTGTTTCGCTTCTTCAGAGAGTTATGCTTAATTGGCATACTGTACGAGCGTGGCATTGCATACTAATGGTCCAAGTGTGCACTATAACACCGGTTACAGGCTCTGTGAACATCGCTGTATGTATATTATCAACTGGTTAAAGGGTTAGTTCACCTAAAATGTCAATTCTGATATCATTAACTCGCCCTCATGTTATTTAAAAACAGTATAACACGAAAGAAGATGCATTAGGCCAATTGCTTCCCACAATGTCAGAATTGTCATTTTTAGGTGAACCATCCTTTTAACAACTGACCCCATGTAAAAATTAATAAGGGTGTCACCTATGCATTCCATTTGACTGATTTTAATCAGTTTATACCATTTCCCTTAAAACTATTTGACAATTAGAGGCCGTGCAATTAGGGATCACCACAATTAGAGACGACCAAAGACACTCATTATATTTCTACCGGACTATGTACATGTCACTGCACCGGGAGACATTTATTAGAGCAGGTACTGGTCATTAACAGACAGGCGATGGCATTTTTAACACTTGCGTGTGAAAGAGCTCGACCTTTTAGAGGTCTATTAAAAGAGCGTGTGACAGGTGAAAAAGGAGAAAAAGAAATGGTGGAACGATTAATCAACACAGCGGACGGAGTGTAGATTAGTCTACTTTGAACAGAGGTTTAGACTGAGGGTTTGGGAACCTACATGAGGGACCATAAATTAAAAGATTAACAGCACACGGTACGTTAATGATAAGGAAGAAGCATGTAGATGCTAAATCAGAGATGACACACAGCCCTGGTGTTATATTTTGACTCGCATTAGCATTAAGGCAAACAAACCATTATTCAACAAGCACAATAAAACGCCACCAATAACGCTAGCAGCATCAAATCATTTGAACAAATCTCGCCATATGTTTATAGATCTTTATGCAGTTATTCCATCAGACGGCGGAGGTTATCTGACTTATACAGCATAAAAATTAGAAGCTATTATTAAAAGATTTTTGACCCTAACGTCACTGGGACTTTTGAAGATGGGATATGACAAGTTAAAATCTTTTCTTGTATGAAATTTCCCAGATGCTGTGATACAGTAGCTAAATGTACAATGATGAAATTTCATTATGAAAATATCTCGTTCAGTGGGCAATACACCAAATTAATTACAAGAAAAATTAAGATGACCTCATTAAATATTAAAGATGGCACTATTATGATCACATCACTAATCCTTTCCATCTGTAACTCAACAAATGAATTACTGTAATAAAAAACATATTCATCTACTGTCATATATTGGCACAGTTTACAAAACAAAAATGTACTAATTCTAAACTAAAAGGCAGTGAATAATGGGTCACTCTTTAGTTAGTGGCATGTTTTAAAAATCTTGAAAAATTCAAACATGTTATCTTCTACTGTATGTTAAAGACCACATATCCTGGAATAAACAATCGATAAACATTCAAGTCGTGGGTTTAGCATGGAGGTGTGGGGAAAAAAATATTGTAAGTATTGGATTTGCTAACAAGCAAGTTAGTAAGCAGACAATTAATTTTATATTTATACAAAAAAAAAGAAATGGATTGTTTCTGAATTAAAATTTCCATCATAAAATATTTAACAAATTATATAACAAATAATATTTGTTAGAATGTATATATTGTATATGTGCATTATATTAAAATATGTATGTATATATATATTAAAATGTATGTTTATATGTGACCCTGGACAATAAAACCAGTCTTAAGTCGCTGGGGTATATTTGTAGCAATAGCCAAAAATACATTGTAAGGGTCAAAATGATCGATTTTTCTTTTATCCCAAAAATCATTAGGATATTAAGTAAAGATCATGTTCCTTGAAGATATTTTGTAAATTTCTTACCATAAATATATCAAAACTTCATTTTTGATTAGTAACATGCATTTCTAAGAACTTCATTTGAACAACTTTTTAGATTTTCTCAATATTTAGAGTTTTTGGCACCCTCAGATTCCAGATTTTCAAATAGTTGTATCTCGGCCAAGTATTGTCCGATCCTAACAAACCATACATCAATGGAAAGCTTAAAAAATTTGAAAATTGATTTGAAATTTGAAAATTTTAAGTTTCAATTTAGAAAAATTGCAACTGGTTTTGTGGTCCAGGGTCACATATATATTTCTTTGTTATATGTATACAGTACACTATACACTGTCAATTAAAATTTTAATTTCAATGTAATTACAAATTCTAATTGACTTTTTATGTAAAACGTCCATCTTTTTCCATGTTTTAAAAAATTAAACATAAAGGGGAAGTTAAAAAGTCTGTGTGACAAACCCAAAATAGTGAAGTCAAATTCTGACCTTTAAAAAAATATATAGGAAAAAAATTATTAAAGAAGGATAATGAAAATGGAATATTCTCTATTCTTTTATTTTTTTCCTGTAAAATCAAGAAAACTACCTGTAATTGATCCTATAAGAAAAGATTTAAATGATATCAACGTTTCTGTAGTTTTCAGTCCTGCTGACCTGTGACTTTTCCATGATTATCCACCTACATCATTTCCATTTCAGGAGGTACCAAAGGGCACTAACTCACAGACCATTCAACAGTGACACTCCTGGGACACTTTAGCCTCACACGTCTGAGGTCCGACAATGAGTAAACCATCACAACTGCACCAGTCGCTATCAAGAGACCAGCTTTCACTAGCTGTCAAAACCACCGCACAGACAATGATCAGCCAGATGGTCACACGGGCCCGCAACCAGGTATGGCAACACGCATGCCACACTCTAGAGGATACCTGAGATATATTTTTTCTCTTAATTAGCACCCTAAAATTCACAGACAGTCATAATTAGCAAACAAATGCTAATGTCAGGATCTGGTCTTTTTATCTTTAAGACGCCTTGTTAACCTGTCAAACCATGACATGTATGGCGCTTCTCCATCTGTCTGTGGCTCTGTATTCACTTTTGTCCGTGCGTATAAGCCTCCCAGAAGTCTCGTCTCTCTGCCCACTGTCTGCAGCTTTCTATTAAGCCATCTATCTTCCTTTCATCGCCTGATCTTTCTGTCAAGCAGCCTGGGTGATTCTGCCATACTCTTAACTGTCATGGCTACCCTTGCGTCCTTCTCTCAGCCTGTCTCACAATTCACTTGTGCACTTGAGCTTGTGGGCCACCCACTGGGGTGCCATATTGAACATGGCCTCCACAATGAAGATGCGAGATGACTGTCAAAAGTTGTTTTCAAAATGAAGGATAAAAATTATGATATATTTCACTGCTTATTTTTTCAGTTCTGGTGTTGTTCTTTTACAGTTTGTGAGTGTTTCTTCAAAGGTCACTTTTACTGATGTGTGTATATATATATATATATATATATATATATATATATATATATATATATATATATATATATATAAAAAGGCATTTGAGTCTTTTTTTAATAATAAATTATTTTTTTCATAATAAAGATTATGATATTTTATTATTCTGAAAAAAAAAATTATTTTGGTGATTTGCAAAAATCCTAACTAACAAAATGATATTTGCTCGAGTCTATTAAAAAAATGAAATAAACAAAATGGAGTATATAATTCAAAATATGTACACAAATATGTAAATCAAAATTGCCTATATAGTAAAAGTTTACATAAAATATTCTGCCTTTAAAGGTAATATGCATACCATTGAAACAGTACTGATGTAACATTTTAGTTAAAAGTTTTAAAATTGATATATTTATTAATCTGAACTAATTAATTTTTGAACTTACAATCTTAAAAATAAAGGTTCTTTATTTGCATTAATGGTTCAATAAAGAACCTTTAATATCCATTGAACCTTTCCATTGGGCAAAGGGTTCTTTAAAGTGAAGAAAGGTTCTTTAGATTATTCAAATGTTCTATATGCTAAGAAAAATGGTTCTCGAACTGATCACTGAAAGGCTCTTTGGGGAAACAAAAATCATTATTTTATGGCTTCGCTGCAAAAACCCACTTTTGTACAGCTAGTTACTTGTTTCATTTCTGAGTAAATCAATGTCTTTTAAGGAATCAGTTGAACTTAGTGATTCAATAAGTCACTTGTTGCCACCTACTGGTGTAGCGAGGTTTGAAATGACAACGGTTTGTGAAACTGTTTTTTTATATACGAATATGATTGCAAGGGAGTTTGAATAGAAAATGTGTTCTTTTAATTAATAATCATGAAGCTCTGCTTCATAAGCAAACACAAAGAAAAAGAGAAAATATGTTTTAATAAAAATATCCCTAAAAGTGCTTTTAGATGAAGAAACACCCTATGTATATTTGTAGAGTAGCCTAGTCTTGAGTAAAACTGCACAATGGTGATTCTCCACTTCAAAACCTTTGAATTTCTGTGATCTCGGTGATTTGGAAACTGGCCTATAATATTCAATAGACTTGACTGTTTGAACACCATTTTGTCAGTATTCAAAAATAACCTTTAGCAAATTAACATAAACCTCCTAATCCCAACGGACCATTGTCTGCTTTCAAATGACACTTCTGAGAATTCCAGTCTCTCAGCATCTGTCAAAAAATCTAGCATCCTTTTCACTTTTACATGCTCTGTACTTTCCATAGGTAGCTGCACAAATCTGCATCCAATGAACTCTTTAAAATCTTAAAGGCTACAAAAATTGTGACTAGTGTCGCAAATGGACTACGGACTGTATTTTAAGTGCTTGGGGAAGTATCATTCCATTTGCAGTTTATTTGGTGTAGTGCGCAGTTAACCCACACATTCCTCTATTACATTTCAGGCCTACAGAGGAGTAAAGCAATGCCACCTGATGTGCTCGAAATGGACGTAATTGAGTGGACCAAAAAGATAATTAATGAGCAATCAATGAACATGCAATAGAAGGGGGCACGTACAGCATGCAGGGGATTCAATCTAAGAGTTATGAATGATTTAACAGGGGAAGCAGACTTGCATGACAATACAAAACTGTACAGGTTGGACCAATTTAATCTACTATGACTCTAATCACTTTTACCGGTGGTCCACTCTATTAAGCCAATGTTCTGTTTTTTTACAACATAACACCAGGCTTTCACTGCACAGTGAAATACAAATAAACATTTTATAGTGTGCTTGCGTAAAACTGTTCATAAAAGAATATGTTACGATTGCCTGTCAAATAAAAAGGTCCAAGAGTGTGTTTTGATCTACAAAGGTCATAGAATCACTTAAAAACACTACAGATAAACCTTTTCATGTCTCGCTCATTTCCTGCCTTCAGTATTTAATTAATGTCGAGGGAATGAATGGCTGAATATGGAAACTGTTCATTTTTTGTACATTCATTATTTAACTGGCAGTAGACCAAACCTTGACAGCTCTGGCTGCTGAGTCGTATGACACATTTTTAGGTGATGAGTGAGATGTAAATATAATGTTATTAGATTGTCAAAACATATGGCAATGCAGCTGAGATAGTTTGGACACACAGATAAGACATTAATGTCACAATTTTCCTTTAAGTCTTCTCCTGGTCAGCCTTGCAAAACAATACCTCTGCATCCAATTTGCTTTCATGTTATGTAGTGCGATGGTAATCAGTTATATAATTTAATAGGAATTTTAATAAGAAAAAAAGCTCATAATCCAACTATTCTGACTACTCTAAATGAAGTTGACCTTAGTGGTGAAGCTCAATATGGTGAACTGAGGCAAAGAGAAACTACTTCTTATATTTGACTGCACACATTGTCTGCAATAAAGCCCCAAAAATTTGACTGTTTTATCATTTACTCACCCTTATGTCATTATAAACCTGTATGCATGTTTTTTCTTCTGTAGAACATAAAGATGATGTTTTGAAAAAAGTAAGTGAGGTTCATTCAGTGTTGTTTTGGACCTCATTGACGTCCATTGTATGGACTAATCAGTTGAAACATTCTTCAAAATATCTTCATTTTGTGCTGCAGAAGTAAGAAAGTCATACTTTGGAATGACATGAGGGTGAATATATGATTACAGCTATTTTCATTTTTGGATGAACTATGCTTGAGCCAAAGATTTCATTTCAACCCCAAACAATGATAAATTCTTACCTGTCCGTTCTTCTTGAGGTCCGCCCACATACTGGTCCCATCTCCTCCTCTCATCAGGACATGGTATGTGAAGAAGTAGATACCAGGTAGAGGGCATGTGAATTTTCCAGTGCTGGGCTCATAGTAATTGCCAACATTGGTCACCACATCATCAAACTTGAGCACATCAGTGCCTTCATGTTGCTTGCGCAGGCCTGCGTAAAATGCAATCTTAGGGCTGTAGAGCGACGGCACGTAACCACCAGGCCCAGGACCCGGGGGCCCTTGTGGACCTGGCTTTCCAGGCTCTCCAGGTGGTCCTCGTGGTCCAGGTGGTCCTGGGATTCCAGGAGGCCCCCGATACCCAGACTTCCCTTTCCGGTTTGGAAAATCAGGAGGTGCGGGTGAAACAGCCGTTAGCTCCTGGCCGTGAGATGTGGTGTAGGGGTCACAAACCATCCGACAACTTCCTAGCATTTCATAATGACTTCCTGCGTTGCCAGCTCCTCCTCCTTTAGTGTTGTGGACCAGTAAAGGGATGGTGACAAGGAGAATCAGAACCATGGCCACACCCACGGCCACTCCTATGACACGCTTGCGACGGCTGAGCCGGGAGGCAGCAAGCGTTAGAAAGTCCTCCTCTCCTTTAGGTGGAATGGTGCCCGCCAGCGTGAAAGTTAGAGAAAAACTCACTAAAGTGTGAAAGCAAATGTGCGTACAAAAGGACAGCCAGAGAGCCACAGATATCTATTGAGGAATGAGGCCAGTGGGGAGAAGGACAGAAGATGAATTTATGGATGAGACAAGGAGACTAAGAAGAGCGTGGAGCATACAGAAAGGAGAGGGTGAGATGGGACTAGTGGTAGGACAGCGTGGAGAGCGACAGGAAGATCTGGAAGGACGAATAGGAACAGTGGTGGCTGCAACACAAAGGTGTGGCACGGAAAAGAATATAAGATGATTACAGAAACACAAGGTGGCTCTTGGTCACCTAATATATGGAAATACTTGCAATACAATGCAATACACTATTTTTAAAGTGTTGGAATTTCTTTGCTAATAACAATTCAAATCTTTTCGTTCATCCCCTTGTTTGTTAACATTAAATATACAATGAATTTTCTAATACACAGTAGATATTTTGAGGGTTGTTTTTTTTTTTTGCATAAGTGAACAACAACGAACTGCTTTTGGTTTTTCCACTTCAAAGATATTGTCCACCTAACAAAACATGTGCAATTGAGCAATTGCAAAATTTTGCAATTGAAAGGCTAGATGAAATCACAAAGTTACCGGCTTGCAAAACAAAATTCAAATTAAGTCCAACCAAACACCTGACAGATGTAGCAAAACAATCTGTCATCTAGTGTTCCACGTTTCAAAATAAACTGATCCTGTACAATGAAATTTGTCCAACGCCCTGCATCGAAACCTGATGAGCCACAATGTACTGATCCTACAGAATATTATTATAAATTTTTCAGCGACATATGGAAGACCCCTGTATTCACTCTGGCAGGACTGGGAAAATTCCACAGAAATAGAACTGGAGGAGGAAAAACACGAAAAGACAATAAGGAAAATTAGTGACGGCTACATTTAATATATGTGTGTGTGTGTGTGTGTGTGTGTATATATATATATATATATATATATATAGGCTACAAAACACACACTCAATTGTATTTCAATTATTTATGTAAATTCAATTTTAATTGAACATGTTGAAAGTTTTCTTGCGTTATTTCTTGCTAAATCCAAAATGCATCCAAAACATCTGTGATTTCATTTTATTATTAGCCTATATATTATTATTATTAATGTATTTATTTTATCATAATGACCACTGAATTCCACAGAGGCCAACATGGCGTTAAGGTTTTGCTACCAATTTTTGAAATATGCAGAGATAAACCAATAATTAAATTAATAGCCTACCATAAAATAAATTTTTTATACATTCAGTGAAGCACGCGAAATAACACCAGTGAAAGTATGACACAAGTGCGCAACTTCAAGTAGGCTACACTAAAAAGGCATTAAACAGACACTTACCTTCACTTCGGTGTTTATGGAAGATCTTTAGGATTAAAAATCTTCCTCTATTGTCTGTCCTTATACATTCGCTGAGTTCCGGAACAAATTAAAGGTGAATGTAATTCATATGCATCTTCAGCAGACGAAGACTCCTCCTCTCTTTACTCCAGCAACAGACTGAATCGCAGAATAGCGATTTGAAATGCTTTAACCAGTCAAATACGGTGAGTTAACTTAATTGAGTTGCGACTATCACTTCTGACCTTATTTATTCCTCGGACCGTAACTGACTGCACGCGTGAGTGAAACTTCCGCTTTTGTCGTTCGTTTTGTCGAGAGAAATAATAAAACAGCAACAGCGCCGGACTTCTGACTCCGACACCTGTGAGATTTTCACACTCCCCACACACACACACACACACACACGGTCCCCTCATTCCTCCACCCGGTCGACTCCTCCCTCCATCCCATCTCATCCTCGCTCTTCTCACTGGCTCTGAATCAAACACCACTGAGCTGCCTAGAACGCGCGTGCGATGCCTAAAGACGCTGTCTGACTCGGCAGCACACTTGGTTTTTAGACACAGTCGCTGTGTTTTTCCAACTTAATCATCATTTAATGGGGGAAAGTGGTGTAAATGTTAATCGTTTATCATGTCAACAGCCTGACTAATGCTTTTAAAAATAAGCCATTTTATTCACAAAAAAAAACTCAGAAAAATGACAGAAAAAATGACTGGGTGAAGCATCTCTATCTGTTTGGATTAAAGATGGAGCACTGTGACTTTTCGAGGCCATTGTGTGTGTGGCTCAGTTTCTCTAGCTTTCAGAGCTCATTAGTGAAGGACACTGAGACCATTGTGCTCTCCCTCCCTCCCTCTCTCTCTATCTATCTATCTATCTATCTATCTATCTATCTATCTATCTATCTATCTATCTATCTATCTATCTATCTATCTATCTATCTATCTATCTATCTATCTATCTATCTATTAACAAACTAACAGATATATTACATAGACCTAGAATAGCTGACAAATAGGCCTGTTATGATGGATTTAAAAAAAATGTCAATACAACATTAAAACTGACTCATCACCCATTTAAAATAGCCTAAATTAACACTTTCATACAGAGTTAGCATAGCATCACCCCGCAGTCTGTTTGAAGGCTAATATGCTAACAGTGTTTAAATATTGGGTCTGGTAGCAGATCCATTGAGAATTCAGCGTTACTCATCCAGTCTGCATCCCTGTCAGGCTTAATCACACATCTGCATTTTTAAAGTTTAATGGTGGAGGTGGTGTTGGGGGGAATACATATTGACAGCTTTTTTTCTCCTTCAGCCACCCTTCTCTGCACCTCTTTCTCCTATATGACTAGTGCCAGAAGAACCTGGAGAGAAAGCTGCGGATGATGCTCCTCAAGTAAGAAGTATATGTGTGTTACAGTGTTGAGTTAAACACTATATCACTCCCACCTTGTGTGTCAGCCAGTCTCTTCGATTAGGAATACACACACAAAGTGTGGGTTTAACCACATTGGTGTATAATCATTGCCAGGAGACATAGGCAATATAGTGAGAATTGGATTTTTAGTGGCTGTTAAAATATTACTGAGATGATTAATATTAAAAATTGCACATGTCTCTGAGCTGTCTGTCTCTCATTCGCTCTTCGTTTCAGGTCTCGTTTCACCATTCTGTCTCTCTTTTCTCTTTCTCCTGTCATGTAGGGGAGAGCGGGGTAAGTTGTGTCAATACCTGTTTTTGGAGGAGAAGTTTTTTAAGCTGCTGAGTTGAGCCCGTGACATAGCCTAACCCCAAAGCATCTGGCACAGTTTACCCCACAGCTACCATTTTGGTCAAAATTATTGATTAAAATCTACTAAAATTTAAACATATGTACATACAACTATACAGATATGCAAAACTGTGCAAATATATGTGTATATGTATAGAGTGTATATATATATAGCTCTATATATATATACACACACTCTATATATATATGCACATATATCTGCACAGTTTTGTTTTATTTAACTGGTTTGCACTCTATCTGTCATGTGCCTTATGTCACTTTATCTATCTCTTTCTTTATTTTTCTACAATGTCCTCATTTGTATATCTGTATAGTTGTATGTACATATGTTTAAACTGTATTTATCTGTATTTGAATGTCTACTGTCAGTGTTTTAAATGTTAACTGTATGCACCAAGGGTCTGAGAGTAACGCAATTTCAATTCTCTGTATGTATGTGCCATACATGTGGAAGAATTGACAATAAAGCAGACTTGACTTGACTTGACTACTGCCGTCTTTAGTCATTGTTTGTTTTTTGTTTTTTTTGTCATGCACTAAGCTAGGCTTGAGAATTGGTGCATCTGACTAATTTTTAGCCTTTAGGTGATGCACTTTTTTCTGCCACTGATATGTCTAAACAGAAATGTTAAAAATATCAAAGCCTCAAAGAAACAAATAGAAAACTAAATGTGAGATTAAAATAGGAAATAAAATCACATTGTGTGATAGAAAGTCACATTTCAAGATATAAGTCATTGTGACATATACAGTTGTGAGGTGTAAAGTCAGAATTGCTTTATCCCCTTAAGACCCGAGAAAAAAGTTTTAGGAAAGAATTTTTTTTTTCATGTCTTTAAATTGTTTAGAGCATTTAGAATAATGTAAAAAAATAAAATAAAAAGATATTTCGTTCATAAGTTATGCTATGTCCTCGATTGAGGACATCAGGACTCCGTTACTTTGAAAAACTAAAAAGACATGAATGAACATGCATGGGCAAAAACAATTGATTTTTTTAAATTACCAATACATTTTTAGTTTAAGATTTATTTATTTTTTTTACCACACTTTGTATAAAGATGATTCTCAACTATGTTATAACATAATGATTCTATATACCTTTTTTTCTTTCTGTAAAATGTGTGTAAAATAGCCATAAACCAGTTTTCTCATTATATACAATGCATCTATAAACTAAATCTAATTTGCATATTAATGTGTTTTTGGGGCAACATGAAATGAAAAAAGAAGTGTAATAATGGGAGTAATAATTGACCAGATTTTCATAATAATATATAATATTTTATAGAATATTGAAATATAATTTCTTTCCCTATTCATTTGTGATGTCTCCCAAAACCCGTAATAAACATGCTTTTATTCCCGGTGTCCTCATATGAGGACATGTATGAAAATCAACGTCCTGTTTCATAACAGAAAGTCATATTTTGATTTGAAACCCCATAACATTTTTCTGAGATGTTGATTTATGACACACAATTAAAAAATTAGACAGATTTAAATGATAATTACAAAATATGATCATATTTCCATAAGAGTGTCACTAAATTAATTTCAGACATTTTTGAAGACCAAGGAGAGGGAGTGGTCATGGTGAAACATCCAATCATTTGGTATCTCTGAAAAGCCCTGAATGTGCTCTGTACAGGACATCCAGACTTAAAACTGTGGCATGTATAGTCTCAGAGAAATTCACAAAAATATAATGTCCTCATATGAGGCCGCATGGTCTTAAGAGGTTAAAAAATGTCTCTGGTGAAAATGGAAGGTGGAGCACATTGCATTGTGGGATACATATTCCAGACAGTGTGCTCTGATGTACAATGTGCAATTTGGAAAATTTAGCTATAGGTATTCCATGCATATATAAAATTTGCATAGTGTGCACGGTGCATATTATAGTGCATTCTGTTTGTATGGTATTTAAAAGAAATTGCTTCATTATCTGTATTTTCAACACTGAATTGATGGAAAATAACAAGAAAACCACAAGTGTTCTACACATGAACACATACAGACTCACTAATTATTAGCAGACACAAGACCCCATGAGAGTCGCTGTGACACTTATTGAAACACGGATTCTGTGCATAGATCCAGTGTCACTGAGTAGGTGTGGAGAATGATTTATACGCTGTTATTTATGTTAAATTTTGAATAACGAGATTACCACTGGGCAGTAAAAAGAAATTAGGACATGAATTAACACTATTATATTGACGGAGTCTCCCAAATGGTCAAAGGAGAGGTGGCCTGACCTTTGCCCTGGAGGAAAAGAATGGATTTTAAAATAAAATATAACAGCCTATAGATCAGTGCCTTCGAGGGTTATGGTGTTGGAAAAAGATTAATAAAACATCACCAGGTGCTGAAATAAAGGCCTTTTGGACTTTCACATTGTTTCAGGAACAAGGAAATTGATTCACTTTGGTATTCATACAGTACACTGAATGTGCATGAAAGGATGTAATTACCAGATGCTGGTTCATGTCATGGAGAGTTTGCTTTTTGTATGCAAATGTGAAAAAAAAGATGAGAAATAATTATCAGGTAAATATCTGTATGTTTTCTGAGTGAGAGAGAAGAAAAAGGTGTAAGAGGTTAAAGGTCAGTGACGGTGTCAGTATATGTCCATATATGCGTAATGCAGAAAAGAAAGAAAGAGAAGAATTATTATCTTATTTTGCAGTAAAAGCACAAAAATACAGGTGATCTAAATGATCAACCTAAAATATCTAAAAAAATATAAGATCATTTTTTTAGATCATATCCATGCAGCTGTGCTTCTAATAAAAAAAGATCAAATAAGATTCAAGATATATTCTCTAAATAATTCTGAATATCTAATGCAATTTTGCTTCTAATGTAAATTCAAATTCTTTAAGTAAATACAATGATGTCTAAAGATGACATATGATAGCAGGATAATATGCAGTTACATTGTCAATATTGTCACAGTCACCAGTCGAACTGCACTACAAATCCCAGCATCCCTCTTGCCACTCACCTGCACTCCATCTGCAAACACTCACACCTTACCTTCATCAGGGAATCCTCCTCACCTGTTGCCACTAATCAAGCTCCCTATAAGACTCCACTCAATCTATACCCTCATTGTCTGGTCTTGAGGTTACAACGCGTCGTCTGCTTTATCACTTACCTGCTGGATCCCTGTGGCAGGCTTCCTCCAGTTGATTCTGCTAAATGGAAAGATATCCGATTGATTCCTCAGTTTATTGAGCTTCATTGAAATCTGAGTTATTGCACTTACCTGTTGAGGTTGCCTTCAGTTTGTTTAATAAAGAAGCTCATACCTTACTCATCCTTGTACGCCTCTCCATCCAGTGTGTGACAAGTATATGTGCACTCTGAAAAAAAGTATTCATGTTTAGTTTCGCAGTAAAATCATAATTATCAAAATACTATTTAATATGTAAATAAAAGATGAAAGATTTAAGATATTACATGAAGAAAAATCTGAATATTTTATGCAATAGAATTTAATTTAAATTCAAATGATCTAAATAAATAACAATCATGACTAAAGATGACGTGATAATTAGATAAAATGCCGTTTTGGTTCTAATGCAAATTTCAGAACTTCTAAAATCAAGTCTTTGTGTTTAGATATTTGACTGTGAAATAAGTTAAAGATTTAAAAAAAAAATGTCTGTATGTGTATTCGATAGAAAAGGGGAAACGTTATAGCTAGGTGAGTGTATGTGTGTGTGTTTCTGTTGTGCTGTTTCATTAGACTCTGATCATGGTGCCTGATGCAGAGTGACAGTGTGTAGATTGAGTTGCACAGCCACTCTAATTCTCTCCATTAATAAGCATCGTTCCACACTGCCGTCCCGGACCACATTTATTAATCACAATTTGTCTTCTGCCTTGCGCTCCACCCCTTCTGTGTCTTTCTTACACCCTTCCCTCTCTCTCTTTCTCCTTCCCTTTTGTACCTTCCTCTCTCTGTCCACTTATCCCTTGCTTTCCCTCTCAAACAGAGAGACATGGTCAAGCATGCTGAAAGTCTGCAGCAGCACGACTTGCTCTCTCCTTAAGTCCACATTCATCTTCTTAGAGGACTCAGAGACTAATCCAAAGCGTTTCACTCAAATGTTAGCGCTGCTCGTTATTTATTTGCAAAAGTCATCATTTGAATCTCCAGTCTAAAGTGATGAGATTGATCTAAAGGCCATGAATTTTAAACAAAAAAAACCTTTCTTGTAGCTTAAAAAGGCTATTTCTTTATCGGTTGTATAGCATAAGTGCCATACCTCAACTACAGTATACAGCAGCTGAAACACAAATAACAGCATCTTACTTACATTTCACCCTGTACAAACTGCCTATCGGTTTTATTGGCTCAGAGGATTAACTAATTGGACTTGGTCTCATTACCCTGACACTCTGGATTCGAAGACTTGTCTCAAAGGTAATCAATCCATACATGGGCAAATATCTGTCAGGCTGCATAAACCCAAGCCTGAAGAAGGAGTAAAATATCAGCTCTACCTACAACACAAAAACCTGACAAAAAACAGCTACAAATTATTGGAGGATTTAGGGGGGTCCGACCTCCCAAATCAAAGTTTTAACCCCCGCAAAGGATGCCAAAACAAACTGTTGAGGGGATCTTATGAAGTATTAGACCAGTTTGATACTATTTTACATAAGGAACATTTCAATATGATTTCAAATGAAATAATAAAAAATTACATTTTCACCTCCTGCCAAATTGACCTTTGCAAATAGCAATTGTGATTAAGGAGGTAACCATAGCAACAGTGTAGCACTCGAACACTTTCTGTTGTCAGTAGCCTATTACATTCGTAAAATATTTATAATTCATTACCTTATTAAAGACAGTACAGCCTATAACCAAATTCAAGCAATTAGGGATGTGCATTTCCATAACCGAGGCCGATGTAATACGCATCTTGATGCATAGCCAATGATACGTTACATTAAAGATATATATGAAGCAGCTACTGATGCTGTGCGATCCGATTTCGATTCCATTCAGCACAATATGCGACTCAATACAATACAATGCAATGGGGGGAATAATATGATGCTATATGCAATTCAAGCTGTTACAGAAGAAGTGTTTTCAGAAGAAATCAATCTACATATGAAATATTGGTAAAATTATTGGTCACTTTCTAAATAATAAAAGAATAGCGCATACACTAATAATTATATAAATAAATCCCTATAACCAATATGTTTTTCTAAGACCATAAATACAGTAAAAAAAAAAAAAGTAATATTGTGAAATAATATTAGAGATATATTGTGAGATAATATTTCAATATAGTTCAGCTTGTCGGGCCAAACTTTGAATATCGTTGCATCTCAGTTACAGTTCTCATATAACATGTAGGTAGAAGACATAAGATGATAAGACTAAGCCCAAGAATGAAAGAAGTTCCTTAAACATTAATTAAAAAAAGCCAGATTTCAACCACCAGCTGAGCAATTGCCATTGAGAACAGCTATCTTTCACAAGCTATTTGTAGCACTTCTTGCAGGACCAGCGCATGTATGTATGCAGACGAAGATGTTTTACCAGAATGATGATTATTAAAAGCTGCTGTTTGCATGTTTAATAGCTGTTCGACCTAAGCAGTGTCAGATCCATAGGAAAGATGCCTTTAAATGATTTTGGCGCTAATCTCATGAGGCCGTTCTCATTGGCAGGCCTCGCGCGGTGCGTTAGTTGAATGGGGTTGCTGTCATTACAGTACCCTGCCCTGCATCCCCCCGCAGAGGCCTTGCGCTGTTTTTCTTAAGCAGCACCAGTGTTCGGAGGGGAAAACCAAGCCGATTTTCATGTGCAAATGTCAGTCAGTCAGCTCCGAGCAATCACAGCCTCGACTCCTCCCGAGGCCCCGCGCGAGACGACGGCTGAATAATTTAGCAGCTCGGTGTCACTGCGCTCAGGGGTCACAACCTTCTAAAGTGATGACAGAGAGCACTCCCCAAATCCCTCCCATTCACTTCCATTACCACTTATTTACCGCCCTCGAATCCAGCCAGACAAAGCCCAAAGCCTCATGGGGGATGGAAATCAGTCGCACAGTCCAAACAGTGTCATAACACATAAAAAAAAAAATACACAACAACATTTTCACAAAGAATCCCTCCAGAGGCCTGCACACGTCTGTCCATGTTCCACACACACACACTGATTCGCAATAGACCCAGGCTCACCTCTTCACAGAACAAAAGGAGCGTTTTTGACAATGAGATGAACTTTGCCTTAATTGCAGTTAAAAATGATAAAAAGAGCAGATAAAAAAGATTTGATATAATCATGGTGGGGAGGTTTGAGCTCGGGAGAGGGCAAACGAAGGGAAGGATTGATTTCTCCAGTGCTGCAGACACATTCTACCTTTCTATCAGTCACATTGAGACATTGTGTCATTCTGCGTGAGGACTCATCTTTCTTCTCAGCTCCAGATGTGACAGGAACATGACAAGAGTGCGAAGTCTGTTGGTGAGACAACCACACACACACACACACACACACAGACGTTCTTCTAGGGAAATGCTGAGACCTGAGAAACCTTCTACAATAATATTGTATTTCTTACTAGTAAGAGAAAATACAGTATGTTGGGTAAATTTGTAAATCAATTACCTCAGATGCAGATTAATAATAGCAATTAATGGCATACATCAATATTTGCTGAAAAAAGCTACCAAATGATGATGATTCAAATCCCAGATTTAAATCACAGTAGTGCTATTTTAGTATCATTTATCATTTATGTTATTGTAATATTTATTAATATTTTTAAATTAGCTTTTTTATATTTTCAGTTTTTATTTTAATTTTAATTTTGAAAAAAGTTTTAGTAGTTTTGTTATGTTCATTTTTTATATTAGTTTTCAATATTTCTATTTAGCATTCATTTATTTTGATTTCATTTGTTGTTTTAGTCATTTTTGGCCTTTTGTTTTATTTCAATTAATTGAAATTGTTTTGAAGTTTAAGTTTCTCATCTAATAATTACATTTTATTTTATTTTGGCTTCATTTGAATGAACAAAAACAAGTTATAATAATTTTGTTAACAATAACAACACTGCATCATTGTGGCAGAGGAAAGCACTGAATAGACATTACAAAAGTGGCTTTAGAAGCCAATATGTTGTTTCTTTATTTAAATATCAATTGACTTTATCAATATGTGGTCACTTTTAGAGCTGTTTACACAGCATTTTTTGCATTGTGTGTTGCACCTTTTCAACACAATTTTCAATGCAAAAAAAAATTAAAAATGAAAATGAGAAATTATACAATCAAATTACAAATGTAATCCAGAAATTTTATTTCCACCCATCTAAATATTTAGATTACTACTAATTATTTACTTTCACCCAGAGACACAAATGGAGTTATCTATTTACCTCTACATTTTCAAGCATTATTCACATTACATTCATATTTTCCTCCTTAGTTAATTTGTATATTCAAACAAATGTTACAAAACACAGGAGTGTGGTTTGTTAGCGGTGCCCTGGGATGTTCCCATGGAGATATCAATATCGTGCACCCTCATTAGAACTCTTGCCTGCATATGCATGAGCATCATGTTTCACGCTGTAAAATCCTTTCCTCATTTTCACACGGATAGCCTCAATTCTGCAGCTTCTCTCTCGCCCTGCACTCTTCTTTACACCTGCTTGTACAGTGTGAATTTCTCTTGAAAATATTGCAATGCAAAACACTGAATATAACATCACATAAGTGCAGAGTGCAGATATTTTTACTGTCACAATCACTTCCATTCATGATTTGTTGCCCATGCATTTGCTTGTCTATTTTAATGAAGATATGATTGAAGAGTTGTTTGCTCATACAGTGTTTCTCTAAAACAAACGTTAGAAGGACATTTAGGAGCTGACTTTAATGCTTTACTGTATAGATTTATTAACATTACATTTATGTTTAAATAAGCATGGTCTGCCAAAAGAAAAAAGTCGTAAATAGAGAAGGAACAAAAAAGCCCTGAGTTTATGAATGAACCATATTTTGACTTCTCTACACTGATATCTGAGCTAGATAAAGAGAACAAGGCATAGGAAGGTGAAGGAGGCATGAGTGATCTTTTTAAATTACAGAGAGCGATTATTTGGTGACTTATGGTTGCTTGCTGTCAGGGATTTCAGGATAAATTGAGGTAAACAAGAATTACACTTTCTCCCTTACCCATCTACCTCGCTTCTCTCTCTCTCTCTCTCTCTGCTCTTGCAAAGTTACATGATTCACTAGCTTGTGATTCACTTTTAATTCATGACCACTTTGCCATAAATATCTGTGTGTATTTGTCTGTTGATTTGTTTGAGTTTGCTTGTCTGTAGTGACCTCTTATTTTTTTAAATATTTATGAGGAAATTCAACTCAAAAATGTTAAATAATACAGTATAATAAGTTTCATTGCAAAACGATAAGCACAGAAAACACAGACGAATCTGTTGAATGATTTAATGGATTAGTTCATCTTCTTTCTTTTTAACTCACTGTAGGCAGGCTGGATTGCTCCAGTCTAATTAACATTCTTTGTTGCATAATATTTCTAATTCAGTAATCTGGCATCAGGATGGTGCTTGGTTTTGTGTAAATGTGTCTGAATTATTCATCCTGTGCCGTCAGTATGAGAATGGTTGAGAGATGGGATGGCTAGGCCTCAGGCCATGAATAATTGATCATATCTGATTAAAGTTTGCCATTGATTAGTCCTTACCTCCGAGTTGATAAAAAGACACACCTGTGCTTGCTTTGCTTTAGCACCCTCTGTTCTGCCTTCCCATCGCCTCTGGATATAAAATTATGCATCTTTTTATTTTAAGCTAAATATTTTTCATCAAAGTGCAGATAATGTTAAAGGAAGAATTCACTCATAAATGAAAATTATTTACTCAGTTTTTGTCTTTCCATCTCCACACAGGTCTTTTCCATACAACAAAAATGACAAAACTCGTGTGCTATATTCCATTCCGATTCATGAACGAGACTTTCAGTCCCATTTCTGAACTAGATCAAGTGGTTCATTAAAAAGAACCATCACAAAAGAATGATTCAGCCGCTGATGCAAATCACTAGCTGTTTACAGGCAAGCAAATCATCTGTTAGTAAGTGAATTGATGGTTTAATTGGAGTGAAAAGCCTTCATGTAAACACCTCAATCGATCCAACTGAACTTGATCCAAAATAAATTGTTAATCTAAACCTATTTGCTCAATTGCATTCAAAAAGACCATGCACACATGCCCAGTTTCTTATTCTGGTTGATGACAGTTGGTGTAAATCAGTTCTGTGAACTGGATCATTAAAAAGAACCAGTATGAGAGGGGGGGGGGGGGGGGGGGGGCTATCCCTTTAAGGGCTCTGTATAGCATCTTACAGGCCTCGTCTTTACTTCATGTGACCCGATCAGTGAAAGCGTTAAAGAAAACTTAATTAAAGTAGATCACAATTATAGGTTCCCAACGAAGGACCACATGATTTCTATCATTACTAAAGCTTGTTATAGAGATTTAAAAGGACAGGTACATCTTCCCCACCGGTTAACTCCAGCTGGTTCTCCTACTGTCACCAACCTGTCAGCTCACTCTAAAATAGTGTCCTGAATGCAAATAGGAGCCTAATGCTAAGTGACACACTGATGGATATCCACGTTAATTCAGAGCCACAGAATGACTGTCACTTACACCAGAACATTTAGCCACCTCCTGTTCCATCCAGTGTTTCCCTGTCTCTCATCCGACTCTGCTGTGAGATCACCCCTATCCACTTGTAACCTTCAAAGCCCAACTAAGGATGGCACTTTGATCTGTCTTCCAGAGCTTAGGAATGAAATGCATGACAGAGAGGCGGTCGAGGAGCGAGAGAACGAGGGAGGGAGTGAGAGTGACAGGTAATGACAGTGGCTACACGCGCTGACCTTTAGAGCGATCACAGAAGCATGACGGCGAGGCTCAAGGTGACAGAGAGAAGAGGGAATTTGGGGGTGGCCGGGTGTTTGGGAAAGAGGTGTGGGACCGTATGCCTGCAATCAGTGCATTGTAGGCCGTTAAAGTATGTTTTGCACCAGTGTTGAACAGAAAAACATTTGCTCGGTTGCAACATCCTGTGAGACAGCATTTTTAGACTGTTCCAAATGTATGCTGACTACTAAGACAGCCTTTCCCCGACTCTTTTGAACTAGGCTATATAACACCACAGCACAATCAGTGAGGCATAAGTACCCTTTCATCAACACCAAAATTACTGTGACTAAAATTACTGTCCATATACATTCAGTGATCACACTTAAGTTCCACAAAGCTTAAGTACACATGTAATGATAATCTTCAGTTCAGTAAGTGAATCAGTGTCAGTTCGGTAAACGCAAAGTTATTAACTGATTCAGTGTGATTCACAAATGCCACGCTTGAATCTGTCTGACAAATTCTTCACTGAAAGAAAATTTGTAGATGTATATAATAGATATATATCCTATATCTATGTCTAAATCATGAACTGCAATGGAAAGATTCTTCAAACTGATTTAAACTGAAATAGAACTGACTTAATAGAGCCGGTGCTCCTGATTCACCAAAAAGAACCGATTTATTAGAGTCATTTATTGCTGAATCGGACTACAGGAAATCGCTGAATGTTTTTTTGTAAGGGATGTATATGGAATTATACATGTATTAAGCAATGGGCATTATCCACTTAACTTTACAGAACTTAAAATAATGTTTGTTTAAAAATTTATTACTTTCATGGATTCATTTATAAAATACAAAAATCGTGGATAATTATTTTAATGAAAAATGTATAAAAACTTTCCAGGTACCCCTGTACCTTCTTACCACTGGTTGGAATCACAGAATATTTTAATTTGGACAAAATCTGATGTTGAATTGCATAGCTGGATCCCTAAAAAATTTGTTAATATATATATCTGGTGCACAGCTAGAGGTATGATTATATAATTTACTACTTCTGTATATGAATAAAATACAAATGACCATATGCATGTGTAATACATCTATGTTTTTCATATTTGAAAGCCCTAAACTGAGTGATAAATGTCTGTTGTATTGTTTAATATGAAAATGACTGTACTTTGCTTACCCAGTCAACCATTTGATCTCACAATGATGTTACTATGAGCTCACAATATTCTCATGGTGTGGTCACAATGTGTGTGTCGCAGTGAGCTAAAAGTGTAACCACACAGCGCTCTCACTGTGTGCTCATACTATGTTCACAACATGAGGTCACTGCACACTCACAGTGCGCTCATACTGTGGTCAATGTGAGGTCACTGCGCACTCGCTGTGCGCTCATACTGTGATCACTGTGCGCTCATACTGTGGTCAATGTGAGGTCACTGCGCACTCGCTGTGCGCTCATACTGTGATCACTGTGTGCTCATACTGCAGTTAATGTGTGGTCACTGCGCACTCGCTGTGCGCTCATACTGTGATCACTGTGTGCTCATACTGTAGTCAATGTGTGGTCACTGCGCATTCACTGTGTGCTCATACTGTGATCACTGTGCGCTCATACTGTGGTCATTGTGAGGTTACTGCGCACTCACTGTGCGCTCATACTGTGGTCATTGTGAGGTTACTGTGCACTCACTGTGCGCTCATACTGTGATCACTGTGTGCTCATACTGTGGTCATTGTGAGGTTACTGTGCACTCACTGTGCGCTCATACTGTGATCACTGTGCGCTCATACTGTGGTCATTGTGAGGTTACTGTGCACTCACTGTGCGCTCATACTGTGATCACTGTGTGCTCATACTGTGGTCATTGTGTGGTCACTGCGCACTCACTGTGTTCTCATACTGTGATCACTGTGCGCTCATACTGTGGTCATTGTGAGGTTACTGTGCACTCACTGTGCGCTCATACTGTGGTCATTGTGTGGTCACTGCGCACTCACTGTGCGCTCATACTGTGATCACTGTGCGCTCATACTGTGGTCATTGTGAGGTTACTGTGCACTCACTGTGCGCTCATACTGTGATCACTGTGTGCTCATACTGTGGTCATTGTGTGGTCACTGCGCACTCACTGTGTGCTCATACTGTGATCCCTGTGCGCTCACACTGTGGTCATTGTGTGGTCACTGCGCACTCACTGTGCGCTCATACTGTGATCACTGTGCGCTCATACTGTGGTCATTGTGAGGTTACTGTGCACTCACTGTGCGCTCATACTGTGGTCACTGTGTGCTCATACTGTGGTCATTGTGAGGTTACTGCGCACTCACTGTGCGCTCATACTGTGGTCACTGTGCGCTCATACTGTGGTCATTGTGAGGTTACTGTGCACTCACTGTGTGCTCATACTGTGATCACTGTGTGCTCATACTGTGGTCATTGTGAGGTTACTGCGCACTCACTGTGCGCTCATACTGTGGTCATTGTGAGGTTACTGTGCACTCACTGTGCGCTCATACTGTGGTCATTGTGAGGTTACTGCGCACTCACTGTGCGCTCATACCATGAGATCACCATATGAGACCACTGTGATAATTGTGTTAGTTCACCGTTATCTAAAATGGATCAGTCATCTCAAACATTTACGAGCACATTCTTGTAAATGATATTTGATATTTCCATCAACAAAGACAATCAAACAAAAAGTCATTTTTTTTCAGCCTGGTGTTGGCATCGGACACAAAAATTTCAACTTGGTGAATAAATTCAGCTTCTGGTGTAGTTAGTGACGACTTTTTGCTTCTTCATCTCTATTTCATTGTGTGTTTGAAAAGACCTGACACGTCCTAAAAACACAAAGAGCAAGGTGTTAACATTACATTTTCCATAGCAGTGTTCAGATGTACAAACCACAACTTATAGACTTACTTTTCAAACATGTCAGGAACACAGGTGGCAACACCTTCTTCCCATCTTTCCCCGTTCGGTTATACAGACAGAGAACATCGTCTGTCGCAATGCTTTTTAAACTCTGTCTCACCATCTCACCTATATTGGAGCGGCCGTGAGTATGGATGAGATAACGTTTCAAGGCTGGAGCACTGTTGTTTAAAAAGTTCCTCATGGGCATCTTCATCTGCCCGCTTCATGAGAACAGACTTAACTTTTGCCAAGTCGTTCATGATGACAGCTTGCCTCTGTTCCAACATTTGAATTTGTTGGAGAATCTTAGTATTCAGATCTGAAAAATTGTAATAATTAGATTCTTATTTAGCCAAGGATGTTTTATTTCTGTAGAATTAAATAATGTCTAATTGATATATCACATACCAAACAATTTCTCCATGGTGACTTTGCATTTTGGTTCCTTTGGTTCCTTCCCTGTTATAAAAATTACATACATAAGGTCAGTTAAATTGTATTTATATAAATCAGTTATATTGTTTGTATAATTGCTTTTTATAAATCAATTAAACTGATTTTTTCCCTAATCATTTTATCCACAATGCACATGTAGGTGGTTCAGAGTTATGCTTTCATTGTGGGGACATTTGGTACAATGTCAAAAACACACACACACACACACACACACACTAAATCCCTTATGGAAAACAGTTATAACTCACCTGAAGAAGCAGAGCTTTTGGGATGATCATCCTCATGCATTGCCACATTTCCCTGAAGAATATCTGTGAGACAGATCATGCAGATGACACAAAATTCTCTTATAAGTTACTTTGTGATAGGCATGTGTTGAAGGGAATATCTATTGTCTCACCTAAGAATACTGGGTTTGGCTGGCTTGAGTTGAAATAACTCTTATCAGGGCTTTCAGTGTTATCATCCAGACAGTCACCTGAACAAAGTGAATTTGAATGATCAAATTAGCTTAACCAGATTCAATTTAAGTAAAAAAAATAAGTTTTTCATACTCCCCAGATGTTTTGACACACGGAACTTTCTGAATAAGTGGACTCTTGACTATTTTCAAGAAAAGACATAAGACATTCAAAAACTGCAAAGAAAATTATAAAGCTGATTCTAAGCTGATCTAAGTTCCTTAGAGAAGTTAAGACACAAGCTTAACATGGTATATGGGAGTTTTGGCCAGCTGAACATTCTTTGTCTTCAGACCAACTCGATTCATTGCATTTCTTGACTTCTTTAAATGCACATCATCTGTTTATCACATGAAAATAAGTAATGATGCTAAACTGTACAGTTGATAATCTATGGGCCAAAGGTCCTTCTTTCCACATCATCAACATTCACTCCTAGATCCACACAATGCATGGTTCAGATTCAAAAGAATGCTATCTGTTTTGTGATGTTCAGGATTTGTCTTCTGTCTAAATGACTCATTGGTTCTGAGATTTCCTTTATACAAAAAAAGCATTTTGCTCTCGTGAACTCCTTTTATATCACAGAAGTCACAGCCATAGCGGCAATTAAACTGAACTATTCCTTTGATGAGGGCTCGTGCTGATGCATCACATATGATGTTTTTAGGACAATTCTCATCCCTTTAAAGCCTGTGTCCATCTGTTCTTGCAGCTCCTCCATAAAATCCCTCAACAACTCCAAATCATCTGGTTTCTTTGCTCCAGAACACAGAGCAACAACAAAAGGACTGCTCTTCAGTTCATCAATGTTGATGACAGCACACTGAAGTGGCCACATTGTGAGGTTTTTGGACTTGAAAATGGGTAACCCATCAATATTCAAAGAAATCTCAAAGTGGTCGTATTTTGAAGTGTCTTGCTCAGACAAAGTATGCGTAATACCTTCCTTTATTCCAAAATATGTGTATTTGCCACCTATCAAAGACAAGATTTTACATTTCAGTGAAATTTCTGATTAACATTGCCAAATGAGTGCATGGACATTTTCAAAGTTAAAATGTACCTTAATTTTCAGTTATTGTCAAACTGCCAGAACGAGGTGTTTTCAACAGTGTTCTTCCGTCTGCTGGAACATCAATATCACATTCCCTCAAAATCTTAAGCAAATGAGTGAGAGAGGTCAAGGAGATGTTGAACTTCATTGCCCACTCAGACAGCTTTTTCTCCAGAGACAAAGCTAGCTCTGTGTCACTCTCACTGGTAACATCCATGGAATCATTTAGTCTATCAATTTCATCCCATAGCACTTGATCTTGCATATTGGTTATGGTATTCCGTTGTGATTCTGAATCATACTGTTCTTGCGAGTCTTCAATTAGATGCTGCTCCACAACATTCAGCATATTTCCTGAGTCGTCTGACTCTGATGAGTAGTCTGATTCAAGTTCTCTGAAGGAGTGTTCACTATCAGAAGTGTTTTCATTTTTTTTCTGAAGAGCAAAAATGATCTTTTTGGATTTTCCACGAGCTTTTTGTTGCTGTCTTTTCAATGCCTTAATTTTTGTTTCCAAATCCTAACAGGTCAAAAATAACTTCTGTATTAGTAAAACATTATATGAGACACATAATTCTTTCACAAACTAAGTTTTTTGTTTGATTACTGTCTTTGATAATTGCTAACTAATTGTTTAAGAAGTGTTCTTTGAACAATTTTTGTGTATCCTAAAGAAGGCTGTGTAGCCTAAAGTACTGTAAATTACACTTTTGTAGATCTACACTTTACATTTTTAATGATGTAGTGTTGTATGACTAATAATCTGATGTCTGGGTAAAGTCGCTTGTTATGTTAATAAGAGAATGAATGTCAGTCACTTTAAGTTTTGGTAAATGGGAAGTGACATTGATGCTTTTAACATAAAACAGCTAGTTCTGCAGATAGAAGTTATTGTTGTTGTTGTTGTTAAAAAAACGAGTCATATAGCTCGGTGAATTAAAGGCTTTTTATCTTTACTATGAGTGTCTAAGAGCAGGCCTATTTCATCTTTTTTATTTGGATATTTACCTCCAGTTATCCAAAGAGCAATGATGATTATGTTGTTAGACCAGTGCAGCATTCTTGCCTATGTTGTTTTACAATGCTTGTTAATTATTGAAATACAAGTATGAATAAAATAAATATAAATATATTGAAATATAAGTTAGTAATGTTGTAATGATCTGACATAACAGGCCTAACTATTCACAAATACTGATATGCAAACTAGCTGCAGCTAGCCATCTGGTGTGATTACTGAAGGCAGGTAAAATGGCTGGTGCACAAGTAGCATGTGTGAGCAGATACTCTGCAAAAAAAAAAGACACATTGCATATCTGAATTATAATATCATCTGAAAATATGTAAATAGCCCACTCACCATTTCTGCAGTGTAACAATTCCTTGCACAACTTATTCTTCTTCTTCTTTACATGTTTTATGGTGGTTGGAAAACCAGCTTAGATGGTGTATTTACCACCGCCAACTGGACAGGAGTGTGAAGCATTCACAATGAGCTCACGCTTTACTCACATGGTGAGGATCACAGTATGAGGATCAGATGAACTCACGCTTTACTCACATGGTGAGGATCACAGTATGAGGATCAGATGAACTCACAATGAGCTCACGCTTTACTCACATGGTGAGGATCACAGTATGAGGATTGTGTGATGTCAATGTGATCATCGCATGATCTCACGTGTTGACTGGGTATGAAACATGATTATTCTTACGTATTGTGTAATCACAATGCATAGTTGCATTGTAACTGTCACATGCCACACATTTCATAACAACAGCATACAAACCACAGCTGGGACTAACTGATTTCAACAAAATTGAAAATACTGGAGTGATGTGCAATGACTGGTGGGTAAATTTCTGTCTCCACTTCCTGTGAAGTGATGTATCGATGTACTCTTATTCCCTATACCATTTGCAGTGCCCTTCAAACTGATCATGCACCCTCCCTTTGGATTGGATTCTCACTTAAGTTGCAGGGCACTTACAGTTGATTGGATCTCACCACATGTGTCCTTCATGAAGAAAACAATCCCATAATGCAATGCAACACACTAAGTGGGGGGAAAAAACATTCAGGTTAGAAGAAAAACTTGTTGGTATTGAATGAAAAATAAATATATGTCTAATAGGTCATTTTTAAAAAGCATTTTAAATAGTATTGTGTGTAGTCCAATATTAAATTGTTTTGCATTTTTGGAGCCTTTATGATGTGCCAACTTTTCCTATGTTTTTTCATTTTTAAAATAGTATTTTTATGCATATGTAACGAAGGCAAGTTAGTAAGAGCTAGCTGGCCTCATTACACATAATCAATCATGATTTTTCTTATGTATGCTAACATAAACCTTTACCTATCAGAGTCAGATAACACTCCCATGCTCTTCACATGAGGAATATTATTTGTGTGCTGTGTGGGATGGCTGCCTGTGTAAACAACTATTTGAATCGCTTCCACTTTACGTTAGGGAGCTGCCTTAAAAGTTGACTGCCCTTAGAGGGGATGAACAGTAATGCAGCTTATTGAAGTTTGCAAGACTTGGCTAAAGACTAGAATACACTGAGCAACCTTTAATATCTGAACACACTTTAAAACACTATAGGCATCACACACTTGCCGGCTGAAAATGGTTATGCTTTCAAAAGAAAGGTACTTTCACTGGGGCTGTTCCCTTAGGTACAAAAGCTCATAGGTACATCTAATTACCCCAAAATGATACATATTAATACTTTAGAAATACATAATAGTGATTTAGAAGTATACTTGAGAATCTGACTGAGGATCACACACTAACAGACTTTCAGGTCATTCCAAACACAACAAACTCAAATGTGTTTCAAATGCAGAAACATATGCCTCATAGAAGACATGTGACATAACAATATTTGTCCTAAAATCAGCTCAAATATAAGCTATTTGATATCTTTCGACTGGTTGAATTCATGTATAGTCCGAGAGGTATACGTGCTCATCATGCATTACACAATTTTCTTTGAAATCAGTCAACTCCAACTGCCTAGAGTCTGCAGACTGGCTGGGTCAGATCAGGGGAAAATATCTGAAAATGTTGTGTATTGTATTCCAACCTTCCTCAAAATGAATATTGGTTTTGAAGAAAATAAACAAAACAGCAATGCACAGGATAAGTGGTTGCAAGAGAACGATCACAGAGCATAATAGTCAGTCCAGGACAAGACTTGGATTCACAGGTAAGAGTGAGAGAAACGATGATACGGAAGAAAAAAAGGAGTGGAGAAGGAGGAGAGGAGACAGGGCTTGTCCAGCTGAAGTCCCCAGTGAGGTTTTAAGTCGCTTGGCCTGCTGTCACTTCTGACAGCCTCGAGCAAACACTCCCCTCCCTTCCCCTCTCCCCTCCAAAAAGCCCACCACCCCGCTGCTCTCCCGCTTGGCCCAGGCCTCAACAGCAGCCCAGTTGTCTGACCGAGCCTATAGAGGCTTCAGAGGAGGGCGGCTGGAATACTAAGAGAGCGAGCATAGATTTTCTGCTGAAATGAGGGGGGTGGGGATGTGGGGGAGATTGAGCTCGGCTACCCACATCAAACTCTCCTCTTCTTTTTACTCTCCTTCTTCCTCTGCCTGCACTCTAGAGGGACCCTCTGTTTGTCAGCCAACCAGTCGAGCGTCTCATCCTAAACTCCCCTTTTTCTCTCTCTCTTTCTATTGCTCTCTCTGCTTTAATCTGCCTTCACTCTTGTTACGGTTAACGGAGGAAACAGCCTGTTGATAAAAGCAGTAACGGAAAAGGAGTGAGAGATGCTGCTTTGTGATATGTGATGGAAGCTAAAGGCTCCTTAATGGAGTGAGCGGTGCAAAATAAAAAGAGAAACGGGCACAACTAATTGCACCAAAGAGATGTTCCTAATAAGACAGACAAAGGGTGCATAGAATGCCAATGAGAAGGCCGACAGAGAGCCTATGAGTAAAGGGAGGAGGAGATAACCTGTGATTTGAAGAAAAATAAATGCACAGTATTAGAATTTTGAGGGAAAGAAAAAAAAAACTTGTTATAAGAGGTGCAATATTTGAAACGAGAGAGAACTTTCTCTGAAAATATAAAGTCAACATGAAACGACATTCACAGCCCATTTTCTTCAATAATGTGACATATTTCTGAGTGAGTTTTATATTTTGGTGAAAATTAGTGACTATTATTAAGACCATTAGTATTATGAATAAAATAAACGTATCATGAGTCCATTTTGATTTGATTTTGACTTTAAGATATTAATTTCCTTTTAAAACATAAATCTTTATATCTTATTATGCTACATGTTGGAATTGTCCGCTGTCAGATGTTCATTCTGTTGTCATTATTCCTGACTCTTCTTTATTTCAGGTTCTTCCTGTGGTTTCCTGCACCTGTAGCATCCCCTCCCTCTCATGCTCTGAAGTGAGTGTAAATGTGAAAACCAATGCATGAGTACATACACATGCGTAGTGAATTATGGATCCGCACGGCTCTAAGACTCTGAGGTAATGCTTCAATGCCACTCCTCGTTTATCTCTAATCAATGTAATACATGCTCAGAATCAACTGAAATCAAACCCTCTGTTTTGTTTTGAGCATTCGGAAGTTTAAAGATTTACCACCTGCTGTCTTAAAGGTAAATGTTTATTCAACTTTGTATTCCAAAATGTTTAGTCTGATTCTTTTGAAATCCTGTGTGGTCGTCCAAAGTTGAAAACAAAGCTGAAATCAGGCAGATAAATGAATTGTGTTTAAAATGTAGTGTTAGGGCTGTCAAAGTTAACATGTTCTAAATTAATATGTGAATATGTTTTTAAAAAATTTTGGATAAAATTTTTTATTTTTTTAGTAAAACGTTTTAATGGAAATAAAATATTTCGGCAACATTTTTAACAGATTTTCAGATTTTTTTTTTTTTACATAGCATACTTTCTATTATATTCTGTCTTGTCTATCGTCTGTGAAAAACATTCAGGGAAGATTTTTTATTTATTTATTGTAGGCCTACTTCCTACTAGGTACTTTTACATATGATAATAAAAATGACACTGACTTGAGAGGGCTCGCTGTAAGGAAATTGTCATGTTTAGGGGTCTTTGAAAAGTTTGAAAACCCCTGGCTTGAGCTATTATATTGCTGTTCCAATAGGCTCCACATGTAAATCTCTTCACAAACAGACTTTATAGAGTTAGGAAATTTGACAGTTTGTGAAGATGTTTGCTACATCATTGCGGAGGCAACAAGGGATCAGCCATTCTTAAGGAAAAACCTCAGCAGCACGTTCGAGGGCCGATATTAGACATGAATTTCAAAATGGGCCATTGGAATTCTGTCATGGTTTGATAATCCACAGAACTGGCTTACTTGACCCTGGTCCTCGAGGGCAGGAGTGCCTTAAGATTTTTCCTCCGGCAAATCTGCGCACCACCGAGATCAATCAATAATAATTTGGATACAACTCATCTAGCTGAATCTCTTTTACACGCAGTATCGACGGTCTGGAGCTGTGAGGGTTTTGACGCAAGAGACGGCAACAAACAGACACGGAAGATCCAGAGCCTGTGCTCCTCCACATACACTTTGATTTTCCTCTCACACACTTTGCGTTTGAAAGATTTATATATTCAAATCCGCTCCTGTGGTCCTTCTCTCCCCATCAGCCTCAGTGTTTCTCTGACAGGTTCTGCCGAAATCCCAGGCACACGCTGCCAACCTCCACCTTGCTTCCACTTGTGTTCCCCAACCCAGCACCCCTCGTGTCGATCTCTCTCTCCACGCTCTCAGAAACTGCGGGCTGTGTCCAGCCGCCCACTGCTCGCTCCACGCGCGTGTGTGGGGGGGATCAGTGGGGAGAGTGGGCCGCGGATCGATTTCTGGAGATGTTATATGACAAGTCAGGTCTCAGCTCTGCCTGTTTACAGCGCATTCGCAGCAAGCCTTCCCACTTTGAGCTATATCAGACAAATTGTTTGTTGTGAGCGCACGTACATGCTAGCGTGTTTGCTTTTGCTCCGAGGCATCCGAGTGTGTTTTCTCATTTAAAATCCGTTCTCTAAGGTTTAGGAATATTACAATATGCATCGGATTGGTTATTGTACCTCTAATTGTGGCCGGTAAATGCCTTCTGTGTGGTACCCGTGAGAATACCCTTGAGTTTGAATCATGGTTATTTGCCCATTCATAATGTGGTGGTGGGGGGGGATTCATGTGCTCAAGCGTGCCGACAGATTGGGTGTCTGAGTGCTTTCTGAGGGCTATTTTAGCGAACGCAGTGCATCTGGAGGAAGGCGTCCACCAACTGTAGCAGGTGGATCGGTGACTGTGGGGTGGTGGGGGTCCGACACGATTCACCCTCGAGCCCGCCACGCTTTCGACCTGCTTTCATACAAATCCCCTTAACCCCCCAACACAAACACACACCCCATTGTTTGAAGTGCCACGGCACTGAGACGTCACCCGGGCCGTTTGGTGAAGATTAGAACTGACAATGTTGCTTCCCTCTCTGCCTTGATCAATCAGCCAGTCACCAGATCAGATCTAATTCGAACTGAACGGTGTTGGCTGGAGTGAGTTGTTTGCACCCTTTGTCGTGGCAAAGGGACTTTGTTGTAAAAAAGAATGTCTTTTGCCTATACTAATTGAGGACATTTTTTGTGGAACACAAAAGAAGAGATTCTGAAGAATGTTGGGGTTATAACAACATTGGACCCCATTGGGATTCATTGTATGAAAAAAACACACTTTTAAATTATTTCTGTTTTACACATAAGAAAGAAAGTCATGCAGGTTAAGTAAATAATCACAAATTGTTCATTTTTGGGCACACTATCTCTTTAAATTTGGATGCTTTATTTTATAGGCCCTCTTTTCCATTATTCATTAGCTGGAAATTAATGAAAATTAGCTGGACCAAAGGACATGAAGATCAGCTTTTTATTTCTACACTAAAATGTTCTGCATTCAGCTCTCCACACACAGCTCTCCGCTGTTCTTGCGGCTCCTCCCTGGGGCTCACATGTGAAGTGCATTTGATTGTCAGGTGCTTTGATTATATTTATCAAAGATGCAATGATACCATCGTTGTTAACTTGCTTCTGATAGTTATAGAGCACTAATGTAAAAAAAGACTGTGGAGTGAATTTGCTATATGAGGAATGAGCTACCTTTCCAATGAGGCATTGCGATTACTTAATGTCTTTATGAGCGAGTCACTGAATTATTTAGGCTACTGATTCATCCGAAAACATTGATTCATGCAGAAGTGGAAGAAGACTCTCTTATGAGTGAGTCATTGAATAATTCACTTAAAACTGCAGTCCTTAACTTTTTTTAGTTAAAAATTATCCAAAATCAATTTTTGAGCAAGTACAGTGTTCAAAACTATCCCCTTACTTTCGCCCGATTCACTACGGTAAGCTTATAATAATGTTTTCTAATTTGAGTGGTACTGGTAGGAATTCGTGGGAAATTCGAACATGCTGCTGCTTCACGTCTGTAAACATAAACAAATTGTCCCGGCTAGTAGGCTGTATGGCATGTGAGGACCCTGCAGGTATCAGATCGTTTATAGCGTTTTCTCACAGCAACTGAGACATTTTTATCATTTTGATGGCAGATTGTAATCCAGAAAGGATTATGTGTTTATCAAACACATGTGACTGAAATTAAATGATATTACAGATAGCCTGGGATTACACAAGATTTGTATTTTAAAGAGAACCAGTTCAAAGGAAGAATAATTTGCTTTTTGGGTTAAAAGAATTTCTTAATATGAAATTCGAATGGTATGACAATTATATACATAAAAAAGGTTACTATACATTAAAAAATTATCATTTAAATTACAATATTGTTGGTTACTTTAGTTTCCACTAAAGAAAAAAGATCTACATCTTCAAGCAACACTCAGTAGTGTGTTTATTCTTGAATGAATATATATAATTTTTTTAAGTTTTAATAACATGACTTATGAACATATTTAGCCTTATAGAGCTCATGGTAGTAACTTTTAAGGATTATATGTTATTGTTAAAAAAAATTATCTGTCTGTTGACAAAAATGGATTTATTACTTGAACTGTTGTTCTGCCATGTTCTCAGACTGGAGAAGCCTGGCTTTATTCAGACACAGTTCTGCAGCTACAACATCACTGGAGCTTATGGAATGGCTTCTGTCCTTTGCTTTAAGATCTTCCAGCACAAGATCAGAATAGTTAATGCGTTTGGGTGGAGTGAAAAAAAAAACAAGCTCTCTCTGCCTCTTAGTGTCCATCATGTGTCATGGCTGCTCCTGGGTTTTGTGTTCTGTCTGGCTGAATCTCCTGCTCCAGCGGTTGCTGTTGCCTCTGTCCCTCAGAGGCAGAATGGTCCATAGCCTTCTCTCTCAGTCCGGTTGAGTTCAGCCCTACTTTTCTCCTGACACCTAACACACCTCTGTGTTGTTGTCTCTCGTCACTCTCACGCAGGGCTCAGGTGTGCTTGAATGGCATAGTTATTTTAGTTTAAAAAAACATTTGTGGTGAAACAATTTTTACTCAGAAATTGCTATCAAATTTCACAAATAATTACAAAGAAATGTCAAGTAACACATGTAGTTAAATGTGAAATTTGGTTTACAACTTTATTTTCTTTACAGTGTAACAGATAGTCACATATAGCCTACTGTGAACACATATAGTACCCTATTGTCAAAAATCGTGTAGACAGGTAAAAATGTTTAGTGGATTGTTTTATAACATTACACAAATCCTTTTTCAGACACAAGGTATGCTTGCTTATTGATCTTAGTATTTAGTTGTGCACTTGCAGCATAGTCTATCCACTCTCATGAAACATTTCACATTCAGCCTTACAGCCTTAAATTCACAGTTTAATCCAGTATACTGTGGGCTCTGTAATAAAACACGCAGTTAGCTTCCAGGCTTGCCCTAAATGTTATGCTATTGCTGACATTAAAATGGACACATTTGATATCTCTGGCTTGTTTGATTACCATGGGAACCAGCAAATTCAGACCGGCCCCTAAACAACCAGAGGCTGATGAAGACAAATGTGCAAACCCAGGTTGGCAGAATTGCTTTCTCGCTGAGTGTGATCGGCCACGCTTGAGAAGGCGGAACCAGGGGTTGTGATTTATCGTTTCGTGTTGTCCCTAGACCACCACTGTCTGCTGCTTCTCCATGACTTAATTACCCCAACTGTGTTTATTAGAATAGTCACACTACCTATAATACATCATCGGCGCTGAGGGGAGCGGGACAGGAGATAACACTGCTCTGTGTGCTCTTTATTTGCAAGCAGGGCAGCTATTTTGAATTTTGGAAGCATAACTTAAATAGCTACATGAAGTAACAGATATTAAAGTTAGCGTGAATGTTATGTAACTTAACTGGTAGAGGGCACTAGTAAGGTCATTGGTTCAATTCAGGGAACAGATAAATATTTACAGATATGGTAAATGCACAAACGTCAATTAAATGCATACGAGTCATTCAACAATTTAGGGTACATTTCATCTCCAATGATAATATCTATCTATCTATCTATCTATCTATCTATCTATCTATCTATCTATCTATCTATCTATCTATCTATCTATCTATCTATCTATCTATCTATCTATCTATCTATCTATCTATCTATCTATCTATCTATCTAATGCCTAAGGCAATAATTAACAATGTGTCTAGTCAATGTTACTTGTGATTTTTGTTGTTGATTTTTAATACCTACAATGCAGCTTCGGATATTCTTTGTGAAATGTAGCCTACCTTCAATTATAGAATGAGCTGTAAGCTTGATCAGAGTTTTTGTTGTTGTTTGTGTGTTTTAAGAAAAAATCCATATGAGAAAGTGAGTGGTAAGTAAAATGAACAAATGTTAATTATCATTATGGACATTTAGAGAAAGCACATTCAGAATTTTTTAGCATAGTGTAACATTAGCCATAGCATGTCACTGACTGGACAATCCACAGGTCAGTGCTTATGACTACCCACAGATCAACTCAAACTGAGAAACTATACTTAATGTCACTAATGATGGATGAGAACATTATGTATGCGTGTATAACCTATGCAAATATCACAATCTGAACAACAGCTTCTTTTAAAATAACTGCTTTGTTCCAGATTATGCAGTCAACAGATGTCTCATCTAAAGCTAGTTAACATTTAGAAAGGGGTTCAAATAAACAGATCTCTCATTATCTAATCCATGCTAATTGGAATCGCTAAGAAGCCGTACATTAACATACATACTGGCGCCCTCTACTGTTCATGCTTTAGTAGTGACATAAAAACAGCACTTTGGCAACGTGAATAAGACTTTTCAATTTACAGTTCACATGGCATTTGTGAATGGTAGAAGAGTGATCCTGAAATTTTTAATAGCTACAGAATAACATAACTGCAATTACATAAATGTTATGCCCAGTTAATAGCATTTAGTATAATTTAGCATTACACGGTGCTGCATAATAGCATTTACTGTAAAATCCACCACAGAACTGCATGATTATTAACCAGCACAGTGTTTCTTTGAAGCTGTCATATTTCTTTAGATCACTAGTACTTGTGCAAAACTGGACAGTGACATCAATACACTATAAAGTATCGTGGTGTGCACAGTATTAATAGCCACTGAAGGAGATGGCAAAAGGTCGGCACAGTCACCGGAAGTGGCGTTTTTTGTCAAGATGCACCTTCCATTTAGTTTTAATTATCTAGCCAGAGGTCACTGATGTTGTTGGTGTCTAGTTGACACTAATTGGCCTAAGGTGAAGAGAGCTTTCACTATGCGACAGACAGCAGAGGGGTCAGGCTATGAGGTGGGTCGTGACAAACAGAGACAAGGACGAAAATAACGATGGGGAGCAAAGCAGGCCGATAATATGTGTGCAGACAGTTGCATGCGCTGCCGAGGAAATAGGGCTGTGTACATACAGAGAGTGGAGCTCATTAAAGACAGGCCGATGCAGCGTCTTGGCTGAAGTTGCCTTATTGATTGCTATGGTTTATTTAAGTTAGGACGAGTGGTTGGATTATTTACAGGATATGAGGGAAGTTTCTTGAAAATGGAGGTATTGATTTTGTCCAAGAAAATCAGGGTACATGAATAGGTGCCACCAGAGCACCAGGGCTTTCTCTTAAAGGCATAGAGAAATGGCTTTCAGCATTTAATTGCAAGTCCTTTTATTTCAAAGAAATGCCAACAAAACCAATTTCAACTGTCTTTACAATAACCTTGACTACTTTATTCATTCTTAATTTAATTGGATGCCTTCATTTAATTTTTTAATGAAGTGACCTTTAATACTACTAAATAAAAAAAGAATTATAATTATTTATTTTTATTATTTATGTATTTATTTTTATATATATTTATAAGAAAACTCTTTCTAAATGTTTTAGATAGCTAGCTGGATAGATTGATTGACTGATTTAAAATTTTAGGGCCCTTTAATGTTATTGTTTCATTAAACGAATGTGTATTATTTTGTTATATATAATATTATATATATAAAACTATATAAGAAATGACTTAACATGATAACGAAATAACATATAGATAAAACTTATACCTTGTTTATTTAAAAAGATAGATAGATTTAAGGTTTTGCAGTTTCTTTTTTGGTAGTGTGTGAATGTCGTATATTCTAAACTCTTGAACTCTTGAATGTGTTATTCTAAACTCTAAAAAAATAAAGATTCTTTGTTGACATCTATGGTTCCATGAGGAACCGTTAATATCCATGGGAACTGTCCATTGCACAAAACCTTTATAATGGCTCTTCAGATAAAAAAAAATAAATAAAAGTTAATTTGTGTGTTTTCGTCCATCTTAATGAAAGTGTGTGTGCTGTAGTCCAGCTGAAGTCAGCTATGCTCAGCTCAGCATGTGCCTCGCAGGCTCACAGACTCATCACTCCTGTGAAGGACTAACTTCTCTTGGCAGTTCTACAGCATATCAGCAAAAACCTTGATGTTTGCTAAGAACATAAATATAAATGTACCCTTGTAAGCCGATGGAATACATCATGGAGGTATTTGAATTCACATGAAATACTCTGTGGTGAACTTCTCTCTTCTTCTTTTTTCTATCGAAGGTTTAACTTTTAAAAAGGGTTATTTTAAGCTAAAATAAGGAGTACAGCAAATATAGGCTAGACTGGCAATTATGCTTGAAATAAAAATGATAACTTGTTAAAGTTACAGCGCATCTTGTGACTTCAGCAGATGGTTGGCTAATTCTCACTCTCATTCTCCTGGAGTTACCCACCTTCCACTTCCAGCTGAAATGTCAACAGATCATGATTACAGCATCACATTCAGTGTTCACTCCAAATGTTTCTCTCACCGTGGGAAAATGAAATATCCTATAGTCATAATTCACTCCAAAATTGTGTCATAATCTACATAATGTGGTTCTAAACCTATGTGAGTTTCTTTTGTGGAGTGCAAAACAAAAACATATCTATGTGTTGTTATGGTCCTTAAAAGAAAAGTCAATGGGGTCCAATGTTCTTTTGTCCACTACATGGACAAAAACAGTTGAAACATTCTTTAAAATATATAGATTTTTTATCTCGCAGAAGAAAGTAGATCATCCAGGTTTTGAATGACATGAGGAGGAGTAAATTATGACAAAATGCAGTTAGTTAGGGAATGCAGTTAGCATAAATTAAGTAAAAAAGTCCAAGTCAAATCTATACTGTCTGTATTTATAATTAATAGTTTTAGGAGTAAAAATGTTGTGTAATCTACTGAAAAATGTGAAGAATGAACAGGCCCAGTTTTTCAAAATACAACATGGTTTAATTCATCACTATGTATACAAAATGTGATATTGTCAAGAAATAAATGTAAAGCCGTTCTTTGTAACCACATAAAACCATCAAAAAGCCTTCACATAACCTAAACATAAATGAGCAATCTATGAACTCTCCGGAGAAGCCTCATGGAAAACAATAATTTATTGTGCCAGTGAATATTATTCAGGTTTCAGGATAATCTGGTACGTCAGTCATGGAAGAACAATATCGTCCTGAGCCAACAGTGCAGAGATCCTCATAGAGGCTTCCTCTTAAATCCAAACACTACAACAAAAATTATCATCTCATATAGTGCTGGAATCACACTGAAATATAGAGAGAAAACATGATTGCAAAAAGTTTTTTAAAAGACAAAATTAAAGAGAATTTATTAATAAGACCATTTATATTCACAGTTATGCATTGACAGTTACTTATTTACTGACTGACCTACAGAAGCCAAAGATCCACCAGTAGATGCTGCAGGTCCATTGCTCAAACAAGAAGAAGATCAAAGCCACAGAGCCACTGGCATGACATCCAATAGCTACAAAGTGATGGTTAAAAAAAATCTGTTCCAGTAATTTGATTATTGCATATCAGTAACAACGAGAAATGACTAACTGCTATCATTGGGAATACCACTGTAATGGTCAAACACTGCATTAAGTACTGCATTCGTTTTTTGGACTGCTCTGAGGCAATAAAGGTAAAGATATCCATCTTCTGAAGTGGACAACCAAATAAGTTCAGCCTGTGGTGGTAAGGATACATAGAAGAGCTTGATTGATGTTGAACATAGAGACTCCACAGAGGAACCCAACCAGCTCGACAGCAAACAGGCCCAGGGTCACGGATAATGCCACTACAAGGCTGCCCTCCAAAAAAATGGTTAGAAACGATTAATGAGTATGTATATATGAATTAATTAGCAAAATCAGATAACTCAGTTTTTAACAATTCTCAGAAATCATATTTTTTCATTGTGCATTCCAATTAATCTCAATCCAATTGCAGTTGGGCTATTTTGACTAGGACACAATAAAAACATGATAACATAATAAAAAACATGATTTTTGAAAATAAAAAAAATGGAGTTCTTTGTTTTTGTAAATAAACTCTTCATATATATAAATACTTTACTTACTTTTACTTTTGTCATTTAGCAGACGCTTTTGTCCAAAGCGACTTACAAATAAGAAAAAGTAACTAAAACTAAAAGTTACAACTCTATAAATACTATATACCTACATATTTAAAAAAATAAAGAAATTAAATAAAATTGACATGCATATAACATTTCAATAATAAACAAATAAATGGAAAAACTAAAATAAAAAGCGATACTTCTATCCCTTGCCTTATATATATATGAATATATGGGGTTAAAGATGAGATGTCCCATTTTGGTGTCTGCCACAACACTTACAAAAGTGATTTTATGTACATAGAAAGCATATTAAATGCAAGTAAAGTGTCTATTTTAATGTTCAGATAACTTTTGTGAAAAAAAAAAATATGGGTGAAAATGTTCCATCATCATTCAGTGTAACAGATCTATTAAATGTAAAAAAAAACAACAACATATTTTGACCTAATGACAGGTAATTCGTTTTGGGGCTGCATTCTGATCCTTAAAGTTTTTTAAATTAGGGTTTTTTTAAAGTTTGGGGAATTCCATTTTTATTTAGCAAGGATGCATTAAATTGATCAAAAGTGACAGTAAATACATTTACACCGTTACAAAAAAAAAAAAAACTAATTCAAATATTTTTTTTTTCTTTTAAACGAATCCTGAGGAAAAAAAAATCGTTGTCATTGGCCTACATACTTATGAAGCAATTGAGAATACACAAGTTCTGTTAACCTACCGTGTGTCCTCGAACCTGTATTCTTCATTAGTGTAATCCAGGGGTAGGCAGGCTCTGACACTGTTCTCCTGTGGAATTAATCACAGAACTGATAGGTTGATTTCCTGCAATACAACAGTGATTAAACACAGGAGAAGTTCTTACCCGAGACCAGAATATGATGATGACTATTACAAGGTGCGCGATGAGAGTCAGGAAACGGGCTGGCACCAGACTACTTACCACCGACATTGAACTAAACAGAAAACAACATAATGTGAGACTGAACTGTGCAAACGACACTAAAAGCCTTATGCGTTTTATAAATTAGCGCTTTACACAAAAGGTGTGACACTAACCGCGGATGCACGTACCAGCTGTCTAAAAGGTGTTAAATCCTGCTAATATAGTTAAGTTGGCGTGCAGAACGTGAGTTTGTTTCTAACAGATGACAAAGCAGAACATAAACATAACGCTTTTAGGCAAAAGTTATACTTATCTACAAAACCTGTGGATAGTCTTCGGCTATAACGTTAAACTTCAGGTTGCTACGACAACACTCTTCTTCTGTTTGGGGAATCGGTTATGTACTTAAAACTGACCAATAAACAGCTTTATGCTGCCACCTACTGGCAGGAGGCGCTATGTGACTGGTTCTCAACATGCACAATATCTTAATTATTTAAAAACAATTCTATTTAGATAATTCGTTCATTTTTACTTTAGAGAAAAATATGAAATGTTACATGCACTTTTTCACCGCAGCATGAAATTCTGGCAAATTAAACAATTTAAATTCGTCCCATGAACAACTGTGAGTAAAATGGTGGTATTGGCAAATTCTTGAAAATAATCATGATTAATTATTTTAATATACATACAGTCCTAGTGTGTTGTAGGCCTAGAAAATGAATACTGATCATATTTTATATGATACAGTTCGTCTATCTAGGAGCAGATCACTGAAGGGGCAGGTTACTATTGGAGCAGAGGAAGCCATCTGAAATATCGCGAGATTTACATCCCCACTCGCTGCTGTAAAATGGAGAAGTTATGTTGAGGCGCAACCGAGGTAAGAGCTTAAATTAGTCTTTGTCTGTTTAGTGGAGACGTCTGTGGCTGACTCTACATGGCCGTTAACACTATCGGACTGTTTTGCTCGCAAATTGTACGCGTATACTGCGGTTAAAATAAGTGTTTTGGATGGAAAGACTAGACACTTTGCCGATATAAACCGCCATTTTTAATTTGCAGTCAGACTGTCGAGCATTGTGGTGTGTTGTGTGCGCGCGCATAGACTGAAATCTATTTACAAAATCTATTTTTCCTTTGGCAGAGTCTCTAAAATTAAATGTAATAAACGTGCATGAGTGAAGATGACGGGGAATTGGCGGATGCACTCATAGTTCTCTAAAGGGATCGCGACGAAAAGAGCATGTGAATGTGATAGCATGAGCCTATGTGATAAATCGGTTGCACAATGAGTTTTTGTGTTGGATTTATGCATTTTCAGTCCTAAAATTAGGCTTCAGACATTGTGTACTCTGGATATGGATGCACGTACCCATAAATATGCTGAGTCGTCAAGTCCAGTAACAGTCTTGACACCTAAATTTCTCTTATCTGGCCTTTAGGGGTTTACATATTTCCATCCTCAGAAATCTGTTATGTTGTTCAGTTAATATACAATTTTCTATCAGAGAGGTATCCACTGTTTATATTCCCCAGTGCACTCGCAGAAATCTGTCTCATGATCTATTATAGAGATTACTGCTGATAATGATAAACTGATAATATGGGTCAGTGTAACCAAATTGACCCTAACTGAGGTTGTAAAGTGACCCCCTCCCCAAACTATAAATTCCAAACTACCATATAGAGTATAAGTCGTTTTCAATGAATGAGAAAAATGATTCAAATCTCATTTCATTCATTCCATAAGTGTAATCAATTAATTTTCAAGCTAGTTAAGTGAAATAATATTAGAATGAATTATTGAATTGAATCTTATTGTTCATTATTACTCTTAATGCAGTACATTAAGAAAACATATCCAGACTGATTTATTGCAAAATGCATGAACTTTTCTTGAAATTAAAGTTAGGTTGACAAATTCCATCATATCTCAACTTAAACCTTCAATAATTAATACTTTTTAAGTATTGTTTCAGATAAATGTGTTTTTAATTTGATAAAAGTAGACTTAAGCATCATGTGTGACACGCTACGTTCGCCCCAAATGCAGCTACGCACAAGTGCAGCAGTAAAAAGTGAGAAATTGAGCCGTCCACTGGAAGTCAGTGTTATGGTAGGCCCGAGTGGGGAATGATTCAGCGAGATATTCTGCGTTTCTCCGCTAACCAAGCAAACCAACGCACGCACGAGCATCTCATCAGTCGCCACCGCGAGCGCCTCGCCGGCCACAGTTCTTCGAGACGAAGCGCTTGCTGAAGATGTTTGATAATATACGCTACGGTACGGTTGTGTCGGCGTGTAAGCGCTGTGACAGACGCCGTTTTTGTGAGCTAGAGTTCTGAGGGGAGTGAGCGGGTTTGCCGGAGCAGGCCGGGCTGAGCCGGGCTCTAGATTAGTCCAGAGCATGTGAGCAGCTTGGAGGAAAAATATGGACCTGTGTAGCTTCGCTCCTGACGTATTCCGCCACAGTCGAGCAGCATATTAAGGATTTGACGAGTGTTTGTTCGAAAAGAAGGGCTTTGGATGAGATTTTAACAGTGAGGTGAGGGATTGCGGGTTTGTGTTGACATGTTGAAGGGAATTATATGCTTAGTGCCTCGTAGCTTGCGAGCTCACAAGCAACGATGTTGCGCGAGCGGCTAACGGTCAATTTTGCCCACAGTCCGCTTATGGTAATTCGGTTACAGTTTATTCAAAAACTGGCGATCATTGTGTTTTATTTGCGCCATTTATTAGGAATGACGTGACTATGTTTATCCGCAAAACTTAGCTTGCTGACTGAGGTAGCTTGTTAGCAAGGAAAAAACTAGCTAGCATGTTAGCTGTCTTTTTCCTCCAATTGTACTTCGTCTTCTGTCGTCTTTTCGTTACAAATAGTTAATGAAATAACATTTCTAGTTGTCGATTTATTTCCAAGGTTGTTGTGTTACTTTCACTTGTACTTAAATTTGTTTGTTTACGGTGTTTTAGTTTCGTTTATGGTGAACGCTCCGGTTAGCTAATGTCATTGTAATTTTCGGTATTCGGTAACTAGCTGCTGTGCTGTTCTCTCGACTACAGCACACTTTGGTTCTCTGTCAAGAACTAAATTAGTGTCTTTCTTCAGTAATTAAGTTTATGTTGAAGTGGCATAGGTAACTTAGATAAAGTTTTTATCAAATGTGTGGGCTCATTTTTTCCATGTCAGGTTCCTTGATCACAGGCCAGTGCTTCTCGTTGACCGGCCGGGTTCAAGGTCCTAAATTAGTTTGTTTTTGTTTTTTTCTCAGAAGGAGCGAGTAGGTTTCTAAGAACGCTACATTAACAGCCTCTTGTTTCAAAAAGCGCAATTTAATTGGTTAAATTCAGTAAGGACGTGTTAGTGAGATGCTAGGGATTGTCTGTGCCCAGAATCTATGCCCCATATCTGAACCAATGTGGGTTGCTTTTACCTTGGCTTGCTCTCAGACTTCTGTTTTCTTTCCACCCACCTTGATTTTTATTCTACAGCTAATTAGTTTGGCATTGTTTTTGACCATTTAGAAGAAATTGTTTTTATATATATATATATATATATATATATATATATATATATATATATATATATGATCATATAAATAATATATAAATATAAATAAGATCATAAACATTCTTATGTTTATTGTTGGGGATTGTTTCACTTTCATCTATCTTTTTTTTTACTTTAGGTTTTGCACATGAAAAATGCCGTTAAGTTGGAATTGCCAAATCATATACCGTAAGTATCTGCTTAAACATGGAGCTGATGAATGTTTGTTTACATTGACATGAACATGTTGGCATTTCGGTCTGCATTAGGATCTTTGATTATTCGTATGTAATTGTACACCTCATAAGTGGTTTTCACACGGCACTTGACCCTTTGTTATCTGCTTTTTAAACCTCACTTAACACCAGTGTTTCACACTTTTTATTTAGAAGCATAGTTAGGGCCGCTTTTGTGGTGTTAACCACACTTTATGGTACCAAACTTGTGCCTTGTGAACCATTGTGGTATTAGAATGTTACGGTTACATGCTTGGTAACAAACATCTTGTCTCACATGCTTTAGACAGTCACAGAAACACTGTGTGTTGTCTGAACAGTAGTATGTTGGCGGGGGAAATGTCAAATGGTGACTGAAAATGTGTTAGTATGTCAAAGAGACCGTTTCAATCTTACCTTTAAAGCCTGAAAAGTTCATTCAGGAAAATATTGATAGTACAGTTGGTAATGCATAATTTGAGGATTCGTAATGCTAGAGGTTTTATGTAAACAGGTTGTGTGCTGTTTTCATTTAGTCAGTGACACTGACAATGCTAATAAGTACATACAGGGTTTGGAATATACTGTGTGAAACGTCATGTTAAAATAATAACCCAGGATGAAATTCAGGTAAAGTATGAAACAGGTAACAAGATAACCTTGGATTTTGTTTACCCAGGTTTAGAATGAGCCAGGATTAACTTTGCGTGAAAAGTCCTTTGGTCTTTTTTCTTCTGAGATACTCCAGCAACGCTAAGCTTAAATGTCACGTGGTGACATGTAGATGAGTAATTATTCACTGTTCATTTGACTGAGCTTCTCTCTCATCATTTGATGTGTTCTCTGTAGGAATCGAGTGTAGAAATTAGTGACCATGAAGGTTGACAGAAGCAAATTGAAGAAAACCCCCACTGAAGCGGTCAGTAAGCAGGATTTCTGTGCATTTGGAGTACTTGAGGTTGTGTGCACTTGCGTTTCCTCATAGTTGACATGTTCTTGCACTCCTCCTCCAGCCTGCCGACTGCAGGACTCTCATAGAGAAGCTGAAAGGATGCAGCGATGAACAGCTGCTGCTGGAACTGCAGCAAATCAAGACCTGGAACATTGGCAAGGTATATGCCAGCACCTCTAGCATCATGGTGTTTAATATGCATGTTCAGATCTCTAATGACGACCTGTTTCTCTTCACAGTGTGAGTTGTATCATTGGGTAGACCTGCTGGACCGTTTTGATGGCATCCTCTGTGATGCAGGGCAGACAGTGGAAAACATGTCATGGTTGTTGGTGTGCGACCGACCAGAGAATGGGCAGCTAAAAGCCTTATTGCTGGCGGTGCTCAACTTCACTGCACTGTTAATCGAATACAGTTTTTCAAGACACCTGTACAGCTCTATAGAGGTACCACAACTCCAGACTGATACAACAATACCTGCTTCTGTTAGCCTTAAATGGTTTATTGCGAGTTGATCTTGAGCGTTCGCTTTTTTCTTTTTTGTGTCTGTAGCACTTGACCACCCTTTTAGCATCATGTGACATGCAGGTGGTTCTATCTGTGCTGAATCTCCTGTATGTGTTCAGCAAACGTTCCAATTACATCACCAGACTGGGCTCAGATAAGAGGAGCCCACTGCTCGCCCGTCTTCAACATCTGGCTGAGGTATGAAAGCTTTACTTTGTCACATCAGCATATTTCTTTTCTCAGTTTTGATTGCTGAAATCTAAAAGATTGAAATGCCAAGTCTGAAAGCAGCTTCAAATCAAAGGTCTTTGAAATGCATGTGGCTAATACTGCAGCGGCAGTATGCAGTGTTTTACCTTTTTTAGCTTTGTCAATCCATGACTTACATCTTTGATTCTAGTGTGAACTTTTGAATCCTTGTTGAAATTAGTTCAGTTGTTTAGTATCGGTTATAACCAAAGCAGCATGATGACCTGGTTTTGTACAGACAGGTGCTTTCATGGTGACATTTCAAGGCTGATGCTTGTTATCTTTCATCCTACACCTTTTCCTGACTCTTTTATTCCTGCTGTCCTAGAGCTGGGGTGGGAAAGAGAATGGCTTTGGTCTTGCGGAGTGTTGCAGAGATCTGCCGATGTCGGTATGCTATTTTGTCCTTTTACATATACTATGTCATTGTGAACATGGGGAGAAAAAAAACATGCTATATTTGCAGCAGTTTGAGTTGTGTGAGAGCGCCATTGTTAAGATGTTCATGGTTAAGTAGTAGGGATGACCAAGGGCTAGGCCCTATTGTACCAGTGTTGCGTTGTTACTAAATCCCACGTCCACAATCATTTTAATAGGATTTTAATGCAAACTTATGTGACTTTCTAATTCATAAGTTAAATTTATGAACTGATTTTCTTTTATTTAATAGTCTCTACGGTAAAGTAATTAAAATGAGTTTTAGTTGGGTATTGTATAGGGTGGCCATATGTGCCATTTATACGGGACCCCTCCTGGCCAGGATTTTTATATTGCCTAAAACATCCAAAGTGGTTTGACCAATAACATGCAGGTATTGTACATAATCGACCAATCGTGGCGCGTGAGAAGGTGAGAATGATCAAAGCGATGCACGCGTTTATTCGTTTGTTCGACTTGAAGCTGCGCACTGATCATACCAAAGTACCGCGAGAATGATTTGAAAGCATAAGGAACCGTCTGCTCTGCTCTCTATAGCTCTCGTGAAATAATGTGATACAACGATCAGTCTGCACAGTGCAAACAACCAAAATCTGGATATTTTAGGCAATATAGAAATCCTGGCAAGGGTGCGTCCTGTAAAAATGGCCCGTATGGTCACCCTAATATTATAGAAAGTTGGATATTATTCAAAATGTAGTTCTGAAGTACTAAATTGTAAGTAATATCATGTTCTATAGTATTTTAAAGTGCCTTTCATCATTTATTGCTGCTTTTTTGTAAAGAGAACTTTTAATTATATAAAAATAATTTAATGCCACTTTAAAATATTATTAAAATGGCTATTTATCATATTTTTGGTGGAGCAAGTGAAAAAGTTGACAGGAAATGTACTAACCAGGCTGCCCTTGTTTAGTTAATTTTTTTTTTTTCTTTTTTCTGATGTGTCTGTTTGTGTTATGCAGAAATATCCACCGAGTGCCACCACATTGCACTTTGAGTTCTATGCAGAACCCAGCTCTGAGGTCAAAGTGGAGAAAAAGGTATGTATGGAGTCATGCTTCCCTTTATTTCGCTATTCTTATTCAAAATTGTTCTTTTTTTTTAAGCAAACAATTAATTTCTTTGTTTAACTTTTGTTGTATCTTTTTGCTCTCTCAACAGTCGAGCAGTAATACGCTACACTACATTCATATCGAACAACTTGATAAGGTGAGTTCCCCTAGTTGTTTTCATTTGCTGTCCTTGTGGAACAGTTAATGGAAGCACATAGACCTTTACTAGCTATTGATTACACTTGAATCTGATTTTTGCTTTTCCCCGGTGTGCTCTCAGATTTCCGAGAGCCCCTCAGAGATCATGGAGTCACTGACAGCTATGTACAACATCCCTAAAGACAAGCAAATATTGCTTTTCACACACATTCGCCTGGCTCATGGCTTCTCTAACCACAAGAGGAGACTGCAGGCTGTGCAAGCCAGACTGCATGCCATCTCCATACTCGGTGAGTTGACCCCTCTGGTACTGACCAAAATAAGTACAGGTATTTATTTTCATGAAACAGAATTAGGTTCTCGCTTTCTGTCTGGTGAGGTTGATGTTATGTGTGGTTATTTATTTTATTTTTTTGCAGTGTACTCAAATGCCCTCCAGGAGTCAGCCAATAGCATACTCTACAATGGGCTTATAGAGGAGCTAGTGGATGTACTTCAGATCACAGACAAACAGTTGGTGGTGGGTAGCAATTATTAATCTTTATTTCTAACACTATATGGCATATATGTACTTGTTGCGTTATTTAGAGTGATTGCCAAGATTTGACAGTATTGCACTACTCAAAGATATGTTCTAAAAAAACAGAAAAGATGCTTTTAGATTTATTTAATTTATGAACCTTCAATTGTATTGTTACAGGACATTAAGGCCGCCTCTTTGCGCACGTTGACATCCATAGTTCACCTGGAGCGCACTCCCAAACTCTCCAACATTATCGACTGCACAGGAACGGCCTCCTATCATGGATTTCTGCCTGTGCTTGTCCGCAACTGCATCCAGGCCATGATTGGTGAGGAGATAGACTTCTAGCTCTAATTTCTTTACTTGAACAGTTTTCTTAGGTTTCAGGTTTGGGGACATTCTGTTCTTATTTTTGCTTCAGACCCACTTATGGAGCCGTACCCCCACCAATTTGCTACAGCCCTCTTCTCCTTCCTCTACCACCTGGCTAGTTATGATGCAGGCGGAGAGGCCCTAGTATCTTGTGGTATGATGGAGGCATTGCTAAAGGTACTTCGGTGCTTTCTCATTTTTGGGGCATTTAATGAGAAGGTGATATGTGAAGATGTATTGTGAACCGTGCCACTTCCACATCAGGTGATCAAGTTCCTTGGGGACGAGCAGGACCAGATTACCTTTGTGACGCGGGCAGTAAGAGTTGTGGATCTCATCACCAATCTGGACATGGCTGCTTTTCAGTCCCACGGCGGCCTCTCAATCTTTATCTGCAGACTGGAGGTACTGAAAGCCCTCCCCAGCACAACTCAGCCCCTTGTTTTTCTGCATAGACTATTCAGCTTTTTGCCCTCTGCCCTTTTGTTGACGGAATGTGACCCCATTGTTTCTCTGTGCAGCATGAGGTTGACCTCTCTAGAAAAGAGTGCCCTTTTGTAATCAAACCAAAGATCCAGAGGCCCAGCACAGCTACTGAGACAGAGGACATGGACACAGATATGGACAGTTAGTACCATCTCTGTTTACTGCATGTGGCACTATATTTAGTTTATCCTTATTCAAAACTGTGTGTAGTATCTACACACTAGGCCAGGGTTTTGTAATGATAATTTGTGGATTTGTTTTTGTGGTTCACGTCCCTGTTTACTCAGGGTCCCCAGAATCATCCTACCCTTATGGTGCTGGTTGTAAGAAGGCATATTTTATATCCCCCATTTTAGGCTCTTTCATAAGTAAATAAAAATCCTGCATTATTCATAAAATCTGGTTATTATTGTTATTCTGGTTACACAACAAACTGTATCTGGCATTTCATTCAACAAACTCCAATGGCTTCTCTTTGGGCTACCCCATCAAGCAAGTAAATACTAAGAACATATATTCCAATTTTTTTGAAGCCATATGATAGAAAGTAATGGTTTGTAATCACATGAGTACTAACTACATTTTTAAGTAAAAAAAAAAAATGCTTTTGTCAATGTAGTGTCAGAGGTTGCCATGGAGAGCAGTCCTGGCCCATCCACTTCTGGTACCAGAGCAGAGACAGATTCGCGAGCACAGAGCAGTGCAGTCAGCACTCCCAGAGCAGGTACAATAAGTATGCTTGCAAGTCAGCGGGTCTCCTTTGTTATTACATGAGAAACTGTGGACAGTTAGGTAATGCATATTTTTGTCTTTCCTAACAGGAGTGCAGTGCATTCCTCAGAGGGCCGCTCTGTTGAAATCTATGTTGAACTTTTTGAAAAAAGCCATTCAGGACCCTGCATTCTCTGATGGCATTCGTCATGGTATAAACTCTGCATTTAATGATGCTTTTTTACGTTGTGGTTAATAGAGCGTTTTTATTTGCTGAAAGTGATATTCATTGCCTTTGCACTCTCTTTATAGTAATGGATGGGTCCCTCCCTACCTCTCTGAAACACATCATCAGTAATGCAGAGTATTACGGACCCTCACTGTTTCTCCTGGGTAAGCACATGGAGAACAATACTTTTGTTCTGATATATTAGCCATTGCTGCTGATATATTAGCCGAACTCTTTATGTGCAACATTTTGTAGATCTGTCTTTAAGGTCACAAAGTAGAAAATTGCAACATAGTATGGGTAAAAGGCCCTTTGTGCATTTAATTGGTTTGAATCTTGACTAGTTTATTTGTCTACCCTCTATATTTCTTTCTAATTCTATTTCTCTTGTTCTCCGTTTCAGCGACGGAGGTGGTGACAGTTTTTGTGTTCCAGGAACCCTCTCTACTGTCATCTCTGCAGGACAATGGTCTCACCGATGTCATGCTACATGCACTGCTCATCAAAGATGTGAGTCTGCCTTAACAATATAACTTTGTCTCTGTACCATCTCTCTTTCCCTTTCCCTTTTATTTTTGTGCCCACACATTCTATCCATTTTAGAACTCCTTTCTCTGTTTCAAGGTCTTTCACAACCACATGTTCAGTCGTGCTAGACCCTTTATATACCTTTTAAATCCTTCTGTAATGTTTTTCCATCGCTGGATTCCTCCCTCTTGGATAGTCCAGCAACTCATTACGTATTTTAGGCCCATTTTATGCCTTTGTTTCTACAGGTCCCTGCTACCAGAGAAGTGCTGGGTTCCCTGCCTAATGTCTTCAGCGCCCTGTGCCTGAATGCCCGTGGTCTGCACTCATTTGTGCAATGCCAACCCTTTGAGCGGCTGTTCAAGGTGCTGCTCTCACCAGACTACCTGCCAGCCATGCGCCGTCGACGTAGCTCTGATCCACTCGGTGAGTGGCCCCTATAGGTGTACCTGTGTTTTTGGAGATAATAGGAATGTGTTTCTAACAGACAGTTTAATTTAATGAAACAGGCGACACCGCTTCTAACTTGGGCAGTGCAGTTGACGAGCTAATGCGGCACCAGCCCACACTTAAAACAGATGCTACAACAGCCATCATCAAGGTAAAGCAAATAGTGCTGAAACATTTTGACACATCGTCTTTAAGAAATGCCCTTTATGGCAGTGTTATGCATATTTAAACTCCTTTTTCTTCTGAGTCCTTGAATTTGATTATTAACTTGACCTTTAACAGTTGTTAGAGGAGATCTGCAACTTAGGCCGATCGCCAGAATACATCTGCCAGAAACCTTCCATACAGAAAGCAGATGGGACAGTCACGGTGCCTCCAGCTCGCTCAAACCATGCTGCAGAGGAGGCATCCAGTGAGGACGAGGAGGAGGAAGAGGCTCTACATACCTTTAGCCAACAGCAGGGGGAGCCAGAAAGCAACAGGCAGTTAGTGCATCAAAATACCCTCTTGTGTTCCTTGCTTTCAATGCCATGTGTGAGAAATCTATATTGTTTTAGATATAATTAATAGACCATTTTTTAACAAATTAACGGTTTTTACAGAGTGGTGGGAACAGAGGAGCGAATCCCCATTCCTCTTATGGATTATATTCTGAATGTGGTACGTGCAGAGCTAGACTCTTTGCATCTTGTCTTATACTTTTTTCCCCTCTCATTATTATTGTTCAGACTGTCTATTCTGACTCAATATTATTACATTCGCACAGTTCATTGGCTGTTTGTCAAAATGCATCGTCTAAATTTAGATGAGCGTTTGCTCTCCACGGACTGGAACTAAAATATGCGCCTCTCCTTTTAGATGAAATTTGTGGAATCCATTCTTAGTAACAACACAACAGATGACCACTGTCAGGAATTTGTCAATCAGAAAGGACTCCTGCCACTGGTGTCAATCCTTGGGCTGCCCAACCTGCCCATTGACTTCCCCACCTCCGCTGCCTGCCAAGCTGTGGCAGGAGTCTGTAAATCTATACTGGTAAGATTGACACCTACCTGTAGGAAATTTAGTTTTCCCCTAATAATGCTTTAGATGCTGTGATATTTAGTGTTTAATCTCACTTACTTACTGTGCCTTAGACTTTGTCCCATGAGCCGAAAGTTCTCCGGGAGGGTCTGTGTCAGTTGGACAGCATACTGTCTGCTCTGGAGCCTCTTCATCGACCCATCGAGGTTCCTGGTGGCTCTGTGCTGCTCAGAGAGCTGGCCAACGCAGGCCATGTTACGGATGCCACACTGTCGGCACGCGCCACCCCGCTGCTGCACGCCCTGACGGCCGCACATGCATACATTCTCATGTTTGTTCATACCTGCAGAGTTGGACAGGTATGCATATAGGCAGCTATATAATTTCCAGTATTAGGACTGCAGCTAATGAGATTTTGATTGATTAATCTACTGATTATTTCTTTGATTTAATCAGATGAGAAAAAAATCCAAAGATTTAATAAAAAAATATTTTTAACTGGGAAAAAAATATTTAAATCTTAATTATGAAGTTATCCCTCATCCTGCCAAATGTTGACCTCCAAACAATGTGCAATTTGAAGGAAATGAAAGCATCTATGCTTTATATGTGCAATTATACATTATGTGCAGAAAAAGGGGGTTACAGTTTAAACTGATTGCTTACCATTTGAAAAGTTAAAATCAAGTAAAAAAAAAAAAAAAACACAATGTTAACTGGTTGAAGTTAAGAGGAACACGCATTCACTTTTCAATTATTTAGATAAACATATTACACTTATGCTATGTTACTATAACTGAAAAAAAGTTACTTGTTTTGCATGAATTCTAAAGGAAGTGTCTAAAGAAATATTTTTTAAAGTTATTTCTCAGTTATTGTGCTGCATCTGATTGACATGCATGTGTGTGCTGGTGCTCATAATAATAATCAGATGTTGATGATTTTCCTTATTGATTATTATCAGTTTTCGCATTTAGTTGTTGCAGCTCTAATATTTAACAATTAGTGACCAAGCAAAAAGACTGGAAGTGTGAGAAGCTGTTTAGAGTGTGAGAACTGATGTGGTGTTAACAGTACCTCTTGTTCCTGTTCTTTCAGAGTGAGATCCGTGCTATCTCAGTGAATCAGTGGGGTTCTCAACTGGGTCTGAGTGTTCTGAACAAACTGAGTCAGCTCTACTGCTCTCTGGTGTGGGAGAGCACTGTGCTGCTATCCCTCTGTACACCAAACAGGTTAGTACTGCTCTCACCTCACATGGTGGACTTTTCACTAATCCACTCCATAGGCACTTTTAAATCCCCATCTATTTTGTAAATGCATGTTATTGATCTTATTCTGTTGCTGCTTACTACTATACAGCATAGACTTTGGCTAGGTGGTTGTCTGCTAACTAAAACAGATTGTTTTTACTTATTTGTAAAAAAATATTTTTTTTTTGCAGTTTGCCTCCTGGCTGTGAGTTTGGCCAGGCCGACATGCAGAAACTTGTGCCTAAAGAGGATAAACCCACCAGCAACACAGCAGCTGCAGGAAGGAGAACTGGTAAAAATACTACAACAACTGCATAGTGGCAATTTTACAGTAAAATTCTTTATGAAGCTCACTACCTTTCTCTGCCTCCTTATTTGATGTGATTTTAGAAGTACAGTTTTTGGGCGGTTATTTTAGCCACCAGTTTCTCTTTTATTTCCTCTTTCCTGTCTTTTTGCACCTCGGTTCCTTTTATTTGCATTTCATGTCCTTTTTTTGCTGGTTTGCATTTGCTTTTTCTTTTCTAAAGTCCTTCTCTCTCCACCAGCTGAGACTGAGATCCTGTCTGTGGGGGTGGATCCCTCTGCTCAGGGTTTGCTGGAAGGAATGGGCCTGGATGGAGACACTCTCGCTCCCATGGAGACAGATGAGCCCACAGCCACTGACCCAAAGACCAAGTCCAAACTCACCCCTGCCATGGCAACACGCATCAAACAAATTAAGCCTCTCCTCTCAGGTCAGCACCAATAGAGCTATCTCAACCATTTTAATCTGTTATTTAATAAGTAAAATGAGAAACCCTGAATAACATTGCATCTATCTATCCCCCAGCCTCCTCTCGTTTGGGCAGGGCTCTGGCGGAGCTCTTTGGATTGCTGGTGAAGCTCTGTGTGGGCTCACCTGTCCGTCAGCGACGCTCTCACCATACCACCAGCACAGGCACCGCCCCAACACCGGCGGCTCGGGCCACCGCTTCTTCTCTTACTAAACTCCTCACCAAGGGCTTGAGCTGGCAGCCGCCTCCCTATACACCCACACCACGTTTCAGGTAAATGCACCTGCTGCTTTGTAGCAACGTTTGCCCTATAATTCTGAACATAGCATTGGTATCTTTAATGATAATTTAGTAAATGGAGCTGCTGTTAGTCCAGTGTAAACAGACTTCCCTGAAGCCTGAGCCTTGTATTTCCTGGAGGTGTACGAGGCTAATATTTATGTGCGTCTCTTTCATAATCAGGCTGACTTTCTTTATCTGCTCTGTGGGCTTCACTTCACCCATGCTGTTTGATGAGAGGAAGTATCCGTACCATCTGATGCTGCAGAAGTTCTTCTGTTCTGGTGGCCATGATGCTTTGTTTGAGTGAGTAGAGAAGAGTTGAAAAAATAAATAACTTATCTATAACTTAACTGAATTTAAAAAAGAATTATTTTTCAGTAATTATGCTGTTTTGATTTTCTGTAGTAGTATACTTTTTACAAGAAGTAAAAAATTGCTTTGTGTTCACCAGGACGTTTAAATGGGCCCTGTCCATGGGAGGCAAAGTGTCTGTGTCGGAGGGCTTGGAACACCCTGAGCTGCCTGACGGGACAGGAGAATTCCTAGATGCCTGGTTGATGCTAGTAGAGAAGATGGTGAACCCCAGCACAGTTCTGGATTCCCCACACTCTCTGCCCGCTAAAGTGCCTGGAGCAACACTCAACACGCCACAGTTCAGCGCATTGCGCTTTCTCATTGTCACCCAGAAGGTATGTTAGTATAAATAATATAAATACCCTTGCGTTATTAAAGCAAAGCAGCGCAGTTCTAATTTTTCCATCTGTTTTCGTAGGCTGCATTCAGCTGTATCCGTAACCTGTGGAACCGTAAGCCCTTGAAGGTCTACGGTGGACGCATGGCTGAGTCCATGCTGGCCATTATGTGTCACATCCTACGAGGGGAACCTATCATCCAGGAGCGGCTCTCCAAAGAGAAGGAGGGCACTGCTCGGCCTGATGAGGAGAGCAGTTCCACAAGTGGTGGGGGAGCTAGCGGGCCTTCAGGAACAGGGGGAGTAGTTGGAGAAGGAGTGTCTGGAGGTGACAATGGCAGCACTGCTGGAGGCTCTACAGAGGAGGGAAGCAACTCTGCAGCACGCAGAGACCCACAGGTCAACCAGGCTCAGTTGACTCAGGTATTGCCACTTCCTGTTGTAGGAAATCCTATGAATTCCAAAATTTTAATAATCAGAAAGGATGTCTATGAATTGAATTAATAAAATATTGTTATTAACAGTTTAACAGTAAATTGAATGTAACAATAATAATGCCCTATGAAATGTTTTTTTTTTGGGGGGGGGGGGTGGTTTCAGAACCTGTTGTCTCTTAATTTGTGGATTCTGTGTTATGATTTAATTCAAATTTATTATCAAAAATGGTAATCAAATGAATGCTTAACTTTAACAATTTAATTAATCTTTAAATGTAATCACCAATCATTCGCACATAAATTAGGTTGTGTTATAATCAAGATCCATATAATTCCTGAAGAAAGCTATTAGCCATTTCTAACCAAACGAACCTTGACCTCCTTCACAGCTAATGGACATGGGCTTTTCCAGAGAACATGCGATGGAGGCTCTTCTAAACACCAGCACTATGGAACAGGCCACTGAGTACCTGCTCACACACCCTCCTCCACTGCTCAGCGCAGCTGTCAGAGTAAGACACTAACACACAGACAACTCTCACTTTCTCTCATACGCACGCACGCACACACATAAGCATACACAGACAGGATGCACACACAGGCTATAAGTTAGTGTAGTTACTGTGAGCTTTGTTTCTGTAGGAGTTCACCATGTCTGAAGAAGACCAGATGATGCGGGCCATTGCCATGTCTCTAGGTCAAGAAGTTAGCATGGAGCAGCGCTCAGACACACCTGAGGTGGGCACCCACATGTTCACTATTACATCAGTTAAATAGGAATTACTAAGTAGCACAGCATAGGACACCTCACCTGTCTACTTCACATCTTCACCAAGCTTTCCCTGCCTTTGAACAGATACACAAGACACACCTGTGTTACTTTTTGTTTGTAGGAAGCAGCTCGCCGGCGTGAGGAGGAGGAGAGGAGAGCAAGGGAGCGGGTAGAAGAGGAAGAGGCACGCTGTCTGGAGCGTTTCCTGGAAGCTGAGCCTCTAGACACCACAGAGCTGCATGCCTTCACTGACGCGATGCTGCCTGGCTGCTTCCACCTGCTCGACGAGCTGCCGGACACAGTCTACCGCCTCTGTGATCTGCTCATGACTGCTATTAAAAGGAACGGTCCTGAGTACAGGGACCTCATCCTCAGACAGGTGGTCAATCAGGTCAGTATACCCATATGTGCGCACAACATACTAATTGGAATGGGTATTTTTGCCGGTTACTGAAAGTTACTCATACACATCTAGTCCAATAGCTGGTCGCACGGCTGAATGTATTTCTTATAGTCTTGGAAAAAATATTTTGTTCCTAAAGGCTTTTCATTTAAATGCTTAATTTTGTAGACAAATATAAATTGTTCCTACGTGGGAATTTTTTTACAAAACTATTTTTTGTTGCTGTTTGTCAGAGTAAACTACTATACTATTAAAAATATGCTTGTGAAGTGCATTAGTGTTATTGTACATAGTGCTTTTGTACATTGCCATTTGAAAGTTTGGGGTTTTAATGTTTTTGAAAAGTTTGTTCACAAAGGCTGCATTTATTATTAGAATTTTAATATTATTAGAATTTAAATTAATATATTATTGTAATTTATTCCTTTGATGGTAAAGAATAGTTTTCAGCAGCCCTTGCATCAGTCTTTGGTGTCGCATAATCTTTCAGAAATCATTTTAATATGCTAATTTGGTGTTCGGGATACTTATCAATAAAGAAAACATTAAATGTCTTTTATCACATTTTACTGCATCTTTGCTGAATATAAGTACTTTCTTTGGGGAAAAAAGTACTAACCTCAAATGTTTGAATGGTAATGTATATTTTTCACACATGTTGTATTAATATTATTAAATGTTGAATTTTCTGTACAAAGGACATTTGTAATAATTGCAGGAAATTATAATAGTATATAGGTTTGCAACACACAATGCATGAATAACAAGTATAAGCTGTGTTGCTGGTTACATTACTGTCAGCTGGCCCAACTCTCTCACACTGGGCCCAGGTCAGTAGGCCATCCTTATTGTTGAGCCCTGCACCTATATAGGGCTGGGTGGTATATCGAGTTTGTACGATATATCGATATATTCTTTATAAGCGATATGGTATGAGGCAATAACGTTTATATCGATATATAGTGTTAGTTTGATACGAGCGCATCTGAAAAATATAGCGGAGGACACGGACTCAGATGTTGCGTAGAAAGTATTTTCCCTATAGTGCCAGATCACAACAGAAGTCATTTAAAGTTACCTTTCCAATAGAACAGGTCTATACCTTGTTCTTTTATTAAACTTAAATAGCCTTACGTTATTTGTCTTATTTACACAACGTCATGTTATTTCTGTCTCTAACGTTACATTACATTCGCGCGCTCTGTATTCGCACAGCGGAGTTCTGCCCCGATGCACGCACACAAACATACACGCGCACACACAAGTGAGCCCACTCCCACTAGTATTTGTAAATATTAAGCCGCAAAACAACTATTTAAATGATTTCTGCCTGTCTCTGTGTTAATGTATGGCGCAGACGCGTGGTTTTGTTTGCTACTCGTACAGAAGCACGCGTGAAACTTGCGGTGATATTAACGTCTGCCACGTCACTAAATGAGGACATGAACAACATCTCCAGAACTGCTCTGAGAAGTCACTTCATGAGCATTTGACAGTTTCATTTGAGTAAAACGATCTTCATATCATATACACACAGAAATGTAAAGGTATTCACGGCAACCCGTCAAAATAAAGGTTTGGGTTTCAATTGTAGACATTGCAGAAATATATTCCTATTGTTCAGTAGAATGTACGTAATAGCCTACTAAAATGATTAAAACCTTCATTTTAAGGAATAATCAAAATATGTCTTCAATGTTTTAATTGTAATATTAAATCCCCTTTATTTCCCCACCCAAAAAAAAAGATTTGTTTAATTTTCATTAATTAAAAGATAAATTAATGCCGGGGAAAAAACGGAACAACAGCCCCGCTACCGCCCCCCCAAAGCCATAAACCTAGGGGAAACACTGATGTGACAAGCTTTATAAGGGCTTTAAAAAAAAAAAAAACTTGTAAGATATAGTATAGTTTATAGATTTGTATAGTTTAAAGCAGCTCGGCCTGTCTGATAGAAAGGCTGCGTGTGAGGCTGATGTAGGGGTGGGCGATATGGAAAAAATATCATGCTTTATTTATTTTTTTTGAAATCACGATTCATGATTTTATCACGATTCTTTGTCATGTTGGTTTTTCTCAAATTTGCAAAAATTTATAATTTTACAAAATTAAAAAAAAAAGTGGCAGATATTTAGGCCGAAGTGGGCGTTTACTCTTGTTTTATTTTATTAACATTTAAAGGAATAGTTCACCCAAAAATAAAAATTGTCTTCTCTCTGTTAATTCTGTCATGGTGGTATAAAAATAAAACACCATTTACTCACTCAAAAGTTGTTTTAAACCTGAATGATTTTCTTTCTTGTTCTGAACACAAAATATGTTTTGAAGAATGTGGGTAACCAAACAATTGCTGGTCCACAGTGAATTCCATAGTATTTTTTTTCCTACTGTCAAATTCAATGTGGACCAGCAACTGTGGGACAACGTGACAGTGAGTAAATAATGACAGAAATTAAATTTTAGGGTGATCTCTTTAATGACAGTCGGCTGCATGTTTAATAGGTCTACTGTCCCTTTAAGACCTACACGCATCAAATATACAGGCACGTATCCGTGTTTCTCTCAACTGCTTACTTTCATTTTAGACATAACCAATTGAGTCTATATGTAACCAACTGAGTCTATATGTTTTTACAGTATTAGCGCAAAAGATAACTTGGCTCAGTAATCAGGCGCTGTTTGACAGGCTTCAGCGCACGCGTTTGGGGTGTATGCAGCGGTCAGAAAAAGTGCACGTCAGACCAGTGCGCGAATGAAAGATTTAAAAGCACATGCAAATAATGTACTTTTGTGGTTGTGAATAAGTGCAGTGTCCTGTGAGAGTAACTCTACCGCTGAGTTAACACTGATGTGAATGTATGTGGCATTATACAATATATTGAGACTGAGGCGCCAGAACTGCAGCTGATAGAATGTGCACTGTAGCACAATAATACGATATTTATAATTAAAAGATATTAATTGGTTCCCATATCGCCCAACCCTGATCAATAACTATGATTTCTGGGTAGGTTTGAGGTAAAACCATGACCCTATTGTCATTTGTATGTTTGTGTTTGTTTCCAAAGGTGTGGGAGGCTGCCAATGTGTTGATAAAGGCTGCAGTGCCGCTAACAACCAGCGACACCAAGACAGTGTCTGAGTGGACGAGACAGATGGCAACCCTCCCCCAGGCCTCCAACCTGGCCACCCGCATCCTGCTGCTCACGCTGCTCTTTGAGGTACAAGGTCTTGCACAGTCGGCTGCACACATTATCACTGATTATTCATACACTGTCTTCTAAAAGAACTTATGGATCTGCATACACCCACTGTGCCGCTCTGATGGAAGCATGTCGTGCTATGTGCCGCAGGAGCTGAAACTCTCATGTGCTCGGGTGGTGGAGAGCAGTGGTGTCTTGACTGTGCTGATCAAGCTGTTGGAGGTGGTGCAGCCCTGTCTGCAAGCTGCTAAAGAGCAGAAGGACATCCAAACACCCAAGTGAGTCCCTGTCCTTCCCCTGTCTGCATGAGTGATCAGTTTGCACTCAGACATCAGCATTCCTAGAGAGCTCTGCTGACCCAAGCATGTTAAAAACGGAGAAGCAGAATTTGTTTATAGATGAATAATGTTATGTTTGGGACCTTTTGCAACACTTTACAGCATTTCTTATGTAATAAGAAATATAAACAATGTTTCCCATATGTTTTAAAAATTGTATTTGTTTGTAGATGGATCACCCCTGTTCTCCTGCTTATTGACTTCTATGAGAAAATGGCTGTTTCATCCAAACGAAGAGCTCAGATGAATAAGGTTGGTACCAGATGAAGTATAAATGCAGTCTGTTATAATCCTAAACTGTCAATATGTCAACAGTGAACAAGTTCTGTGTCTAACGAAAATGTTATGTTAACTTGATTCTTATCTTAGTACCTACAGCCCAATGGGAATAACTGGCGCTGGTTTGATGACCGTTCAGGCCGCTGGTGCAGCTACAGCGCGAGTAACAACAGCACCATTGACTCAGCCTGGAGAGCAGGAGAGACGAGCGTCCGCTTCACTGCAGGCCGTAGAAGATACACTGTCCAGTTCAACACCATGGTGCAGGTAACCGCTACGACCTGGGCAAAACACTTGTTTTGTGGATCAGATAGAAATAGAAATTTGATTTATTTATGCCAGTGGCCATACGGTACGAGTAGTAGATCTTTGTTCTTAGATTCTTTTGTATTTGTCTTTTTTCAGGTGAATGAGGAGACCGGGAACAGACGGCCGGTTATGTTGACGGTACAGCGGGTGCCACGGATGCCCAAGACCTCAAAATCCGGAAGTGTTACTGATACAGAGAGAGAAGAGAGTGAACAGCGAGCAAAGACTGAAGAGACACAGACTGACACAGGTGGAGAAACAGCAAGCCTATGAAGTTTAAACATTTTTTCATTGTGTGAGGGAGGAAAAAAGTTACTGAGTGCACCTTGTTTCTTCTTTTCACAGAGTTTTGGCTTTGGCTAAGAATGAAATTTAATACTATTTATGATTTAAACAAATAATTATTTTATATTCATTAGCATTTTGAATTTTTTTATTTTTATTTATTCAGTTGTATATTTTTTGAGTTTATTACATTTTTTTTCTTTTTGACTTTTTCAGATTCTGGTTCTGTGGCTGTAGAGATGGCACCACCGAAAGAAGAGTCAGAGAAGAAGGAATCAAGCACAGCAGCTCCCTCTACCCTTCAGGACCCCTCTGGTTCCAGCAGTATTGTTGTACAGGGGCTGACTGAGGACATGATTACCGTTTTGATCCGTGCCTGTGTCAGCATGATCAGCGTTCCCGTGGATCCGGACACTTTACATGCCACTTTGCGTCTCTGTCTGCGTCTCACGCGTACACACAATTATGCCATGATGTTTGCAGAGCTCAAGAGCACACGGATGATCCTGAACCTCACGCAGAGCTCGGGGTTCAACGGCTTCACCCCACTGGTCACTCTGCTCTTCCGTCACATCATAGAAGACCCAGCCACCCTGCGACACACTATGGAGAAGGTACACATTTAATAAAGCTGCGTTTTTATTACCTTAGATGTATTATCTAAAATAGTTTGTCTTTACTTGATCACTATCTTTTCTCAGGTGGTACGGTCTGCCGTCACCAGTGGTGCAGGAAGCACTACTTCAGGTGTGGTGTCAGGTAGTCTGGGCTCCAGGGAGATCAACTACATCCTACGTGTCCTCGGCCCAGCGGCCTGTCGCAACCCAGAGTGCTTTACGGAAACTGCCAAAAGCTGTATCCGAATTGCTCTCCCGGCCCCAAGAGGTGCTGGCACTGGTATGGTGGAAAACCTCCCAGAAATCCACCCAAAATTAATAAATCAGCATATAGTGTTGTTCTAAAGCCTAATAACCAATCACAATCTCTCTCTGTTAATCAGCCTCAGATGATGAGTTTGAGAACTTCAGAATTAAGGGTCCAAATGCTGTTCAGCTAGTGAAGACGACACCCCTGAAGCTGTCCCCACTGCCCTCCATACCAGAGACTATTAAAGAGGTCATCTATGACATGCTGAATGCCCTAGCAGCATATCACGCTCCAGAAGAGGGTAAGACAGAAAAATGAGAGCATGCGTTTTTTAGTTCATGGTCCAGATCTATGAAAGTGAAGTGACCCTTTGTCATCGCTCAAAAAAAAAAAAAAGAATAAATAAAAACCTATCCAGATAAATCGCGCCATCCGGATAGAGTGAATTGTGGTTGGATGAGAATATAAACCTATACCATTCCGACACCCTATTGGTTTGTACGCGATCCATCGCACCTGCACATGACACAAATCACGTCACACTCAAAAAAGATTATTTCTTAAAAGTTATTATTTCTCCACTACTGGCTCATTTATTGCCCTCACAGATTCCTGCAGCTAAGCTTGGATGTACATTTACATTCCAATAAAGGTTATTGATGACATGCCTCTGAAGTTTGACATTTTGCACCATTACAATACTTACAGGCAACTATGTCATCATATCTTCCGCTCCATGAAACACGTTAATGCTCAGTAGTACACGTATATGGTTTTTTAATGTATTTGCATTGTACTAAAAATGCGTTCATTTTCAGTGGGCACATATCCGGCTGAAACAGGTAGCCTAGTGCATCCCACATTTTTCAACATTAACATTTTAATATAACATTATAGTCATTATGGCCTTTAGAAAATTTTTTTTTTGAGGAGGTGGGGTAGTGCACAATAGGCCCCTTTTGTCCTTAATGGCATTTCTTTTCCCTTCCATTACTTTTACTTTTATACTTTAAGTAGTTTTGAAACCAGTACTTTTACAGTTTTACTTGAGTAAAAAACTTGAGTTGATACTTCAACTTCTACAGAAGTCTTTTTAAACCCTAGTATCTATACTTCTACTTGAGTAATGAGTGTGAATACTTTTGACACCACTGCCGTGAACGCACACCCGGAGCAGTGGGCAGCCATTTATGCTGCGGCGCCCAGGGAGCAGTTGGGGGTTCGGTGCCTTGCTCAAGGGCACCTCAGTCGTGGTATTGAGGGCGCTGTACATTCACTCGCTGTACATTCACTCCCCCCACCTACAATCCCTGCCGGCCTGAGACTCGAACCCGCAACCTTTGGATTACGAGTCCGACTCTCTAACCATTAGGCCACGACTTCCCTGTCGTCAAGCTGTCGTCTCTCATCAACATCCAGTTCTTTCAATGCTTGGGGTCCATTTGGGTTTGTTTGTGTAGCAGAGAGAGGAGAGGAGCGGGCAGCCGCAGTACCGGGAAGTCAAGACCTGTGTCAGATCCTGCAGGATGTCGGTGATGATGTCTACCAGCAGTACAGACTTACCAGACAAGGCAGTGATTTTGATTCACAGTCTGCCTTCCACATCAATGTAAGAGTTTTATGTGTTGTTTAGTATGTGTCAGATTTTTGTGCATTGCATCAATTATCAAAGAATGTCATGCTTAGCATTACTGTTGATAAATATGTATCCAGTTGGATTTTTTTAAAGCCATTTGTCAGATGAAAATTTAATGTTGGAAATCTGCTATATTAATGACATCAAATATATATAGAAATATATTTTTACTTTTCTGACTAATCAGACATGTTCTTTCTAGTGAACTAGTGGACAAAATTGTACATTGAAACAAGAAGATGGACTTGCTTGGCTTAGGGTAGCAAAAAAAAGCTTTTTATTTTTTGGTATGGAAAAGCACTACTCATGTGTAAATCTAGGTCAACTAGCTGCTGTGTGAAAAACACAAGTAGCCCCAAGTGTACGTGTACTATAATGGGCTCAGAAATGTTGGATTTGCATTAATAGTGGGTGTTAATTATACTCTATCAGACTCAGGTGTTTGCTGCAGATGGTGCTGTTGCAGAATCCTCTCAATCTGGAACTCCACAGGGAGAAGGTGTGAACCGCTATACAAACACACGCAGAGCTTAACCTTTTCTTTATACAAGAATCATATTTTTCTTACTTTCGCTGGTTTCTTGACTTGCCCTTGTAATTTTTTCCTGTCATTGCTCTTTCTCTGTCTCTAGCCTCTACGCCTGAGGAAATGCGTGAAGAGAAAAAGGAGCAGGAGGGAGAGAAGGGAGCTTCCTCAGAGGAGAGCCGAGCTGCCAAAGCTAAGGCCAGCAAACCCCTGATGCCTACTTCTACCATCCTGAGGCTGCTTGCAGAGCTGGTGCGCTCCTATGTTGGCATCGCCACTCTGATCACCTCTTACAACTACACAGCTGGCCAGTCAGAGCTCATTAAGGAGGCGAGTCACATCAGATGATATACAACCAAAGTGTTTCTAATCAAAAGTTTCGCTTTTCATGTCATATTGTTTTTAGAGAACTGAGCCTGTTTATGCAATATTGAGTTATAAGACATTGCGTGGCCATTATGTCAGTGTATTTCAAGTTTCTTTCATCTTAGCAAATCTCATTTGTCATGTGAAATAATTGTGATCCTATATATGTACAGGATTGCAGTGTGCTGGCATTTGTTTTGGACCACTTGCTCCCACATACCCAGAACTCCGAGGACAAGGACACCCCTGCCCTTGCGCGCCTTTTCCTGGCCAGCCTCGCTGCAGCTGGCACAGGTACTGATGCCCAGGCGGCCCTGGTCAACGAGGTCAAGGCTGCTTTGAGTCGAGCGTTGGGCATGGCAGAAGGCACAGAGAAACATGCCCGGTGGGTTGAACTGTCTAGTCTCTATACTAAAATTGACTTTTAAACAATTAAGACATCGCGAATGTGCTTAATTGGATATGAACAACTTGACTAAACTTTGACTTTTCTCTCTTTGCAGCTTGCAAGCAGTGATGTGTATCATCAGCACCATTATGGAGTCGTGTCCCTCCACCTCGAGCTTCTACAGCACAGCCACAGCCAAGACGCAGCACAACGGCATGAACAATATCATCCGACTCTTCTTAAAGAAAGGCCTTGTTAATGACCTTGCCCGTGTGCCTCATAGCCTTGATCTATCCAGGTATCACAATAATAATAATAATAACAACAAACATTTGATATATTAGTAGTATGTACATTTTCTTTATTTTGTTTAATGTTTTTTTTTTTTGAGATATTTTGCCTAATTGATTGTTAGGCAAATGTTAATTTATTTTATCTCATTGCTGTTCTTGGTTTCTTGCAGTCCTAATATGGCCAACACAGTAAATGCTGCTCTGAAGCCTTTGGAGACTTTGTCACGAATTGTGAATCAGCCTAGCAGTCTGTTTGGGGGTAAAGGGGGATCCAGCAAGAACAAGACCGAGCATGACACTGTTGGCACAGTCAGGGACAGCAACAGCAACACCCAAGATCAAGGTAATGCTCATATCATTGATCACGTTAACTCTCAGCAGATTATGGATACAGTGTTCTTACTGAGTGTTGTGATTTACATCTGATATTGTGTGCAGGGGAGGCAGGCGAGGCAGAACCAGCAGAGAATCGTGACCGTGGTCAAGCCACAGATGCCGAACTGATGGATGGAGAAACCGAGGGTGACACCGTGGTCATTGCTGGACAGCCTGAGGTGCTAAGCACTCAGGCCATGCAGGTTAGAAGCACAGCAGTTTGTGGAACTGTTCTCTGTTGATGAATATGAAAATCCTCCTCCAGCTGAACAATGTTTGTTATTCATGTATTCTTGTAGGTGGAGAATGAGTTGGTGGATTTGATCGATGAACTTTTAGAAAGAGATGCAGGAACTGTTAATAGCACCATCATCGGTAAGTGATTTATTTGGTTTCTGGCCAAATATGGAAGCGATACAGTGTTGGATTTGTGTTTTTGATTCAGTTTTATGTTAATTAGTGGGTCGCTCTGGAGAGGACGAGTCTCAAGAGGACGTGCTGATGGATGAAGCTCCTTCCAGTATGAGTCAGGCCTCAACTCTCCAAGCCAACAGAGAGGGTAGGATGTGGATCTCTTACATATTCACTCTTGGAACTTATGATGACACTGACCCATAAATGCTATAGCCTGCTCATTGCGCCTTATAGAAAGGTGGCCCATCCTCTGAATTTCATTGACTCCGTCTGAAACTTATGTTTCACATTTATATTATGTTATGTTTCACACTGGGAATTTTTCTTTATGCTCCTCAGATCTGTCTTGGGGAAGATCTTGTAGTCATTTTGTTCTCTTTACTGATTTAGACTCTATGAACATCCTTGAGCCAGAAGATGAGGAGCACACACAGGAGGAAGACTCCAGTGGCAGTAACGAGGATGAGGATAGTCAAGATGAGGAGGAAGAGGAGGAGGAAGAAGAGGAGGAGGATCAGGTAATAGTTATTTAAAAAGCAAAGCCATAACCATAACCACCCTAGAGAAGAGTGATCTCTACTTATTTTTTCTTCATTTTTCTCATTTTGTTATGTGTTCTCAGGATGATGAGGAGGGAGATGAGGATGATGATGATGAAGGTTCAGAAATGGAACTGGATGAAGATTTTCCTGATATCAATGCTGCTCCTCATATTCGTTTTGAGAGATTTGACCGAGACGATGACCTCATCATTGAGTTTGATAACATGTTCTCCACATCTGGTAAGAAATTAGTAGTTTAATAAACATCTTTCAGCTACTATACGTTTATTCCCTTTTTAGTCAAAGTAGTTTGAGTTAAACAGCCATAAGAATTTCTTTTTTTTTTTGTTTTTTTTGTTTTTTTTTTACCAAATGTGTCACGTCTATTCTATCTGTCTCTTGTGCACTTCAGCTGACATCCCTCCCTCACCAGGAAATATCCCCAGCTCCCACCCTCTGATGGTGCGTCACGCGGACCATGGCTCACTGACTCTGGGGGGATCAGGCACCAGCAACAGATTAGCTCAGGGCATGGGACGCAGCCAACGCTCTCTCCGCCAGCTCACGGCCAATACAGGCCACACGGTCCATGTACATTACCCTGGTAACCGGCAGCCCAACCCTCCTCTCATCTTGCAGAGGTGAGTCCTTTGAACTTTTGCCTTTGTTTTATTAAGATATGAAATGACATATTTTACAGCGGTGCAGAAATTTGCACATTTTATCTATAAAGTTGATTGTTCCTTTTTACTCCTTTAAAAATCATAGCTTTCATTGCTTTTCTTGGTTTCCTGTAGTTCCAACATGACAAACATCATAAATGAGACTGCAATTCTGTTTGTTGCCACTGCAGCTTCAAATTCCTTTTTTTGTATGTGTCTCAGATTATTGGGCCCCAGTGCTGCAGCTGATATCTTGCAGCTGTCAAGCTCTCTGCCTCTGCAGTCTCGTGGTCGTGCACGTTTGCTGGTGGGTAACGAGGACGTGCATATTATTGCCCGTTCGGACGATGAGCTACTGGATGACTTCTTCCATGAGCAGAGTAGCACTGGAGGACAAGCTGGTGAGTCTCCCACAGACAAGCTGCTTTAAAATTAACGGTTACAGATGCACCTGCTAAACCCTTTTTCTACAGGCACCCTTTCAAGCATTCCGACCGCCTTAACCAGATGGACGGATGAGTGTAAAGTTCTCGATGCTGAGAGCATGCATGACTGTGTTGCAGGTAAGACCATCTTAAAATGAATATATTACCATCTGTTGTTATGCACTGCAGGAAGAACTGCTAAACAAGTTTGTCTCTAATGTCAAGTCTTGTGCTTGGTCTCTCAGTGGTGAAGGTCCCCATACTGCAGCACTTGGAGAGCTTGCGTGATGAGGAGCTGGAGGAGCGCAGAGAGAAGAGGAGGAGACAGTTGGCGGAGGAAGAGGAGACAGCCAAACAGAATGAGAGTTCTGCAGCTGGAGAGGAGACCCGGGAACAGAGCCTACAGGTAAAAGAGAATGGAATTTAAATTGTAGTTTAGTTTACAGGCTGTATTGCAGACAGGTGCTTCTATTGTAGGCACTTAGTTGATTTATAATGGTAGCAATTGAGTTTTGGTGTTTTGGCTGTGTTTACAATTGCCAAGAAGTGTTGCTTGCCACATATATAATTTAGCTGATGTGCAGTTACACTTTTGAACATGGCTCATCCATACATACGCTACTGTACAAAATGTTTAGTAAGATTTTTTTGGTTTTTGAAGAGAAGTCCCTTACGCTCACCAAGGCTGCCTTTATTTGATCAAAAATACAGGAAAACAGTAATATTGTAAAATATTTTGTTTTCTATTTGAATATTTTAACATTGATTCCTTTGATTCCCACAGGACTTCTCAGAATTTTCTGCAGCCGTTACTCTAGTCTTTAATGTTACATGATCCTCCAGAAATCATTTTAGAATGCTCAAAGATTTGATTATTATCAGTGTTGAATAAAGTTAATTAATATTTGTGAATTTGTTTTTGTTTTTGTTTTTATGTAAAGCAGCTGTTACTATGCTAATGCAATTTTCATTTATGAATTTTTGATTTGCTGTGTAATGCGATAAAAATATTTACTTTACTGTGATTCATAAGATTGAATTCAATCAGTACTGATTTATGGCAGTACCATGGGTATTAGCCAGGACACAAGTCACATCCCTAATTGAATGTGAATTTCACAGTAAGGGTGGATGAATTGTTGCTTTTATTTCCCACAGGGCTCTGGGCTTGGAACAGTAAATGGAGCTGTAGAGAATGCTGCAGGTAAGCATTGCATGTTTGTATTTTTACAGAATTTAATGTTAATAGTGTTTTAGTGCATGTTTTTGTTATTTGCTCTTTAATTGAGCAGAAAAAAAGGCAAATCAAACAATGTTTTGTTTCTAAAATGTAAACATTTAATCACATATTTCATTGCGAAGAACCAGGGTTCTGGATGAGCTCTTCTGCAGGCTGTGGGATGAGGTAGTAGTTTGTATAGTTTTAGGATCACACCAGATCTGGGAGATAACTATACAGTCTACTGTCTTTCCCACGGTAACCGCTTCAACAGCTGGATGATCTTCCTGCCCATCTCCAACACAGCGGTAACGCTGCTAGGCAACAATCAATTGCTCAATCAATCGTTTCTAGGCAACTGCTCAATTATTTATAGGTTTACATCTACATGAATTGTATTCACCACATTACTATCAGTATGAGCACATCTACATTATTTTTGTATTTCTTTGCCTTTGGCTGTCAAAGTTTTGAATGTTGTTATCGTCTTTAGTTGAATGAGGCTACAGTGGCTGTGTTGTGGTGAGGTAGTAAGTTGTGTTGTTGTTGGGGATCAGTATAGTGTGGCCCTCGAAGGAGATAACTATACAATTTACTGCCTTCCTCACTGCAGACCCTCAGTCATATTCCCTGCCTTTTCATTACCTTCTACAACTGAGCTACTTTATCATGTTTATCTTAACTTTTCATGTCCGCAATACTCATTTCTTCTCATTCTGTTATCTGGTCAGAAGGAGAACAGGCCCAGAGTGGAGTGTCATCCTGCCTGGACCCTCCTCGTGCCTCTGAGGGTTTCCTCACAGCGCCCCCATCAGGAGAAGTCACCCCAACCACCCCTGCCCCACACGAGCAAGCCCTTGTGTCTTTGGAAACAGCCATCAGTCAGCAGGTGCACCAGCCAATCACTGAGCTGCTGCTGGCTGACTCAAATCCTGACTCTCACGGAGCCCTGGCAGGGGCGGGGCTCCCCCAGCTCTCAGCACCCGACAGGCCGAACTGTGAGGCAGAAGCATCTCAGATGGAGATGTCACCTGCACCCACTATTGGTGAGAGAGGAGGAGCATTGGATGCAGTCAGGGAAGGTAGATTAACTTTGAATCCTGTAAAATTTGATTTTCCGCACTTCTCCTTATTCTACTTAAAAATGCCACGGCTAAATGATCTGTGAAGAGGCTGAGCCTTTATCAAAATTGTTGTAAAATCCCACTGCATTCTACATGCAACTACTGCATGTACTTTCCCCTGCTTTTTGCATTGCGTATGTTGAATGTTGTATTTATTTTTTTCCCTGCTGTCTCTGTCTCAGCTTCTCTCAGTCCAGATATAGCTGAAAGTTCGGAGCCTGTGCCAGTGGGTGTGTCTCAGCTTGAGGGTTCACCTATGGATACGAGCAGTCCGGCCTCAGGAACGCAAGAAGAGGCAGCTACTAGCTCTGCTCCACCCAATCACATGTCTCAGGAACTGTCAGGAAGTGGTGACAGTGGCCTCACAGACAGGCAAACAGATGCAGAAACAGGGTGAGTATTTGGACTACAGTACTTCATAGATAAATAGATCGGTAGGGATCGGCTATTATTGCGTTTTTGTTTTATAATAAGTGTATTTATTATCTTCATTGCTTCTACTACTAATTATGTATTATAAGTTAATAAAATAATAATAATAGTATTGATAAAATATTACAAAAATTTTACTATTAGTAATAATTGTACAAAAATATTACGGTAAATCTAGAAAATAGTGGCTGGTATAATGCTGATATAATATTTAGAAATAAGATGTTTGCACAAAATTGGTTAAAATTCACAGAAAATATTTGAGAACAATACACATCTGTTGGCAAGGTAGTAGGATTTAGAGCTAACAAAATGCCTGAAGGTCTGTTTAGCCATTTATTGGCCGATGATGGTCTCAAATGGGTAAATATTGCTTAAAGGTGCCATAGAATGCATTGATACAGTATTTTAAATTGTTCTCTGATATCTACACAGAAGGAATGTGGCTTAGGTAAGGGCAAAAAATCTCCAGAAACGATTTTACATGTCCATTTACAACCCTAGGATTTCTCCCTAGAATGAAACGGTCTGTTATTGGCTTATTTGGCAGGGTCATGAATAATAATGAGCTCTGCTCTGATTGGCTGTTTCCCTTGCAGTTATATCATCGGGTAATTATACTGTATATAAAACGCGGGCATCAGGGAGCCGTTATTAATATGCGAGGCATTGAAACTGCTTTTGAACGATCCATCGATCCCGTTATAGTTTCACTTTCAAGAGACGCGATCACACAAACTATGTTTACATTATGGAGCAACAGTACTTACCACACATTTCACAAGATCAGATGCTTGTCAGTGGTGCTCAGGATCTGTAAGTCATTCGCCATCATCCTCATCTCTCCTTACTGAGAGTGAAATCTTATGTACTGTAACAGGCTACCGCTAGCAAGGAGCTAACCATGTCCCTTTAGTGGCTCGCGTTATTTGCTTTCTGTGCCTTTCTGAATACAGACACCAACCCATCCCTGCACTTCACACCCCCTGCACGGCCTGGAACATAAAATTTATTTTGTTATTTTCGCTGTTGTCCGCGCTTGTTTATTTACAATACCTGCAGAGCTTCTGATGGTTCGGCCGGCTTAGAACAAGGACGGGTTTATGCAAATGTTGGGGGCGTAGTGATCCCGACTGTTGCGTCACAGTCGGTGTTATGTTCTCATTCGCCTGTTTTTCAGTGGTCTTTTTTAATCACGAGATTTACATATGAAGGAGGAAACTATGGTGTTTGAGGCTCACTGTATGTCATTTCCATGTACAGAACTGTTATTATTTAAATATGCCAGGGTAAAGACAGTTTTTCATTTTATGGCACCTTTAAATTATCTACCAGTCACTGTTAGAATCTTTCTTCCATTTGCATTTAAAAGTAAATTTGCTCTTTAATTTTAGTAAACAAGGGACCACAATCTATCAATAAGAACAATATACTTGGTTTTGTATGACTATTGAATTCTTACCTTACTTTCTTTCTTTTATTTCAGCTCAACTTCTGTTTCATCTCCTGGTGAAACCATGCCTCGGAGTGACAGTGCAGATAGCCAATCGCAGGCAATCCAGGAGGAGCCCCTCCCATCCACCAGCAATGAAGAGGATGACCCTCTGGCTGGTTGGCATTTCAGCTTCGATTGATGATGGATATAGCCATGAGCCATTCCTCAACTTTGTATAACTTTTTTTTGTCACTTCCTTGCAGGCATCAATCTGCCAGAAGGTGTGGACCCATCTTTCTTGGCAGCGCTGCCTGAAGACATCCGTCGGGAGGTGCTGCAGAACCAGCTGGGAATCAGACCTCCTTCTCGGCCTCCTGTCGCTACCACGTTGGCAACGTCAGCTAGCGCTGTGCTGGGAGGAGGGCCAGGGTTAACTGAGGTCAGCCCAGAATTCCTAGCTGCTCTCCCACCAGCAATTCAGGAAGAGGTATGAGTAACTATTGCAGAGATATTTTAAATGACTTGTCTTAACAGGAAAAAGTCTTCTAAACGTGATTAATATTTTCTTATGCTATCAGGTCTTGGCCCAGCAACGGGCGGAGCAGCAGCGTCGAGAGTTATCCCAGCAACCCACACAGGGCGATCAACCTCTGGACCCTGTCACGTTCATCCAGACCCTGCCCTCTGAGTTGCGGCGATCCGTTCTGGAGGACATGGAGGATAGCGTGCTGGCGGTCATGCCCCCAGATATTGCAGCAGAAGCTGCAGCACTGCGGAGGGAGCAGGAGGCCAGGCAGAGACAGCTGATGCATGAGAGGTTGTTCGGTCACAGTTCTTCCTCAGCCCTGTCTGCCATCCTACGCTCTCCTGCCTTCACAAGCCGCCTCGGTGGCAACCGTGGTGTACAATACACTCGATTGGCTGTGCAAAGAGGAGGGACATTTCAAATGGGAGGGAGTGCCAATCACAGCCGGTGAGTGTGATGATAAACAGCGCTTGATCCTTGTAAAATACCAATAATAATAATGTCTGTGCTTTAACAGTTGCTTTTTGACCTTAAATTAAATAAAACTGCTTTTTTTTTTTTTTTACTCTTTAAATAGGGACTTTTTTTTTTTATTCACAGACATGCTTCTAAATGCAATTTACAGTTTGCACACCTATTTTAGTTGCAAATGTATGTCAAGCGCACTGTATTTATGAACAAGTACATTTATTATCTCTAATTCATCTTTTGTTTGTTTTTGAATGTAGGCCCTCTAGCTCTAACGTTGATTCTCTTCTGCGTCTGCGGGGGCGTCTCCTGTTGGACCACGAGGCCTTGTCCTGCCTTCTAGTGCTGCTTTTTGTGGACGAGCCCAAGCTCAATACCAGCCGCCTCCACCGAGTGCTGCGGAACTTGTGCTACCACTCTCAGACACGTGGCTGGGTCATCCGCAGCCTCTTGTCTATCCTTCAGCGTAGCAGCGAGAGTGAGCTCTGTCTGGAGACTGCACGCCTGGAGGAGTCCCGTGGCAAGCGCTCACTAGGCCAGGGCTCATCCAGTGGGGGAAAGGGGTCCTCTTCTTCCCCACAGGCCGCTGTATCCTCTTCGTCATCGTCCTCCTCGTCATCTTCCTCTCTGGAGCTGTTGAACAGAGTGGAGTCGCGTAGTTCCAGTCAGCTCTCCTGGCTGTCTGTTTCAATGGATGCAGCCTTGGGATGCAGGACCAACATCTTTCAGATCCAACGGGCGTCGGGCAGAAAACACGCGGAGAAGCATTCAGCAGGAGGGGGCATGAGCTCGGGAGGGCTCGGAGGTGGAGTTTCAGGAACGGGAGTAGCATGTGCAGGGGGTGGATCAACTGTTCACATCCACCCACAGGCTGCTCCAGTTGTATGTCGACATGTACTGGATACCCTCATCCAACTGGCCAAGGTACTAGAGCACCTATAGCCAAAGGGCTCTCATGACTTGTTCGTGCATTAGGCATGTGTGACATCAAATTTATACAAATTCAAATTATATGGTATTGATTTAAAGGGATAGTTCATCCAAAAATGAAAATTCTGACATTGATTACTCACCCTCATGTTCTTCCAAACCCATAAGACCTTCGTTCATCTTCGGAACACAAATTAAGATATTTTTAAATCTTGAGAGCTCTCTGACCCTCCCATAAACAGCAAGGATCCTACCACGATCAAGGTCCAGAAACGTAGCAAGGACATCGGTAAAATAGTTTTCTTTGTGCACAGAGTATTCTTGTAGCTTTGTAAAATTACAGTTGAACCCTGGATTTCAGGGTTTAGAACGACATGAGGGTGGGTAATTAATGACAGAATTTCCATTTTTGGGTGAACTATCCCTTTAAGTAACAAATGAGTTGTCCTCTCAAAAACAAGTTTCATAATTTTTTTTTTTCATGACAAAAAGAACTTCAAACATTAAGGCCCGGTTTCTCAGACGGGGCTTAGAGTAAGCCAGGATTAGATCAGAGTTCAATTCGGACATTTAAGCAATTTTTATGAACGAGCTTCGAAAAAAACATTACTGGTGTGCATCTTGAGACAAAACAAAGGCACTGATATATTTTAAGATCAGTCAATGCAAGGTTCTTCCAGTTGAAACAGCTCAGATTACATTTTAGTCTAGGACTAGGCTCAAGCCTTGTCTGTGAAACCGGGGAAATATGCAGTAAAGTAATATAATACAAAAATGTACTAATTATACAGATGAAAGTGCAAAGCAGTAAAGAACATTTATTGTTTTTAATTTTTTGTTTCTCTCACTCTTATTTCTTCTAGGTATTTCCCAGTCACTTCACTCAGCAGCGCTGTAAAGATCCCCTGTCGTCGTCCTCATCAGAGTTGGACACTCGTCTTTGTGCCAGCTTAACACCGACTCCCAGTGGAAGCTGTCGGTCAGGTGGCACCAGCCAGAGCAACTCCTCTGTTACCCTGAGTAATCCCACCTCTACCCACAATTCCCTGAGCGCCTGCACAGTTACACCACAGTCCCTGGGCATCTCCACTGATTTCTGGGATCTCCTGGTCAAGCTGGACAACATGAATGTGAGCCGTAAAGGCAAGGCCTCCATGAAGACTGTGCCTCTAGGGGGTGCTGGTGAGACAGAGGGGGCTCTGTTGAGCCTCGAGGCATCTCCTCTGGGCCAGCTGATGAACATGCTCTCCCACCCAGTGATCCGTCGTAGTTCCCTTCTTACTGAGAAACTGCTCCGTCTGCTCTCTTTGATCTCCATCGCTCTGCCTGACAACAAGGCCACGGAGGTTCCAGCTAGCCACCCAGTGCCTCAGGCCCCAACTGCCACACCCTCTGCACCTACCACTCAAACCACAGCGGGGTCAGGGACCATCTCAGTGGTGGCAGGTACGGGCACCACGCAGGGCTCAGTGGCCCCGACGCCCTCTCAACCAGCCACCACGGTATCTGTTGCTACAAGCAGCACCACCACCTCCAGCAGTATTGCTGGTGAGTCTCTCTTAGAGCATTTGAAAACCGTTTAAAACATGGATTAATACCAGCTGATTTGTGTTGCTATAACAGTCTCCACTGAGATAAAATTCTAATTATAAAATGGATAGTTCTGGTTCTTGAATAAGATTGGCTGAGCCACATTTGAATATAATCTGTAAATTAGGTCTGCTTGATTTAAAAATATAATCACAATTATTTGTCAGTATTGCAGTCATGATTATTTAACACTACTAGGAGTGGACAATTATGTTTGTGATTTGAGTAAAATATTCAAATGTTATATGTCATTACTTTAGTTGGAAAACAGAAGCCAGCAGTGAGCAGCACAGACATTGAAACCAAATTGGCCTCTACTGGACTAACAGAGAAACAGCTGCAGCTCTCTGTGGAGGTATTTAATGATGGTGCATGCACATATGTCCCCTCATGTCTGGTTCTCCTAACCCTGGGCTCTTTTGACCCAGCTCAGCAGGCGGATTAGTTACCTCCTGTGGTTTGTGTCCAGGTGCTGACATCCCACTCGTGTTCAGAGGAAGGGCTGGAGGACGCGGCCAACATCCTACTGCAGCTGTCCAGAGGGGCCGCACCGACCCGAGACTCTGTATTGAGACTTCTACTCAGCGGGGCACGTCAGCTCGGATACACACTCTGCAAACAAATTGGTCAGTACTACATTACTACCCTGTTTTTGGTAGTATGGGCTAGGGGTGGGCGATATGGGAAAAATATCATATCACGATTTTTTATAGAAATATCACGATTCACGATTTTTATCACGATTCTTTGTTAGTTTTACTATTTTGGTTTTACAAGTTGTCTGAGCATTACAGCCAAACTAGAAAGACAAAGATGCATGGCAGATATTTAGGCCAAAGTGGGCGAAGATAAATCTTTGTCATTATTTTATTTTTCTTATTAAAAAATAAGAACAAAGATACACATTACAAATACACATAATATACAAATAAAACAAACAGTGCTTTATTTCCAGGTACAATAGGTGTATTTAGCAGAGCATTCAATGAAATTGAATGAACAAATATAAAAATAAAACACTAGATAGACTGATTCCTAAAGCAACTGTATTAAAGTTTTTCAGTCAAGAATAGTGAGTGATTTTTCTCTTTTGCGTTTTGTTGTTTTGTTAACGTTAAATGAATAGTTCCCCCACAAATTAATATTCTGTCATCTGTCTGTCAATTCTGTCATAATGTTGTATTTTTATATCATCATTTACTCAAAAGTTGTTTTAAACCGGAATGAGTTTCTTTCTTGTGCTGAACATTTATAAATGCTATTTTGAAGAAGGTGGAAAACCAAACAGTTGCTGGTCCTCAGTGACTTCCATAGGATTTTTCTTTCCTGCTATCAAAGTCAATGTGGACCAGCAACTGTTTGGTTTTCCACTGAGTAAATAATGACAGAAATTAAATTTTAGGGTGAACTATCCCTTTAATGACAGTCGGCAGCACGTTTAGTGTCCTGTCCCTTTAAGAGCTGCACGCATCTAATATACAGGCACGCATCCGTTTCTCTCTTAACCATTTACTTTCATTTTAGAGATAACCAACTCAGTCTGTATGTAAACCTTGTGTGTTTTGACAGTATTAGCGCAAAATATAACTTAGTTGAGTAATCAGGCGCTGTTAGACAGGCTTTTTAGCACGCGTGCTTCAGGTGTATCCGCTCAGAACAAGCGCACGTCAGACCAGCGCGCGAATTAAACATTTACCAGCAAGGCTTGTATGCAAATAATGTACTTTTGCGATCGCGAATAAGTGCAGTGTCCTGTCTGAGTAACTCTACTGCTGTATGTCGTGTTGTACAGTATATAGAGACCGCGGCGCCAGAACTGTATTTGACATAATGTGTGCTGTAGCGCGATACTACGATATTTCTTAAAAAGCAGATCGTGGAGACATTTTTATCGTGCACGATCAAAAATCGTCATATCGAACACCCCTAGTATGGGCACTCATTATGGCAGAATTAGGTGCTGAATAGTGAATTATATGCAGGGCTCGCAAAATTCCTAAATCCCTGGTAGCCCTTCGGGCAGGTACTTTTCAGATTTTGGTAGCCCGAAAATTAATTTAACTAGCCCAAATAAAACGAAGACCATAAATGTCAATCAAAAACATTTTCAATACACAAATATCAACGAATATTAAGGAAAGAGTTTTATTTTACTATTTACAAGGTATCTGCAGAATTCTTAAAAACCTATTTAAGGCAATTTGAAAAATTATTTCTTAGATTATTTCTTTTTAAATACGTTAAATGGTATAAGGCCTTAAACTTTTCAATTTAGTTGTATCAAATTTAAGGAACCGTGGGAGCAATGTTCCCTGTAATTGTTTTTCTTGCTGAGCAAAACTTTTCTCTATTTGGCGGACATTTCGGTCACCCGAGCAAAAGCATTCTTTATACCAGGCCTGTACAGCATGCACACAAAAAAGTGTGTAACTTTTTTAACTTTAATGTGCTATTTATATTTAATTTGACCCTTGATGTAACTAAATGATGTACATTTTAGGTTACCTGAGAAAACATTTTTACTGTACAATACACTGCAGTTCAAAAGTTTGGATCAATAAAGTTTTTTAAAGAAGTTTCTTATGCTCATCAAGGCTGTATGTATTTGATAAAATACTGAATATTATTTCACAAAATAATATTGTGAAATATTATTGCAATTTAAAATAAATGTTTTCTATTTTAATAGACTTTAAAATTTAATTAATTCCTGTGAAGCAAAGCACATGATTCTTTAGAAGTCATTTTAATATGCTGATTTTTAATCAATGTTGGAAACAGCTGTACTGCTTTATTTTATTTTTTATACTGTATTTTTTGGGACCTGTGATATTTAAAAAAAAAAAAGTTAAAAAGAACAGCGTTTAGTCAAAATAGAGATTTTGTTACAATAAACTATTCAAGTTTGGGGTCAGAAATAGTTTTCTTTTTTAAAGATACTTTAAAGAAAGTTAAATAAGCTTTATTCAGCAAGGATGTGTTAAATGGATAAAATTGATTAGTAAAGACTTCTATTGTTAGAAAATATTTCTATTTTGAATAAATGCTGTTCTTTTAAACTTTTTATTAATCAAAGAAAAAAGTAACAGGTTCCAAAAAAATATTAAGCAGCACAACAGTTTCAACACTTAAAATAAATCAGCATATTAGAATGATTTCTGAAGGATCATGGGACACTGCTGGCGTAATGATGCTGAAAATTCAGCTTTGATCACAGGAATAAATGCAATTTATAATATAGGTATTAAAATAGGAAACCAATATTAGAAATTGCAATAATATTTCACTATAAAACAGTTTTTTTTCTGTATTTTTTAAATGAATACAGCCTTGATGAGCAAGAGACTCAAAGTCAAAGACTCAAAAACAAGGTCAATTATTTATCAGGTTTATAATATAGCCCAAACATAACATATTATCAAAACAAACTATTTAAACTGATTGAATAGAATAGAATACAAACTGAAGCAAAACTTAAGCTGAGATTTGTAATTTAAATATAAAAAACGTGAACATATGAATTCTTCTATAGCTGTCTAAACATCATGATGAAGTACAGTTTGTACAATACACTTGTGTGAGACTGTACATGTTTCAGAGTTTTGTTACCGTTCTTTGCCCATCCTCTGCTATTTCCAGCACTTAATCAAGCCACTCTTCTTTTAATACATGAGGACGTTTTATTTCACATGTCATTGCGTATGCGTTGTCTCTCGTGTTGAGCGCACCTCAACCATTGAAGTATTCAGTTTCTACAGAGACTCATTTGGTGCACATCGTTCTCTTTCTGTTAAACCTGTAAACCGCATTCACTGGTTCTAACTCTGTCGTGACATAAGCTCTATAGCGGTTTGCCCGAGCATTGCTATTCTTTCCCTTTTACTTGGCGGCATTCAATCAAATGGCTTCCCAACTCATTTTTGTGCACACGAGGCACATTATTTCTTCTGCGCGGCCGCGGTGGAAGAAGAGCGCGGTCACGTGCGCGCGCTCAGCTTAGAGGGAACACTGCGTGGGAACCCTTTATTTAAGGTAGCCCATCGGGCAGGGCAGTGATGCATTTTGGTAGCCCGACTGGAAAACACAATTGCCCCGGGATGTCGGGCTAGAGATTTTGCGAGCCCTGATATGTATATGGCAAGGCATATGGTAATGTACTTGTGATTTGTGCTATCACCATCATGAAGGTTTGTGAATAACCTGTTTTGAATCTCACGCTTTTGCTACTGGTCTGTATTTAGGCACTTTACTGGCAGAGTTGAGGGAGTATAACCTAGAGCAGCAGAGAAGAGCACGTGCTGATGCTCAGTCTCCTGATGCTTCTCATGATGACCCATCCATCACCACACGCCTAAAGGGCAAGATGACCAGCAGGTGAGGATAAACTTTCAACCTATGTTTCCGTTTGGGGTCGGTTCGATTTTTTTTTTTTTTTTTTTTTTTTTTTTTTTTTTTTTTTTTTGGAAAGTATATTAAGGCTATTGTTATCTATTATTATAAACTTATAAAATAACACTTTATTTGATTAAAAAAATGAGTAGTACTGAGTTAATATTACAATTTTAAATGTTTTTTGTAATTTTTTTTAAATGTCATTTATTTCTGGCAAATCTAAATTATAATTATTATAAAAATCAGCAGCAATTTAATTTGCTGATTTGGTGTTCAAGAGACATGATCAGTGCTGAAAAACAGTTGTGCTGCTTAATATTTTTGTGAAAACTTTAATTTTTTTTAGGATTCCTGAATAGAACGTTTGAAATAGAAATGTTTAGTAACATTATAAATGTCTGTCACTTTTGATAATTTTGTTTTGTCTTTGCTAAATAAGTCTTAATTTCTTTCAAAAAAATAAAAAAAAACGTAAAGTAACCTTAAACTGTTGAACGATAGCTTCTAGATATAAATCATTTCAAATCCTGTTTGATGTCGTTAATGTTGATTTAAAATCTTTTGTTAAATTAGTGAAAATTGACATTCGCTGCAGACTTTTTCAGAACTTTATCTCCCATCTCCATAAAAGGGTTCTTCACAATAACAGTACTTGTTTTTAAATGCATTGCAGATTTGACGGGTCAGAGAGTGTGGTGATTGTGGCTGCTCAGAAGCGCACGTTAGGTGGTCGTGAGCTGCAGCTGCCCTGCATGAGCTCGCTCACATCCAAGACCTCCACACAGAAGTTTTTCCTGCGTGTGCTCCAGGTCATCATCCAGCTTAGAGAAGACACACGGCGCGCTAACAAGAAAGCTAAGCAGACAGGAGGAAGACTGAGTAAGCCACTCTCTTTTAACACAGGCGTCCTCTAATCCTTTAAGAACATTTCCACGCTTCATATTGAAGCTTTTAGTTGAGTCTGTTCTCCCACTGAGCGATATAGACCACTTCACAGGTCTCGCTGGATTTATTCTCCATTTGTCTCCAGGTTCGACCAGTCTGGGCTCGGCCAGCAGTATCCAGGCTGCGGTCCGTCAGCTAGAGGCTGAAGCAGACGCCATCATTCAGATGGTGAGAGAGGGGCAGAGGGCACGCCGTCTACAGCAGGCCCCCCCACCCTCTTCATCTGCATCCTCTTCCGCTGCTGCTGCTGCATCCGCTGCTGTGGCTGTGGCTGTGGCTGTGGCTGGATCGTCTGCCCCCAGTACCTCTGCAACCAACAACCCCCCCGCTGGCACAGCCAGCGCAGCCACGGTTAGCATGGGCCGCACTGACAGCAGGCAGACTGCTACTGACTGTACTCACCCTCACACACACCCATGTTGTTCATAAAATCCGGAGTATTTCTTAATGATGCTATCTGACTTATCACTTATTTACCTTAGTAAAGTTACAATCCATTATTTTCAAGGACATATTGCACCGTATTCCACATAGGGTAGGACGAATGAGCTAAAAATGTTTCTCAGTTCTTCAACAATATTTATTGTTTAGGCCTGTCTTTATTGTAGATGCATATTTCAGTATCTCAGATTCATAATGTTTAACATAAGAAGTAAAATAAATGCAAATGCAGTAAAAAAAAAAGAATCATACATTTTTACTTTATGTATTTAGCAGACAATATCCGTAGTATAGAACTAAATGAGAAAAAAGCAAGCGAAAAAAGCAAAAAAGAAATGCAGAGTTTTTTTCCCTAAATAATTATGACCAATAATTTATGTAAAGTATTGATAGTAATAATTTAACCATTTAGTTTAACAATAAATTAGGCAAACTGCAATATTTACCTTTTTTCAATTTGTGCAAAAATTAAGACTTTCCAGCTCTCATTTTTGTTTAAACCTGAGTGTATTATAATCTTTAATGATTTCATACTCGGGTGAAATATCCTGTCAAAAAGGTCTTTTAGAAAACCTTAAAAATTCCTGTTAAACTGACTTTGAACTCATGATGCTTAGTTTTATATCACCAACAAAATCATTGCAAAATATCACAATTATATTTTATATTGCCAAGCCCTGATTAAACATCAAGTATCTTGATAAGTAAATATTCGCTTGCAGTTCAAATTAAAACTATGCGTCCTCTGAAAGATCACCACAGCTCTATTTATCGAACACCCGGACACTATTTTAAAAGTTACTAAACTTATACTGAACTCACAATTGTTTGCCAGTGACAAACCAAGTAATTCTATCATAAGACCTACCAGTGACTCTTTTCTAAACCCCAAATCTCTGTTCCACTTCTCTACTTCTCTGCCTTCCACTGCATTGTGCTGCAGTTAATGCACAAAGTCTGTATGGTGCAGTGTTTGAGATATTTGAATGTTGCATGCATCCAGCTTTGTGATTCTCCCTCTTCTCTGGCTTTGTCTCTTTGTTTGTGGTTTGATTTTTGGCTGGTTGTCAATGCTTTTTTGCTTAAGCTCCATCCCAACCCCCTCTTTCTTGACAATGTCTGAATGTTTTGATGCATGATATTGAGTCTCAAGCACTGCTTCTGGTTTCAGTCTGATTTACCCTCATTTCATCTTTTTTCCTACATTACACACTGTCTCTTCTCTGTCGGGGTGAATTATATTGAATCTCACCTTGTTCCTTGGTTCCCCTGGTTCAGTCGGAGGTGCACTCTGTTGCCGAGCCCCCAGCAGCTCAAAGAGATGATTCGCCCATGGATGTGGACCAGCCCTCACCCCTAGAGCAGGACCAGGCAACATTAGGTGAGGTCCTGAGGAACAATAGATGTGACATGATGGCTTAGGGAACATCAGTGGCTGGAATTATAGCATAGAAATCACTTCTTTTTTATCATATGTGATTTATAGTAGCACTGCTAGGTATCTACCAGTTATTTGATTTTAAAGTAATTTGTGAAAATTGATGAAAATGTGCTTACCTGGTGCTGAGTTGATGTAACTCGAGAAAAATCATGGTCTGAAATGACTGGTTTATATAGAATGCATGTTAAAATATGGTTTGTGTGTGGTGTGTGTGTAGGTGAAGAGAGCAGCAGTCAGCAGGAACAAGAGGAGCGTTTGCCTGACTTGCCACTGTTGAGTGAGCAGCTTTTGCTGGATGAGCTATGGGATATGCTAGGGGAGTGTCTGAAAGAGCTCGAGGAGTCTCATGACCAACATGCAGTTTTAGGTATATTTATATATTTTAGAATGATTTTAGAAATAAGGGAATCATTTTGTGCTAACAATTCTTTGTTCTGCTGTAGTGCTGCAACCTGCAGTGGAGGCCTTTTTCCTGGTGCACGCTACTGAGCGGGAAAGCAAACCTCCGGTTCGAGACACTCGAGAGAGCCAGCTGTCACACATCAAGGACGAGCCACCCCCCCTGTCACCCGCGCCACTTACTCCTGCCACCCCCTCCTCTCTGGACCCCTTCTTTTCCAGGGAGCCCTCCTCTATGCACATATCCTCCAACCTCCCTCCAGACACACAGAAGTTCCTGCGTTTCGCAGGTGAGTCAATCAAACACAAGCTGTCCTGTGGTACCTTATGGAGGTTCACACAGTGTAGAGGAACACATGATGAATACTGATGAAGGCTGTCCTCGATATGAACTCCCTCTTTGTCTTAAACAGAGACCCACCGCACAGTGCTGAATCAGATCCTGCGACAGTCCACCACTCATCTGGCAGATGGGCCATTCGCTGTTTTGGTTGACTACATCCGCATCTTGGACTTTGATGTCAAGCGCAAGTAAGATACTGCTTTTTATCCACCAAATTCAAAAGGTAAAATTAGTATTTAAAACATAATGTCATACAGTCTTCAGTGAGTGCTTACACAAAGCACACGGGAGAGTTTGAAAGCCGCGTTTCTCAGCGGATGCCTAATATATCTGCGCACAGACTGATCTGCTGACAAATGCCTGCTTTCAAACTCTCCTGTGTGCTTCTGTGCAAGCGCTCAGTGAAGAGTGTGAAGCGATGACCATTGTAGCCAATCGCGTGAACACATTGGCCAGTCAGCAGTGTTTTAAGAATCCGCTCAAATGTTAGCGGGAAATGGACGTTTTTAAAATTTCAGTACAGACTGGTACTGAAGTCAATACTTTTGACAACGCTATTGTATGACAAAAACATTATATGAAGAAAAAAAAAATTAAAGGATTTTTTTTCTCCCAAATACTGTAACCTTATTAATTAGGGCTGTGACGATTTTCTAATCTGCTGATTCAATACTATCCCGATACTTGTGTGCTGATTCAATATATATTGCGATAATTGATTATTGCCATTTGTATAACTATTGTGATTCGATATTACAATTTACTGTTTTTTTTTTGTTTCCTTATTAAAAACTAGACATTGGAAAATATTTGATTGTACCCTTAAAAGAGACTCTATATGATGAGTCACATTAACAAAAACAATGCATCACATCTTTCTGAACTTTTATTTCAGGAGCATACACATACACAATGTATTTTTAAAGTACCTTGAACCATGAACTTGCACATGAATATAATAGTCATATGTTCAACAAAATAAGTAGAAAAAATACTTTCTGAAATAAAATAAAGTGCTATGTTATTTTGCATACCGTTTTAGTCATGTTTTCCCGGCAGTGTGTAAAATCCAAAGTGTTTCCACACTTGGGATTCAAAACGTGAAGGTGCAGAAAGAATTCTGGAAGAGGTTTGATCCTCTGCCTCCATGGTTTTGCTTTCTCGCGCTGGCTTGAAACATATATGACGTCATCTAATGCAGCGGCACCCTGCACGCAGAACGATCATTGTATGACATTAAAGCACCGCGAGAGCTGCAGAGAACAGACAGTTCCGCTTGCTTTCGAATCGTGCTCGCGGTACTTTGATGTCATACACTGATTGTCTGCGCGGTGCTGCTCCAAGTCGAACACACCTATACATTTCGCCCTCTGTTGGAATTATAAAGCGCCAACTTCTCACCACCACCTCCTTATTTGGGTTTCTACTTCTTTTTTTTTTTTCTCTCTGGGTTGAGTCTTTTATCTAATAAGTGTGTCTCTTAGGTATTTCCGTCAGGAGTTGGAGCGTCTGGATGAGGGCCTGAGGAAAGAGGATATGGCCGTCCATGTGAGGAGAGACCATGTCTTTGAAGATTCTTACAGAGAGCTGCACCGCAAGAGCCCAGAGGATATGAAGAACAGACTGTAAATCTCTCACGCTTTCTCACTCTGCCACTCTTTCTCACGCAAACGTGCCTAGTATTTTACAGGTAGCTGCAAACAGCGAGAGCAGGGCAGTTTAGTTTCATTCTTATGGTTTCTTTCTCTACAGGTATATAGTCTTTGAAGGAGAGGAGGGTCAGGATGCAGGTGGGCTGTTAAGGGAATGGTACATGATCATCTCCAGAGAAATGTTCAACCCTATGTATGCCCTGTTCCGCACTTCTCCTGGCGACCGGGTCACCTACACCATCAACCCGTCCTCCCACTGCAACCCCAACCATCTCAGCTACTTCAAGTTTGTGGGACGTGTGGTGGCTAAAGCAGTCTATGACAACAGGCTATTAGAGTGTTACTTCACACGCAGCTTCTACAAGCACATCCTGGGCAAGAGCGTCAGGTACCAGCAAGAATCTGCCAGGTTTAGGTCTTATTTATCTTAACGATCTTTATGAAACAAGCTGAATTTTTTTGTGGTTCATAGGTATACAGACATGGAAAGCGAAGACTATCCCTTCTTTCAGGGCCTGGTCTACTTGTTGGAGAACGACGTGTCCACTCTGGGCTACGAGCTGACATTCAGCACAGAGGTGTGAGCTTCATTTTGATTCTAAGCACCCTACCTTATTTCTGTCATTTTAAGTATGGAGAAACAGGCATGATAATCACCACCTCATATGTTCACAGGTCCAAGAGTTTGGCGTGTGTGAAGTGAGAGATCTGAAGGCCAATGGTGCCAACATCCTTGTCACAGAGGAGAATAAGAAAGAATATGTGCATCTGGTCTGCCAGATGAAGATGACAGGTGAGCATACACTGCAATAAACATCACTGCTAGTGAGGAATGAGGAGGTTCAGGAGTCTATCAAGGAGCTGAAACATCTGTGTTTCTCAGGTGCAATCCGTAAGCAGCTGGCTGCCTTCTTAGAGGGCTTCTATGAGATCATCCCCAAGAGACTGATCTCCATCTTCACTGAGCAAGAGCTAGAGCTGCTCATCTCCGGCCTGCCCACCATCGACATTGACGACCTCAAGGCTAATACAGAATACCACAAATATCAGTCCAGTTCTATTCAGGTTTGTACAAAAGGACAACGTGAAATGTATCTATTTATTGTTTTATGACTGATGTCTTCATCTCTGCACATCATTCTGAAGTTTTCCTTGATCTTTGATCAAAATGTCATTTACTGCTGTCACACAGCCAAGGAAAGGATCATAACCAATAGAGTGCTGCAGGGATGATGTATTTTTGCAGGCCAGTCTGGAATTTAGTGTCACCCTGGTCTCTCAATAGAATTTTTCCAATTGGCTTTTGGTTTATTGAAAAAAAGAAGCTCTGTGACCAATAAGTGCTTGGGATTCCGACAACTATTTAAATCTTTATGTAATAGCAGATTAGATGACCCTATAAACTCAGTAGTCCCATTTTGTAACTTGTTAGCAACCACCTTTTTCAAGACAAGTCAAAGTGGTATAATGTATTTTATGTTGTAGAATAAAACATGATGTCTTGAACTTGTTAACCACAGACCTTATTTCAGGCATTTCACCAGATTGACTTTTTTCAACCCATTGACTTTGAGGCAGTGGAATCAGAAGTGTTGAAATCCTGACTCATTTCTGGGGTTTTTTGTACATGTTTTTTTGTCTTAATAGCCCATTGAAGGCATTTACTTCTCCAGATGTATTCTCTACCTGGTTTCAATTTTCTGTCCTCCTTGCTCTCCACAGATCCAGTGGTTCTGGCGTGCATTACGATCCTTTGACCAGGCTGACCGGGCTAAATTCCTGCAGTTTGTTACAGGCACATCTAAAGTGCCACTTCAGGGCTTTGCTGCACTGGAGGGAATGAATGGCATCCAGAAGTTCCAGATCCACAGAGACGACCGATCCACTGACCGCCTGCCCTCTGCGCACACTTGGTAAGTGAGCCCCAATGCCCCAAAACACACAATACAAAAGTTTCCACACGATGCATTCAGAAATTCCATAATGCATGTAATTAAAGCAGCTCTAAAATCTACATGCTACATTGCATGGCAATTGTGGTCTTATGCACAACCAAAAATTTCACTTTCACACTTCTTATTCTCTCTCTCCTACCAGCTTTAACCAGTTGGACCTCCCAGCGTATGAGAGCTACGAGAAGTTAAGACACATGCTGCTGCTGGCCATTCAGGAATGTTCTGAAGGCTTTGGACTGGCCTAAAGACTCCCCTAAACCCGCACACAGACACACACACACAGAGATATGTAGACTTACATGTTGTTAACTTATGACACACATGCATATTCACACTATCATACATACGACCAAGACCTACTTCTAATCCACATAAAACAAACAGATGGATGGCTAATCGAGTGACAGATGTATTGACATTGCCTGCTACACACAGAGCCTCTCTCATTGACGCACCGAACTGTATTTGGTATATGTGTGTGTCTCACTTCCCTATTAAAATTACAGAGCCCGAGAGAGGATCACAAAGGACATCTGCGGACTAATATAAAAGACATTTTCTCCATTTAGTTTGGTTTCTCTGTACAAAAGGTTTGGTAGTTTATTATGTTTAATCTTTTTTTTGTTCTTCTCTGGCTGTTAAAAAGGAGAGGGCTGTTTTGTGTGTAAAGAGGATGGTTGTAACCCTCTGGCGGGGGCTAAAGAAAAAGTTGATTGTCCTCTATTGCTAATGTGTGACCTCACTAGCTTTGCAAATGGGAACTTTAATTTGGGGGAGGGGAAGTCATGGACAAGGGCAGGAGGGCGAGAACATGGAGTGAGGTTTTAGTGAAAATGCAGACGTGCAGGGATTTTCAGAACGGGGACATTTTTAGGCAACTTTTGTGGTATTTTTGGAGAGGAACAAGATTTGAGAAGTGAAGGGCTGAGACATTGAACCGCAGGTGCTCAGACACATGCGGTTATTACCCAACTGCTGATGCAGCCTCTCAGCAGCTAATCAGAACGTAAATTGCTACATAAATAAATGCATAAAATGAGCCCAATGTGTCCTCTAGAGTTGTTTCAATGTATGCCTTACACATTTGCACTAACAGGAGCAAATATCATTTTTATGTTAAGAAATATACTGATGGAGGTCCATGGAAACTAACTTGACACATGCTGTGGGGTCCAAGTATTAAAAGCTCTATTCTTCATCCTGAGTTATGTATGAGGAATTCTGTCCAGTTATTGATCACCTGCATGAGTGTCACATTTATTGCATTGGGTTTTTGTTTTATTAGCATTTTAGGACACGCTTTTTAGCCTTTGTTCTTGCCCTCTTCCACTCTTTTTGCATGGGAGCTGGTGTGAAGTGCAATGAGTGGCTCAGACCATCTGGAGCTTCCAGTAATGTCTCTGCTGGGCATCTGTGCTGTTAGGATACAGTTCATCACGCCTGCTTTCTCCTCACCCCAGACTGCAGGAGTCCACTTGGCTAGACTGACAGTTCTCAACATAAAGTGCAAGATCAAAGGTGAGAGAGGATGTTGGAGCCACGATCATTTCCTGAATTTCAATGTTTCTCCTTATTTCATTGAACCCTGAACATCTTCTCTTTTTTTCAAATTTGGTGTTCCAAAAATGATCAGTCATTTAAAAATTGCTTGTAAATCTCTCATTGTTCTATAGCCTACTGTCAACATATCTTGGATTAAATGTTTTATCAACTTGTATTCTTTCAATCAGCACAAGTTTTGTATTTCTATTTGCAACCAACTGATTGTAGGCCTCATTGATCTGAGCTCAGTGCCTCAGTTATTGAGTGAAAATAAAATTTTGGATCACTTTGTTTCCTTAAACTGATTTGCGTGGGCTCAGATTAGTCAGCTTCAAAAAGAAATGCAAAACAGCCTAGTTGAAAGCAAGTTGACCAAAAATCAAATCCAATATTTAGTGAAGTTAAGTGACGTTGTGACCCATACTCGGAATTCGTGCTCTGCATTTAACCCATCCAACGTGCACACACACACAGCAGTGAACACATACACACCGTGAACATACACCCGGAGCAGTGGGCAGCCATTTATGCTGCGGCGCCCGGGGAGCAGTTGGGGGTTCGGTGCCTTGCTCAAGGGCACCTCAGTCGTGGTATTGAGGGTGGAGAGAGCGCTAGACATTCACTCCCCCCGCCTACAATCCCTGCCGGCCCGAGACTCGAACCCGCAACCTTTGGATTACGAGTTCGACTCTCTAACCATTAGCTAACCAATTTGTTAACCATTAGCTTCCCGCTACCATTTAGTAGTATTATAGCATATAAAACCCGTTTTATATATCTTTTTTTTTTGGGGGGGGGGGGGGGGGGGGAGTGGGGGAGTTATACGCTGTAAGCAAATTGAGGTAAGTTTTAGTCCAGTGTGATAACATTTCACTAGCATTTTCAGGCAGAAGAAAATCCTCTCCAAGTCAAAGTGGCCAGAATACAATATGAAGGTTAAACCATCAGAATGTGCCTATAGCTCACTGTTATGCAGACTATGAAACTTAATCTTTTCCCCCAAATCTAGCACTAACAGTGAAGGAAATTATGCATCTGCAGATAACTTGCACTTCCATCATTAGTTTTCCTTCAGTTGTTTTAATTCTCATTAAAGGTGTATGCAATGTGACTTGCTATAAAAAGAGAATTTAAGGTCGCACTAAAACTGATGCAAGTCAACATTTTGTCCAGAAAAACTTCTAATTTTTGACTAATCAGTTTTGATTTTGCATTTCAGATTGGCCAGCAGAGGGAGCGAAGTGATCTGTTAGATATTAAATTTACACACACTTTTCTAAAAAAAAAAAATAATAATTTCTAATAATTCCAAGCATTTTCTTTCAGGTAAAAATCAATCAATTATGGTTACCTGTATGCATGTTTGATTGAAATGATTTGGGGTTTTTTTCTCCCCCAACTGCCTTTTGTTTTTGTTTCACCTGATCAATAAACAAATCAATAGTTATTAATAATTCAAGCAGTGTGGAGAAAGCATTTGTGCAAGTATCCTAAACAAAGTTGCTCTTATAGTTTTCTCAATGTTTTTCAGTTGTCGGAGTTTATCATCTTAAATATACAGATTCTTATTTGGGAGAATGTCTAGTGCAAGGCATAAGGCCAGTTCATTAATGAAGTGTGTTTTTTGAGGGGAAGCCAGAGCACTTTTTGTATTGTGCAGTGTGCATGAATCAGCTCACATATTGACTATCCTGGAGAAATAAGGAAGTAAATGGGCTGCTTCATTTTTCAGGCCGTCTGAAAGGCAATTAACTTCATGCTCCTAAATGAGAATGTATATTTTAACCTCGAGTAGTGCCAGTGATAATTTTCTGAACAGACGTCCCATTTAATGCTATTATATTAAGCTGTGTAAAGCTTCCCTGTATGATCCAGCAAATCATATTGTTTGTAGAGCATGTTACAATTAGTTTTAGGCCATTATGCATGTGTATTAACATTATCAGTGACTGTGTTTATGGGAAACAATTAATTTAAATAAATGTACTGATATTTTTCAGAGCATCATTTTAAATCTTTCAATTCTTTGTCAATATGTGAAAAGCCGATGCGACTGAATTAAGTTGCATTTTTAGTGATAACATCTTTCACATTTTCACCGGTTGTTCAATGGATCCCACTGCAAGACCCGAAATGTCGCCTTTTAAATGTTTTCTCACCTTTGTTGTTCTGCTTCACTTGCTTCTCATCAGTCTGGAAATGGATTGGGAGTCTCTGCTCAAATCATAGGCTGAGAAAACCTCTTTCCAGTAGCACAGACACCACTGCGGCTGGCATGACCTCATAGTCAAATTAACTTATGAACAGACTCTGCATTCTAGCAGAGGCCATTATAAATCATCTAGCGCTGACTTCCTCCTTCCTGTCTTCATCTCTGGTCTCTGTTTCCCTTTATCTTCATCTCTCTCACTCAATTTCAGCACAATAACCAGAGACCTCGAGAGAGAGAAAGATTAACGTCATAGCTTGTCCCACTTTAGATCCTGAGGAGAGAAGCTGGATGAAACAATTGTGCTGTTTTGTCTGTATTTGTAACCAAAAGACTGATTAATGAAGAGATTAGTGTGTTACACTGGCCTCTCTTGCAGATCTAAAGCATGCAGATGGGATCGGTTAACCTGACATTTCCAGCTAGAGAGGTTGCATTTAAATGCACGTTACAACATGGGGACCACTCTTGAGGTTGCTGGTTTAGCTTGGTTATTTTGAGGCTGCTAATAGATTAATTTAATTCATTAAGCGGATGTGAGGTCATTCTGATGGTCTGACCTAGTGTTAATCACTGGGTAATTGAAGGGTAACGATGGAGGCAGAGCTCAGTGGCTTCTCTCCAAGTCATGAATTATTGACGGACCAAAAAAGTCCAGATTACTTAAACGTAATATTACAATTAGTGCCACATTTACAGTTAACTGCACGGTAAAAAAAAAAAAAAAAAGCAAGATTATTGGAGTAGATTTTACAAAATTTCACATTTAATTTGATGCATTACTTGCCATTTCATAATTATCTGAAATTTACTTGCAATTTCTGAGTGAAAATAGTTTAAGTAATTCCTATACCATTTTTTTGTATGCATGCAATTTTGATGCAGAGTTTAGCAATCGTGCAGCAAATATGTAATTATGCAGTAATTGCATAAATATTATATATACACTGGACAAAATTATAAACACAGCATTTGTTTTTGCCCCCATTTTTCATGAGTTGAACTCAAAGATCTAAGACTTTTTCTATGTACACAAAAGGCCTATTTCTTGTTCACAAATCTGTCTAAATCGGTGTTAGTGAGCACTTCTCCTTTGCCGAGATAATCCATCTACCTCACAGGTGTGGCATATCAAGATGCTGATTAGACTGATTATTTGTGTTTTGTGTTCATATGTTGTATGTTTTGCACTCCTACTAATAAAAAAGAAAAAAGATGCTGATTAGACAGCATGATTATTGCACAGGTGTGCCTTAGGCTGGCCACAATAAAAGGCCACTCTAAAATGTGCAGTTTTATCTCACAGCACAATGCCACACATGTCGCAAGTTTTGAGGGAGTGTGCAATTGGCATGCTGACTGCAGGAATGTCCACCAGAGCTGTTGCCCGTGAATTGAATGTTCATTTCTCTACCATAAGCCGTCTCCAAAGGCGTCTTAGAGAATTTGGCAGTACATCAAACCGGCCTCACAACCGCAGACCACGTGTAACCATACCAGCCCAGGACCTCCACATCCAGCATCTTCACCTCCAAGATCGTCTGAAACCAGCCACCCAGACAGCTGCTGCAACAATCGGTTTGCATAACCAAAGAATTTCTGCACAAACTGTCAGAAACTGTCTCAGGGAAGCTCATCTGCATGCTCGTCGTCCTCATCACGGTCTCGACCTGACTGCAGTTTGTTGTCGTAACCGACTTGAGTGGGCAAATGCTCACATTCGATGGCGTCTGGCACTTTGGAGAGGTGTTCTCTTCACGGATGAATCCCGGTTTTCACTGTACAGGGCAGATGGCGTGTATGGTGTCGTGTGGGTGAGCGGTTTGCTGATGTCAACGTTGTGGATCAAGTGGCCCATGGTGGCGGTGGGGTTATGGTATGGGCAGGCATATGTTAGGAACAACGAACACAGGTGCATTTTATTAATGGCATTTTGAATGCACAGAGATACCGTGACGAGATCCTGAGGCCCATTGTTGTGCCATTCATCCTCGACCATCACCTCATGTTGCAGCATGATAATGCACGGCCCCATGTTGCAAGGATCTGTACACAATTCCTGGAAGCTGAAAAATCCCAGTTCTTGCATGGCCAGCATGCTCACCGGACATGTCACCCATTGAGCATGTTTGGGATGCTCTGGATCGGCATATACGACCGCGTGTTCCAGTTCCTGCCAATACCCAGCAACTTTGCACAGCCATTGAAGAGGAGTGGACAACCTGATCAACTCTATGTGAAGGAGATGTTTTGCACTGCATGAGGAAAATGGTGGTCACACCAGATACTGACTGTTTTTTGGACCCACCAACTCCGTAAAACTGCACATTTAAGAGTGGCCTTTTATTGTGGCCAGCCTAAGGCACACCTGTGCAATAATCATGCTGTCTAATCAGCATCTTGATATGCCATACCGGTGAGGTGCATGGATTATCTCGGCAAAGGAGAAGTGCTCACTAACACAGATTTAGACAGATTTGTGAGCAATATTTGAGAGAAATAGGCCTTTTGTGTGCATAGAAAAAGTCTTAGATCTTTGAGTTTAGCTCATGAAAAATGGGGGCAAAAACAAGTGTTGCGTTTATAATTTTGTTGTATGGTATGTATGCATGTATGTCATACAAATATATGTGAAAATATGTAAATAAGTAATTACATGTAATTATAAATATAATGTAATTAAAAATAATTTGATATTTCTATAATTATGTAGATCATGTGTATTTATACTGTGTGTATATATATATATATATATATATATATACACAATATATACTGTATATATACACACTTTGGAATATATACACGAATATATACAGACTTGGAATTGGTATAGTTTGTAGTTTTTCTGAAGGAAGTCTTTTGCTCAGTTAGACTGCATTTATTTGATCAAAAATACAGAATTATTTATATATAATACAGAATTATATATATGTGTATATATATATATATATATATATATATATATATATATATATATATTCACAAAGAGCCGGGTAGATTCCTTACAAATTGTAATCAGTTACTGATTCCAATTAACATGAAAAAAAAATTTTAGTTACCAATGTAATCCATCCCATTAAACATTTTATGTAATCAGACTATCTCGTTTTTCACATTGATTTAAATAGGATAATCTTGTACCACATTGATAAAATATATATAAAAATAAGAAAATATATTCGATTTATCAACAACATGAAGTTCCTTTTAACCCTCTACGGTACGCAATATCAACGAGGAAAAAATTATTTGTGATGTTTTTCCTGCTTAAAATTGGACAGTATAACAATGTCAATAAACATTTTCATAAAGTTTTTTTATTTTTTTTTTTTAAAGTTTGTTGCCTCAAGGCAACATTGTACCACAACGGACAAATTTAAACATTTGACATTTTCATGCATAAATATTGTTATTGTTAACATTTTCTTTAACAATAAAATAACCAAATACTTGAACAGTTAGTTTTGTCTAGTTTTTTTTTAATGTATTGCATATCTCATATTTAATAAAATCCAATTTCATATCCAGATGTTGCTCTCAGGCAACATTGTACCATCGTGGATCACAAGTATAACCAATCCATCATATCAGTTACCATATCAAAACATTACAATCAGAGTTGTTTCAAGGTAAAAAAAAATACAAATCAGCATAACCTTATCCTAATACGCACCTTATCCTTACAAGCATGTACACACACACACACACACACACACACACACATGCATGCAAAATCTCCTTCCTCACTAATGGCACCTCACTGCTTCTGAAATTCCAAGCAATTCCAAAAACAGAAAAATAAAATTATGTGCCGATATAGTATCGGAATTACTATTTTTACAAATGCATTACAAAATTTAGCAAAAATGCAAATACATTTAGATAATTCTAACTCTTTTCCTTACAAATATCATATACATGTATTATTACCTAGCAGGCCTGCATGGCCTCATGTGATTCCATTAGGTACAATGTTGCCTTGAGGCAACATGAAGTTTTTTGTAATTTCCTAAAATACATTTGATATATAATGTAAAGTTTTTGAAAATACTTCTTTACTTAATGAAGGTGACTCAGATTTTTTTTTGTAGGCGATTGAATGGATGAAAATTGAAGATAAATGCACTTTTCATTGGAGAAAATAGGGAGTCATGTGACGTGCACATGTCCTGACATTGGAAGCAAAATGGACCCCTGTGGGTCATTTTTTTTTTTTGCATTTTCATTGGTTAGTGTTTGAGTTCTACTACCTTGAGATAGCATTTATCAATTAAATGGGTGTCTCATTTTATTAAAAAAGCCCTAAAATAAAGTATGTTGCCTGGTACCATAGAGGGTTAACATTTTATGTCAAGGTTTCTCAAAGTCTTTGAGTTTAATGAAAAGCTAATAATTAATTAAATCATAAATGTGTTAAATTAAAACAATTTTAAAATGAATCAAAATAAAAGACTTACTGTTTTTAGGTTAAACAGTGAAATATGTAGTACAGAATCAACAGCTATTGGAATATTCCTCTGTGCATATAATGAGCATATTCTGACTAAAGCTATTCTCTGCTATTTAAGCGTGGTGAATTACGAAATATATAGGTCATAACTGTCTTTACTACAAAAAAACAAAAACGTTTCATGAATTGCTATTTTGAGCTTGTGGGGGTACAGGTTTGAATCTAATCTGTATACCATTGTGAGCCCAATCCCTCAACTTTGTGTTGTTCTTGACTCCTATAAAAAAGTTTTAAATAAGAAAAATCACTAAATAGTGCGCAAGGGCAATGAAATAATCAAATACAGCATCCCATGTTTTCATTTCCAGTTCATTTTTTCCCACCACTTTAGCTCCATCTCTAGAGTGCCACTATTTTAGAAAAGAGCCCAGCTGTTTGATACAGAAATTCTCATAAAATCGTCCTTTGATCATATTGCTGTAATTTGGTTTTTGGTGATTGACAGTCTATTTGTAGCCTTTGCAAATCATACTTATTCAAAGCAGCTGTTTTGCATGAGCTTTTGTTATTGCATTTGATGCCATTCATGCAAACTGGCAACTCCCTGTGCAAGGTTTTCAAGATGAACCTTCAAGCTTCATTTGTCCTGCCTGATTTAGGATGTGCTCATGGACCTGTCAGAAATTGAGGTCCTTTAACAGAAGGCTGGGCATTAGTTTCCGCTTAAAGGGCAGCGACTGGTGTTTTTCAGCATGTGTGTGTCATGAGACACCTGCAGGAATGACTCTTCCTGTAAGTGTGACACTGAACACAAAGCCAGATAATGTCACATCATAAAGAGATTCATTTTAACTCCCTCACAAGCACTGACCTTTACTGTATACCTATACAGACACGTCTGCAGTGTGCTTGATTTGTGTAGATGGAGAGATGGGAGCGTCTGATTGCTTATTTTCACCTTGCTTGCCATCAGAATCTGCGGAAAAAATCTGCCATTTTGCATGGAGTCCCCTGTCCTCATGAATCAAATTGTGTGTGATTCATTTGTCATTCAACCGTGCGCTAGTTTGAGTAAAAAGCTCAAGAGTGGCTGAACAGATTGTACTTTTAATTTCCCAGAAGTGATTTCATTCACAAATAAAATGGTTAAAATAGTTTAGAGGGGCATGAATGAAAGGTTTCCTCTTGCACAGTTTATTTCACACCTTTCCATTTGTGTATAATCTCCATATACACTGTAAAAAAAAAAGGGTTAAATATTTTTTTATTATTTATATTTATATATATATATATATATATATATTACAGTTTTAAGCTTGGCTTTAGTAAGGTTTATGCTTCAAACATGAAAAAAATATATACAAATAAAATGAGAAATATATGCATGACATGCATACTACTGTGCATATTAGATATATAAATAATTATTATTTTAGAAATAATTAATAAAATAATAATTATTAGAAAATAAAGAATTTTTAAATGTAAAATAATATAATGTATAGATATAGAAAATGTGAAAAATATATGTATAATGATATATGAAAGGTGCCTTATCTTTAAAATACAGTATCATTTTACAGTAAATACAGTATTTTCCCCTTTTTTCCCTTTTATTCAACAGACAAGTTTTTTGTATATTCTGTGTCCTATGCATAATTAATAATAATAATAATAATGCTTTCAGATATTTTACAAAAAATTTGGATTACTGAAAGAAAATAATAAAATAAATAATGATAAAATACATTCTCCTGAAAATAATAATAGTGATTAAGAATGTGATTTTTCTTTTTTTCTTTTATTTTGTTTCTTTTGTTTTTTTTGCACTATATATGTGTATTATACACACAAAAAATAGTATAACTCCACACTCCTGGATCTTCTCTTTCTATACTGCATCTGCCACTTTCAAGGAGAGAGTGTAGGGAGGGATAAACAAAAAGCTTTCCCTGTGCCACACCATACAAATGCTGCATAACAATGCACTAATTAGCATAACATATAGTTCTCATCCTTATTACTCGCGCCCACCAAACCAACCGCAAGAAGCCTTTAACGGTGCTGTAGAACAGCTCTCTGCATTTTACCATGTCATCCCTCCTCTGCCTGACTGAATCTCTCCTCCTGTTCTGACAGATCCTGCCAATCACCGACGAAATTATGGACACATTTCATCTGGCACCAGGGGAATGCAGAGTGGAAATCAGGATGAAGACAATAAAGGAATGGTCAGAGAATGAAGGGAAGGGAGGAGAAGAGCAGAGTGAAGAAAAAGAGGCCGGGAGCTTGAAGAAAAAGGGTGATGTCACTGGCTCTTGATGGCAGCCAATCAGAGACAGGGAGAGGCAGCCAGGGAGCCAGGAGAGGGTGTGTTTTCCTCGCACTGCAGCATCAGCAGTGAAGAGAGGCCACAATCAATCTGACACAGAGCAGGAGACACAAGAACCTTCAGGGACAGATAAAACAACAGAGTTGCCAGAGGAGGACGGAAACCCGAAGCCGTTTCTGAACTTCAGAGGTAAGTGGAGAATAGCATTTAGTGTCTGATGGATGTCAAACAGAATCGGCTTGTTTTTGCTGATTTTTCTTGTGGTTTGATGATCACACCTTCGAGACTTAAGGTGCAATGATGTAGCAGTGATGCTGGTGTGTGGTCTTGCAAACTGGAGCTGTTCCATTCAAAATAATCGCATTGTATTTATCATTTGTGTTTTTATTCATTCCTCTAGTGTTACATTTAGACCTTTAAGCATGCAAAAAAAGCTAATAATATTTTATTTAAACTTATGTGTGTTAAATGAGATGCTGAATGCGGTTTGATTATTTTTATTTATTTATTTATTTTATTTTTTTGTGATGACACATTGTCTCGCTCATTGAGTTGCCCTGTCTCGTAAACAGAAACAGTTCTCTGGTGGATTTGCACACATCCCGTGTGAAATCAGCAACAGGCTCTTCTGTTTTCATCTTTAATGCAGGACTGCGCTCTTGCTTTGAATATTAGTGCCTGGTTTGGTTGCATTTTGCAGCCTCATATTGACCTAGACCTAATGCAAACATTTGTTGTATTTAATAAGATTTACTTAATAGAACCAATTGTTTCATTTGGAACAGTTGCTCGCGTGTTTTTTTAATGCATTAATGTTTGAAAGTGTACGTTTTGTTAGCACTGTGATGTTGTTAATTTATGTTTTATCTATATGGTTGGTCCTCCCTCCCCCTCGTTTTGCTGGGCCGTGTAATTGTGTTAATCGCCCATGAGAGTATTGTGGTGTTGAGAGTACTGGTGGTCCGCAGTGCTGCCCCTCACAGTGGTGTGTTGGTGTGTGCAGTACTGAAAACAAATAATGACGCTTTGATGGGGCAGGCGGCAATAGCAAATATATGAGCGTGAGAGCATTGGGTGGGGCCTGCATTTATTTTCAGTCTCTTTAAATGCAGACACACTCACCTGGCGGCGCTCCAGCATGTTTGATTCAGGGTGCGTCTCACAGTGCTCAGCTGGTAAATTATTAGCACTGCTAGCAAAGTTTAGGGCATATCGCACTATATAAATCTATATAAAATATATTAAATTCAACAAAAACTAAAAATGTAGTACCATGGTGCAGTGAATTAATTTATATATTATAGGGTTTTCATGGTTTCCATATACATTTTTTAAATACATTTTTATACATATTTTATTTTATTACACAAGTACTGTGGTGGTACTTTTGATACAGTGATTATATTTATATTACAGGAATATTATAATATTTATATCCATGGTATGTTCATGCTACTCCAAGTACTTTAAAGAATAGCATTATTTTACCATTAAATTAAACATTCAATTTTAATTTTACAATATAAGTATTGTAGTAGTAAAATGCCACAGTTACTATTATATTGATAAACCATGGTATATACATTCTACTCCAAGGTACATTAAAAATGGCATCAAAATACTATGATATTTTTTGTAAAATTGTTCATTTTCTCTTACATAAAAGAACTGTGGATGTACATCGGAACTTTAAAGAATACCATAAAATCATAAAACATGCTTGCCATGGCGCAATACAAAACCGTGGTATTTGTTGCTACTTTAAATAATACAATCCTAATATTATGATTTTGTTGTGTAATTACAGATTTTCATTTATCCTTACAAAAGTATGGTGGAAGTACCATGGTACAGAATTTATATTCATAAATCATTCAATTTACATGCCACCCCAAGGTGCTTAAAATGAAACGCCGAAATACCATGATACTGTTGTCAAATTTTAATTTAGCCAAAAAAAAAAGTACTGTGGAAATACCATGAGATAATGATTATCATATCACATTAATTGTATTTACATGGTTAACAAATACCATAATACTATGAAACATGTTGTTACCATGGTACAATGATTATCATATTCAAAGCAATGGTATTTGTGGTATTCCAAAATATTCCAAAGAATATCATAAAAATTCAGTGATTTTACGTTTTCGTTTACTTTTACAAAAACGTACTGTGCCAGTACTAGTTTAGAGTGATTATATTATATTCAAAAACAATTATTTGTGTATTTCCTGTTGAGTTGTTTATGGAATAATGATTGCCATGTTTAAAACCATGGTATTTATGTGGTGTTTCAAGCTAATTCAAAAGGTACCATGCTTATACCATGATTTTGTGTTGTGGAGCTGCCTATTGTGGGTTAGCCTCAGTTTATTTCCCTGCACAGGAATTTTGACTAGTTGCCTGTTACTGACTGACAATGACTTGTGTCTTTCTAGGATAAATGACTCCGCATTGATTATTGACAAGGTGTCTGTAGACGGCTCACAGGTGCTTGGGCCATGAGAGTGCGGAGTGATATCCATTCTGTGCTCCACATCCATCATACTGTAGGTTCTCTTGCTTTTAACTGTACCATACAAACAGCATGTGTGCACTGAAAAATATGATCTGCCTCTGCAAAATCTTCTCCTCCGAGGCAGAGGCTTTAATTGAGCTGTGTGCACAGATGGATGGACGGACTGGAGAGATTTAGGAGGGATGAAAGAAAGGAAAGAGGGTGGGGTCACGTTTGACAGGCGACGCCGTTGTGCAGGCCTTTAATATATGTGCACATGTCGTCTGAGGAGATCAACAGGGAGAGAGAGAGAGAGAATGGGTGCAAGGTCAAGAAGGGAAGGGACAGGAACAGGGAGGGGTCTATTAAAAGAAGGAGTGAGAAAAAGAGCCATCACTCTTTTTTGATGGCATCTGTTTTGACATCTGAATCACTAGCTACATCCACAATATTCCAGATAAATTTGATAACACATCTTTTGCTTTACATTTTGGAATAGGTAGGATTTTTTTTTTTTTGAAAGGCTGCATTTGAATGACAGTGCACCACCGTTTCCATGTAAATATTAAGCCACAACAACAACAAACAGTTTTCTAACATTGATAATTGTAAGAAACGTATCTTGAGCAGTAAATCATCATATAAGAGTGATTTCTGAAGGATCATGTGACACTGAAGATGGCTGGTGAAAATTCAGCTTTGCCATGACAGGAATAAATTCCATTTTAAAATATATTCAAATAGAAAACATTTCTTTTGAATTGTAATATTTCACAACATTACTGCCTTTACTGTAACTTTGATTAAAACTCAATGCAGCCTTAAGCATAAGAGGCTTTTTTAACAAACATTTTAAAACATATCCATATTATTATAGACGTAGCAATAGCAGCATGTCAGAATAACACTAGAAACACAGCTCTCTGATGAAGAGCATCTGTTGTGGATGTGCTGGTTACAGAGGAACTCTTGGGAGAAACAGTACAGCCCGTGAGTCTCCACAGCCACCTGTTATCGCCTCAGGGTCTCGGTGTCACTGGCACATCCTGCTCCCGCACACACACCAGGCAAAAAATCCCCCACTAACACCTGTTTTAAGTACCCATGCAGTAGTGAAAGCTTTACAACCTACTGCTGCCACTCTGCTGACGGGGTCGACCTCCATAGAGAGACAGACATTAGTTAAAAGCTTTTGTAGAGGCTGGCGAGGCTGCGGTTTGAGCGGGCTGTCTGCAGACAGGAGGGGGATGAGGATGACAGTGGCAGGCCAGAGACGGTCAGACGAGCCTGGAGGACGACAAGGAGGGGGGCACGATGCATTAGGATGATTTAAAGGGCGCACAATGACGAAATAGAATAAGTACTAATAGGTGGAAAAGTGTCTAAGTTATTTGAGTTTCTACATGAGTTTTATAAGATGTAAGGGTGGATGGTGAAGATGCACAGTGGCTCAATTTATTTGGACACGTAAGGCCCATATGTGACCCTGGACCACAAAACCAGTCATAAGTAGCACAGGTATATTTGTAGCAATAGCCAACAATACGTTGTATGAGTCAAAATTATCGATTTCTTTTATGCCAAAAAGTAAAGATTGTTACATGAAGATATTTTGTAAATTTCTTAATGTAAATATACCAAAACGTAATTTTCGATTAGTAATATGCATTGCTATGAACTTCATTTGGACAACTTTAAATGAAATTTTCTCAATATTTATTTTTTATTTTTTGGCACCTTCAGATTCCAGATTTTCAAATTGTTGTATCGCGGCCAAATATTGTCCGATCCTAACAAACCATACATCAATAGAAAGCTTATTTATTCAGCAAATGATGTATAAATCTCAATTTCACAAAATTACTGGCTTTGTGGTTTAGCTAATTTATATATGTACAATTAAGCTGCCAACATAAAATATATATATATATATAGAGAGAGAGAGAGACAGAGGGAAATGAACAATAATACAAATTATTTTAGTGAGTTGTTCAAAATGCTTTTAATATTTTATATACTCACAAATTTAACATTTGTAGAAATTATTTTTTATTATATATAGTTCACCTTTTTTCTGGTTTTCAAACTTGTTTTACTTTATGTATTATCTAATGACATTAAAAGTAACACTTTATTTTAAGGTGTCCTTGTTGCACAAGTTACGTGAACTTACTATTATAATTACAATAAATTATGCATAATTACATGCAGGTAAACCAAACCCTAATCCAAACCCTAACCATATAGTAAATACATGTAGTTAATTAATTTTACTCAGTAATTAAATGTTATTACACTGTAACAAAGACACCTTAAAATAAAGCATAACCAAACTAAATTAATAAATTAAGTGTGACTTAAGCAAACAATTTCTTTGGAGCCTGTTACATACATGGACTGCACTAGAAAACCTTCAAATGTTGAGAAGATGAAGTTTCCACTGGGGAATTGGAATCAAGAGAGAAGATGAGAAAGTAACTGAAGAGAGACTGAATTTCATTTGTAACCCTGTATAAAAATGTCAATTTTCCTGTAAAAGCATTAGATAAGCAAGAAAGCGATGTCAAGCTTTGAACAATCCTCTTTATTGTTCTTTTCAGCACTCACAAGTGATTTTTTTTTTTTCCCTCCTCCTTCAAGGCTGTATCTTTATTCATGCGCTGCCAGCCAAAATACTTCTCTAGACTGCAATCAGAGAAATGGGTTCTTGAGAATGAATTGCAGATTGTTTGTTTTTCAAAACCCCACATGGAAAGCTTTACAAAATGAAGCCAATCATGCAATTGAAGCCGTAATGCAGCCGTCTCAAACAGTCGGTCCTATATATGCTGATGAAATTAACTTATGCTGACAGAGGTCACTTTAAATCACTCAATTCTTTAGATTTAATCACCAAAAAGCAGGCGTAAGTTTGACGATAAATCAAAATAAACCCACATCGTCAACCTAAAGTTCAAACCAGTCTTAGGCAGAGGTTTTCATCTCCTCGTAAGCCTGCTTGATTTTGACAGCAGAAGTTGTTCAAAACACTTTTTAATTGAAATGCATAGGATGTGACTGACAACATAAAGCAATAAAGTCGAAAATTGTGAAAAGAAAATGCAGCTGTGCTAAAACAAGTGCAGTCTCCTCCCTCAGTCGGCTGAAATAAAGCCGTCTCTGTCTGACAAACATTTGCCTCATTCCTCTTAATATCTCTTTTTAACGAAAGACGCATTATTGACCAAATGAATGAACTCAGTGTGAATCTCTGCTTTCTGAGGGGTCTCTCGGTTGTCTTGTAGAGTATGTGAGGAGATGTGTAGTCTATTGACATGGAGTTCTTTGTAGTCATGAGTTTCCCGTAATAGAAATTTGACTCTTTTACTAACTTATTTGAATTTTGATTAAACAGTGCATCAACCTTCACATGATGCCTACAGCTGCAGTGAATCATTTTATACATCATTTATGCATAATTTATTGAAAATCTGCTGTTTGGAAGATTTGTTATGAGATGACCTGGACTGAAATGGGTGACCATATTGTGGCCGTGGGCTGACAGTCTGCTAGATTAATGACTGTGGAGATCTTCAAAACAGCCATTGTAGATCTGTGGCTCCTTTCTTATCATAATTAAATTTAGAAAATGAGAAATTTGAGATCTTTAATTTCTATACACACTTACACAGTAACTGGAAATAGGTTGAGGAAGAAATGTGTTTTTGGTTTCGAGTTCTCTTGAGAACACATAAGTGAGGGTTTGGTCTGAGTTTTAGTCTGGGTTTACTTCAGAGATGGTTTATGATCCTATAGGCCACAGCCTATTTACACTTTTTTTTTTTTTTTTTTTTTTTTTTTTTTTACATCGGGAAAGATGTCTCCATAGCTGGTCTTGTCTATGTTGAAGGACATTTTTCTTAATCATGTATGCAAAATGTTTTCCCTGTAATTATGTTCAGTATTAGTACTTTTTTATTTATTTTTTTAATCATATGATAATATTTTATCTACAGCATATAATATATATTATATAATAGGTCTGAATATTTTATTTTTTATATATTTAAACATTTATGAATATCTTTAATATGTCAATATATATTTTTATATTTTAACATTTTACCTATTTCAGTTCATTAAAATTTACAGCCTGGTTTTTGGATTCACACATCTGGGTCTAGTCTAGAACTGGGTCTCAGTGGGTCCTTTTTCTATCTGGATCCAGGTCTAGTTTGAATCTAGTTTGGGTCTTAACAGATCTATTCATGGTCTGGGTCTCGATAAGTCTAGTTTTGGCCTGGTAATGGTCTGGTCTTAACTCTAGCTCAGCTTTCCAGTGCATTACAGTCCTCCAGTGGTATTACTGTGAGAGTGTTTGTAGGTTTGTGTGGCAGGCCTTGGGCTTTGAGTGTTTGTTCTAGCAGAGTCAAAAGCGTCATGTCAGGCATGATATATTCATTACTGCAGGATCAGTGCTCTGGTGAGTATGATCCCCATGCACTTTGCTAATTTAATCTCACCTACTGTGTCGTCTTATTTCACACCGCACCCGCCAACCACCCAGAAGCACATTAAGACCTGGGGATGGTGGGGCAAGTCAGGACCAAGTAAAGATACAACACATCCCTCTTACAGAGCCGGAGCTCAGATGGATGATGATCAAGAGAGAAGAATCATGAGAATTGCACCTTTTAGCCGTCCTTTTTCTGACAAGGCGACTGCACACATTTGAATGAATTAGACGTTAAATGTAGTCTTGATGCTGCAGCTGTGATGTTCTGCTGAAGTGTGAAGTTGTTTGATTAAACCACCCACTTCTGCTGCCAGACAATGAGAAGCAATCCTGCACACAGACTAACAAAACACTGTAAAATAGACGCTGCCACGCACAATGTGATTTACCCAAGTTGAATGTGTTCCTAAATCAACATTCTTGGTTGTGGAACAATGTTCCTATCAGACAATAATAACCCTATCCTATAATTACAAAGAAATGATAGGTCAATAAATTCACATGACTCGCATCAGGGCTTAAGCGTAATTCTCAAGCCATGTGCCATTTTTGAAAAGCTTTTCGGATGCCGTCACAGAAGAGCGATTTTACAAGGTTGCTTGTTACACAAAGGTGCGGTCACATTTGCAAAACAGGTCCATTGTCTATTGTCAATAAGTGTAGTGATGTATGGAGCACAGTGCACAAAAAAGCATTTGAGCTTTGAACAGAAACAATTTGCAATTTGATACTTTATATAAAGAAAAAAGGACTTGTCAGCTACGTCCAAATTCATTAACTGACAATGATACCATGACAGATATAGTACATCTGAATTTTACTTATACTGCCTACATTTGTACTAAATAGAACATATTTCTTAACAGTCACAATGTAATTACTTATTCAAAAGAAGACAGTATACGATTTTAGATGCAGCCACATAAATAGTTTGAACTCTGGCCATGATGAGACATTGTTTAACCTGAGCACCGCACAGTTCTGGCACTTTAGTTTGGTGTTTTGCTATGTCAAAAGGTCTTAAAAATATTGGATAAGCCCCTCTATCTAAAATCTGATTGGTTGATAGGAAATGTCCTCCAGTATTGGCCAGAATATTCATCCAGGAACAGGTCTTGCTTGGATAAATCACATTAAGCACACTCCAGTGAGGGAAAAGTGTGACATTCTTACACAGAAATGCTCTTGAATATCTTATTTCCCTTATATCCTGCTTTTAGCAATGGATACAGTATGGTTTTATTACTATAAACATTATCACAGCTAAGCTTAGCTTTTACTGTGCCTTCAAGCAGTGTGTGTGTGTGCATCCATGTGCCGTTTTCTCAGGTATTTCAGCTTTCACTTTCTTCTCCTCGCATGTTGTGTGAGGCACTTTGCGTTTTCACAGACGGGAGATAACTGGAGCTGAATGTAAAACCAGCAGCGTCTGTGCTTATGATGATGATGTATTCCTGCAGTGCACCACTGCAAAATCGACTGCGCTGTATCTTGACGCACACTTTAGGGAAAAAGAAGCTGATAAACAACAACAAACTTGAGATGTTATTCCGCATACATTTGGAGTGAGCAAAGCAAGATGAAAGGGCATGGAAAAGTGGAGAGGAAAGGAAGAGAAGAGAGATAGAGAGAGAGAGAGTTGTGTTTAACCAAAGTGTTAACGGTGGCAAATTGGGGGTACGCTGAAAAATGAGAGAGCTAAGAGGACAAAAAAAAAAAAAGATGGAGAGATCTTATGGAGGGAAAGATACAGGGTCATAAACAATGCTAACAAGCTTAATGAGGTAATTATGCAGTTGGACAATGGGATGACCTGAGGGGAGAGGGGCTGGGTGGGGCTCTGGGACGAGTGCAGGGTGAAGATGTGCATCAAGAATGAGAGTGCGTCATGAGGGGACAGGAAATGATCTTTGAAGAGAGCCAGGGGAACGGGGCTGGAATGAGGTTCATAAGGAATGAGAGAATAGGTCGAGAGATGGTGGGGGGGATGAATGTTTAAATTTTGCAAGCAGTGTTGGGTGTAATGCATTACTAAGTAGTTAATTACTGTAATTTAATTACTGTCCCTTGAAAAAGTAAAGTGAGGGATTACTCTTAATTTTTCTGTAATTTAATTAGTTACTGCTGATGTAATTGCATTAAAGGGAACCTATTATGCCCATTTTTAAAGTGTCCCCAGAATGTGTCTGTGACGTTTCAGCTCAAAATACCCCACAGATCATTTATTATATCATTTTGAAAATGCTTAATTTGAATGGAAGCAGAAACACGCTGTTTTCGTTCATGTCAGATACTCTGCTAAAAAACATGTTTGGTTTTGATTATCATGTCTATCACGCTGAAATCATGCATTTTAAAGCCATATCAGTTCAAATTCTGATATACAGTTTTCTGAGCAAACACATCCGAAGCACGCTCATGGAAAGTGGCTGTCACACAGCATGTGAGTGTTAAACTAAGTTCTCTTTTGTGTCTTATTGCGCTTAACTGTCAAATACACAATACAAAGTTTATGTTGAAAACACACAAGTTACAAAAACAGAGTCGGTGATGTCTGTGCAGGTAAACATCTGGGAAAGAAATTACATGTTTGTATTAAATCTGTGTATTAAGTGACAGCAGCGTAATATACAGTACCTATACTGCTGTCTACACTGTTAATTTGACCCAAACAATAAAATGAAAAACAAAATCACTCACTGCTCTGGACTGAATAACTTCTATAGCTTTAATAAGAAGATATTTCTTACTTGAATGCTGCTTTTAAGTGCTCTAGCATGAAGATAAACATGGCAGACTGTGTGCGGTTCAATCAGGGTGGGGTCTCTGCTAATACGGCAGTGTCTGTCGACAGTCATGGGGGCGGGGGTGATAAAATGTGACGTCACATTTTACAGATTCTGGGAACGCTTGTTCTGAGACGCTGCTTATGATTTATGGGGATTAAAAAAAAGGAGCTGGCGGATTTTTATCATTATAGGGTGGTTGTGTACACAGACTGCCAACACACATTTATGTTCAAACAACACGTAAAAGTGAATTTTGCATAATAATTGCCCTTTAAATACTGTATAAACAATAGAACAATAGTGGATTTAACATCAAAATATAATCTAATACCTTCAAATACTTTTGTCAGTTCCAGAATTATGCAGTTTTATTCTATTTATTTTTAGTGTCATGTCTGTTGTTCAGCTGGTTGAGGTTGATATGGGATTTAGAAAATAATTTGTAATCAGAATCAGAATTGGCTTTATTGCCAGGTATGTTTGCACATACGAGGAATTTGTTTTGGTGACAGTAGCTCCACAGTGCGACAGAATGGCAGCGACAGGACACAGATAATTAAAAAATAATGGACAAATATACAAAATGGACAATGTGCAAAATAGCACAAACACAATATACAAAATAGACAATTTAGTATGTACAGGTATATTAGGTGCAAATTTGAAATGTAATAAGTATGTGTGTTAAATAAAAAATACAAATAAGTATGATAGTGTTGTGTGTTTCATGTTTATTTTTAAGAGTTCAAATGTTCATGAGATGGATTGCCTGAGGGAAGAAACTGTTCCTGTGTCTGGCCGTTCTGGTGCTCAGAGCTCTGTAGCGTCGACCAGACGGCAGCAGTTCAAAGAGGGAGTGTGCTGGGTGTGAGGGGTCCAGAGTGATTTTACCAGCCCATTTGCTCACTCTGGATAAGTACAGTTCTTGGAGAGTGTGGAGGGTTGTACCAATGACTCGCTCAGCAGTCCGAACTACCCTCTGTAGTCTTCTGAGATGAGATTTTGTAGCTGAGCTGAACCAGACAGTTATTGAAGTGCAGAGGACGGATTCAATGATGGCAAAGTAGAACTGTTTCAGCAGCTCCTGTGGCAGGTTGAACTTCTTCAGCTGGCAAAGGAAGTACAACCTTTGTTGGGCTTTTTTTACAATATGTGTCGATGTGAGTGTCCCACTTCAGGTCCTGAGAGATGGTGCTGCCCAGGAATCTGAATGACTGATCTGAGTGAAACTGATCGTGTTTGACAAACAAAAAACAGGAAAAACTACCAAAAACACTAAAACAACTGGAGAGCTAAGCACCATGGCTGCCATGCGCGACGCCATCTCGCCATCATCTCTAACCATATGTATGAGCAATAATAACAGTGATGCGTCTCTTACCAAAAGTGTGAAAAGAGGAGAACTCTGTCAGACTGTGCATATATATATATAAATATATGTATGTATATATATATATATATATATATATATATATATATATATATATATATATATATATATATAAAAAAGAGAGCAGAGCGAGAGCAAGATGCAAGAGAGCAAGATGATGCCTGAAGCCATTAAAATGTAACAGCTGACAGTGATAAACTGTGACAAAGTGCATACAGACACACTCACACATATGAAATCAAAAGCCTGTGCTACACACACACACACTCACTCTCAGGACGCCACAAGCACACCCAGAAGATAATAACACCCTGCTTATCTCAGCAGCCTCTGACACTAATTAAACATCCTTTTACTGGTACAAAAACTAAATATTTATATCGTGCAGGTTGATTTCTCTCCTATTAAGGCTATCGGAGTATGGAGAACACTGCATCTGTTTCTCTCTTCTCATTCAGTCGTCCTTTATTTTGTCTTACACTCTGTCGGTTTTTCTTCTCCCGCAGTGAAGCCACTGTCAGGCCACCTGTCTGGTTTATTTTTATAAGGATTAGACATGCGTTTCGTCGGCTCTCTTGTGTAAAAGAAGCAACAATGAAGTGTAAATTTCTGTGACATGTAAGCTGCCATTGCTACGGCTGTGGCTCACACGCTCTGTTAAGTGCTGTGGAATGCTTCCCACTATCGTCTCCGCCGCTCGAGCCAGAGAAGATTTCTCTGATCGTCTGTAATATACACCATGAGGGTAGTAACTTAATCTGCTCTAATGTGGCTGATAATGTCTCATTTTGAGGAATTGAAGTTGACACTGGGTCCGATATGCTGACCAGTCCTGAGTCTTCCACCTTGGACAGAGTGGATTAGGGAGACCAACATGGAATCCTAATTGCATTTGGGAGAAGATGGTGCTGGTGTTCTCTTGCTCTGTCTTTGCTCCATCTGTTCTGTTACCTGTGTGTGTGTGTGTGTGTGTGTGTGTGTGAGAGTGAGAGAGAGAGATACCCTAGTGGTGGTCATGGCTTGTAATTTTGGTGTAACATATCAGTGACAGTGATTTTTAACTGGTGGGTCATGACCCAAAACTGGTCTGTTCTGATAGGGTTTCAGACATTTATATTATATTATAGCATATTATATTATAGTATGTATCAATATATATGTGATTATATGTTAAATAAAAGAAATCCCCATACTGTGTACTATAATATATACTATTATATTATATTGATAGCAGAATATGTTTATTATTTTTAAGAGATCATATAAATTTAAGAAAAACAAATTGCAATATAATTTAATAAAATTCTAATTAAATAATAATAATAATAATTAAATTAAAGCTTTTGTTAAAGTTAATATTTTATTTTATACTGCTTAATTGCTTATATAAATATATATTTAATAATAGATTTTTTAATTCCCATATTGTGTACTATTATACTATATTCAGTGGGGGAAAAAATTATTTGATCCCCTGCTGATTTTGTACATTTGCCCACTGACAAATAAATGATCAGTCTATCATTTTAATGGTAGGTTTATTTGAACAATGAGAGACAGAATAACAACAAAATCCAGAAAAATGCATTTAAAAAAAGTTATAAATTGATTTGACTGAAATAGGTATTTGATTCCCTATCAATCAACAAGATTTCTGGCTCCCAGGTGTCTTTTATAAAGGTAAGGAGCTGAGATTAGGAGGACTCTCTTAAAGGGAGTGCTCCTAATCTAAGTTTGTTACCTGTATAAAAGATACCTGTCCACAGAAGCAATCAATCAATCAGATTCCAAACTCTCCACCATGGCCAAGACCTAAGAGCTATCCAAGGATATCAGGGACAAGATTGTAGACCTACACAAGGCTGAAATGAGCTACAAGACCATCGCCAAGCAGCTTGGTGAGAAGGTGACAACAGTTGATGTAATTATTCGCAAATGGAAGAAACACAAAATAACTGTCAATCTCCCTCTGACTGGGGCTCCATGCAAGATCTCACCTCGTGGAGTTTCAGTGATCATGAGAACGGTGAGGAATCAGCCCAGAACTACACAGGAGGATCTTGTCAATCATCTCAAGGCAGCTGGGACCATAGTCACCAAGAAAACAATTGGTAACACACTACGCCGTGAAGGACTGAAATCCTGCAGCGCCCGCAAGGTCCCTCTGCTCAAGAAAGCACATGTACAGGCCTGTCTGAAGTTTGCCAATGAACATCTGAATGATTCAGAGGAGAACTGGGTGAAAGTGTTGTGGTCAGATGAGACCAAACTGGAGCTCTTTGGCATCAACTCAACTCGCCGTGTTTGGAGGAGGAGGAATGCTGCCTATGACCCCAAGAACACCATCCCCACCGTCAAACATGGAGGTGGAAACGTTATGCTTTGGGGTGTTTTTCTGCTAAGGGGACAGGACAACTGCACCACATCAAAGGGACGATGGATGGGGCCATGAACCATGAAATGGGTCGTGGATGGGTATTCCAGCATGACAACGGCCAAGGCACTCTCAGGAGTGGGACAAAATCCCTCCTGAGATGTGTGCAAACCTGGTGGTCAACTACTAGAAACGTCTAACCTCTGTGATTGCCAACAAGGGTTTTGCCACCAAGTACCAAGTCATGTTTTGCGAATTTCACTCATTAAAATGCAAATCAATTTATAACTTTTTTTTAAATGCGTTTTTCTGGATTTTTTTGTTGTTATTTGGCCTCTCACTGTTCAAATAAACCTACCATTAAAATTATAGACTGATCATTTATTTGTCAGTGGGCAAACATACAAAATCAGCAGGGGATCAAATAATTTTTTCTCAACTGTACTATTATATTGTAATATGTAATAATGATAGCAGAATACATTTATTATTTTTAATACAATTATTAAATCATAATTTTAGGACTAAATAATATAATAATGAACTTATTGAATTATGTTTTAAATAGATTTTTATATTATATATTATATTGCTTAAATTGACAGACAGTCCTAGTAATTAACTACACATTTACTCCATAACTATGATAGCAAAATAAATGTATTCATTTAATTAAATCAAATTTATTGGCTTGCCAGCTTTCAAAAGAAAAAATGCAATATCTTTTGTTCCAGAACCTGAAACAAAACCACTAGAGAATCACTAGTGTATTCATCTGGCGTCAGCTCTGTGTAGTCAAACACTTTCTATGGCTTTTCATGGGTTTTGTAACTGCTGGGAAAGGGCAGTGCGGATCCCCGTGTTCTCTCTCTCTTTCTCTCCATTTCCCCTTGTGTGCTCTGCTGAGACTCAGCCAGGAATCAGGGCCAACTACCGCTGTCATCTCTTATCAGCCTGGAGAGAGGGAGAGAAAGAGAGACGAGTGAGAGAGCCCTGGTTACAGCTGAGTCCCCTACAAGAGTACATAGCCAGACACAGGAAAAAAGGAGGAGAAAAGGACACACCGGCCCCAGATTACAGATGCGATTGGGGGGGGGAATGAAAGCGATTAGAAGAATGCGGCATACGCTCGCTCCGTGTGTGTGTGTAGTTGCCCACTGGGGCAGCGTTGTGATGTATTGCTTTATATAGAATAAGGACAAATGCAACTCGCTGTGCTGTGTCACATTACAACAAGATGGGCCAGAGAGTAATATCATGACCGAATTGCTTGCGTTTGATCCCAAACATAGTGAAGTGTCATACCACACCCCGACTTTAAGAACTCCGAGGCAGGGCTGGTTGTGGGAGATAACGTGTTGCCTTTGATGGGCCCAAATCAGTATGAGCTGAAAGGCTACGACTGCTGAGTCTGAAATCGAGTTCCACAGTAATTTCTGTTGGGCGTAATTAGATTTGCCACCAGGGAAAACTCCCGTCATAGGGACACATATTTGCCCAGAAGAGGCAGTAAAAAGCCACGCACCATGGCCCGCACCCCTCGCTATGACGTGTGGGTACCTGTGGAGTAAATTTACATGTGATTGATTTCAACTTGCATGTAGAGGAATGGGTAATTAATATCTATTAACTTTAATGACAAAACTACTTGAGATGCAATTTAGAGAAATATGAATGAATCAATATGTTTGTTCTTGTCTTTATGAAGTTATGGTCGCTTGAGTTTTATTAATGGGATGGCGGGTACAGTCTCTTTCTGATGCAGGATGTGTGTTTGCATGAGAGTGCAGTTTGCTCACAGATTGATGTGAAGAGGAGCAGGCATCTGAGAGTAGAGGAGAATGGGAAATTGGAGGAAGAGAGATTACCTGGAGATATCGATGGAGACAGCTAGTTAACGAGAACAAATCTTCCCACCCTTCATTGGATTACAACGGATATGTGTGGGTGGCTGATATTTTAAGAAAGTTCGAAAAAAACATTTCCAGCGAACAAGACATTTACGTCATATTTGCACGTACCGTTGTTGTATTTACTCACTTGTTCATTTTCACAAAAACCTTGCTTTTTTTATATAAAAATATACATTGATTTATTTTTTTATTTTTCTAAGGATGGTAGTAATTCAGTGCTTTTGCTTTCCTGTTCCCTCTGCAATAATATAATTAATCTATCTCTTGCTGAGAGAAATAAGATCAGAAAGAATCACATCTTGAGGTTGAAGGTGAAGTTCTGTCTGGAGTTATTGTTGTTCTGTTTGTTGACATAGACAGTCTGATAAAGCTTGAACTTCTCAGTGAATTTCTTGAAGGCCTAACTCTGTGTTTAAGGGTTTTGGAGACCAGACAAAGTGGATATCTTCTGATGGGATCTGGTGAAGAGACAGGATCCAGGAAAAGTGTTTGACTGTGGCAGAGTTAGCATCCTCGTATCAAATGACTATAGCTTTTAATGCTTTTAATGACCAAAAAAAATTCAAAGTTTTCCATTTTGCTATTGCACTTTGTGACTTGAGCTCTGAAAAAGTTAATAACACATATCATATGTCATTCTCTTACAAAATCTTTCAGAACTGCTAAGCCCTGTATTATTCATGGCCTGCAGAATTTATAGTACTGATTTTTTTCCCCCTCCTGAGTGAGAAGAGGAAAAGACCTCTTGGAGCATTATGACATATTTTGATGTTCATCTTTATTCTGGTCTAGATAGATATAAATGAGCACTGATTCAAATTCCAGAACACTCCGCAAATGCATATGAATAACGAGGACAAATGAATATGGTGCCCTTTGCTGTCTCACTGCTTTCTTCTAAGCATTAGAGGCAACAATCCCAGATTTTCTTTTTTATGAGAACTTTTAGATATGTCAGATAAGCTATTATCTAACATCAAATTAGCCTAATATAGCTCGTTTTAAACAGAAAATGTCTATCTACTCTTGAAGAGTTATCCAATTCTTTGTAGTAAACAACTATTTTTAATTATTTATTCATTTTAATTACCAAACATGCAATATTTAGCCGTGTCCTACATTTTTCCAGTTAAAAAATATTCTTCAAAATTGTGACACTCAAGAAGTAACACTTTGTACAGCACTTTTCATTTTACATTTAATTTTTTTTTTTTTAATTCTTGATTCAAGCTTCATACAGGATAAATTGAGTAGAATAGACCAGTTCAATGTTTGAAAACATTGATGTTTTTCTGGCAGGAGCCTATCTGGTGGCAAAATGGCTGTTTTCAAATAGCAGTCTATGGAAGCCATGGCATAAAAGTAAATTTGAGTTTATATTTCAAAATTCTGACTTTATTCTCACAATTACAAAAATATATCTCACAATTCCTATAAGAAAAATCAATTCGTCATTCTCCCTTTTCCCCTCGGCTCAGAATCAGGAGTTTATATCCCACACTTCTGGCTTTTTTTTCTCAGAATTGACACACTCACTATTGTTGAGTTATAAAGTACGAACTAGGAGATATAAACTTGCATTTGCAAGAAAAAAAGTCTGCTAGTGATGTAACTGCGACATCTACTCCACATTGGTCTATATAAAAAAGCTCATGTAATATTAAGATTTTGACATCCTGAGGTTGACACTCAACATTTTCTGTACGTTAAGCAATGTTTAGCAATAGAAATACTTTAGGATTCATTTTGCAATTTGAAAGTGGCACATATTAAGACAGCTACTTAACAGTTTTTGAAAGCCTGGACTGTAGCATCACATCAGCCATCCCTGTGCTGGGGAAAACATAAGGGACATGCAGAAGTTGCGCCAAGAATAAAGTAGCGACAGATGAAGAGAGATAGATTGAGAGAGAGAGATGGGGGGATGGAGGAATGGGGGAAGGGATGTGTATGGCTGCGTGCTGCTAGAGTCAGAGGGTTGTCATGGTGATTGGTACGAAAAAGAAGCAGGTAGGCTAGTATTGTCACCTTGCTAGCGTCATAGTATTGGGCAGCAATGCAATCCGTTGTCCATTCGAGCATGACTCACTGTGTTTTTCCACCAGTCCGTCCGGTCTCAGGTTTAGCTTCCTCTGACACCACGCAGACTCGCGCCCAGTATGGAGTACAGCAGACAGTATGCATTTCACAGTACACTCTCACAGCCAACATGACCCCATTTTCTCGCTATTCAGACAAAGACATTTGAATGACATTCAAATGGCTTCAAACCGATTTCACTTGTTCATGCTGCATGAGCCACTAATGGCTTATGTGCATGTGAAAACTGCTGGAAGACAGAGATTTGATGTAAACGGTGAAGTGAAGATGTAATAAATATTCAGAACGGCACTTGCTCAAGGAACATGAGAATCTCAACTCGATTTATTTTATTTTTTTTACATAACACACATCCACTCGACCTACAGAGCCCGCATCCACAGCCTGCAGGCAACGTCTCGCTTATTTCTTCTCACGATTCCCATGAGGTGCTCTTTTCGATTATATCAGAAGCACTTAGAGGCAAGTGCTGCTTTTGCAACTTTTAACAAAAGTTAATGGGGCTGGTGGTGAAGAAAGGTTCCTCTGGTCTGGTTAATCGAGGCTTCCTGATCTGAAAGGCGCAACCAAGGGAACATCTGATAATATGGACCACATCCTTCCGATAAAATGATTTATCTCTCAGTTATATTTTTTCACTTTTTGTCGTACTTGTCCATAGCACTTCAGAGATGAAGCACGGCCGCTGTGCTTGACTGAATGCAAATCCTGTGGAATACTAAAGCAGGGCTGACCTTGACCTGTCAATACTTCTCATTTCCATATGAGATGAGTGCACTAGCACAGATTAGGTGGAGCCTATAACTCACCTATCAATTTTCCCATTCACTGCCAAGAGATCAGGCTTTTTAGGTAATGAGACAACAAGTCATGAGGCATCATGAATAATCCAAAGCAGAAATGTATGATAGCTTCAAAGATTGCTGAATAGACTAATGGACTTAACTACTTCGTTGAGTGTTTTCCTGTAAACAGGTTGAGGGTAAGTACTTTGTAACTGCTTTTACATTTATTTGTTTGGCAGACGCTCTAAAGGTGGTGTATTTTTACAGTGTTAAAATACTTTGTCCTATCCCAGCTCATTAGACTGTGCTATGCTATGCTGACTAGAAGTAAGCTATCTGTAGGTTGATTCCCTCAAAAGTGTAAACACTGGCTCTGTGGTACTGTCAAAACGTTGCTTGTTTGTCTATCTATTTATCTACACACACACATGCACATACATGCATACATGCATATATATGCTCGGAGTAATAATGCAAAATCCATATGCAAATGTTCTGGCACCAAGTGATCAGAAAAGATCTCTCCAGCCATCTATCCGTCATCCATCCATCCACGTCCGTCCGTCCGTCCGTCCGTCCGTCTGTCTGTCTGTCTGTCTGTCTATCCACACACACACACACACAGACAGACAGACACACACACAAATACATACATATATATGCTCGTAGTAATAATACAAAATGCATATGCATATATATATATACACTGTATATATACACTGTAGATGCATATGAATTTTATATTATTATTTCTATGCACGTAATAATGCATTGGTTTGAGAATCAAACCCTGATCTTGGTGTTGCTAGCACCCTGTTGAGCTTCTTTGATAGGGGGGTTGTAATGGGTGTGATCTGTCAGTGTAAAGCGTGTTTCGCGGTGTAATGTCAGAGCTGATGGTGTAGACTGGCTGTCCATCAGTTTGGGTGTGATGAGGGTGAGGGGCGTGTACGTGCTCCCCTTGGGAGCGGCTGACATGCCCCGCATGTCACACAACCCCTCGACAGCTGCGCTACCCCCAGTGCTCTCCACTTATCACTGGACCCAAGGGACCTGTAACACCTCCACGCACACTCATGCACACTTACTGCCAGCCTATACCCCGTCTCCATCACACAGGGGCCCTCAGATGGGAGCCAGCTACAGCATGCGGCATGCTAATGATATGCTTCCATGCAATTGTGTGGTCCAGGCCTTATTAAGGCCTAATTGAGCTGCCGTGCTTTGAGATGCTCGGGGTTTAATTATCCTCTGTGTTGTGTTGCTGTGACACGCTGTTTTGGCTTGGTCAAATGTTATTGTTGTATACATAATTATGCTTTTCTGGGCTTAACAAGGTTGTAGACTTTACTATTTGTTTATAAAGCTCTCATTGTTAAAAAATGTCTATGCTATGGGTTTATTTTTCTGTTCTCAAAAAATCATCAACCACCATTTTTACTGATAAATAAATCAAATATTTCACATATGCACATATATATACAGTGTGTGTGTGTGTGTGTGTGTGTGTGTATATGTATGTATATATATATATATATATATATATATAGACACACACATATACAATTTATACATATATACAATATTATATTATATATATGATTTTTTTAAATGATACTTTTAAAATAATTTATTTTTTTACATTTTTTGTTGTACAATTTTTGTGCATATACATCAAAATGTTAAACATTTCCTTTACTTATTTTACTATTTTTTATATAAGGCCCTAGTCTGAGAACTGTTAATATCCTTTATATAAAGCTGTCTGTTATTGGCTCTTTGAATGGGTCAAATGCCCCATTGAAGGTCTGTCAGTGTAGAACAGGATGTGTCTATCCTATGTGTCTGCAGTCGAGAGCTTGAGACAGCTCCTCTAAATGCCCTCACCTGTCTCATCAGGTCAATCTCGACCCCTTTGACAACCCCCTGAGAACAGCAATCCAACATCGAGACCCAAGTCAGGTGGAAAGCATTGGGTTGTATTTCAAAAGAGAAAAATCAAAATTGAAGGTCAAAGTCGTGGCTGAATTTAGGCAATTGAGAGACTTGCTAGATACTCCGGGGCAAGAAAGTAGCCGTGCCTGACAAAAGCGGACTGAGGGGGAGGGGGAAAGAAGGTCAGTGGTAATGGGTTTTCCGCTTAATTTCATAATGCTATGATTGCTACATTTACCAGAGCTAATATTGACTCACTATAGCCTTTTATGAGTTTAGGCCCCCCACATACATCTGTCCTGTGCTAGCATGCCACTCCACAAGCTCTTTAAGCAGCATTTGTCATATTAATTACCTCTTTAGTGTAGAATATCTTCATGTCTGCAGAGATTAGCCGTCGTTGTTGACTTGGCTTGTCGGAATAGGGTGAAATTTGTAATTGGGTGACCGGCCAAGTGTGCATGTCATGCGTCATCCCAAAGCACCAGAGGTGTTTCTTTAATGAACGCTGGTGTTCCACAAGCTTAGTATGTCATTGCGGCTGACACTAACAAAGTGAATGTGGCCCATTTAGAGTTGAGACGGAGAGACTAAGAATCTGTGCCAGTGAATCTGTAGGCGGTGGTTCCAAACCAATGAAGCACCTTCCTTTTTAGACCCTGACATCAATTTACTTTTTTCGCAAATAACATAAAAAGATGCTTGATTTTTAATCCATGGCTTCATCCAAGTCTGTACAATTAACCTAGATCTACACACAAAATATAAATGGATTGACTCGATAAATAATATTTCTTGAATATTAGGCGTTTTTCACAATTATATATAATTTATAAATTATTAAAGACAACATTAATAGTAGTTATTAAGATTGATGTGGTTTGCAATTGGTAAAATGTGCTTGGAGAAAAATATGATCAGAATATCAACTTAAATTACCTATTGCACCCAATTACTATTTTATGTGCATTTTATTATTTATACATTTATTTAATTTAGTAAATATATCTATGCGTTTATATACATTTGACCAACCTGCAATCAGTTTCATTTAAGTGATATACTTGATTGATTTATCAGTAAAAATGGTGGTTGAGGTTACATTTATATAGTGCTTTGAGTCTATGAAAAAAGTGCTATATAAATGTAACTAATAATAATAATAAATTGCTAACTTGACCTTTGTATACACATTCATTAACGAAGCCATTGACTCTACAGCTATGCCATATGTTGCTGTCGGCTAGATTAAAACTGAAGCTCTCTAGTTGGTTAATTTCCCCTAGTTAATTTTCTCTATGCTGTCATTATTTTCTAGACACCATGTTCCCACATTTCTCTTGCTCTCTTTGTATAACTATCAGATTAATTTTTAATATCATTATTCAATCAGAATCTGTTTGATCTTGAGGCGTCTCCGTCCCTCCCTCATCTCTCCTCTTTCTCCCTTCCCCCTCGAGCTGCGTTAGAAATGTCTATACCCCCTTTCCCACCTTTCTTGTCTTAATGAACACACTTCTTTACTTGAATTATTCACCACGTCTTTTATTCCCTCTGTTTTTTATTGTGTCTGAAGGGAAAAACATCAATAAATAAATAAACCTGACGGCTACTGCTTCATGGAACATGGAAAAAGACAATGGGAGTGAATTATTTTTCCTGGATGCTTGTCATCTTGCTGACATTGAGTGTGGTTAGAGCATAATATCTTGCAAACTGAAAAACATCAGATAGATTTATGTTGCAAGTTAGTGGTGTGTATGCTCCATCCCTCCATTATAGTTTCCCCATGTGTGTGTGCGTATGAATAACTGAATTTGGATGTCCATGTATGGAGGCGATGCTGTGGAGACCCCGTTGCCATGGTAACGGGGATGGAGCGAGTGGGCGGTAGCCCCTCTAACAACCTTTATTTTCCACAGCGTTCTATGTCTCTGATATTAACCCTTAACCCAGAGAAACTCTGAGAAGAGCTGAGGGTTTGTAGAAAGCAGAAGCAGAATAATTATGAAAAAAACCTGTTCCCGTCTTAGACTTTGCAAACATTGCATCAGTAACGATCGAAGATACAGGTCAGTTGTCAGGTGGTTAGGGCGGCTCTCTGCTCTCCTGTGCGCTCTGGTGCTGTCAGCGCACATCAGAGGCCTTTATGAAGATGAGAGGCCACATCCATGCGAGGAGGACCCCTGGGTAAACCACATAGGATGTCAAGTCAATAAAGCGGAGAAATATCGCCTCAAGTCAGCGGTGCAGTGATCTGGGTGCACTTTAGAACTTTCCGCAGCAAAGCAAAGAGGAGTGTGAGCTTATGTCGCTGTGTGAAGAAAAGCTCAACTTTAAGTGTAACATCAGGGGATGAAGAGTTAAAGAGACACCATTCATATTCTTATAAAAAGGACAGAGAAATGTTGTCCTAACCTTTATAGCTTATACTGTAGATTCTCTGTTGCTGTTTTCAGACCCATGTTTTCTACAGCGTTTTGTTTTTGCAGTAGTCCCAATTCATGCTTCTCTACAATAGTCCTTTATTTATTACAAATTAAAAAGTTTGTCATATAGACAGTCAGTATTGATACTCACACAAAACTTTCAGTGTGGGCATAATAAATCGAAAAGAAAAAAAAAACACTTCCAGCTCAGTAAGACAGATGTTGATTCAGGAGAATTCTATACTTTAGGATTATTCATTAAAAGAACGTCATAAAATGAGTCATTCATACTGGAATCAGATTACACTTATTGTGTTGAATATTTTTGATTCACTAAACAGAATCTGGCTTGACTGCTGATTGGCTGTCCACGTTGTTGTTGTTTTTTTGCTCTTTTCATATAATTAAGGGTCGTTCACAACAAAAAATGTTCACTATAATGATAACTATAAAGTTTTAATAATAGTTCTGATTTTGTGAGAATAAAAAGAAACACAACTATAACAATAAGTAGAGCAATAACAGTTTAATAAAAACATTCTACAAAAGGAAATCGTTCATAATAATAATTCTAATTCTATGAGAAAAGTCCACATCACAACTATAATGACAGAGTAACCGTATTGTTGGAATCATTTTCAGAACCATTTTTTCCAGTTGATGAATGATAAAAACACTGACAACCACTCCATCTGACTTTAAAGAGCTTCAGCATTTATAGTGGCAGTGTGTGTTTATAATAAACAGGGCTGCGTTTCTCAAAAGCGTCGTAAGCCTAAATTGATCGTAGCTCCATTGATGACAATGGTTGCTTCTATGATCAATTTAAGCTTACCATGCTTTTGGGAAATGCAGCCCAGAACTTTATTGTCTGTTGATGTGGATCTTGTTATAATTATCAATTTTGGTGTGAACTGCCTTTTAGAACGATTTTAGAAACTTGCTGTGCACACCCTACACTATTAAAAATAAAGATGCTTCACGATGCCATAGAAGAACCTTTTTGTCTAAATGGTTCCATAAAGAACCTTTAACATCTGAAGAACCTTTCTGTTTCACAAAAGGTGTTTGACCATTCATGCTTTTTTACCATCACATTCAATACAGACTGCAAACAACTCGGGTAAATATTTTGCTCTGTCAATAAAGATTCAGTGGCAATGGCATAGATTCACTGTGGTGTAGTAAACACTAGTGCACATGTTTAAAAGACAGTCATTGCACGCTCTCAACAGAATATTGACTTTTTATTAGCGAGTAATAATTGCTGCTTTCACTACTATCGTCTTGAGTGTAATGAGATAAAGGTAATCTGTAATCTAGCATTCCATGCACACTGTTGTGTGGAGCTTGTCACCTTGGATAAGGGACTAGTTTTATTTTCCCTCTACCTCGCTTTATGAACTTAACCCTTGAGTTACCAGCAACAGGTTCATGCAAATTAGATGCCGGTCTTCAAGAATACAGGGCCAGTCTAGTCTTAGACCAAATATATGGTGAACAAACTGATATGAATTATGAATTTAGGTGAATTCAGGGCAAATTGTACTGGCAGGGAAGGCCAGGCTATAAATAATTTACCCTGCAGGGGGTCTCTGCAAATTACAGGCCCCCCTTTATGTCTCCTTGTCTTCTGCCACTCCTCTTTTTTCCCATTACCTTCAGTCACCTAACTCCTCCCCCTCTTTTTTTTTCCTTTCCCTCTTTCTTTGCCTTCAGATCTGTGTTTCTGTTGCTGTCCATCGCTCGGCTTTCCAGACAGACAGACCCTCAGGGAGGTCTTGAGGGTGGAGGCCAAGCATGTATTCATTTATTTCCTTCCTCCGTCTCTCTCTCTCTCCTCCAGTCTTTGACACGCATCTTCACAGTTGGAGGTGGTAAATATTTAAAGAGGAGGCATGACAGAGCCCGGCCCTTATAAACATACCGTAAAGATGACTTTCACTGGATAAACACTCGTAGTGCTGCTGCGGTTCTGCAAAACGGCACAACGCAGGGTATTTTTTGAAGTACTCTGTGTGTGGATAAATATTTGCAGTTTTCTGTTTCTGATTTTAAATGAGTGCGCTAGAATACATATTCTCACTAGTTGCTTGGGGGTGCAGGGGAAATAATTATGCAAGCACATGAAGATGTAAGAACAGATAAGAGATATGGGATCTTAGAACAGTGAAGTCTACATGGTCTCCTGCTGGTTTTTCTTGCAGCCTGAAAGACAACTGAGACACTTTTTTGTAATTGACATGACCACGATTTGTGCGATTGTTTATGTTGAAGATACAACATACCGTTCAACTGTTTGGGGTCTGTAATATTTTTTAATGTTAATATTGAAAGAAGTCTCTTTCAGCATTATCATTATTGACATTCAAACATTTTTCAGTGTGCATTAACTGTCCAAATATATTGAGACCAGTAAATATTTTTGAAAATAACTGAAGAACTTTAGACAACACACAAATAATAATTAAATAAATAAATGTATTGTGTTTTAATTTGACCCGAACAATGCCTAAACACACTCTTGAGTACAGAATGAATGGTCAATTATTCAATGGTTCAAAAACATAAATTGTATGACTTGTATGTCAGACTTCATCCTAGAGACTTTGGCTTCAACAATGTTATAAATACAGACAATTTATTCATAATAGAACCATCATATCCATCAGTAGAATTACATAAAGACCCATTTACAGTATGATCGGATAACCTCAGGATCAGATATGGGCAGGATTTACATTTCTACAATTCTCCCATAATCCAACTGACATGACAGGAATAAGGATTCCAGAAGAAGAAGTTGTTTAGCTTACAGCTCTCAGCTCCTAAAATACAGTATTCAGCAAGTTGGTCCCCTGAAGGTTATATAACCTCCTAATATAGCCTTCTAAAAATACAACTTTCTCACTATAAATGTACTTAAATAAAAACCACCCTTGTCTCCTTCCAAAGTTCTTGCATTTAAAAGCTTAAAAATATTTTTTTTTTAGAAATAAAAGCTATGATCAACACAGCCTTTGCTGTGATTACATCAACTTTCTCTGATGATATGATTCACGTTTCCACTGAAATTCAAGCTGTATATGCTGTGAGTGAAGTGACATGCTCCATTTCGTAAAGATAATTGGTTGTTTTTCAGTTGCTTCAGGGTTGACATTACAGAGTTTGTTTATGTGGAATGATGCATCAATTCTCTGTGGTGCTGAAAGCATGTTTATTATTGTTTATTTTAATTTTTTTTGCATGCACATCTGTTCTACAGAAAGTACATAATTGCCTTTTTTTCTGTTCCAGCTGCAGGGCATCAGTGACGTTTAGTCTATGACCTTCGGTAATGAGGCAGGTGACAGGATTAGATAATATCACCAACAGCTGCACAGCGGCACTGAGAGACCCTGACCATTGTCAATCTCCCTCACATCAGTAATAGAGGCCATGTAAGCCGTGATAGACAAGGTTCTTATCAGCATGTTGGGGTTCAAGTAGTGCCTAGAGCTCATTTCATGGATATGTGAAACTCCCCTTCGATTCCACACCCTCCTTTCTTCCTCTATTCCCTGCAAAGCCAGTCATGCTTGACTTGGTCAACTAGTTAGCGGCTGCTGCTTGATCATACGTTACTGGGCACCGGTTTGATTGGCGGCTGGCTCCCTTCGGAGTGGCTGTGTGACAGGGCTAATCGGACTATGCTCAGCACATCTCAGTGCCAATGAAATATTCAAGCCTGGCTCGATTCATCCTCATTTGATGGCATTTGTTAAAGGCCAATGGAGGCTAACCTGGCATCTAATTGGCTGCTGACAATTCCCTCCCCCTCTGATCAGTTCATACTAATATCATCGAGTCTGGAGGAAGAAAAGAGAGGAAAGGTGACTGATTGATTGGGCAGCTATGTGATTTAATGGAGGAAGGGATTACTGTCTCGGCTGTCATCTTCTATCACCCCTTCTGCTGCTCCTCCTTTTCTTCTCTCCTCTAATTCTTGCCTTCACGATGAGATGTGCAGGCACAGCGCCGATTCGAGGTGACTGTGTTTAATGAGCCACGTAATCCAGGATTGAGATGCTACACCAACATTATGTGTATGATCTTCCATACATGACCTGTAAGTAACATTATGTGGGCTCGAATGCTGACTCAAATGTACCAGTAGCTATAACAAATTCCATTAAATATCACTTCTCCTCCTACAGTTTTTTTTTGGTTGAAAAGACCAGCATTTTATACTTGGGATGCTGATGTGTTGGTGTCAGGCTTCTTGAATAGTTTAACCAGCAAGATTTTCTTGGTCCACAAAGGAATGTCAGCAGCAAGACCATAATAAGGGATGCATGATTTTGCCTCCATATCAGATTTTTTATTTACCGGTTTTGGTTGATATAAAATATATATGGGCCCATGTGTGACCCTGGACCACAAAACCAGTCATACGCAGCACGGGTATATTTGTAGCAATAGCCAACAATACATTGTATATGGGTCAAAATTATAAATGTTTCTTTTATGCCAAAAACCATTAGGATATTAAGTAAAGATCATGTTCCATGAAGATATTTTGTAAATTTCCTACTGTAAATATATCAAAGCTTAATTTTTGATTAGTAAAATGCATTGCTATGAACTTCATTTGGACAACTTTAAAGATGATTTTCACATATTTGGATATTTAATTGTGGATACCTATTTCTGCTATTTTTATATTTAGATGAACTTTGCCATCATCTAGTCATCATCTAAAAACACTAATAAATGTAAATGTAATTTTTAGCAAATCTCAATCTATATCATTTTTTTGGTGTAGCTTGTCCACCAGCTACACCAAACCACCACAGACCTACACGAAACAGCTTGGAAATGCATGCTAGTCTGAGTCAGTCTTTTCAGCAGGGTTATCTTTGTGCAAGGGTGTGGGAGAGTGAAAGAGTATGCTTTACTCCTCCTTCAACCTTTCCTTCCGCTCCAAGGTCACTCAGCTCCAGGGTTTGGCACCAGGAGGGTACAGCGGTGCCCAGCTAAAGATATGCATAGCTGCCAGCTGCTTTCAGACACGCTGCACCCAAGCCAACAAAAATATCCACCTCTCGCTCCTTATTTCATTTCATCCTCATTCTCTGTCTGAAGTTTTTATCACATGTCCTCAGGGAGCTCCTTTTGTACAGTAGTGCGATCAAGGCTTGTGAATGAATAAGACGTTTGATTGATCCAGTGATGGTGCTGGTAAATGGAGCCACACATGCAGATCTTTGTGGTGTCATTTGGCAGGCCCAAGTACAGATGGAGAACTCTTCCTGCAGAGTATCTCATAAGCCTGTGGCGTGAGCGATAGCTGCTCTAATAGATGCTTATCTTCTCTTTAAAGAGGCGCCTCAGAAAGACCCAGACAGTTTTTATATTCATCTTCCACCGGCCTCCATTCATCATTATGTATTAATGACCCTGACCATTAAGGTCTGCTGAGGAAATGCATTGAGTAAATTGCTTTATGAGATGACTGTGGATCTGTGATTTGCGATAAGAACAATTTGCTATGTGCTTGCACTTATGGTCATTTTATCTATAAAATTACGTCTGTTATTTAGATCAATTGAATGTATTATATCTTGTTCTGTATTGAGTCTTTTAGGAATGATATCAAGGCGCTTTAAATAGTGAAGTGCCTTGATATAAAGATTTAACTGGTACAGAATATTTTAATGAATAATAACATTCTTCATTTCTTTAGAGTTCTGAGTTTGAGGCAGCTTCTATCGCGTTATTTTAATAACAGCTGTCAAGTAAAGAGTGTATTATTGTAACACTATTATTGATAGCTCATCGGCAGCTTTATTTCCAGAAATCCCTTTATGTGCTGGTACAGCAGAATCCGACTGTCCTTCAAGAGCATAATACTTCATTCATACTTCATTTATACTGCAAAGTTTAGCATCAACCCAAATACACATGGTTCAGCTATAAATCAGAATAAAAAAAACAACAACAGTGTTTTTGAGCAGGGTTGGAACTAAATTCTGCAGGGCAGTGGTCCTCAAGCAACTGAATTTTGCACCCCTGAATTAGATGGCATTTATCTGGAATATAGGCTTCCTGTGTTTGGACATTTTCATAAACGTTTTCCTGAATATGCTTCTTAGATTTTACACTAGTTTACAGCCAGAACTGCAACCAGAATGAGACCAACTTATATTATTATTGTCTATAGCAACGATAATTTAATCACAGAAGTATGTATATTATATAGGCCTGTAGCCTATATGAAGTGAATATGCAAAAGCCTCTAAGTGCCATCTGAAATTTTCTTCTAAAATGAGCATTATTCTCAGGTACAGGTTCTTTTCATTGTCATTAAAGTGAAATAACTGAACATAAACGAAAAATGCTAATTTTAGAAGAAAATTTCAGATGGCATTTAAGCTTTTGCATCTGAACTCTTCATATATAATTGACTAAATAAAAAAAAATTAAAAAAACTTATTTAAATAATGAATACTTAATTTATTTATAATTTTCATCGGGGATGTCTTGCTTGGTCGATATCTTATAGCATTAAATACAGGTGATAACATAATTATATAGCAAGAACATAGAGATGAAAGCGCCCGTGCGAGAGTGAAGGAAATCCACCTGCGTGCATTCATATATATCCACTCTCCTGTTACAATAATACACTCTTTACTTGACAGCTGTTATTAAAATAATGCGATAGAAGCTGCCTCAAACTCAGAACTCTCAAGAAATGAAGAATGTTGTGTCTGAAAGCCCGGCGGTAATGGTACTGTCCAAGCGCGAGCACAAAACACAGAAATAAAGAATAAAAGTCATTTTTATGTTTGTTCAAAAATCATATTCGGACGCAACATTCATCTAGTTTAATATATAGTTAATCTATAGCAAATTAAACAAAGCACTGCAAAGCCTTACACGGAGAGTGGTTTGCAATGGTGCGAGAAAGTCAGAGTTGTGAGATATAAACTCGCAATTGCGAGAAAAAAAGTCAGAATTGCGAGATAAAAAGTCCGAATTGCGAGAAAAAAAGTCCGAATTGTGAGATAAAAAGTCGCAATTACCTTGTTTTATTTTTTATTCATTGGCGGAAACGGGCTTCAATAGGCTCTGATATTACTGTGCCAATATCAGATACAATAATATTTATTATTATTAGTAGTAGTAGTAGTACAAACAAATAAATTATAATTTAAAAATCATTATTATAGCATTAATGCTACTACTACTACTATTACTATACTAATAATAGTAAAAATTATATATATAATATGCAGAATCTGTATTAATGTAAGAACCAATATTAAATACTGATATTAATAGCATTGTGATTACTAAATATACTATTAGTGAAGTGAAGTGACATACGGCCAAGTATGGTGACCCATACTCGGAATTCGTGCTCTGCATTTAACCCATCCATAGTGCACACACACAGCAGTGAACACACACACACCGTGAACACACACCCGGAGCAGTGGGCAGCCATTTATGCTGCGGCGCCCGGGGAGCAGTTGGGGGTTCGGTGCCTTGCTCAAGGGCACCTCAGTCGTGGTATTGAGGGTGGAGAGAGCGCTGGACATTCACTCCCCCCACCTACAATCCCTGCCGGCCCGAGACTCAAACCCGCAACCTCTCTAACCATTAGGCCACAACTTCCCCAATTAGTATAAATAATGTAATCTTAACCAACAAGTACCTTGGTACTGCCATGGTTGTTGGACTTTTTTGAAGTACTGTGGAGTACAGTGTACTGTAAATGCCATGGTACATGACATTCATTTGATAATTATTGTGCACCATGGTATTGCCGTCTGATTCATCACTCTACCACGGTACCACCACATTATATTTTGTAATAACTGGTATTTAGATTCATATTTATGCATTTGGCAAACACTTTTATCCAAAGCAACTTTCATTGCATTAAGTTCAGTACATTTTTATTAGTTAATGCATTCCCAGAGATTTGATTTTGTGGCCTTGGTGTTGCTAACGCCATGCTCTTCTCTATGCTCACAACATATGCACCTCTGGTTTTTACTGTGCCCCCAACTCCACCCCTCTCTCTTCCTCGACCTCTCACTCTGTCCTTTGTCTCTCGTCTTTCTGGCTCCCTCTGTCCTGGGCCATGTGGAGGTCTGAATAGTTTTTCTCTACACACGTGGGTCTGCCCCTCCCTCCCTCACTCACTCTTTCTCTCTCTCTTCTCTTGCAGTGAGAGTGCATCAGGAGGGTGTGGACCTGAGAAAAACATACAGGAAGAAGAAGCTCTTCTCTGACTAGGATAATCGCAGATTTTCTTGCCTGTTGTGTTGTGCCTGTCAGCAGGTGCAATGCCTGCCACGTCACAACAGCAGGTGGGCAGCAGGGGGCGATGCGCTGCTCTTCTGCTCCCTCTCCTCCTGCTGTCCGTGGCTCCCAGGCCTGGGAATGCCACCATCAACATCCCATCCAAATGTGAGTACAGGATTTCACGTTGCATTCAATATGCATGTGCATGATGAGTGTTTTTTTATTATTTGCATTGATTTTTGCAGTATTATAATGTTTGCTATGGTATATTGTTATGGTTAAAGAGTTAAAAAGTGCAGAATGAGCTGTTTTAACTGAGTTTAATTGCTCATTTTATTTAAACTATTGATTCGAGTGTCTAGTACAGGCCTGATTAGAAAAGACATTCAAGCGTGCAGTGATTGAAACGCACCTGAGCAGGAACTGTAAAAACAGCAGCTGCTACAAGCCTCCTAAAGCTATAAACAGCACTGGGTTTGTTGCTATTATTGTACATCTGCAATTTAAGATTGCAGCTATCATTGTATCAGAGCATCTCTCTTTCCCGCCCCTACAAACACACACACACACACACACACACACACACAAAAGAAGAGGAGAAAAACTAGATGATGAAAACTGCAAAACAGAAATGCACCAGAATGAGATGTCAGTGAAGAGTTACACCTATATTAAAGGTCACGCTTTCTCTTGACTTTCAATTAGTGACCTTTAAATGGGAAATATGGACATGGATGTGACCAATGAGATCAATAACACACCCACATTAAAATGTTCAGCCAGCAAACACAGCCTGACCGGGTCTGTCCCATATGCTCTCTGCTAATGCTCTGATCCTCTCTCATGACATTCAGCATGTTTGTTTTCTTATTAAGTTGTTGGGATTGCAGGACCAAGCATTCTTGCAAAAGGATGGTTGAATTCAAGAAAAGAAAAAAGCTAGATAGGGAGTTTATTTTAGCTCTGCTTTGCCAGCATCTTGTTATCTCTAGTGTTCCTCTTGTTGGCCAGCTGATCGATAGTCCAGGTGTCTGAGCTGGCATCGTGCGTTTTCTTTGTTTTGCCTCCAAACAGTGTAATCGTACCATCACAAACATTTGTTTCATTAAAAAAAGGCTTAATACAATCTATGTGTGTGAAGGTCAGGTTTTGCCTTCACTGTTGGAGCTGAATATCCTCACGAGGATAGTAAAAGCCTGAGCCAACTCATAAGGAAAACAGCCTAATAAACATTTAATAATGTCTTAATGAAAATCTAAACATGCTAAATGGTTTCTGTGAGGGGTAGGGTATAGAAAATATAAATATTAAAAAAAATATTCAAACAGAAATCAATTGAAGTCAGTGGAAAGTTCACACCATGACTGAAGAACAAACATGTGTCTATACTTGTGAGGGGCAAATTTCTGGAAATGTCCTTGCACATACAGTTAAACTTCTAATCCTCTTTTGAAAAAATGGTTCAGAAATGGGACAATTAGTGTCTTAATTAAAATCTAAAAATGCCAAAGGTGTCTGTAGAGGTTTGAGTTAGATGAAGGGTGTTGTAATTAGCTTAATTTAGGAATAATAGATGTATAGGTGCAGTTTTTGTGTATGTGTGTCCATGCTTCAAAGTGTTCATGTGTGTAAAATACATATGAGTGCATGTTGTTGGTGGGCATTACTGCAATCTAAAAATATTTATTTCCCCCCCCTGCTGACTCAATGGACAGACAAAATAAGAGATTGTGAGTATTTCTGGCATGTATAATGTTTTTGCATGTACTAACTCTACTCCACTAAAATTTCCCAGACTCATTACAATAACGGAAGACAGCCTGCAGCTACAGCCAAAACTGATCAGCTGAGAAATTTGTTTGTTATATTCAGAAGTGTGGGAATGATTGTACAGAATTCGAGGGTGCAATAAGGCATGAATCTTTTAAAATGAATGATTATCTTCTGTAAAGGCATGAGAGATGGACATGCCTCCCAGTTATAATGGTTAATGGTCCATAAACTGGTCCATCACCAGGGATTACATGAATTTTTAAACAATGTTCTTTTATGTATGGTTTTTCCTCCTCTGTCCACCTGTTTTTGACATTAAAATTATAGATAAATAGACAAATAGATATGATTTATACAGATGATAGATAGATAGATAGATAGATAGATAGATAGATAGATAGATAGATAGATAGATAGATAGATAGATAGATAGATAGATAGATAGATAGATAGATAGATAGATAGCCATGTGAAAGTCTGAACTGCATAGTGAGGTTCACTTTACCCATTCCCAGACATCAGTGTTGTTATTTGTCTAGTATAAGTGCTTGTTTATAGCCTCAGTGACTCTGTCCGTAGATTACATCACTAATGCTTTTGTGCTCTCGCTGTCTGCCTGTCCTATTCATTCTTCTAGTCTCAGTTTCTTCCTGCTCTCAATGTTTTCACAGGCCACTCGTCCATAAAACAACTGACACTTAGAGAACATCTCAGGCTCACCTAATCTCCATTTATTCCCTCTGCATGCTTTACACTGCGCTCTTCATTTCCCTCTTTTCACTTGGGAGTTTCTAATGACATGCATGATATTCCGTTTCCCGCATATGCCGATTGGATCTAATTCAGTGTGTGCTTTGGTGAAAAGCAGGGGCACTTGCTTCAGAACAGAACTGAGGTTCAGTGGGAAACTTCACTGAAGTCAGTGGTGCAGTGGATCATTAAGTTGTTTTGAATATTGGTGTCATGTGATTACAGCAGGTCAGCGGAACGTCTGCTTAACTACTGTGACTAATATGCCTTCCCTTTCCACATCTGAAGCGACTAACAAATGAGCTGAAGTTATTATAGCTCTGTGAAAATAGATGTCTATTTCTATTTTTAGGGTATTGCTTTGCTAACTTCACAGCTCACAGAAATGTAACTGGTTAATTGAATGTTTGGTGTGTGATTGTGTACTCTCTCCACAGTGAAAAGCCCCCCAGTGATTACTGCTCAGCCGGAGTCTGTCACCACCTTTTCAGCAGATGACATCACACTCACCTGTGATGCAACTGGGAATCCCCCGCCCACGTTAGTATCCATAGCAACACTGTTACATAATTTGGTAACAGTTTACTTGAAGCCTATATACAGTATATATTGCTTTGTATTTTGCATTGTATTTCTTCATAAATAGTTGTACCCATCGTTGCAATACACTATTAACCTAGCCATTTCCTAGATACACATTTAAACCTATCATGCATTATGATGCTATATCATGTCTTTTAAAGACGCCATAAAATCAGAATAGTTTTTTAATTGCATTTAGTCCATGTCTATTACACTGTAAAAAAAATACAGTGTTTTTGTGTTTTTTGTTTGTTGTTTCAACTTAAAATAATTACCCTGCTGACTTAAAATTTTTAGTTTAGTCAACTTGAAATTTTAAGTTACTCAATGTTAATTTAAGGGACGACTGGAATATTTTAGTTGCATAAACTAAAAAGATTAAGTCAACAGGGTAACAAATTATTTTGTAGGGTAATTAATTAAGTTGAAATAACTTTTTTTTTTACAGTGTAGCTTTGCCTATATGCTGAGGAGTGACACTTAAAAATAAAATGAAGAAATCAGTATTCAGTGTATTAATTCAAAAATAAAAACGTAAATAAGTTCAAATAATTCAAGCATAATTCATTCTAATAATGCTCAAGAAACATTTATTTTTATTAGCACAGCTGAAAACTGTTTTGCTTCTTAATACCTTGGACGAACAGAAAGCATTTATTTGAAACCGAAATCTTTTGTAGCATTATTCATGTATTTATTGTCACTTTTGACCAATTGAATGCATCCTAAATATTTATCACTATAGCAATTTAATTTAAGGATGTTATTTTGCTCTCTTCTGCTACTTATTTCTTATCTGCTTCATTGCTAGGTTCCGCTGGGTGAAAGATGGTGTGGAGTTTGACCCCTCTAAAGACCCTGAACTCTCTGTGTCCAGAGATTCTGGGACCTTCTCGTTGACAGCCAAAGATGGACCCATTCACCAATATCAGGGCAGATATAACTGCTACGCGTCTAACGATTTTGGCACGGCGGTGTCTAACGAGGCTCGCATTGTCACAGAGAGTAAGTCGTTCTCATCACTGCAACATTGTAAAGTGACACACTTATGATTGCCTGTTTGATATCCTGACGTTACCACATGCAGTGAGTTTTCTGTAGAGAAAATCTGGCGCACAGCAGATAACAGCTCAAAACCAAGCCCCCTGCCCCCTGTTGTGTCATATGCACAAAATGACATTTAGACGAAAATTACAGCTCATTGTGTGTGCCAGTCACACTAGCAATTCGAAGAACGAATAAAAATCCCCAATTGTTTCCCAATTAGCTATCAAACGCCACTTTGGACGCAAAAAACAACAACAAAACAATTGTTTTGACTAGCTATCTAGCAATCTACCTGTCTCCTTTACGCTGTCCCGACCTCTCTGCCAGTTTCCCTGACAACGGTTACCTCAGAAACCAGTGTGAGTCGTGTAAGTGTGTCAGCGGGGACGGCCACTCGTGGGATTAATATGTGCAGGAAGTGAGAGTACTCAGCATGAGCAGGGCTAACAATAGCCCACATATTATGAACTCCACTCGCAGCTGGGGCTGGCCACATTAATATGTGCATCATCACACACCTATTTCATATCATGACAAGCCAAGTCATCTTCTGAATAATGTTGGACTAGTTATGTAGTTTTTAATTGCATTCTGGTGGTCGTTTGTTTTGTCAACCGTGCTGTGGATAATTACTTGCTAGCTATTAGCACACTCTGGTTTCTCACAGGATCATATGTATCTGAAATTGTATTGTAAACTGTGATTTTAAAACTTCCTCATACACAACTGAGAATGAAAGTATAAGGTCAGCTAAAAGTTTATGTTCCGTTTTTTAAAGATATTAACACTTTTAGTCAGGTCAGGATACATTACATTAATCAAAAAAAGACATTTTTAATGTTACAAAAGATTTCTGTTTTAAATCGGTGTTGCAGTGCTATTTTTGCATCGAGTTTTTATTATAGATTTTATTCATATTTTGAAATTGTTTGTATTTTCTGTTTTTCTTTTCATTTTAATTCATTTAATGTGTTTTTGTCGTTTGTTTTAGTTTTCTTTAATTATATTAATTAAATTCAAGTTTTCTTATAAAATAAGTTTTATTATTTTATATTTTAATGTCAGTTTAAAGGCAATTTTATTTCATGTAATGCAAGTTTTTTATGGTTTTAATTCTAGTATGCTACAATAACCCTGTAATGCTGTTCTTTTGAACTCTTTATTCATAAAATAATCCTGAAAATTTAGCTTTGCCATCACAGGAATAAAATACATTTGAATAAATATTACAATAGAAAATAGTTATTTTAATTACTGTATTTTTCATCAAATATATTCAGCCGTGGTAAGTATTAAAAAATCATACCAACTTTTGAACGGTAGTGTAATTTTGATAAATTATCTGTTTTCTTGCAGACACTCCCACTCTACAGAAGGAGAAGAAGCTGTCAAAGAAGGTGGAGGAAGGAGAGAGTGTGGTGCTTCCCTGTAATCCTCCTAACAGCACTGTGGCTCCGGTCATACACTGGATGGACAAGAGTTAGTCTGTTTTTATTTTGGTTTATCCATGTTAAACATGAACCATATCTCAGCGATATCTATATATATGCATTTATGTCTACATCTTTTTCTCTTAGAGCTGCGACACATTCAGCAAAACGAGCGTGTGATTCAGGGTCGCGATGGAAACTTGTACTTCTCTCATGTGACTGTGGCAGACAGTCGAGACGACTACACCTGCAACACTCAGTTCCTCAGCGCACGTATCATCGTCCTCAAAGAGCCCATCAAACTCACTGTTGTTCCCTGTAAGCATCAAGACAGAGTGCTTGTCTTTAAAAACCTTTAGCCTGAATAGAGGAGAACGGGCAAGATATTGAGTTATTTTTTAAATATCACAGTGTCTTAAGATGCAATGTCAATGGTGCAAATCTATCTACCTATCTATCTTTTGTTCCATCTGTCCATCCGGCCATCCATCATGATCCATCCATCCATCATTTATTTTGTTCTGTCTGTCCATTCATTCATTTTTTATTTTATCCTGTCTGTCCATCCATCCATATTTTCTTTTGTTCTGTCTGTCCATCCATTCATCATGATCAATCCATCCATGTTTTTTTGTTCTCTGTGCATCCATCCATCCATCTGTTGTTTCTTTTGTCTGTCTGTCCGTCCATCCATCCATATTTTATTTTATTTTGTTCTGTCCATCCATCCATCCATCTGTCATAAAAAGGCTGAAAAATATTGAGATTAAGCTGTTTTGCCCAGTCTTAGCCCTGTGTGAACACCCACTTACTGCAGCTGTAATTGTTTACCATGCTCTCTCTCCTCGTTTCTCTCAATAATTCCGTCTTTGTCTATATCTGTAGCTAACTCAGTGGTGCGTAACAGAAGACCACAAATGATGAGACCTGCTGGCTCCAGCAGCTCCTACCTGGTGCTCAGCGGACAAAACCTGGATCTGGAGTGCATTGTTCAGGGCCTGTAAGTCAAACCTTCTATCACTGTGTATCTTTGAGAGTTACTTCCTTAAAAAGTGTCCAGTATGTTAACATCCTTTTCTCTTACTCACGAAGGCCCTCTCCCAATATCCAGTGGATCAGGAAAGATGGAGTACTATCTGAGTCCCGCACATCCAAAGATAGTTATGATCGAGTTCTGCGCTTTAAGAATATCTCAGAGTCTGACAGCGGCGAGTACCAGTGTACCGCCACAAATCTGCAAGGCATAATCACTCACACCTACAGTGTCACTGTGGAAGGTACTATATGCTTCACACTGCCAGATCACATCCTCTCCAGATTTAGATTCAGATGTGGGGTGCGAACTTGCAAACATCAATGAGAGGATAAAAAACGTATTAAAATTAAACTGAACAATCTCAGGCAATCTCATCTTTCAGTGTGAACTTATTAGTGTATTATTGCTTGGTAAAAGCTTATTGGCTACTTCGCTTCCATTTCAGAAGGCTGTATATAACTGTTGGCTGAAACTTTTTGTGATTTGTTGTTTGCATTTTGCTGTGGTCTAGCTGCCCCATATTGGACTAAAAAACCAAAGAGCCAGCTATACGCCCCGGGAGAGACGGTCAAACTGGAATGTAAGGCTGATGGCGTTCCCAGCCCTGAGGTCACCTGGAGCATCAATGGCAATCTTCTTTCTGGTAATTGATTCTGTCAAGACACCTTCCATTTCATAATGCAGGGTTTCCCAAACTAGCGTTTGTGAGGAAACTGCAAGGGTTTTATGATTCAATGAAAAGCTAATTAATAAAATGATAAAACTGTAAAAAAAATAAAAACTATAAAAATACTTAAAAAATGTTTGTTTTTCTGCATGTCATATAAACATTAACTAAAATCATTAACTGAACTGTGACCATGTGATTGTGTTGCTAAATTATTGAAATATTAACTAAATCTCAGGAAATACTTTAAATAAATATTTTAGGTTAAAGGGGTTCACCTCACAAAAATGGTTTGGAATCTCTGGTTTAAAGGGATAGTTCAGCCAAAAAATTATTTTTTATTTTTTTGGTCATTTAGTCAACCTCATGTTGTTCTAATCTTGTATGGATTTCTGTCTGATGTTGAACACAAAAGAAGATATTTTGGATAAATTGGGTAACCAAACATTTGCTGGTAGCCAACTACTTTCATAATATAAAATACTATGGACGTCGATGGCTACTGGCAACTCTTTGGTTTCCAACATTCTTTAAACAATCTTCTGTGTCATTCAACAGAAGAAAAAAAAAATCATACATGCAGCAACATGATTTAGTTTTTCTGTTGAATTGTAGAAACAACATGAGAGTGAGTAAATGATGACAAAATTAACATTTTTGGTTGAACTATCCCTTTAATGTATATTTTGATTGTATATGCAGAATAATCATTGAGACAATGGTATATGACCTTGTATTGACATACTGAGGTGTTGTTTTGCGTAGATATCGACCCAGACCCCAGACGCAGCATGAAGCATGGCGTTCTCACTCTGAAGAATATGGAACTCAGTGACACTGCAGTGTATCAGTGCAAAGCGGTCAATAAGCACGGCTCTATACTCATCAACGCCTACGTCTATGTTATAGGTAAGAGAATTTTCAAAAGCTCTAGAATAGCTATTTTTGTTGTTGTGCTGGCTAAGACGAGATACGAGTCCAGAATATTGTAGATGTATGGGTAAACTAGCCTAGCAACTGCATAGCAACATGCTAATAACCACTCAAAACACCTTAGCAACTTTCATAGCTATTTTTCTTCTGAGAATTCTAGAAACCAAATAAATTTCTGTTTTATATTTGTTTTTTTCTAGAACTGCCTCCCCAGATTCTGACAGAAGATGGTCTGATGTACTCTGTGGCAGAGGGACAGATGATTGAACTGGCTTGTGAGACCTTTGGCTCTCCTCGGCCCAATGTCACATGGTGAGACAGACTCGATCCTGTGGGGTGTCCCTTCCTCACATGCCAGAACTGCACCAGCCAGCTGTCCTGATTATTGTTGGGGGGAAGCTGCTTTGTGGGGAGCCCATTAGGGGAAATGGACTAAACCACACTCAATAGTCAACATTAAAAAAAAAAAAAAAATTGGTGTTCTTGAAATTCTGCATCCAATTAAAAAGGCTAAAATGAATATTTTGTGTGTTCACAGGGAAGGTGAGACCTGGGGCACTCTTGTAGCCAACCCAAGGATGAGCCAGTTACTCGATGGCTCTCTGCAGATCAGTAACGCCTCCCTCAATGACAGTGGCCAGTACACCTGCACTGTCAGCAACAGCAAAATCACCATCACCGCTGAGCTGGACGTACTCAGTGAGTTCCACATGCTTGAATATTCATGCCTTCATGCATTCTTGATTTCATTTCATGCTGCAGGATTCATTTCAGGCTGTAAGGTTCATTGCTTTTGTTGATGTTCACTTTGGTTAATGCTTTTTTGTGTTCTATTATGCTCATACATCTGACAAACCCCAAAAATTAATAAATAAAAATAACAATGCAAAATATGATTAAATATTAATATTATGTGTATAGAGTTTTTTTATTATAACAAGAAATATAGGTTAAAAAATATCAAACTAATTTAGTATATATATTCTGAAATCCTCTTATTATCTTAAATCATTTTTACCCTGGACCACAAAACCAGTCATAAGTAGCACGGGTATATTTGTAGCAATAGCCAACAATGCATTGTATGGGTCAAAATGATCGATTTTTCTTTTATACCAAAAATCATTAGGATATTAAGTAAAGATCATGTTCCGTAAATATATTTTGTAAATTTCCTACCGTAAATGTATCAAAACTTAATTTTTGATTTGTAAAATGAATCGCTAAGAACTTAATTTGGACAACTTTAAAGGTGACTTTTTAAATTTCTCAATTTTCTCAAAGCTTATTTATTCTGATTTCAGGTGATTGTATAAATCTCTATTTAAAAACAAAATTACCCTTATGACTGTTTTTTTGGTCCAGGGTCACAATTTAGTTTCTTGTGGATTGTTTTTTTTAAATAATAAAAATGTTTTTTATTGAAACTCAAGGCACAAAAAACTTTTCTCTTTGTAAAAAATATCTTAATTTTAAATGAAATTTTGTCTCCCAGATAAGACAGTCATTGTGAAACCTCCATTGGCTCTGCGAATCCAGCGGGGGAAGCCCGCTACCCTCACCTGCGACTACCAGGTGGACTCCAGGCAGGACGCTCCTCAAGTCCAGTGGAGGAAGAACCGACAGAAGCTCACAGAGTCCTCTGATTCAGACAAGTATGCTTTTATACCTTAATTTCCCTCTGAATGCTTCAAAAAGGCTTAGTTTAAGCTGTATAACATGATCTCATGAACATTATTATCCATAAATGTCTTAGGTACATGATAGACGAATCTACCCTCATAATACCTGATGTCGAGGAAGAGGATGAAGGGATTTACACCTGTGAAGTCATTACCACTCTGGATATAGCTGAAGCGAGTGGCTCCATCACTATCGTTGGTAAGTAATTTTATAATATGGCTATTTCTAAACCCTTTTACATGTCTGGATCTATATTGCTGTATGTGTATTGCATGTTGTATGATAATGTGACCTACAGAAAGGACAAAATGACATGTTTTGCTGTAGGGCAGATTCAAGAAATAACCTTTGAAAACCATAGATTCCTTTGTTTTACTAGCATCTTGGGTGTCTACAGCAAGACACCCACTGCTCCGGGTGTGTGTTCACGGTGTGTGTGTGTGTTCACTGCTGTGTGTGTGCACTTTGGATGGGATAAATGCAGAGCACGAATTCCGAGTATGGGTCACCATACTTGGCCGTATCTCACGTCACTTTCACTTTCACTTACCCCCTGAGCTCTTTGTCAACCCTCATTCACCAGATCGACCAGACCCTCCGACCCAAATACAGATGACCGAACCTAAAGACCGCAGTGTCACTCTCAGCTGGACACCAGGAGATGATCATAACAGCCCTGTGCTAGGTACCGTATGTTTTTCCTGTTTAGGCAACAGTTTAAGTGTACTCAAGTGTACTCAAGTTTTATTGCAGTTTTGCATAGTTTGCAAAGGTGTCCTAATACCGGGATACCCAAACTTTTTTTTGTTAGTTGAACCCCTTTGACCTAAAATATCTACTATAAAATAGATTTACTATAAAATGTACTATAAAGTACCAGTAATTTATTGGAGGTCAGTCTTTGATAAAATCAGTGACATTTCCTGTTCTGTGTGTATATGTACGTGTTTATGTATCTAGAATATTTGATTGAGTTTGAGGAGACTGAATATGAAAGAAAAGAGTGGGAGGAGCTAAGCCGTGTGTCAGGCAACAATCAGCGAACCACCCTTTCCCTGAAGCCCTTCCTTTCCTACCGTTTCCGAGTCATCGCCATCAATGACATCGGCAAGAGTGACCCGAGCATGTACACGGAGGTCTTTTCCACACCAGCTGCTCGTAAGTAACACGGCACGTGTGTGCATGTGGGTGTTTACATAGCCTTAAAACAGAAAAGACTTGTACCGCCACATTGTGATGCATTTGTTTTGTCCCTTTGAATCATTGTATGACACTTTAGATTTGTGTTTGTATCTTCTCTCGGCATGTGGTTGATATGAAGTGACAGTTTTATTGCCATGTTAGAACATCTTGGCACTAAATCATGATTTGTCCTCTACAGCTCCAGACAGTAACCCTGAAGGAGTGCGCAGTGATTCCATCGACCCAGGCACCCTTTTCATCACATGGAAGGTGCGTTGCACAATTCAGCATTTAAAGAGACCAGAAATGATTCTGTCATCATGTATTCATCCTCATGTCATTCCAAACCTGTATGATTTTTTTTTTCCATGGAACACAAAATATATTGTGAACAGGAGAAAAAAAAGTGAATTGGAGACTTTTAAGCTCCAAAATAGTCGACTTCCAACATATTTCAAGCAGTGTTGGAAAGTATCTAACTAAAAAAGTAGTGATGCTACTAACTGTATTTTTGGTAACATTAGTAAGTGGTCTGGAATGTCTGATTCATTCATCCTCAACTGTCCTCTCTCTCATATGCAGTGTTTCAATTCCATTTCATTCTAGTAGCCTAAATGGGTTTGTCTTAAACAGTCCTCTTTCTGTCTCTCTCTCATACATTGTTAGTGTTGGAGAGTCTGTTTATTCAAGTCAATTAATTCATCCTATATACTTCTGTTTTCTTTCTTATGTAGTGTTAGTAGTGTTAAAGTCTGACTTATTCTAGTGAATCAGTTCTTAAATGGACCCCTCTCTCTTTCATATGTAGTATTAGAAATGTAATATTCATTCTCTTGAATTGGATCATTTTAAATAGTCCTCTCTCTCATAAATAGCGATAGAAAGTCTGATGTATCTAATGTATCGGTTTATCCTAAAATACGTCATCTTTCTTGCATATGTAGCATTAGAAAAGTCATCTCACTCATATTTAGTGATGGAATGTCTGATTGATTTTAGAAACGGTTCTTTCAAACAGTTCAGTTTTAAAACTAGGGCCAAACAAGGCCCTCTACTATGAAAGGCACTATTGTCAATGTTTTCAAATTCTGATTGTTCACAGAAAAACACAGTGTGACTCAAAACTGAATCTCTGTTCTTGCAGGAAATGGACAGACATAGTTTCAACGGCCCAAGTTTTGAATATAAAGTGATGTGGAGGAAAGTTTTGGGCAGCGGACCGTCCTGGCACATCAAATCCATCAAGTCTCCACCCTTAATCGTCACAGATGTGGGCAACTTCTCGCACTTTGACATTAAAGTGCAGGCTGTTAATGAGATGGGAGAAGGCCCGGAGCCCAAATCCACCATTGGATACTCTGGAGAGGACTGTGAGTTTGTCTTGTTCCATATTTTTGCTGCTCTTGTGAGCCCTTTTCCTGACTACTTCCTGTAAGGTTATGCATCTCAAGTCACCCCAATTAAATAATGATTTTAGGTTAACGTTAATCCTGAGACGGACATTTTAAAGGGTATCAGAATGTGCTCTTTCTTCCTGTCAGACCCGCTTGAGGCCCCTTTGAATGTGGCAGTGGATCTGATCAACAGCACTGCCATTAAAGTGGTGTGGGCACCCATAAACAGAGAAACTGTGAGAGGACGTCTGCAGGGTTACAAGGTAATGTACTGTGCTGTATGAAGATAAACTGAGTAATGTGATCTATCTAAAATATCTTTGACAGTTTATGTATTATCCATCCTATAGATTTATCTAATGCACTATGGCCCGGAAAGCAGACACCTCAGACGGGAGCGTGTTAGGGAGGGGAAGCCAAGCAACATCTCGTTTGTGATGACAGACAGTAATGAGGAGGAGAAAGTTCTGGGAGATCTGCAGCCCTACTCCCATTACGCACTGTCTGTGAGTGTCATCAACAATAAAGGAGAAGGTCCCCAGTCTGACCCCCTCACTTTCAACACTCCAGAAGGAGGTAGGAACGAAAGACCGAGACAAATAGTAAAAATAGATGAAGAAAGGTGAGGGATTCAAATCCTGTCATCCATTTTTTCCAGTACCTGGTTCTCCCTCATCTTTACTGCTGGATAGCCCATCGGAAACAGAAATGACACTGCATTGGACTCCGCCCACCCAGCCAAATGGTGTCCTGAAAGGATACGTATTACAGTATCAACAAGGTGCATTGACTGACTGCCTGATTCATTCTCATCAGGTGTTATTAGAAGCAGTGAACATTAAAGGGATAGAAAAATGAATGAAAATTGAAATGAAATGAAAATTCTGTCATTAATTACTCACCCTCATGTCGCTCCAAACCCGTAAGACCTTCGTTCATTTGTGGAACACAAATTAAGATATTTTTGATAAAATCTGAGCTCTCTGACCCTGCATAGACAGCAACGTAACCACCATGTTCAAGGCCCAGAAAGGTAGTAAGGACATCGTTAAAACAGTCCATGTGACATCAGTGGTACGACTGTAATTTTATGAAGCTACAAGAATAATTTTTGTGCGCAATGAAAAACTTTTTCAACAATTTCTTCTTTTCCGTGTCAGTCATGGTACTCTCGTGAACACGCAATGAAAACTGACATGGAAGAGAAAAAATTATTGCGAAGGATGAACGAAATGAGAGTAAGTAATTACAGACAGATTTTAAATTGTTGGGTAAACTATCCCTTTAAGTATCAGAAAACCATTTTGGTTAACATTTTAAAACAACTATTTTTAAAACCACTAAACTGTATTTAAAATAATATTTTTGAGGTCTTTTGTCTCTTTTTCCCCTCATTTCTCTGCAGTTGATAAGGAAGACAGTCCCATGCAAGTGATAAAGATTAGTGACCACGCTGTGTCTCACTTCAGCTTAAAGCTGGATACTCACAGCCGTTACCGCTTCTACCTGCGAGGCTACACTTCTCAGGGAGAAGGACTGCCAATCATCAGGGAGGGAGCTACAACATTGGATGGAGGTCCAACATTTTACTGATCTCTAAATTATATCTAGACAAATGTAGGGGGTGGGGGTTACATGATATATGAAATGTTTTTACATGCGTTTCTAAACGCTAGACATGATGCAACACAGGTCTAGCGACAAGTAATTTGTGTGTCTACACTGAAAATAAGAGGAAATTGAACATATTCACAGCCGGTTTTAATTATATTTGGACGGATGAGTTTGTCTAAGTCTCACTTGGTTTTTGTGTGTTTGTGTGTGAACAGTTCCGCCCTCCAACATTAGTATATCGACTGGCGAGACATCAGTCAACCTGACCTGGGTATCGAAAGAAAGACAGAGGAACGTGGGATTCTTTATTCATTACCTGAAAAAGGATGGTACGTGATTGAAAATGATTGAACACAAGCTCGTTCGTTGAATAGCAAAATAGAAAGTAGCAGCTTTATTACCTCTTATGTTAGTTAGTGCCTCTACTCTTTCAATAACTAAGAGAGAGTGTGTTTTGATTTGTATTGTATTGTCTTTTTCTGTCCAGGCAAAGGCACATGGAAGCACTCTGAAAGAGTGAACAGCTCCCAGTCTTTTTACACGCTGCAGGGGCTCCAGTCCGGATCCAAGTACCGCCTGAAGATTGATTTCAAAAACAAAACTTTATGGGACCTTGAGATCCAGACAGCAGGAGCAAGTAATCACACAACGGCTCTCATAATGCTTTTTATAATAAATTGCACCGATGTCCTATTTACATGCAGACTACAGAAGAAATTAAAAAGAATAGATTTGTGTAATATTTTCCATACTTTGATGTTCATAGTATCTTACGGTAACACTTTATTTTAGAGTCTCTTAACTAGTTGCTTATTAGCATGCATATTACTAGAATATTAGCCATTTATTAGTAGTAATTAAGCACACATAAATGCCTTATTCTACATGACCTTATTCTACATCCCTAATCCTACCCAATACCTAAAGTTAACAACTACCTTACTAAATATTTATAAGCAGCAAATTAGGAATTTATTGAGGGAAACGTCATAGTTAATATTGAATAAGTGTTCCCTATTCTAAATTGTTACCTATCTTACTATACACTAAAATTCAAGTTTGGTGTCAGTATATTTTTTGTTTCTGGAATAAGTCTCTTATACTCTCCAATGCTGCATTTATTTGACCAAAATAACTGTAAAACAGTAATATAGTGAAAATAAAATGTATTTAAAAGCTGAATTTTCAGCAGCCATTACCCAGTCTTCAGTGTCACAAGATCCTTCAGAAATCATTCTAATATGATGATTTGGTGCTTAAGAAACATTTCTTATTATTATCATCAATGCTGAAAACAGTTAATATTTTTGTGGAAGCCATAATAAATTTTTCCAAAATTCTTTAATGAATAGTACTTTTAAAAGAAAAACATTTGAAATAGTAATTGTTTGTACATTATAAATGTCTTTACTGTCACTTTTGATCAATTAAATTTTTGAAAGGAGAGTAAATGATGACAGCATTTCCATATGTTTCCCCTTCAATATCATACAAAGTGTCGTGAAATTCATACATCGTTTCCTCCCTCTACTTCAGAAGTCATGGAGGTGCGTAAAGGGTTTGTGACTGAGAGCTGGTTCATTGGACTCATCAGTGCCCTCGTGCTGTTGCTGCTGGTCCTGCTCATTCTGTGTTTCATAAAACGAAGCAAAGGTGGAAAATACTCAGGTAAAAGAAGCACACACATGATTCTAATCTATTGTCACATGACAGTACTAACAAACGAGCAAATATCCCTGAATTGTATTCTTCTTGCAGTCAAAGAAAAAGAAGAAGGCCAGATAGATTCTGAAGCTCGGCCAATGAATAATGAGGGTTTTGGAGAATACAGGTGTGGTGAAGTTTTAGACAGATTATTACATAAATTTCCTTTCCCTCTTTCTTATGCTCTTCCTTTCTCTCCTAAATGCTCTTCCTAATGATTTGCAGATCACTGGAGAGGTATGCTTGTTCCTTTGCATGCATGGCTTTCTCAATACTTTCCCTTGCATGCATGGAATGGCATTTTTGATGTCTCACTTGGTGTACCTTTGTAGATTTATTTGTATTTTTCTTTCCGTAGTGACAATGAGGAGAAGCGGACGGCCAGTCTGCCGTCTCTGTGCGAGGATAGTAAGCTATGTACCGATGATGCTCTAGACGAATACGCTAACAGCAACAGCATGCAGACCGAGGTCATCATGGACGAGTCACTGGCCAGTCAGAGCAGCGGAGTCCGAGATCTTCCTGACCCCGGGACTCAGGAAAGTTCCCCTCTAAATCCTTCCACAGCCATCTCCCAACACGGCCTGCCCAACTCCGCTGCCCTCCTTGACTAGCCGGGGCGACACCGAGACCAAACGTGGATTCACACATGTGCCCACCTGTTGCAACCGCTCATGACTGACCAAATAATCCAAAACCCACAATAATGAGACTTACACACACAACAGATGCCAAGAAAACCATCCAGATGCACTGCTGGACGTAATTGGACCAACACAACACATTTAACACAGCCAGAAGAAAAATATTTGACTGACATATAATAAATAGACTGCCATGCTTGTTGTTTACAGATATTATCGCTCATTTTATGATATAAAATAGGCTATAGCCGTTTACAGTTATACAAACGTTACAATTGGAGACTAATCCAGTGACAAATAAAGTAGACGCCGAGCTCCCATGGCGAACGCCCATTCAAATCGGAGTCGGATTCACCTGTCAGTCAATAAAAAGCGTTGTGGAAGGAGGGTGTGAGGGAGAAGAGAGAAGCTGAGGGCCTTAAAATTATGACTAAGTGCGTTGTGCAAACATATAGACAGCGTGAGCTGGTTATACTGGTTGCAAAATTTAATCAACTTATTGTGTTTTGTGTGTCTCTACCATTTGTTGCTTTTTTTATTCTTTGAATACTTGCCTGAACCATTTTTATAATTCATTTTTTATTATTTTTTTTACACAAGAATCAGTTTGTGTCGTGTTTTAAAGGTGCTGTAAGCGATGTTAGCCATCGTGGAACTTCTCAGCTTTAGTCACTGACTTAGTCACGCACCCTAAAAATATTACCGTGGTTAGCATTACCCTGCTGGTACATATTACAAACATCTTTCTCTGGAAAAATTCAGTGTGCTCAGACAGAGTATATTTTTTCAGCGAACAAATTTGGTTATATTATAGTAGATGTTTGAACAGTGCCCAGTTCTTTTCAGAAATAAAAATTCATCTATTTTCTAAATGTAACTCTTTCTTCCAGTGAATTTCTTAGAATCTACTACAATGTCACATTCAGATCTGCCATCATCTAATCAACAGATTCCGTTCCATAAAATTTGCTTACAGTACCTTTAAGTCATCTGTATGTTGATATATTGTAATATTGTAGTGATTCAATAGAAGATAGATATCGGCATCTCCTCAGTTACGATTACAGATTTCCGTAGTGTAAATACATGAGATGCAATGGCTCTACGATGCTAGATCGTTTATAGCAAGCTGTACATACAAGCATCTATCAATTTAGCCAAATACAGTATTATAATCTCTTTCATCTCCATCGGTTCCTGTGCCTGCCTTCGACACCATCTTTCACGTTTATTCCTCCCTCTGTATGTGTCTGTGCTCTTAATTCTTGTTTTCTGCATTGTATTAAACTACTGATTCCCTCTTGCAGTCCTGTTGGTGTAAAGCCATAAGAATACACACGTAAGGTGCGTAGATTTGAGGTCGTATTGAGTTAGATAGGGCTGTAAGAGAGTATGTCACACACACACACAGTTTAGTTTGGTTACGTAAAATGCAATCATGTATTGGCTTGTCTTATTACACAGAATGTATGCTTTGTTTGGGTGGGAATTGTTCCATACCAGTATACCAAATAGCATTCGTTCATTTTCCGCTCATTTGATTTGATGTTTGATAAACAAATATAGCAGAATATAGCACTGAGAGAATCTATGGCACATCTGGTATTTCTCAAGAGAGGGGCACAGGGGGGGAAAAAATTGCTTAATTTCCAGATGAATGTAAATATAGCCCAAAAGATTGTTTGTTATGATGTTGAAAACTGTCTTGTTGATTATGTTTTAGGTTTTTAAATTTGTTTGAGTTTTGTAACTTTTTTTAACTTTAGAGTAACTTGTTAGTTGTGATTTGAGTGTGGTAGACAAGTAGTGCATAGTTTTAAATAACTAAGAAAAAAAGTCCTTTGATAAATAAATGTTGCAGGTTCTGAAAAAAAAAAGCTGATTGGATAAGAGACAGAAAAAAGCTAATTGAAACATGATTGCGCTTATAGTTTCCCGAGTGCTAAAGAATGGCAGTATTGTGCGTATCTGATTAGAATCTATTGCTGCAGAGGCAGCGTGAAAGGAAGGACGCAGTCATCTTATTTGCACCACTGCACACACACACACACACACATACACTTCCAGGGAGCAATAGCAACACGCTGACTCAGATCTTTGAGACCACTGTAGTTATTCCCAGCCCTCTGGGATTGTCCGATCTCTGTTAGCCTCCCTCACAAAAGCTGTACAGACACACTCAGGACAAAAGTCTCTTAGAGATCTATTTTCTTACAGGAGGGGGAAGTGATGCAAATTCTATTCAACTCAATATTCAACTGAACTGCTGCTAGACGACTTGTGTATTTTGTCAGTGTCTTGACTATGTATTGAGCTCGGAGGTGAATCGACTCTCGGATATCCACTATACTGCCCTCTGCTACTGCAACTAAAACTGAGTGGGAGGGCACCGTTTAAAGCTTAACTAGCGGACGAACGCTGCCGTTTCTGTTGTTACTTGTCAAATGTACGCATTCAAGCTCACGATGCATCTTAAACTGTAGGCTTAATGCATAAATAAGCTTGACATAATAGTCTCTTAATCCTCTTGTATGTTCTGTTTGTTACTGCATATGATGTGAAAATAAATGAAGGACGAGATGAATGAGGTTGTGGGACTGTATTGCTCAAATTCCCCTGCTGTGTTGTGGACTGAAGGGGAAGAGAGGGTGGGCTGCGTTAACTAGATATGAACTGGATTTTGCTATTGTATTTGCATCACCAATAGGCCAGTGTAAGTAAATACTTATTCAAATTAATGGGATCATCTACATCTGCAGCATTCTGTATAAAATTCATTTTATAATGGCAACTATCAGCAATGATAACCTATTTAAAGTCCAATTTATGAATGTCAAACGTACACAGTGCTTTGAAATCCAGTAGCACTTTATTTGTCGTGCAGGAGAATGATCAGATGAGAGGATGGAATGGGATGGTGCTTTATCGAGAGCTTGTGCTGAACTGGGTGAAGTAGTGAACTGTGGGACGGTTTGTATACAGCTTCTTGTCCAGGTAGTTTTGGCTGAAAAACAGAAGATAAAGGATATCTGTGTTTTTAGATATCCAAGAATTACTTTGCTACTAGCTAATAGCTATACAATGAACAAAATTAGAATTCGCATACACACATTTACTTCTGTAATGTAACGTACTCTACTATTCAAAAAGTTTGGGTTGGCAAGATTTTCAGTCGGCAAAGCTGCATTTATTTGATCAAAAATGCAATAAAAACAACAATATAGTGAAATGTCATTACAATTTAAAATAGCTGTTTTCTGTTTAATATTATATTTAAAATATATTTAAATTATTACATTTAAATATAATATAATTAATTCCTGTGATGGTAGAGTTGAAATTTCAGCAGCTACTACTCCAGTCTTCAGTGTCACATGATCTTGTTGTAGAAATCATTTTAATATGCTGATTTGCTGCTCAAGAAACATTTCTTATTATTATTACTGTTGAAAACAGTTGTTCTACTTAATGTCTGTGGAATGTTTTTGGCTTTTACTGTCAACTTCGATGAATTTAATGCTGCATCCTTGCTTAATAAAAGTAGTTATTTCTTCCAAAAAATAAAAAATACTGACTGCAAACTTTTGAACGGTAGTGTATATCCAGGTCAAATAGAATATATTAAGCAAGAAAACATGCAGAATGGGATTTTGAATTGTGAAAAGTGACCCTATTATTACCATTATTATATTAGCTATTGGTAAGCTTGCATTACCAACCACAAAAAAGTAGCGTAAAATTGGTTATTTCAAGATAACTTTTGGCCTAGCAGATGTCAGCTAAACAGAAAAGGTGTGGAAGAAGAGAAAGTTATTTAAATTTAAAGAAAAAAATTAATAATGTGCAGTGATGGATTGTACAGACCATTTTTTAAGGTCTTTTAGTACTCTTAATTATGTTTATTTTCCAGTTGTCTGCATTCTGCTTGCATCCTGCTGTGTGTTTTTAACAATAGTGAATGTGCCACTTACTGCGCTTGCTGCTCTTGTGCCAGCTGTTGATTGTATTTATCGAGCTGAATTCTCCTCTCTCTCTGCAGTTCCTTGTCTCTATTCTCCTCTCTCTCCTGCTGTCTGGCCTGCTCTGTCAGATGGTAATCCCAGGCCACATCTCTCTGCCTCTCCATCTCTCTCAGTCTCTGGTGAAATTGGAAAGGGATAAAGGAGAATAACTTTATGATGGCTATAAATGCATGCTCAAATTGCATATGTCAGTGCAGGATCCTAACCTCTTTCTCCAAACACTGTTCCTCTCTCTTTCTGTGGATTTCACTGATCTGCTGTGGGGTCATGCCCTTCCAGCGGTCGGTCAGGACTCGTGGACCCTCTGCTGAGGATTCGATTTTTCTCTTGGCAGCTTCTGGTCGCTCTGTCAGGAGGTCAGAGGTCACCATGTACCGCACCTCTGCCAGCTCCGCTCCCTCTCTCCTCAGTCTCTCTTGTTGCTCCTTCTCCATCCTCTCCTCTGCCTGCAAAGGGAGGTCAGATGTTACCTTGACCTTTCATCTCAAAGATATATGATGCCTCTGGGTTTTCAAAATGAAATCTCTGTCATGATTTACTCATTCTCCTGTCTTTTCAACCCGTGTTGGTGCATATTAACCTCATATTGGATAAAAAAAAGCTCTTTGGGGTGACAATGGCAGGTTGCCACTTTTTACAATATTTATTTAATATTTAATAACCTACTAAAAATAAACACAAATGATTGCCTTCATTAGTTTAGTGGTGAGATAATACCTGAGCTTGATTGTATTGACTGAGTGCAATATGGGCTGCTCTTTTGCACTCCTCCTCCAGGGCATCCAGCTGCACTGCCCTGAGGTCTTTTTCCACCAACTCCCTGCCAGTTAGCAGCTCTGCACACAAAAACACAGATATGATAAGCATAATCAAAACCTCTGTGCTACTAAACATAGTGAAATACACTTAACATAACAGGGCTAAATGGGATGTAATGTAATCTGTTTACCTCTGTTTTTTTGTTCTTTTTCTTGTTTTTCCCTCTCCTCCTTTTGAGCTCTCAGGTTTCTCTCATTCATTTCCATCTGAGCTCTCTTCTTTTCATTTTCATTAATTCCTTCTCCCTGACCGAGCATGAATAAACATATTCATAGAATATGAGCATCCTGCAGTGTGACAAGCTATATTTTACGATAAAACTATTTTAATAAACAATGTTTTTAAGGCTGTTTGAGAGACTACATATTTGTACTTTTTTGTCACACTAAGACTAAAAATGCTGAAAAGTTACAAAAAACTATTGCCTTACACGTTCAAATTCAGTAAGTTTTCATAACACTTAATTTGATAGTGCTCTTGTTACAGATATGACATACTGTTGTAATAACAGTCAAATTTGCATAATTAACGTTACATGCAACTAACCTATACCAAACCCTTATCCTAATTTTAACCCATAGTAAGTGCATGTATATAAATATTACTCATGACCAAAAATTTTGTCATTATTTACTTCTGTTGAACACATAAGAAGGTATTTTGTTAACCAAACAGTAGATGGTCCCCACTGACTTCCAATATATTTGTTTTCCATACTATGGAAGTCAATGTTAAGTTACCCATGTTTGGTTACCCACATTCTTCAAAATATCTTCTTTGTGTTCAGCAGAATAAAGAAACTCATACAGGTTTGGAACAACGTGAGGATGAGTGAATGATGACAGAATTTTCGTTTTTAGTTAACAATCCCTTTAAACGTTTAATTACACTGTAACAAGGACACTTTAAAACAAAGTTTACCATAAAATGTAACGTTTCGTGTCCATGTCATTTGTTAGAGACTTTATCTGTTGCTGTGCCCCAACAAACACTGTACATGCTATGCTTACCAAAAACATTTGCATACTGGCGGGTCCCAATGCAGAGTCCGAGACAGAAATACTGGCGTCTGGCGCCGCCTGTCGGCCATAATTGATATCTGCATCCCGACTGTCCTCAGCACGTTGATTTATCGCTCTATATTGTACCAAGTCCTGAGCCAACTCTCTTCGCAACTCGTCTTCCTCTTTTTTCTGTTGCATTGCCATTTCATCCAGGGACAAGCGCAACAGATCTGAAGGACAAAGGACATCACATTTCTGCATATCATAGACCAATGTTTTTGTATCCGACTGTGGCTGATCCATTATTGAAAAATGGAAGCAAGAGAAAACACCCAAAATACAGGCGATATAACGTTATAGCTTACAAAATAATTGTTTGATACATAAGCTTTCAGTGTTGTAGCTTGTTTTGCAGCGCAGAAGTAGTGCAGAAGTGATTTGTAGTACCATGAGCCATGTCTCGCTGCTGCTTCATCTCCAGTTGTTCTTGTTTCTCCTCCCGCTGTTTGTGGAGCGCGCGCAGGTCAACTCCGATCACTCGGCTTCTGGTGCTGAATATTCGGTTCTTGCGCTCAGCCTCTGCGGCCCGACGCCGCTCCACCGCCCGCAGGGCAGATTCATCCACGGGTAAATCAGCCTTGTACATGTTCTGTCAAAGCACAGTTTTATATCAACAAACTTCCCTGATATCAGCTAAGTTGATAGAGATTTGTAGTTGATAAACAGGAAAGTGGGTTCAAGCGCCAGCAGAAGGCAGTGTAATGAAGTGGTCTTTAAGAGAAGCAGTCTATCAGCGGAAGTTTAAAATCAGCTCGTAAGTGTATTTACTTGTCTCAGTGTTTAGCGCATTTGCCGTTGCTAGGAAACGCTTATTTTGTTTACTAGGATGAGAGTTGCTGAAATCGCGTTTGGTCTCGTACTGTATCGTGTATCTTGTCAGTGTGTGCACTTGCTTGGCCATTTGTAGTTGATAAACAGGAAAGTGGGTCCAGCTGAATTGAAATGATCATTTGTTGGTTTGGTATAATAAAGGTTATTATACCGCGGCAGCGGTCGCGGCAGTCGTCGTGTGAAGCCCTCTTAGTGTGAAGACCAAAGAGTGTAAAGACCATCGACTCTACCGTGCGACTCCACCGGGCAGGGACACCGGCAAGGGATAGTAGTAGCTTTTTATTTAATTTTTTCATTGATATGTTTATTATTGAAATGTTGTTGTTATATGCATGTGTTAATTTTATTTAATTTCTTTATTTTCTTAAATATGTGGGTAGATAGTATTTATAGAGTTGTAACTTTTTAGTTTTAGTTACTTTTTCTTATTTGTAAGTCGCTTTGGACAAAAGCGTCTGCTAAATGACAAAAGTAAAAAAAGTAAAGAGTGTAAAGACCATCGACTCTACCGTGCGACTCCACCGGGCAGGGACACCGGCAAGGGATAGTAGTAGCTTTTTATTTAATTTTTTCATTGATATGTTTATTATTGAAATGTTGTTGTTATATGCATGTGTTAATTTTATTTAATTTCTTTATTTTCTTAAATATGTGGGTAGATAGTATTTATAGAGTTGTAACTTTTTAGTTTTAGTTACTTTTTCTTATTTGTAAGTCGCTTTGGACAAAAGCGTCTGCTAAATGACTAAAGTAAAGTAAGTTACCTACCTCTCCCTCACCGCCACTGAGAAGCTGGTGGATTTGTATTTATTTATTTTTATCTTTTCTTTGCGTAACGGTTAGCTATTAATAATATAAATAGCTGGTATTTTTAATTACGCACATATGAAGATAAAACATCAAAATCTTACTGGTGAATATCAGTTGGGTTTCGAGTCGACAAACGGCAGTGTGTCAGCTCTCCTCTTGTGTTTGAAGCTCTGTTTGGCGTTGCCATGGTAACACGGTCTGTGGCGCGGCTTCAGTAACTACGTTATTGGAGACGTTTGACCGACATATATTATTAATGGAAAATTATGTGGATATACAAATTTCGTTTTCCAAACCAGGGTTATTGTAGTTAACTAAACCTAAAACCTTACTTGAAATAGGTACAGTATTTACTACTAGATACTGTAAGTTATTTAAAAAAAAAAAAAATTGTAACCAGGCACATTTCCAGTGCTGGTGCGAGTTTCAGTACCATGAACAGCTCCCTTTAAATTTAATCTCAGCTATGAGTATTAACAAAGACTAGATGTGGACTTTGGTATTAATCATTGGGGTGATGTCGATAAATCTGAAATGTCAGTTTTTTTAATATTTAATATTCAGTAGCCTGGATTTATACAAACTAGAATTATATCTTGAACAAAAACGTGCTTATAAATAAATAAAATAAAATAAATACAAAAAATAAATAGAATAATAAAAAAATAAGTCTAATTATTATATGGAGGGAAAATATTTATTTAAAAAAATATATATATTAGGTTTGATTTCAGTCGAAACTCTCCTTAGCTCAAAGGACTTTTATTTTGCCTGTATTCTGCTCTAGACAGGGGGCGTGTACACGAGATTATTTTATGTCAGATTATTATGGTTTCAGAGGTTTAACCTCTGAAAAACGATATGTAGCCTAACATATCTAGTTGCCAATTTGTTTTAAATCCGCTTTGCCGCCGCAAAACAACATCTGGAGAAACGCATCGCCACAAAGACCCTACAGAGCATCAGTCTGACATCCCTCTCCTGAGATAAATCAACCAGCATGGGATATTTAAAACTGATCGAGATTGAAAATTTCAAATCTTACAAAGGACGTCAAATAATCGGACCGTTTCACAAATTTACAGCAATAATCGGCCCAAATGGATCTGGTAAGTGTTATCTCAGGTGTTGATGCAGCACGGTGGACTGCAGTCTAGTGTGCACGCTGCATTATTAAGGATCTCGCTATGACTATATTTCTTATTTTTAAATTCGGGTCTATTTTTTTTTCTCTTTAAATTTTAGGATTTTTTCTTTCTATTGCATAGTTTAGATTTAAAATGTCTTAGAAACGTTTTTGGAAGCCATGCATTCATCATTTCTTTTGCAGCCAAGTTTCAAATGTTAAGCCATTAATAATATTCGTTCACAAAAATGTTAAATTAGATTGTCGTACAATGTATTCCAAGGATTTGTGTACTTGTTTACCAAGGAAACAAAAGTCATATGCTTTTTTCAAAATTGTTATAATAATCTTTTATATATATATATATATATATATATATATATATATATTACTATTGTCCCTCAATTTATTTCAAAATGTTGTGAAAAACAAAATAAATAAACAAATAAGGTAAATATAAATTATATTATAAATAATAAACCTCAAAAATGATAATGCACTCCACTAACTCTATGCCCAAAATCACTGCTCTTTAGGGAAGTCAAACCTTATGGATGCCATCAGTTTTGTATTAGCGGAGAAGACCAGTAACCTACGTGTTAAAACCCTGAAAGATCTCATTCATGGAGCACCAGTGGGAAAACCAGCAGCCAACCGTGCCTTTGTGAGCATGGTGTACTGCGAGGACAATGGAGATGAATGCACCTTCACACGGGTCATCATTGGTAAATGTTAAAAACTAAAGTTACTAAATGACTTGCATTCATGAAAGTTGTTACAACTTCATAATAGTAAGTAAACCCTGCGTTATTTAGTAGTTCCATTAATAATTTTTACCACATGAGAGTCTCATGTGGTAAAAATTATTAATGGAACTACTAAATAATGTAAAGTCTCATGATGAGTCTCAAATAATGTAAAGTCTCATGATGAGACTATCTATTTTTATGTTTCAGGTTCCTCCTCAGAGTACCGAATCAACAAAAAGGTGGTTGGGCTTTCAGACTACAGTGAGGAGCTGGAAAAGCTGGGTATCCTAATTAAGGCCAGAAATTTTCTTGTGTTCCAGGTATACATGCACATGACCTCCTGCTGTTTTCAGTATTATAGAAAATATAAGATAACCTGATGAGATATTTGAAGTCAGTGTAATAGTAATTTTACAGGTCTGTCTTTGTAATCTTGCTGTGCAGGGTGCCGTGGAGTCCATAGCCATGAAGAATCCTAAAGAGAGGACCACTTTGTTTGAGGAGATCTCCCGCTCTGGTGAGCTGGCCCAGGAATATGACCGCAGAAAGAAAGAGATGGTGAAAGCTGAAGAGGACACACAGTTCAACTATCACCGCAAGAAGAACATTGCAGCAGAGCGCAAAGAAGCCAAACAGGAAAAAGAGGAGGTAAACTATTTTGCATATTTTCCATCTTATTTTATCACAATCCCACAGTTGAACTTTTGCTCTCTGTTCAGGCTGAGAGGTACCAGAGACTGAAGGATGAGGTGGTCAGGGCTCACGTACAGCTACAGCTCTTTAAACTCTACCATAATGAGGCGGAGATCGAGAAGCTGAACCGAGAGTTGTCTCAGCGCAACCGTGAGATTGAGAAGGACAGGAAGAAGATGGATCATGTAGAGGAAGAGCTCAAGGAAAAGAAGAAAGAGCTGGGAAGAATGATGAGGGATCAGCAGAATGTGGAGAAGGAGATAAAGTGAGTGATGGGCTAAATGGAAATAACTATATAAATGTATTTATATATATATATATATATATATATATATATATATATATATATATATATATATATATAAATTTGTATAAAAATAACAATTTCATTGTTGCTTTAGACATTTAGACCAGTGTTATTTTAGTAAGATATCAGCGTAGAGGAAAATGATCACACTTTATTTTAAGGTCCAGTTCTCACTATTAACTAACTATTAACTACAACTTTTGCCTCAATGAACTCCTAATTTGCTGCTTATTAATAGTTAGTAAGGTAGTTGTTAAGTTTAGGTATTGGGTAGGATTAGGGATGTAGAATATGTGCTTTATAAGTACTAGTAAACAGCCAATATGCTAGTAACAGGCATGCTAATAAGCAACTAGTTAATAGTGAGAATTGGTCTTTAAAATGTTACCACGAAAATTAGAAATGTTCGCTGTTATAATATAATTTTCAGTTTTTTATATTTTATTTTATTTAATTTAACAATTTTTTTTATAGTTTTAGTTTTCATTTTTGTTAACTATAATAACCTGCCATCAGCCTCTATAGAAAACTTGTAATATTATTGTTATGATAAGCTAACTCAAACTATAAACTATAAAATCGTGACAGTTTACTACATTTACATTTAGTCATTTGGCAGATGCTTTTATCCAAAGCGACTTACAATTTTATCCAAAGCGACTTACAATTACTAAAGAACTACTAATCTAACCTCGTCTAGAGAGAAAGATGCTGAGCTGAACCAGAAACGGCCACAGTATATCAAGGCCAAGGAGAACACTGCCCATAAAATTAAGAAGCTGGAGGTGGCTCGAAAATCTTCGCAGAACGCCCAGAAGATGTACAAGAAGCGTAAGGCAGACATAGAGGAACTGGACCGTGAGCAGGGTGCCGTGGAGATGGCGAGGCAGGAGTTTGAGGAACGGATGGAAGAGGAGGCACAGAGTCAAGGCCAAGATTTGACACTGGAGGAGAACCAGGTCAGTTGATCTCGGCTAGATATTGCGCTTCAGCTTGAATAAAAAAATGCAAGTATGTCCATAAATTTCAGTGTTTCATTGTATACTTATACTGTTATATCAGGTGAAGCAGTATCACAGGCTAAAGGAGGAGGCCAGTAAGCGGGCAGCTACTTTGGCGCAGGAGCTAGAGAAGTTTAACAGGGACCAAAAGGCTGACCAGGACCGGCTAGATCTGGAGGAGAGGAAGAAAATTGAGACAGAGGTAGATTGAAAAATGATTGTAAACTCTTTTCTTTTGTCCTTTTGTAAAATGCTGACTACTTATATCCCTTTTTGATTACAGGCCAAAATAAAACAGAAGATTCGTGAGATTGAGGAAAACCAAAAGCGCATTGAAAAGCTGGAGGACTATATTGCAACCAGCAGGTGTTTCAAAGATCATTATAAAACAGATAGTTTCAGGTCTGAAAACAGATTTTCTTTTGTAAATCTATACAATATGTGGAAAACATATTGTCATGTGACACTGAAGACTGGAGTAATGGTTGCTGAAAACTCAGAAATTAATTACAATTTAAATATTTAAATGTATCAAAGTAGAAAAGTTATTTTAAATTGTAATATTTCATAATATAATGTATTAAATAAATACAGCCTTGGTGAGCTTACTTTCAAAAATATTTTACAAATATTATATCACATGAGAAACAGATTATATTACATATATACATGTAATTAGGCATCATACCTAACTGTAAAGCACAGCCTCTAGTGACTTGTTTCCTTATTTTACTTTTCTTCACCCTTCGGTTTCATGTTATGGCAAACTTTGATTTTTACCCATCTCTGTGTTTCTCTCACCAGGCAGTCTCTGGATGAACAGAGGCGTATGGAAGAGGAACTGACTGAGGAAGTGGAGCTGGCCAAAAGAAGGATTGATGAGATAAACATGGAGTTAAACCAAGTACAAAAATGAACACATTTACTCATACTCATCATTTGACCAAGACTGTGTTTTCACTGTTGAGATGATTCTGGTCACAGGTGATGGAGCAACTTGGAGATGCTCGCATTGACAGACAGGAGAACAGCCGTCAGCAGCGCAAAGCTGAAATTATGGAGAGCATTAAACGGCTTTACCCCGGCTCAGTGGTGAGTTGCTGTGTATAGACACATTTTCAATTTAAGCTTGCAACAGAAGCTTGTAAGATGTCCACAAAATGCTTTCACTGATTATTTTTCTTTATTTCCACATAAATCCCATTTAAACCTTCATGTTGAAATCTTTATCCAAACAGTATGGCAGACTGATCGATTTATGCCAGCCCACCCAGAAGAAGTACCAAATTGCAGTGACCAAAGTCCTGGGAAAAAACATGGACGCCATTATTGTGGACTCTGAGAAAACCGGCAGAGATTGCATCCAATACATTAAAGAGCAAAGAGGAGAACCGGAGACCTTTCTGCCTCTTGACTATTTGGAGGTACATACCGATTTTAATAAACAATTCATGAGTTGAGCTCTGAATTTTCCATCTTGAAGGCTGAACCGTGTATTTCACTGGACTTGTGCTTCTCTCCCTCAAGGTGAAACCCACAGATGAGAAACTGAGAGAGCTAAGGGGGGCAAAACTAGTGATCGATGTGATCCGCTATGAGCCACCACACATAAAGAAAGCCCTTCAGTATGCCTGCGGCAATGCTTTAGTGTGTGAGAATGTGGAGGACGCACGCAGGATTGCCTTTGGAGGACCATACCGGCATAAGGTTTAAATATGTCATATAAGTTGAATGTAAAGCATACAGTATATCAAAAGATAACAAACTACTGATCTTCTATTCTGTCTTTCTCCTTTACAGACCGTGGCCTTGGATGGAACTCTCTTCCAGAAGTCAGGTGTGATCTCTGGTGGAGCTAGCGACCTGAAAGCAAAGGCTCGGCGGTGGGATGAGAAAGCTGTGGACAAACTTAAGGAAAAGAAAGAGAAACTAACAGAGGAATTGAAGGTGGCATACAAAAGAACTAAACCAAAACTTTGCACACAGCTGGAAAATTTACTATCATTTAGGGCTGTCACGAGCATGAAATACAAATTCTATACCATTTTAAAGTAAGTTCTATCATAAATATACAAAATGTTGTATAAATATGAAAATACTAAACATTTTATAAATAAAAAGAAAACATTTAAAAATTAAATATAAATAAACATTAATAAATTATAACATAAATATACAAAACACTTTTTAAATATGAAAATACAAATAATTTAGTAAATTATTCATATATATATATATATATATATATATATATATATATATATATATATATATATATATATATAAAAAACATTTAATATTTTAAATATTTATTTTTTGAGTCCTCTTCACTCAAACCCAGCCATGCCCAGTATATAATAATAATAATAATAATAATAACCTTTTTTGTAATAATAATCAATGTAATATGCTGAGAATGTTTTGAAATCCTACAACTGCAAATAATTGTGTATTTTAATTTAAATGAAAAATAAAATTTTCAGTGTGGTCTCAAACACTGACTGAAATTGAATATGTGCACAATAAATGCGGTTTGTGCAGATAATCACAATTAGATCAAATAATTTTGATCCAGTGACTAGGTATCAATTGCGACAGGCCTAAAATAATTTGTTCATTTATGAAATGAAAGCATAAGTGTTATGTGGAAGTAAAATCAAAAATCACTTTTTTTTTTTTTTTTTATCAAGCTGGTTTTACATTTAATGTGTGCCTTCTCAGGAACAAATGAAGGCAAAGAGAAAGGAGGCAGAGCTCAGGCAGGTCCAGTCTCAGGCTCACGGGCTGCAGATGAGACTGAAATACTCTCAGAGTGATCTGGAACAGACAAAAACCCGCCACCTCTCACTGAACATGCAGGTACAGTACACCTGAGAAACAACGCCTCAGTCAAGACAAGACATCAAAATCATCATAACCATAAACTTTCACAAGATAAAAAATACAGGTGGGTTCTAATGAAGTCACTGGTGTTTTTCAAAATACATTATTGCTTTTGTAGGAGAAATCAAAGTTGGAGAGTGAGCTGGCAAATTTTGGCCCACGAATCAATGACATCAAACAAATCATCCAATCACGTGAGAGGGACATTACAGAATTAAGAGACCGCATGAACCTGGTAAGAGCTCTGGAGAAAATTAAGACATTTAAAATGCTGTCAAAGAAGTTTGATGCTCTAATAATTATTATTTATTATGGTCATTCATAGGTGGAGGATGAGGTCTTTGTTGAATTCTGCCTAGAGATTGGTGTGCGAAATATCAGAGAGTTTGAAGAGGAAAAAGTAAAGAGGCAAAATGAGATTGCCAAAAAACGGTAAAACTCGTAAGGACAGTATACAAGTTACCAACTACTAAGTGGACTGCCATGATTGAGCTTGTGCTATACTGCAATTCTAGACTGGAGTTTGAGACACAGAAGACACGTCTGGCCATCCAGCTTGATTATGAGAAGAACCAGTTAAAGGAGGACCAGGAGAAAGTGATGATGTGGGAGCAGACTGTAAAAAAGGATGAGAATGAGATCGAAAGACTTAAAAAGGTGACAAAGAATAGAGGAGGAGTAAAGGGTCTTGACAAGCAAAGCATATATCAGTGGAATCTTTAAGCATGAAAAACTAAACAGTAACTCATATTGTTCCCCCACCATTTCAGGAGGAACACAGGCACATGAAGATCATTGATGAGACAATGGCACAGCTACAGGACCTGAAGAACCAGCATCTTACCAAGAAGGGAGAGGTAAATGACAAGAACCGAGAAATGGAGGAGATCCGCAAGAAACTAGGATCTGCCAACAAGTGAGAACATTAATATTTAATTCTCTCAATTCTTTACATGTTCTCAAATCCAGTGTAGGAATTCAATTAAATTAAATCAAATAAAACTTTTTTTTTTTTGCTTGTAAATAATTTAGTTTGTGTCGGTTATAAAAACAGTATTGTGGGATTCTGTCATATGCATGTAATATTAGAGAGCTGACTCAGCTGCAGAAGGAAGTAACTGCCATTGAAACCAAACTGGAACAGAAACGCAGTGACAGACACAACTTGTTGCAAGCCTGCAAGATGCAGGACATCAAACTGCCCCTCAAATCAGGGACAATGGATGACATCAGTCAGGGAGAGGTACAGACTTTTCTGAACATATATTCCTACACAATCACACATACTGCTTTTGTAAGCACAGACATACACACTGATCTGTCTACATAGGGAAGTTCGCAAGTTGAGGATTCGATCAGCAGTCCGAAGGCATCAAGCTCTGTGCATGCCAAAGAGGCCCTCATAGAGATTGACTACAGCAACTTGAATGAGGACCTCAAGGTAATTTTATATGATGAAATATTAAAAATTTGCTGTTTAACAAGCAGCCTGGATCTATCAAAAGTGATGTAAAACCATTCTATAGGATGCTTTGTCAGAAGAAGAGATCAAGGCAGAGATGAACACCCTACAGCAGAGGCTGAATGAGCAGCAGAGCATCCTGCAGAGAATCAGCGCTCCCAACATGAAGGCCATGGAGAAACTTGAGAGTGTTAGAGACAAGTTCCAGGAGACCAGTGATGGTGAGCCCAAAAGTCTAGGCTCATCTGCCTGTAGCTAATCTTGACCTGAGTAGTCTACCAGGGACACATTGAGTCTAAATTAGTGCTTCACAGCCCTTTTGACTCTATGGTCCCCCACTGACCAAAATAATAATCAAAGGTAAGATATTTTTGATACTTCAGTTAGGTGCTTTAATGACGATATTTTTATTTACAGAAACTTGGAGTGTATTACAATATATTACAATAATTATAATACATTTTCATTAAAAAATATAAATTAATAATAAATTTGTAAATTATAATAAAAAATTTAATGAAACACTTTTTATGATTTGGTTATGTTTACAGGTTTCTAAGTTTTTACTCATTTTTTACAACAATTTTACCTTTTTAAGTTTGTATTAATTTTCATGACTTATCCAGGGCTTGAAATCACATTTCCTTATACATGCATGTTTTCCAAAACCGTTGGAATCTTTTAGGGAGTGTAACGAAGATTCAGAGAAGATGGGATCCATTTGCATATTTATTAAAATCAACAGCAGTAATAAGTTCAAGTTCGAAAGTTCAGAGTCGTAGTTGAAAAACAGGCAGCAAACAATCACAAATAAAGTCCAGGCAATCGAGGCAGAAAGAATAGGCAGGCAGCAAATGATCAAACAAGGTAAACAATCCAGGGTCATACACAGGCAAGGCAACAGAAACAATCAAATGCTCAGAAATGGGGATTATGGAAGATGGAGTCAGGGGTGATCAATGAGAGTCAATACTCAGGTCATGGAGCCCTCTGGTGGCGAGTGGGAAGAATCACAGAGGAGACTAGGAGCAAATTAAAATAAGAAATATGATGTTCGCTTATTTTTCTTTCTTTTTTTATTTTAAATCATTTTAAACCATCTTGCAGCCCCCTTGGAAGTATGCTGATGCCGCTTAAGTTTAGAGCCACTAGTGACTTGTCTAATTAATAACCAATAGCTACAATATCTACTTTTTTTTCTTATGTATTCATGAAATTCAGCTGACATGTTTCTATTAACAAATACATATGTTGATGTGCAGAGTTTGAAGCTGCTCGGAAAAGAGCAAAGAAAGCCAAACAGGCGTTTGAGCAGATCAAGAAGGAGCGGTTTGACCGTTTCAATGCTTGTTTCGAGTCTGTTGCCACCAACATTGATGAGATCTACAAAGCACTGTCACGTAACAGCAGTGCACAGGTTAATAAAAGCACTCTGAACTCTGAAATCCCTCTCTCTTTTCAAGAGAAAATCCTTCAATAACACAAGTAGAATTTTTACAATACTTTATATCCTCTCAGGCATTCCTGGGGCCAGAGAACCCAGAAGAACCATACTTAGATGGAATCAACTACAACTGTGTGGCTCCAGGAAAGAGATTCAGGCCCATGGACAACCTGTCCGGAGGAGAGAAAACTGTGGCAGCTTTAGCTCTTCTTTTTGCAATTCACAGGTGCAACAAAGATCTGCAAAAACTTTAAAAGTAAACTTGTATGTTTTGCCCTCTAATTTAAAAATTGCATCGCTTTTCCCTTATAGCTACAAGCCTGCACCTTTCTTTGTCCTAGATGAGATTGATGCTGCATTAGATAACACCAACATAGGCAAGGTGTGTGAGCTTGTAGGAAGAACTCTTTTAAATGTACATGTGTGCTTACAACTGAACTGAAAGGCGTCGATATGAAATATATATGTAACTTTTACTTTGCAGGTGGCCAACTACATAAAGGACCAGTCAGTCCAGAATTTCCAGGCAATTGTTATCTCTCTGAAAGAGGAGTTCTACACAAAAGCTGACTCACTCATAGGAGTTTACCCTGAGGTTTGTGTTTCAGCAATGGGCCATATAAATCTTAACATAACAAAAGTAGCTGACATATGCAAGAGTTCTATTAAAATAAAACCCATCCCAACCTATCATTATTGTGCACTGTGCTCTAGAGATGGCAACTTGTATAACAATTTCTTTTGTATTATGTTGACTTTAAAAAAAAAAAAAAAAAAAAAAAAATATATATATATATATATATAATAAATTGAATCTTTTCATTTATTCACAGCAAGGAGATTGTGTCATCAGCAAGGTGCTGACCTTTGATCTTTCCCAGTATCCAGATGCCAATCCCAGTCCTAATGATTAGGTTGTGTTGATCTGAATTTATTGGTAGACAGCTAAAAGAGTGATCAGTAGCATCTTTTTATAATCATTGATGATTTTTATTTTAATGTTTCTAATGTCTACTGTGTTGTATTTCAAATTGTGTGCATGACTGTGTAAGTATTAATATTCTGTGTTCTGTGAATATTAAATGCAAATGTACAGCTTTTCATGTTCAGTCAGTTGACAGTCTAGATAATGGCTAATGTATTGTCTGCACTGTATCAAAAGCTGCCTATATTGTCAAGTGTGCCTTGTGGCTGATTCTTTCATTCTGTACAATGTGGAATAACCAGAATATTTTTTTTTTGTTTTAATTTTCCGTGTTCATTATGTTGTCAACTGTATTCAAACTGAAAATAAGAGCTTGTGTCATGTTCCCATGGCACTTTCCACAAATATGGTATACTTTGGTGTTCTATTATATTTGTGCAGGATTAGAGGCATAATTCCCATGATTTTTCCCCCCAACAATTCTCAAAAATGGCCCTCCCCATTGATAATAAAAAATAAGCTATCTTAAAATAAAACTTAGTTTGGTTTTCAGAGGTTGATAATCAACATTTTCCAAACATCATCTCCTTTTCCCCCATAGAATGCTTTGGAAAATCTAAAATTGACAAAATTTGACATGTCATAATTTAGACTTAAAAAAATTTACTTTTAATCTCATAATTATGATTTAGCATATGCCATGATTTTTGTCAAAATTTTGACATTTTATTTTTATTTCAGAATTATAATTTACCTTAGCATGTTTTTTTATTATGTGGAAAACTTTGAAAAATAAAAGAAAAATAGCTGGAAGCTACTATTTTTAAAGTTTCATGGTCTGTTTTGTACCCTATTAATGGAAAGTGCTCAACTCAACTGTCATTTTAAATGTTATATGGAACAAAAAATAAATATGAAAAAAGACAAATTGAACTTGTGGTAATATATAAACAAACCAGAGCACACCTGGCGTTCCCACTCACTCACATAAAGCTAACATTAGACCTCTATATTCACGTGGGCTGAAATCCTCACCGGCACAAAACCAACCATGCTAGCACACACATGCCCCGTCCTCGCTCCAGTTGGTGACGTCAGCCAGCTCCCATTGGTCGCCTCTTGTTTCTTGGGTTCGGTTGCGGTGCAGAAAACGCCCAACGTGTCAGTCGGTGCTCAAGATTTCAGCAACTCCTTGCAGTGGACTGGTTTACCCACCGCTGCTTACATTTAAATCCCCGGCAATGGACAGCATTAAAGACGGGTGGTTCACCGAAACATGCACATTATGGCCTGGTCAAGCGATGAGTCTTCAAGTGGAGGAGGTGTTGTATCATAAAAAATCTAAGTTCCAGGATGTAATGGTTTTTAAAAGGTGAGTCGTGGTGCAAAGTGGCTTAAATTAGCACGTTCGCTAACTTGCAGTGTTTTCTGGCAGCGCGTAAGTGAAGCTATCGGTCACAACTGATGGAGAGTGCCGTGATTTCCTCACTTTTCTCAGAGGTGTCCACTCAGAAAGCACTCTGGCTTAACGTTACGGGTGTCTTGCTGTGTGGGTGGCTGCGGCTAGAATGCTAACTGCATCGCCTGCTGTAGGTCTGGCGTGGCACTGAACTCACTGTGAGATCGCTTTGATTTTGTTCTAGCCGTTTGTATTATAAGTAAAACATTCATACTGCACCGATTCTGAAATGTCAAAACATTAAAAAATAGAAATAATTTCTCTAATATGTGCACCCCTAATTGTGTGGTACATTAAAAAACGAAAAGAACATTTATTTGACAACGTGTCCAAGGCTTTATCAGCTATTTAAACACTCGTTCGTGCTGTATTGGTAATTAGCACTCAGGCTCAAGACAGTAGATAGCTAATGGAGCCATTTATACAGTTGGAAATGCAGAGTTGCTTTCATTATCTATGCCCTGGAATTCGATAAAATGAAGTATTTGCACATGCAGGGTGTTGGCCAATAGGATATGTGATGCGAGGTCAGAGCTGTCAGCTGCCATCTCAAATCACATGTGCATGGTTGCAATGCTTAGTCCACCCTTAAGAATGCTTCAAATGGATCTTTGCTTTTTTCCACATGTTTGTTGTACATGTTATTGCTTAATGTATGAAAATGATCATTATTGCTTCTCTTCTTGCAGTAAAACTTATGGAAATGTGCTGATTTTGGATGGAGTCATTCAATGCACAGAACGAGATGAATTTTCTTATCAAGAAATGATTGCCAATCTACCTCTCTGCTGCCACCCTTGCCCAAAGAAGGTATGTGGTTTCATTTTTGTCCATCATATAAATGTGATTTGGATGAATTGAAACTGTTCGGGTGTTTAGTTGTTTTTCCCCATTCCGTTCGTCAGGTTCTCATCATTGGTGGAGGAGACGGTGGTGTCCTGAGGGAGGTTGTCAAGCATCCGCTGGTGGAGTCTGTTGTTCAGTGTGAAATTGATGAGGTTTGTATCCAGTTAAGCCTGAATGTATGTTTCTATTCAAAAGATTTTGGTGGGTAAGATTAATAAAGTTAATATTTGTATTCAACAAGGAAGGCAGTGAAGACATTTGTAATGTTAAAAAAAATAAACAGTTCTTGTTGAACTTTCTATTCATCAAAGAATTCTAAAATGTCACAGATTCCACACAAATTTTAAGAAGCACAATCAGCATATTAAAAATGATTTATGATAGATCATGTGACACTGAAGACTGGAGTAATTGCTGCTGAAAATTCAGCTTTTTTAAGTATAATTTATATTTAATTTAGAAAATATTTTGAATATAATAATTTTAATATATTTAAAAAAATCATATTAAACAGAAGTTTTTTAAAATTGTTAATATTTCACAATATTGTTGTTTTTACTGTAATTTTGATTAGATAAATGCAGCCTCGGTGAGCATAAGAGGGCTTCTTACACAAACATTAAAAAATCTTACTGACCCCAAACTTGATGTAATTTATGAAAGGATCATGTGACACTGAAGACTGGAGTAATGACCGCTGAAAATTCAGCTTTGCCATCACAGGAATAAGTTATATTATTAAAATAAAAAGTTACTTTTATTTCAAATAATATTTTACAGTATTGCTGTTTTTACTGTATTTTTTATCAAATAAGCCTTTGAGTATAAGAGACTTCTAAACATTAATAAATCTGGCTTCAAAGGATGTAGAGAATAGTTTACCATCTACCTCTGTTTTTAAAACCTTCATTTGTTTTCTCTGATAGTTCTGTGCTGCAGTGTCTTTTTGCTTCTTTTTGTTTCATGCATTTAAATGCTTTTTTTAAACATTTGTGTCAAGCCTTGTCAAGTTTAATTAATATTTTCGTGTTAAGTCTTGATGTATGTTCTGGTATCAGAAACTCACTCTGGAAATGAATTTTGTAGCATATCTAAAGGTTTTGACATTTTCTTCAAATTATTTCATGCTTTAACATGTTGATTAATTTCATGGATTATGTTTTTCCACAGGATGTAATAAATGTCTCCAAGAAGTACCTCCCTGGAATGGCAAAAGGCTTCTTCAGCCCCAAACTTACTCTGCATGTAGGTGATGGCTTTGAATTTATGAAAAAGAATCAGGATGCCTTTGATGTCATCATCACAGACTCCTCAGACCCTGTCGGTATGCAGCCCAATGTGTGGCATTTGCATTGGTAAATAATGATGTAGCCATTGACTCCCAGACAAAACATAGTGTTCATTTCAGACTGATTTCGTTTCACCCTGTCACAGGTCCAGCTGAAAGCTTGTTCAAAGAGTCTTACTATCAGCTCATGAAAACAGCACTTTGTGAGGGAGGAATTCTCTGTTGTCAAGGTTGATATAACTGCAAATCTACAAAAAAGCTCAATTAAGAATTTTAATGACATGCATTTGACAAGTTTGTAATTTTTGCTTGTAACTTTACAGGAGAGTGTCAGTGGTTGCATTTGGAGCTAATCAAGGAAATGCAGACCTTCTGTAAGACCCTCTTTCCTGTAGTAGACTATGCATACTGCACCATTCCAACCTATCCAAGTGGACAAATCGGCTTTATGCTTTGCAGTAAAAATCTGGTACGGTTTTTATTATTAGCATTTAATAACGCTGTTTTTTGAATAGATTTATGATTCCTTTTACTGCTTATACATGTTGTTGTTGTTTATACACTACAGTTCAAAAGTTTATCAGTAAGATTTTTTAAATTATTAATATTTTTATTATATTTTATTCAGCAAGGATGCCAAATTGATCACAGTCAAGACATTTTTAATATTACAAAAGATTTCCATTTCAAATAAATGCTGTTCTTTTGAACTTTATATTTTTGAAGAAACTGTGATACCTTTTTTTCAGGATTATTTGAAGAATATAAAGCAGAACAACTGTTTCAACGTTGATGATAATGTTTCTTGAGCAGCAGGCCAGCATATTAGAAGGATTTCTGAAGGGTCATGTGACACTAAAGACTGGAGTAATGGCTGCTTAAAATACAGTTTTGCCATGACAGGAATAAATTACATTTTACAATATTTGAAATAGAAAAGTTATTTTACATTGTAATAATATTTCACAATATTACTGTTGTTACTGTATTTCTGATTAATTGCAGCTTTGGTGAGACATCTTTCAAAAATCAACCAAAACCAACTCCAAGCTTTTGAACAAGTCTATTTATAAAATAATATTGATAATGATAATATTATCATCAGTAAATTAATTTATTCCTTTATTGCAGAAAACAAATTTCCGTGAGCCATTACGAGAACTGCCAAGAGATGAGATTGAGAGCATGAACCTCAAATATTACAATCCTGAAATCCACCGCGCGGCATTCATCCTCCCAGAATTTGCCAGAAAAGTGAGACGCAGCCTATTGTTTTCTATTTTATGCTCTTTTCTAAGGAAAATGAAATGACCCACTGTTTACACAGGTACTAAGTGAAGCGTAAATGGCTTCATGGGTTCCATCTTGTCAACATGCTGCCTTCTGTGAAAGCAGAGCAAAACCCTCACCACAGCTGCAGTAGCTCCCAAACCACATCCCTCTCCGGCTTTTGATTGGTCAATGGACTGCTAATGGAAAAGTGCAAATGCCTTCTGTGGAGAAATTCTGTTTGTCTGTCCAGTTCCATCAGTGCTTCTGTCTTATGAGTTGTTTTTTGGTTTCCTTATACAATTCCACTTCCCACGTCAAGACAATCATGCATGTTCTGTGACAGATTCCACAGTCTTTCTCTTGTGTTGAGTAGGAAAAAAAGAGTGCAACGTTCCACTACAACTGTCTTATTTGCCGTTAATTAAGCTTGCAGGTATTTTAAATGAACTGCATATCTTCTCTATAAACCCTTTCGAAGACTTCAGGTCAGTAACAAGTATAGATTTTCTTAACATGCTGTATTAAGGTTTCATATTATGGGTCACTTTATCAACAGTACACACCTGTCAAACCTAAACCTATTTAGAATTGCTATAATTTCTGAAACTACAACTCTAAAGTCTGTACAGAAGATGCTTTACGTAACTAGAAAACTGGAAGCTATTTTCTGCAGTTAAGATTATCTAGCATATAAATGGTTTGTGTTTTTCTTTGCGTGTTAAGGTGACATGGGCTCTCTGTGGGTGACTTGTGTGCTCTGGCTCTCCTGAACAAGTCTGATTACATGATGTGATTTTTATTTTTTTTGTAGAGCAAATAGTGTTTGGTATGCAGCCTTTTTGAGTGGTATGCTATAGTGTATTGCAAACGTATGCTTATGGTCAATAGACTCTGTATGATGGAACGATTTTGCATTGTCTTAACATTAGAATTACTGGAAATCTCAAACACTGAGACATTGTCTTAATATTGAATATAATCATGGAGTTATACTTTACGACAAAATAACAGTGTATTTGATGGATAGCTAAAGATCTTTTAAGGATAGTTGCATAGGAAAAACTATTTTGTACTCTGTCAAGTTTAACAGTATGGAAGAGGGTTTATATGTCCTTTTACCATTTAATGTTTATAATGTACATTTCATTTTGCCAATTTCATAAATTGTTTTGAAATAAAACTGATGTAACCACAATGTGTTAATTTTCTATCAAATTTGGCTTCGTATAAGGAAATGTTTGATGGTAATGTGACGTTCTATGCAGGAGATGGCGCCATTGTTACTAAATTCGGCCTACACGCGTCCTGGCATTAATGCATCCTGACTGCAATGGTTTAGGCCGGGGATATGTTTGCGAAGAGTATCAGGAGTCACTTTGCAGGTAAATATTCGTGTTATCAACCGTTTATTGTATTGCAAATGTAGCATAAATGTCCCCTTTCGACATTTTTGCTTCAGTTATTGATCAACAATTTATAAACCTAAATAGTTGCTCCGATTGTTTCAGCCTTCACCCTTTTATATTCGCCTTTTAGTCAAAATATGTATAAAAATTCATAGTTATGTCGACTATAAATACTTTAGAAAAGTGGACATACTTTGCATTACAGTGTAACACCACAAAACTATGTTTTTGGCAGACCATTTTATTTATTTGGACTAGCCTGAGTTTTAGCGTTTGCCTGTAAATTAATGATGTACATGAAGCAGTGTCAGTGTAGCATAATTGAGATACTATTATAGTTTTGAATTAGTTTATATATATATATTTATTTAATTTTAGTTAAATTTGTAGTGATTTGGATGTTTTTGTCATTTTTATTAGATTGTTTTAATGTCTACATAGACTTTAGTCATTTTTTAGTCAATATCTATAATTACTAAATATCTAATCATTAGATTAAATTTTGAAATAGACTACTTGTAATCAGACTACAGTTACTTTTAATTGATTACATGATTACATATTAGTCACATAATTCTGCCTAATTCCTCTTTTAAATGTCTCTTTTTAAAGTAACCTACACATGACATGAAGGTAAACAAATGATAATTATTTTATAAGTTATTTTTTGTTTTACATGTTTCTGATTTAATTAATTATTAGCTTTTCATTAAACTCACAAACCCCCTGCAGTTCCTTCACAAACCCAAGTTTGGGAAACCCTGACAGTGTAATGTTTAATGCATTTCATGTTATTAATAATGAATGAAATATTTTTACTTTCTCTTTGTACTTTTGTATCTATATGGTACACGATTATCCTATTTAAATCAATGTGATAATCTAAAATAATCCAAAAGTAGTCTGATTATATTACCTATAATGTGTAATATAATGGATTAGGTTACTAACTACAATTTTTTTTTTTTGTAAGTAATCTAACCAGCTCTGCATACTTATGTGTGTGTTTCAGTTAATGTTTATTTTATTTCAAGTAGCAAAATCTCTTTAACTATAGTAACCATGATATGAAGTCATCAAAACTCCCGCTGAGACAACAGGAGAATGTGGATTGGCATTTTACTCTGACGCCAGATATGTTTGATGTCGGTTGGGAAGTGGACGTTAGATGTGTTTGGCACTGGTCAATTGGCATGAATTCTTCAAACGCACTTTATCACGATTCGGCTGGGGGCAGCTCATCTCAATGCTGTGTTAATCTCTATAGAGCCCCGGGCCCTGAAGTCTGTCCGTATCTGTCTGCTGTGAAAAATGTGCTAAAGCTTGAGTATTAGGGCTCCTAGTCGGGGTGTGTGTATGCATATCCAAAGAGGTGTGTGGGTGCCAGAAAAGCTGACCGGAATGAGAACATGACAGGAGCCCATGACCAAGACATGTTTTATTTTCACTGCCCAACTGGTCTGGCATGGCTACCGTTTCTCATTCTGGCTTAATTAAACACAGTGTGTGTGAACACACATAGACTGCTTATGCACACTGCACAGCACTTTGAGTATAGTGCTATCTGCACAAAGGTGTATCTAAAATTCACCATGAAATTAAAATTGAAATTGTTGTTTTATGGAATATTGCCATTTTAATTATAAATGATTTATCTGTGCACAACTTTTTTGGTGTTTTTAATTCATGTGCCTTTAAATCTTTAATCAAAAATATTAACGTCCCCTCCCTTTGCAACGACATCTCTTCTCTGATGACCTGTGCACTGGCGAGATGGTGGGACAATAATCTCTTTAGCAACCTGTCACTCACATATGTGACCCTGGTCCACAAAACTAGTTATAAGGGTCTTTTTTTTTTAATTGAGATGTATACATCACCTGTAAGCTGAATAAATAAGCTTTCCATTGATGTATGGTTTGTTATGATAGGACAATATTTGGCTGGGATACAACTATTTGACAATCTGGAATCTGAAGGCGCAAAAAAAATCTAAATATTGAGAAAAATTCAAGTTGTTAATGAAGTCCTTAGCAATGCATATTACTAATCAAAAATTTAGTTTTGATATATTTATTATAGGAAATTTACAAAATATCTTCATGGATCATGATCTTTACTTAATATCCTGATGGACAAATCAATGGTTGAAGGCAGAAATGTAACGCTTGTAATTTCATAAAAACATTTATATGAATTCCACTGTTAAAACTGTTTTATTATTAACTGGTATATTATTTGAGCTCTAAAGTTGTTTAAATAATAATTTTACAGTCATGTTAGGTGTTATGTTGTCATTATGTTGTCAAATTAGATATAACTACACACACAAATGGTCAGTAATTGATTTTATCACTCTAAAATTAAATTAATGAACATATTATTTGCATAATTTGGCTAAGCTATTGAAATAGTTGCCCTCCCCCCATTCACTTCTATTGTGTCTCACTGATTAAACCCAGATGTTTTGCTTTTTTAATTACTAAAATTTTTTAATAATTTACTAATTACAATTAGTATTATCTCTCAAATGCTGTCAATTGAGGTAACTTGTATAGAACCCTGGAATTTCCCTTTACTACTTTTTCTATTTGTTCAACAGTTGTTATTAGTCTGTAATGCGTTTACAGCCTAATGAAGAGAAATCTATACCTCAAGAGACCATTTTCCATGGAAACTAACTCATCTTTATATTTCATTAGCTTTTTTTTTCTATTAGATTTGCTGCTGTAGTATTGACTCAAGCATAATCTCATTTACTTTTTGTGCTAATGTTTGTCTCACTTGATATTCTTCCATGGTAAAATCTGCAGTTACATTTCCATAAAAGACTTAATTCTTGTTATTCATCTATGGATCAAAAGCATCTTCTTTCTCCATAAAGACAGTTTTCTCAGCTGTTCCAGGTGCCAGACGGTTCGATGGCAATCTGAAGGAGAAGGAGGAGGAGTTGTGCTCAATTACACGTTGGAATGAGAGCAGATTGCCTCTGTACACAACAAAACGGGTTAGTTTGATTTCCTTGTATTGATATCACAATGCAGCTCTGAGTGAGAACGGCACGTAATTACAGCTTACGTCTGACCGCCGTACTTCCTAAAACATGATTCGCTGCCTGCATGTCATTTAGCTCTACAGAAAAGTAAATCATAATTAGCATAAACATTGAGCGGCCCACAGAACTTTTCAGAATCCCGTTATCGGTAGCTCCGTCATCATCTGTGTTTTTTCTCCTCGCATCCGTTTTAACTGAAATCATGACCATTTTTAGAGCTATGACGTGAGCGTCGTGGCGCAGTCCTCCCCACCGGCACAACGTCTGGTTTGTTGGGGTGTTAACTACTCAATGCTTTTGTTAGTTACTAAGCCACCCACTCCCCCACCCTCTCCCCTCCGTCCTCCAACCGCTGCGTCAGTAGAGGACTGGAACGAGAGGTATATAAGGACCCTGCCACCTGAAGCTCTCAAACACCAAGATCTCTCCAGCTTTACTCTGCACCAAGAGCTACAAGGACTTCGAAGTTCCAGCTTCGCTTCTCTTACCGACCTTTCTGCGCACTTTAACTTCAACTATTTGTCAGTATGCAGCTTTTGTCCAGCCTAGTGTCTCTTTTGCTGGTGTTGTATAGTGTCAGAGCAGCAGCTGTGCTTCCAGTGGAGGAGAGGAACCTGGCACAAAGTAGGGTGAGTGGCTGTAAATGTGCTTCCAGTTGTAGCTTTTATGGATTTACCAAGCAGGTGTTTGATTTTAGACACATGTTGATGTTTAGCGTCCAAAATAGACTATTCTGGGATCATTTTATTATAGCAGCCATACAATTATTATTATTAGGAATAGTTGAAGCCTTTAAAATCTTGCATTCTAATTCAAGTCCAGTTGCTTTCTCTTCAGGAGCTGAGCAAAGAGCGCAAGGAGCTGATCCTGAAGCTGATCTCTGGGCTGTTGGATGGAGCAGACAACAGCGTGCTGGCTGGGGAGATGGAGCCTGTCCCCTTGGATGCAGAGGAGCCCCTGGAGTCCCGTCTGGAAGAACGAGCCGTCTACAACCGGTTATCACAGCTGCCACAGCGTGACCGCAAAGCCCCCTGCAAAAACTTCTTCTGGAAGACCTTCACATCGTGTTAACTGCGCCAGTCCTGAAACGATGGCGTGATTCTACCTGATACCTGACATGAACTGTGTAGACCTCCACTGTACATACCATCTCCAGTGTCTGAAGAAAGGTCTCTGTGGACTTACTCTGACGCAGTCTGTTTGTTAAAGACATTGATGATATTTATTTATTTATTTATTTATTGATCGATTTATGGACCTTTGTTGTTTTTCAGCATTAAAAAAAAAAGAATAAATCATGGTTAAGAGAGTTGCTTTTTTTGATAAAAGATGTCTCATTTACTGTGGTCAAGCATCAAATTAATGTTAAACTGACTTATGAATAAATATATAATTGATCACAGAACCAGATGTGTTACGGATGATGTGATAGTGCTACATATAAACGTTTTCACTAAAGAACAAATCACGCATGGGCTGTTTGTTACAAGCTCATCTGAATGGCATTTTCACAAGCTGTTGTTGTTTGACTCTTAATACACCAGATTAATTGATTGACAGTTTGTGTGGTGGTAATTTTCCTTGTCAATGAATTATATGTAATTGTGGTTGATGAGAGGGTGTGATTGAGGTCATTATTCTAAACTAAACCTTTATCTAATAATTATTTGCTGGTAAATTTAAGGCATTACAAACATATTTCAGTTTGCCCTTTTGTTCAACAAATTGAGGCACATGAGAAGGGAAAAAATCGTTAGACAAAATAATTTTGAGACCATATTTTTAATGCTCCAGTTCTCCAAGTACATCACGTATTTGTCCTGTCTTGATGGCACTTGTATGCCAAAGACAAGCTAGCTTTAACAGAAAACACGTAAAAGCAGGTTAGATTGAATATTTAGATGTAAACACATGCAGTAGGCCATCAGTCTATTTTAATTATTTTTCTTCCAAATGTAGGCATACATGGTTATGCAAACTGTGTCTGCATAAGTGCCGAGTTGCTTGCGTCAATGCTGTTGAATGTGAAACTAGTTGACATCATGAATATATAACAACGAGTACATGACATAGTGAAAATGGGAAAACGTGTTGGAGCTGTGGTCTATTTATTAGCACATGTACCTGATTTCCTATCACTTCTCTATTGTCATTTCAATGAAAATGTCCAAAATTAAAAAAGGGTCATTATTTTATGTTCTTTATATCATTAGCAACTAAGATGAATTTTGGATAATGAACTGTTCTATCTATCTATCTATCTATCTATCTATCTATCTATCTATCTATCTATCTATCTATCTATCTATCTATCTATCTATCTATCTATCTATCTATCTATCTATCTATCTATCTATCTATCTATCTATCTATCACACAGTCGTGTGTGTGTGTGCGTGTAGATATATGTAGAGATAGATAGACAGACATAGTTAAAGATAATTCATAATTTAGTATTTGTCTACACGTTTACACACACGCACACACACATATATATATATATATATATATATATGTTTAAATAAATGTGTGTGTGCGTGTAAACATCATACACATAACCACTCAATGTTCAGTTTGAAATCTCAATGAAGTTTAAATCAAAATGTAAAAAATAAAAAATAAAAAGTTAATGTATTGTTAGGTTAGGTTAAAACTATGTGTCTTTTTAGCCTCAAAGTTAAAAAGTATGAATGACTACATGTAAAGAAGATGCAAAATCTGCTTTATGTCACTACAGACCAACCTGAGCAATTTACTTGTTCATGTAATGACTGTATGAAATGCATTTGATGTGTGTGTGTGTGTGTGTGTGTGTGTGTGTGTGTGTGTGTGTGTGTAAATGCCCGTTCATGTCTGTGTGTTCGTGTTACACATTACTAGTTGATTTACACACAGCTGAAAATATCACTTTCTAAATTGAAAGAGAAAATGATGTCTGTAGTAGATATTTGTGACTCTGGACCACAAACCAAGTCTTAAGTGTCAATTTTTCGAAATTGAGATTTATACATCACCTGAAAGCTGAACAAATAACCTTTCCATTGATGTATGGTTTGTTAGGATTGGACAATATTTGGCCAAGGTACAACTATTTGAAAATCTGGAATCTGAGGGTGTAAAAAAATCTAAATAGATTAAAAGTTAAATAAAGATAAATAAAAATGTTTTTATATATTTACGGTAAGAAATTTACAAAATATCTTCATGGATCATGGTCTTTACTTAATATCCTAATGATTTTTGGCATAAAAGAAAGAATTATAATTTTGACCCATACAATGTATTTTTGGCTATTGCTACAAATATACTCCAGCGATTTAAGACCAGGGTCACATTCGATGCTCTAGTGCTGGGGTCACCCTGACCTCAATATTCTTCAATTCTTCAATGAGTTCAGAGGTCAAATCCAGATGATACGACAACATCTTCAGTGCTTCATAGTGTAATCTCTCTGCTCTTTTCTCAGAATACTGATGACAGATACTTACTTTCTAAATAGACATCATTAGTACTTCTGACACTTTCGTCTGTGTGTAGAGTAAAAACAATTTAATATTTTACATATACAGTCCTGCTGGAAAGTTTGTGAACCCTTTAGAATTTTCTATATTTCTGCATAAATATGACCCAAAACATAATCAGATTTTTGCACAAGTCCTGAAAGTAGACAAAGAGAACCCAATCAAACAAATGAGACAAAAATATTTTCTTTGTCATTTATTTAATCAGGAAAATGATCCAATATTGCATATCTGTGAGTGGCAAAAGTATGTTAATCTCTTGGATTATCCGTTAATTTAAAGGTGAAATTAGAGTCCATCTATGTAGAGGTGTTTTCAGTCAGTGCAATGACTATCAAATGTCAGTACATGACCTGTTTTATTCAAAGAACAGGGATCTATCAAAGAATGGAAGTGAATTATGTCATGAACAAAGGAGATTAACGAGGACCTCAGAGTTGATATTGCTCATCATCAGGCTAGGAAAGGTTACAAAACCATCTCTAAAAATCTATAAATCCACAGTAAGACAGATGTCAGACAAATGAAGGAAATTCAAGACCACTGTTACCTTCCCGAGAAGTGATCAACCAACAAAGATTACTCCAAAGCAGAACGTGTAATAGTCTGCGAGGTTGCAAAAGTTCTCAGGGTAACTTCTAAGCAACTAAATGCCTTTCTCACATTGGCTAATGTTAATGTTCATGAGCCCACCATCAGGAGAACACTGAGCAACCATGGTGTGCATGGCAGAGTTGCAAGAAGAAAGCCATTGTTCTCCAAAAAGAAAATTGCTTGCTAAAGATCATGTGGACAAGCCAGAGGACTATTGGAGAAAGGTTTAATGGATGGATGAAACCAAAATATTATGTTCGGAGAAAAGAACACACTGCATTCCAGTTTAAGAATCTTATCCCATCTGTGAAACGTGGTGGTAGTACCATGGCTTGGGCCTATTTTGCTGCATCTTGGCCAGGAGAGCCTGCCATCATTGATGGAACAATGAATTCTGAATTATACCAGCAAATTCTAAAGGAAAACGTCAGGACTTCTGTTTAAGAACAGAGTCTCAAGAGAACGTGGGTCATGCAGCAAGGCAACAACCCCAAGCGCACAAGTCATTCTTTCAAAGAATGGTTATAGAAGAACATAGTTAATGTTTTGGAGTGGCTGAGTTAAAGTCCAGACCTGAATCCAATTAAAATGTTGTGGAAGGACCTAAGCAAGCATATCATTGGCGGAAACCCACCAACATCACAGAGTTTAAGTGGTTCTGCACTAAAACTCCTACATGTTATTGTGCAGGACTGATCAGCATTTACAAGAAACTTTACCTTCAGTCACTGCAGAAAAAGGGGGTCACACCAGATACTGAAAGCAAAGATTCACATACTTTTGCAACGCACAGATATGTAACACTGGATAATTTTTCTCATTAAATAAATGACAAAGAAAATATTTTTCTCTCACCTGTTTGATTGGGTTCCTTTTGTCTACTTTCAGGACTTATATGAAAATCTGATGATGTTTTGGGTTATATTTATGCAGAAATACAGAAAATTCTAAAGGGTTCACAAAGTGTTCTTTCAAGCAGCACTGTATATTAATAGTAAATGAAGTAAAATATTAACCTTGTTTCACGTATTAAAGTACTTAAAATATATGAATAATAAAGAATAATTCTTAATATATTGCTATGCACTCTAACAGGCCATCAGTTGTTTGAATTTGATAAAGAAATGTAGTAAAATAATTGAATCACTTGTGATTAACACCGAGATCATTAATGTTATTCAACTGTGGCGGTTGATAATGCAGTATCTTATTAAACTGAATCACTGGCATGGCATTCATATGTCTGTTCAGTTTGCTCAAAAATTCAGATGGGGCCAAATTTAATTAGGTAACGGAACAATAAACATGCTGGTCTTGCCCAGTACAGCATAGGACCACCTAATAATCAGTGGAATGAAGACACAACAAACATCAATACACATGAGAAATTCAATGTTACCGTTATCATGCAATATCATTTTGGTTATTCCACAAGATGACAAACGACTGACGACACGTTTTCTATTACAGTTTAATTCATCTTTTTGTTCTTTCTGTCTTTTTTTGGCCAATTGATGGATGGACTGACTCAAATAGATGACTCTAGGATGTGTTTTATTTGCATGAAGATTTGTGGGAAGCGAAAGAAAAACTGTCCATTATACAAGTGCCCTGAGCTACAATGAGAGCATTTTGATTGCTTTGCCTTTGATCTAAAGGCATGCTTCCACCTAAACGTGAATTTGAAATTCACATGTAATGTGTAGTATATTTAACTTTGGGAAATAGAAATACACAACTGACTTCTAGTAAGAATGAAAATAAACAATTGGAATTAATGAATTAAAAACAGAAAAACAAGAAGGGCCGACTCATCAACAAAAATAGGCCTATTTAAAATAAAATGAAGTCTAGTATTTTTGAAAGCACTTTTATGTAGGTTATTTTATATCTAGGTTATATTATACCAACAAAATGAGTTTGGTTGGTATAAACAGGTTGGTTAAATTATGTTGACGATGTATGACTTGATTAAAATCAGTTAATTTAGATGTTACATTTTTTTCAGTGATATGTGTTCCTTTGGGGGCTGAACCCACAACCTTAACATTGCCATCACACAGTTGAGCTACAGGCATATTAGTTATTGCTAAATAATAATTGAGCAGTTAGTAATGCCACCTTCATATGCATTCTTAATTTAGACATTATTATATCTTACATTTAAATGGTGTCTATGAAAGGAGCAAATGTAAAACGCATAATCTGCCACAGGTAACGTGGGTGTAGAAAAATTCACACTTCAGTTTCGAAACCTTCCCCTCCAAGCAAATGTAAAAGGCTGTGACATAAACTGCTCATTTATTATGATGCTAATGTTCTGTTCAATTGCAAAAGTCTGTGTGGAAGGAAACCATGTGAATTGTAAACATAGCAACAGGCATTCAAATGACACACAAGTACATTTTTAAATGATTGGCAGTTTGCCTTGTTTATCCTGCAAATCTAATATGATTTGAGACAAAAGGACTAAGGCCTCAATCAAAATGTCTTGTTTCTTTTCTCTTGATAGACTTTCTTTTATCCGCAGGCGAGTGGTGAGTAATGTTTCAGTGCTGCATAAATGCCATTACGTTCCATGTTAGATCTTTGTCACATGGTCAGAGGGCATCGGAGAGCACTTTCACTTCATTAGCTCTGCGTTGTCTGTGTCTTTGCTTTTACCTGTTGCCACCAGCAATGTTTTCTATCATCATCAATAATTCTTGATTTGGTTCTGTGGTGACATTTGAAGGTAGGATCCTGAACAGACGCAAACATACCATGGGTGACTAACTAAGACATTTGAGAACAAAGGAAGAACACGGCGGAACTTGAATGCCATTTGTGGAAGAAGAAATATTGCCACTGGTGTGCAGAAATCTATATTTGGAGTTTCTGAATTATTCAAGTCATTGTTCTTTGAGTTATTTGCCCTTCATTGTGCTGTAGTTGGCTTTGCAACTGCCCTCAGGTGTAGGTCACATTTGCTCATGTTGAACAGTGTGTTATTGTTTTAGCACACTCTCTTCGCCTTTCTGACGAGCAAAGAACAGCGAGTGGGAAGTTGATGGCATATTCGTGTGGCATTCAAAACTAATTTAAGCATGAAATGCAACTTTAAAATAATGTTGGTTATATATTTTATGTGCAGTAAAATAATCAGACAATTAATTGTTATGCAATAAAGTGCTTCATTACACGAATGGATTTAAACTATAGGCTACCACTGATATCTTGTAAAGTGAAAAGCTGTGTATTTTGGCCAAAACTCCATAATAAAACTTTCTCCAGTAAAAAAGTCCATCACCTGTTGTCCTCTCTCGTCAAAATCTAGCAACATATTTGTTTAGATTTTTTTGTGCTGTTTTTGCTTGTAAACGGTGCATGGTCTGTGCATATCCCTCTCCTGATACAGATGAGACAACTTTTTCACTGAAAGCAATATTAAGAATGGCAGACTCATATTTTAGCCGGAAGCAACAATTTGAAGTTAAAAATGTATTAGTGATGGATTTGCTTATTTGCAGAAAATCGAACCTGATTTGAATATTTTTATGACGGACGAAAGTTTTGGAGGCAGTATGTAAACATGAGGTCGTATTTCATTTTTAACGTGTGAAAATTTCAGACAAGAATTTCGGACTTATTGTGCAGTGACCTCAACTTGAAATTGGGGAAATTGTTTGCCCTTACACGAAATTCCAGATGGCATGGATTCCTATTAACCTGACTGAATTTCGAATTTCACCAAGCAATGGTGATCACACCTTTCAGATGAAATCCAGTCACTCCAATAGTAATCCACACAAATGTGAATTTCACATGAAGACGAAAGATTTCTACATGCAGAACGTTCAAGTTGGTCACACAAATATGCTGCATTTACCAACAGAAACCTGCTTGCTTAAAAGTGACTTCTCTGTGAGCTCATACATCGCTGTTAAATAAATAATTTCATTTCCGTCACAGCAACTGAAACTGGCTATTCTTTCATGTCTCTTGTGACCTCAGATTCTTTTACAAATGCAACTAGCTCAAACTCAAATTTTCCATTTTTATCTTAAAGGAGTACACTGTAAAAAAAGGTGAGCCAACTTAAAATTTTAAGGCAACCAGCTTCACCAGATTTTTGAGTTTTCTCAACTTGTTGTTTTAAGTTTATACAACAAAAAGTTGAGAATCTCCTACAAAAATAAGTTGAGAGAACAACTTTAAAGGGCTGTACACAATCCCAGCCGAGGAATAAGGGTTTTACCTAGTGAAAAGATTGGTTATTTTCTAAAAAAAATACAAATTTATATACTTTTTAACCACAAATGCTTGTCTGAAGTCCATTATATGGAGAAAAGTTTTCTACAAAAAACTTCATTTCTTTGCGACTGAAGAAAGAAAGACATGAACATCTTGGATGACATGGGGGTGAGTAAATTATCAGGAAATTTACATTCTGGAAGTGAACTAATCCTTTAAAATAATTTAAAGGTAAAATAAAAAATATATAAATTATATTATAAAAAAATATAATAACATGGTGAGTAATTAATGGCAGAATATGAATATTATTGAATCAACTATTCCTTTAAATATCAAAATATAGAGCACAAACTTTTAATCTGTTTTGCATTTTTCTTTCTTTTTTTCTTTCTTTTTTTTTTTTTTACATCTAATGCAATCTGTGAGTTCAGTAGGTTTGACTTCTGTGATATCAGAAGCGTGCCTTGCATTTTCATACACAGCCTGTATTATTCCATCAAATTGAAAGGTCTGAAGGGAGTGAGAATTAAACTATAATTGCCTTCTCATAAACACAAATGATGAAACAAGCCACAGAATCAAACCGTTGTCAATATCTCAAAAGGCAGTTTGAGTTGGAGGGGGACAGAATAGGTTGCATAGAAGGCTAGGCATGAAGTTTTAGATTTTGTGCTTAACAGCCACTAATGACACCTGATGTGTTTGTGTGCTGTGACTGCATTGCTAGTCAGCACATCTAAAAGCATATCATTATCCCTCTCAGCGCACCCTACACAGCAGCGAGAGCTGAGAAAATTAGATGTCACAGACATGAAGAAGGGATGCAGGATGCCCGTAACCATAGAGACCCTGCCCATCACAGAGGGGACCAGTTCAGGGGGAGGGACAGAGTCCTCGTAAGGGGCTTATAAGGGGACAGAGGACATGATCTTGCCTTTTCCGATGCCATTTAAACTGAGTGCTGATGAGAATAAAAGAAAAAAAATGACTCTGTGTCTGGTTCAGCATAAGCTGCTCACAGTTTATTTTCTTAGAGTACTGGGAAGACTTTACATCTGATATTAATGTGTTTCACATCCAAATATCTAGTTATTATTTTATCTAGATCCTATAACAGACCTAATTGCACTTATGGTAAAAATATAGTTTTTAAATGACTTTTCTTGTGAAATTATTAGCCAAGTAGACTGAATCATAGAGCTCAATAATTAGCCTGTAACGGGGTGAACGAGATGTGAGACGTGCTGATCCATTTGCAAGGCTTTTATTCAGAGACGTGGTCATAAACACAGGTAGGGTCAAAACATCGGCAAACAAGTATGGCAAGGACAAGACACAGAGTAATCCTAGGTCAAGTGTGGGTCTTTGATCGGCGAACGTTATCCAGAGGGCTTGAGAAGAGGGGTAGTCCGATAACGTGAGCAATGATCCAAACGAGGTATAAACAGAGTCTGAATGGTGAGACAAGGGTTAATCCAAGATATATGGGCAGGAATCAGGAAACGTGGCTATAAACAAAAACTAAACTTAGACTTAGAAAACTCGGAAGGGCTCCGTAATGTAGCTATCACTAGGAGAGCGATAAACGCTAGACAATACTGGAGCTAAGCAAACACAGAATGGCTCGGTAAAGCAGCTACCACTAGGAGAGTAATGTAAGATATCAGAGACTGAATCAGACAAAGTTAAGATTCCATCAGAACATCGAAACATGAGAAGCTGAGATTCCACAAAGAGGGGTCTCAAAGCTGTAACAGGACAACGTCATAAATCTAGTCTGAAGCAAGCAAACTAACCAGCAAGCCTCTTTCACAGAATAGCTTACAACCTTGAGACAAAAGAGCACTTACTGATAATTCCAATTCAGGAAGGAGACTGTCAAATTTGTTGCAAGTAATCAAGACTGATGATCACATATAAACCTGTGATAGAAAATCACGACTTGAATTCCTTTGTCTAAAGAACATGCCTTCGTTCTCCATAGAACTACACAAAAACTTTCTTTTTCATATGCACAGAAAATCATCCTAAAAGGACATTTCTATGCAGAACCCCATATTATGTTTGTAACCCACACATTTGACTATCCTTGTTTTAATCACTCATTGTGTATGTCTTGCTTTTAATAAGTATTGAATAGCTTAAGCCTTAAAGAGTAACATTCATGTGTGGTATGTATGAGTTTGAAAATTCATGCTTTAAATATTTCTTCCAATTAATTATTTGTAAAATGTATCATATTCTAGTTATAGAAATCACATTCAAAAATATGCTTTGCAAGAGCTTGTAAAGTTTAGACCTCTGACTGAACAGATAACAACGATTTATTAGTGGGGTGGAGAAACAAAACAATACCCCAAGCAAGGACAGTATCTAATTCCACCTAATGCATCTAATGACACCATCAAACTCTCTCTTAGTCACTCTCTCGCCTCTTCTTCTCTTTTGCCACCGTGTTTTGACGCTGCTCTTTGAGCGTGCTCTGGCCCACGTGCCAGCTGCTACCATAATGAGAAGAAAGCCACCTAGTCTCGTTACATCCGTTTATTCTTTTACTTTAGTTTCTTTTCTTCCCGTGGAGTTTCGTGTTCTAATGTACGTTTGCTACAACGTCCAGCTCCGACTGCACTCGCTTCAAACTTCAACCAGACCAACTCCGCATCCTCAGCCAATGCCCAAGACCTCACTTCAAAGACTATTGAACTTCCAGCCAATCAGACACTTCGGGGAAGTTTATGTCTTAGGTTTATATAAATAAAATCTGATTTATATTGAAAAGAGAAGTATCTTGTGTTTTGTGCTCACAAGTTAATGTCTTAATCTGGCGATTTTGTTACTGTGCTATTAAATAGTGTTTTCACTATATTTTGGATTTTAATATCCAGTGCAGAGTTTGTTATACGACTCGTTCAGTGAATCGCCGTAACAGTGATTCTGTTCAAATCCCTATAAAATCATAAATGATTCCCTTTGAGCTAAATTAAACTATTTCTTTAAATTACATATTAATATTACGTTTTTTTATTACATTACAGTGATAAATGCAGAATAATGCTTGGAGCTAAACATAAACACAGAATGGCTCGGTAAGGCAGCTAACACTTGGAGAGTGCTAAACGCAGAACAATACACAGCGATCTGTGAAAAGAAGTCCATGGTTTATAAAGGCTGTGTGATTGTGAGATGGTTCTCTGGTGTGAGTGTGTGATTGAGACAGCTGTGTGTACTCAGTGCAATGAATGATGGGAAATGCAGTCCAGGGTGAAATGTAACAGTCTGTGTTGTGTGAAAGTCAATATGATGGAGAGGTGACCTCTTGTGAACTGGATTCGTGACATAGCCCATCATCTCTGTATTTATTGTTCAGCGGTGCAGTGCTCCCAACATCAGTGTGCTATTGTCTTTGAGAGGACCTCTGGTGTCCAAAATTTGGATAATTATTTTGATGATAATTTGAAAACAACAGCCTGTTTGATGAGCCTCAAATCTGTTGACATGTTATTGCAAACCATGCTGCTTCAGAATTAGCATAATTACTATTTGACTAAGTGTGTTTATCAGGGGAACGGATCCAGATTCACGCTGGCCTCAGCATTAAGGCAAATGAAAGTAAAGCAGTGTTTGCCAAAAGCTCTCCTTTGACATTGCGCTTGTGCAAGTCAGTTTCACAGTTAGTCTGCTAACAAGCAGAGTGGTTGTTGTAGCAGCAGCTCATTAGCTGTGCAATGATGACTCTGTCATATCCTGACTCCGTCTCTCGTGCTCTGTGCTGTAATTACGGAGAATGGACTGTGGAAAGAGGGAAGGCCACTAAACACAATATTGACCGTGCAGAATTGACCTGTGAGACGTGTGCTTTAAATACCTCAATCACAGATGGGCCACTTATGGAGCAGAGCAAGAAATGGTCCACCTTTAGGGAGCTGTAATAGATTCATTGCTGCAGCTGAATGAGAATTTCATGTCATTTGCTGTAATGAAGTCATCACACTCCAGACACAGACACTCCAAACTACTGAATCCTCATGATACATCGTGGTTAGACTGAGGATAGTTTGTTTCTCTTCCCAGCGGATTGTGATGTCTGACAAGGCTATTGCATGTCTGAACACCAGCAGAGCATCTGAATTGCTAAATAGGCAACAGACATGACACCAAATTGACATTATTTGCACATTATTCAACTAAAAGATGTAAATTAACAGTGAAAAAAACCTTTTCATTAACAAAAATAATGATTAAACCTTTTTTTTACCCTCCAAAAACCCTTTTTTAATTAACATTATTAAAAATTTTAAACTAAACTGAATTAGATATACAGATATTTATACAGTTTAACCTAAATTTTAAACCATTAAAAAAATAATAGACACTTAAAATAAAATAGTTAAGTGTGAAATGAAATAAATATAAAAAACATCTCATTTTAATTTAGTTGAACTTGATGCACTAAAATAACAAACTAAAATAAATTGATAAAAACTACATAGAAAATCTAAATATTTAAAACAGATTCAAAATATTAATAAACTAATTGTCACGCTCCCTCTGGGAGCAGGGAAAGGCAGAGGCGAGCAACTTCTCTTGAACACAGGCTTTAATAAGGCAAACTTAGAACGCACAGGAACCGTGGAGACAGCAACTGTAGACAAGGGTTTGACGGTCAGACTGGACACAGAGGCAGGGAAACACAGGGTTTAAGAACACTGGGAAATTAACGAGGAACAGGTGTGGACTAATCAAACACAGGGCTAGGGACTAATTAAACAATGATGACAAACGAGGACAGGAACAGGAAGGCCAAATATGGGCACGAGAGGAGGGGAACCACAAGACAAGGACTGACACTAATAATATCACAATGATACTAAAATTAAGACAGGATTTATATTATCTGAATGATCTGAAATGAATGAAAAATGGATGCTATGTGGATAATAATTCAGAGTTATGAAACTTATTTTGCATAAAAAACATTATTTTGAGAGAAAGTATTATATTTTGATAAGGTTTATATGGATTATTAGGAAGGTTTGGTCTCTCATACACAATTTTAAGCCTGTCTCTTGCTCCCTTATTAGATTTCTGCACGTTTGAGAAACTAAGTCAGGGGTATAAACCAGAAATGCCATGGATAAACACAGGCAGACTCTCTTAAAACTTGACTGTAAATAGCATGTGTCAAAGCCTAAATGTAGTAGTTATAGACTGTGATTCTTAACTAAAACTTAAAGTCCTAAAAGCCCAATCCAAACATTACCATATCAAATACATCACCAGATGCTTGTAAACAGCTAAAGACTGTGATTTTGTTTTCGTCTTCACTGACATGTCCCCACAGGCCAGCATTAAGCACACTCTCCCTTGCGTTTTGGACCTCATATATCGACAGCTAATCAAGTGATCAGTTGCTACAGCATATCCATATCTCATGATTATGAGTGGTGTTGAGGTTGTGATAAGGGGTGGAAATAAGAAAGAGAGATTAAGGGGAATGTTTTGATGTGAGGCCGAATGAAAAACACCATGAGTCTCCAGCTGCAGCTGTATGGCCTTTTAAACAGTACAGCTAATGATAGGGAAATTACTTGTGATAAATCAAGGCTGAATCCCTCCGCACTGAGTTTCGCCCCAATGTCAGATTGCCATTACTCTTTCAATTTAGCCTCTGATGCATCTTTCACAGATTTAAGCCCCCATATGGCCATTTCCGTTCTCTTGTGGGCCTGTGGACGTTTGCCAAATCAGTGGCTCTGACATGCAGCTCTGCGCCAATGACGGAGAGTCAGGTGGCAATGACGAGAAATGGTGCCCAGGTGCAGCAATCACACCTTTAGGAAAGAATTCAACTTGACATTAGTTTAACCACAGACTATTGAATAATATCTACCCTGATTACAAACAACAGAACACCCAGTTATCATCAGACACGGAAAACACATCAAAAATGTATTAAGCATGCTCACCACTGCTTCAAACTTCAAATAAATTCAATTGTCTGAATTCTCAAAGACTTTGCCTAGTCAGGCAGTATAGACAGGAACAGATGAGAGGAGGAAAATTACATGTATTTCCTGCTGCATTTATTTTCCTCAACAGATGTCTGTTGACAAAAGGTGAGATCATTTCAAATTCCAATAGAACAAATAAAACAATTCTTTGTTAAGTGTATAAACAAAACATTTGACAGATATTTGACTACATTGGTTGGCTGTATGTGTTTTGATCCATTAAAAAGAACCAACAATTTATTCGATTGGGAATCAGACTGCACTTGTTGCACTGTTTTCGATTCCTTAAAAAGAACCGTTTAATAAGATGCATTCGCTTGGTAATTTGGCTATATGTATTTAGATTCACTAAAAATAACTTTGAGTTATGTATATAACTGTTCCCTCTGTTGAAAACAAAACAAAACAATAGAAACCATCACAGAAATTCTAATGGTTTCCACTACAAACATTACAAACCATCAACTTTTATCCATTAAAGCCATTAAAAATGCTTTTCTGTAGTGTGTTTTGGGACATAGGCCTATTCCATTAGGATTTAATGGTTTTAACAAGCCACTAGTAGAAGGTAACCAATTACCAGTAGAAACCACAGGGTCCACAGGGTCCATTAGAGTTTCCATTAAAACCAATATAATTCCCATCATTACCAGTAAAACCATTACAAATTTTGTGATGCTGTCTATTATTTTTTCAGCAGGGAAGAAGGAGGGAGACGAATTACAACACATGACTAGGCCTATGCGATATTCCATGTGTTTTACTGCGTGAACTGACTGAATAAGGAACCATGCAAAAAGATTAATTCGTTCAGGAATCGAATTACACTGTTTGCGATGTAGGCTATGTATTTTGATTCACTAAAAAGTAGTGTTGTCAAAAGTACCGTCCATTTCCCACTAACATTTGAGCGCTGTTGAGTAGATTCTTAAACACCACTGATTGGTGATTGATTGTGTTAATGCACTCAATAGATATGACTTTGATTGACTACAATGATCATTGCTTCACGTTCTTCAATGTGCACTCACACAGAAGCACATGGGAGCGTTTGAAAGCCGCATCTATCAGTGGATTAATGCATTAATACAATGGCCAATCAGCGGTGTTTAAGAATCGACTCAGCAGCACTCAAAGTTTAGTGGGAAATAGACGGTAATAATTTCAGTACCGACTGATACCAAAGTCGGTACTTTTGACAACACTACTAAAAAGAAACAACACAATCTGATTTCACATCTTGGATGAATATTTTGTAGCGAGAGAATTCCTGTTTGAGAGCTGTTAAAAGAATTGAAGCCATACATATTATTCATAATCTATTTCGGGCCACCAAACAGAAAAATTATATCCGAACAGGCTTCCGAAAACTTCTCAACAGATAGTGCCACCTTCAAACTCACTCCATTAGTGGAGTCAATGATGAGGGTTGGTTAGGATATTCAAACAAACAAAGCAAAAGCTTGTTGCGTATTTTGGGGATACCGATGCACGAATGCCGTACATGTAGGTATAGTTGTCTATAATTACACCTGGAACAGAACGTTTTTTTTAACATTAACCAATATTAATTTAAGTATTGTAGCCTATTTGTTCTAGATCTTCACATGTGATATTACGGTGTTAAGACACTCACAGACTTGACAGCTACTTTCTGTTCTGAAAACATCCCAAGTTTCAGTCTACCCTAGCACTCAAACTTTTGATAAGCAATCAGAAAATAGTTGGCGTGTCAGAAATGGCACATTTTGAGACCCCTGGACAATGCACTGATTACCTACCTGACCCCAAAGGTTCTGGACACACCAATGAATTCTTGGAGAAAATAAGAAATCCTGCTCTATTACAGAAAAACCGTGCGGCTACAAAGACTGTTTCTTTTTGTGTCTGTTTATCAGTTTGTGACACAGTTAAACCACGGGGAAAATGAAATGCTGTGAAACGGATTGTCTTGATTGTAGTAATTTCTTTTTCAAGCTGAGCAAAAGGAAAGGTGGGTGATAGCATTGATTACCTTGTCATACGTGTTTGTAGTTTCTATGGCTTTACAGAAACCATTGAGAGGTGTAAATAACAAAGCTGACAACAATTAACATTTTTGAAATCGTTTCTTGCTCGTATTTTTAGGTCACCCGAATGGCGTGCATGAATGGAAATTTTTTTTTTACAGTATTAACATAAACATTTCACACTTCAATATGTTAATTTTTACTCCTCCACGTGATTCAGTCTGCTCTTGAAACAGCGTGTTGATGTATTGTACACACTGTAGTTCTACAGGATGTTTAGCTGCAAGGGTTGCATTAGTGTGTGACTGGTTAGTGTTCAGCTGGTTTTTCTCTCGCAGTCTAAAGTCTCAGTCACAAGTATCATTTTGTCCCCTTCTGTTCCTTCATCGTTATTGATCTTGGATATATATTTTGTGTTCACAGTGCTCCTGTTCCACATCAAAATGACAATGCTGACTGGTGACTTATCAGGATGCACTTCATTACATATGGTACATCAAGCATTACTTGGCTGATCAGAAGGAAGGTTCTAAGGCTCTGAATATGCGTATGTAAATATCCTTTTGTTATTTTTGTTGGATTCTGTGGCAAATTGCTAGTTGTTGCTTGGATGCATGTGCTTGTTTGCATCAAGGCTGAACCTGAGATTCTCTTTCCGATGTTTTAAATAAAAAGCTACACAAAACAGTGTCAATTATATAAAACAAGGCTAATGGGATGGAATATGTCTATTGCGTCCTGTTAGAATGCTGAACTGTTTTAATTATAGTTCACCTAATGCTTCAAGCTGTCCTCAGGGTTGTAGTGCATACTCTGCAACAGAAGATGCAAGTACTTGAGGAGTGACTCATCTTTTCAAAATGAACTTCATCTATACTTATAAAAGGAATTAAAGAGCTCTAAACAGTGTTCAAATTAGACATGAGTTTAGCACTTGCCGATGCACTGACAAGCATCTGGTCTCTGACGTAGTCACTTATGAGTAAATTAGTGATTGTCTAATTCACTGGATTTGGTTGTCGTCAATAACATCAGTTGGCGCTGTCTAAACATTTATTTCATGTTTCATTATTAGCAAATGTACAGATAGTAAAAACAGGCTTTGTAAAATGTTTCCATTTACAGCACTTGAAGATATTTTTTGTTTGTTTGAAATGCACAGCACACAGTTTGGAAAACCATGTTTTTATGGCTAAAGGTAGTCTGGTCTGAATTACATGTGGATTTACAAAGTAATATCAAGTTATATGTAACATGTTTCCCAAGGGGTCATCATTTGGCTGGTTAGTATATACACCAGTTTGACTGCTAGTAGATGCTGTAACTATACCATCTGGAACCAAAAATGCATTGGCAGCCATTTGAATAAAATAAGCATTCATTTTTTTGTGCACAACATAGAAATTGCTAATTATTTATTAAAGTCGAAGTTTCATTAGTACAGCTGTTCAGACCATCGCTAGTGGGGTGAAAGGTGGTGACGATTATAGGGGCCCACGGCTGAGGGGGGCCCCCAGCGATTTCAACCGACAGGCCGAGGATGCTCGGGTGAAAAGATGCTCAGGACAGTTGACAGGCCACTGTTGTGCGTCGTCATGAAAGCTTATCAATTGCATGTGTTAAAATGAAAACATTCAAAAGAGTTTAAAGCATTCAAGCACAAATTGCAAAAGAACTAAACTGATTACCCATACGCATTGTTTTCTGTGCGCACAAAGAGAGCCACGTCTCACAGACAGCACGCAAACACCAAACCGAGCTTTCCTTCGCATCCACCTGCACCTGAACGAACAAATACACCTAAACATACAAACACAAAAAGAAGCAAAAAACTTTATTCAGCACCCGCATGCTGTGTTCTGTGCACACAGCGTGCACACGGAGAGCCACGTGTTACAGCCCTTGATCAACGAATTGAGTTGTGCTTCTTCTTGCTCTTGAACAGACAAATACGTGCATACAGTATTGTAAGTATCCTCTAAAAAAAACTTTTGGTTGTGTCTTAAGTGAAAGTAAACAGTTGAGAAAGAAATCAGATCTTGGATGTACCTAATACACCTAATTTACTACCTGGTGTCGATGTCCTTAATGTTAATCCAAGAAATTAAATGAGAGAAAATCATTCACTGCTCTTTACTTAATTACTTTATAGTTTTAATATATATATATATTTAATTTATACAGTGAAGACTATTGACTACAATGATATTTTATATTTGATTATTCGTGTTCTGTACCTGGACACATACAAACTTGAAAAAAAAACTTAAACATTGTTTAATTTGTATCTTTGTTCTATTTATTTGTTTGTGCTATTTACACAATTTCAAACAGGGCCCACGGGTAAAACCTGCTCCGGGGCCCTGCAAACCCCAGTTATGCCTATGGAGATATATATATTAGGGGTGCCACGGTTCGCGGAAAAAAACCGAACCGCACGGTTCTCCACACACGGTTCGGCACGCGCTAGGACCGCGGTTCAACTTAATTCTGACAACGCATGTGGTTTGTTATAAATAACAAGTAAAACAAATAGGGCTCGGCTAATGAATGCGCATTCTGGCTTCCCAGTACATTACAACAACAGCGATGAGAAAGAAAAAAAAAAAATAAGTGGACAAATCATTCACTCGTTCAGTGCGAGTGCCGTATGCTGGAATATGAGCATTTATTCCGTCATCACCCGGGTGCTGATAGCGCGCGAACAGGTGCGACCTGAACAGCACACGTTGATATCGGTGTTTAAACTAAAGTCATGTAAGCTCTGCCAGTTCAAACATTTAAGAGCCAGAGGACGCGAGCTCGCGCGCGCAGTGAGAAGATTTGTGCGTGCGCTCATCAGAAGCGTGCAAACCTGCGCTTCAGAACGCGGGCAAATATGAAGCTCTCTCTGAAATTGTGTTTGAATGGATAAATTCACACAAAATTCTGTCAAAATGCCCGTCTTGGTAAGTATCCTATAGCAGATATAGCCGGCTGAGCGTACAGCATCAGTGCACTGGATCAGTGCTTTCTCTTAAAGTGACAGCACTTTCTTAATATTAAATAAACAGCAACAACAAATAAATCACTCACTGCTCTTGATTGAATCGCTTTTGTAACTTTAATAAAGAGTAATCTTTAATTTATACAGTCAAATATGCAATGTTCTTTTACCTTTGATTACTTTATTCAATTTATAAAAAAAAAAACTGAAAATCACTGATTATTTTATTTGTATCTTTACACTATTGTATTTTTATTTGTGCTGTTGCTTGTAGTTAGATAGATTATTCTTATGTTCTTTATTGTTATTTGACAGTATAGTATTTCCCTAAACATGCCGAACCGTACCGAAATCTTATCGAACCGTGACCCCCGAACCGAGGTACGTACCGAACCGTGACATCTGTGTACCGTGCCACCCCTAATATATATATATATCCAAGTGGAAACATGTCTTTTTATATAACTCTATTTTAATTTTATTTTAATTCTTGCATTAAATCATTTTAATCCACTTTTTGTTTGTTTGTCCAACTTATGGTTCTTTTGAAGAAAACAAAACACCCATTTAAGCTATTAATTGTTCTTAATTTTTTCAATTTGCATTAAAAAGTCATAAATCTCTTTCTCTAAAACATGCAGATACCCAGATGCCTTCAGAGGCTTCCAGTGAGAGTACTCTAGAGGGTTTGATAAACCAGTGTGAAAGATTGTTTTTTCTTTAAGAATCATTCCAGCTGTGTCCCAACAACCTGTGACCTCTCAAGTAGGCATGATGTCAGAGGTCAGCGCATTACACCTGACAGCCACAATCAGCATGGGTATGTGCAGCTGGAAATTACCATTGTCGTTTATGAGGATAATTATTGTAATCTCCTCATACATCAAGCATTACCAGCGTAGTGTATTGGAAATGAGGGGTCTATTATAAGCTTGCTTATGGAACATTTGTCGCTTTATTCATTCTGTCTCTCTCTCCCTTGCTCGCCCACTTTCTCGTTCTCTCTCTCTTTTTCTCACTTTTTTAAATCATTAAATAACCATCTCATTCTGTGCCAAAAGGTTTAAATGAAAGGGACTGTAGTATTACAAAGGCATTTCAAATTAATTCTGCTCTCAAGGTAATTGGCACATGCGACGGCGACTGGCTTTCAGCGTCACCTGTTGTTTTTTCATCGTAAACATCTGCCTGTGGCACATCGCAGTTCATATGTCTGAAAATGTCATAGAGCTGGTAATACTTCTCCGTATTAGTGTGACTATTCTACTTTTTCCTTTCATACATTTGAAATGTTACGTATCTTCGTTATTATCACAACACGGCCAAAAGTGATCAAAAAGCGGTGGTGGGGGGGGGGGCTGTCTGGTTGTGTTGATCTGGTGTCCATGCCATGATTATTTTTGATTATTTTTAATTATTCATGATTATTTTTGTCCTTATGAATATTCTGTCATATCAGTGTTACTGGATTTTGGTTGCTTGTTAAATTTGTAATATTACAAATATTCTGTGTGTTGATAAATCTGTTTATTAATTCCCAAAATGTACATTGTGGTCTGAGATCACTAGTCAACATTTGAAGTGGATCAGACTTTGGACCCTTCTATATATTTAAATAAACGTACATTTTTGAAAACCTGTTGTTTTGTTTGTCTGTTTGTTTTATTTTCTACAAGCCAAAGTTGTATCTGTATGTACACACACACAAACACACATACACAAAAAATCAATTATTGACGACTGGTCAGAAGGACACATTGCAAAAACAAGAGTTCATTAGCTGTCAGTCGCTTTCATTTACTGTCAGTAAATTCTGGCTTTTATAGTCAACATAAATGCCAGGATTAATCAAATGTTTAATTTTCTTGGTCTAAATGTGATTACTGCTTTCTTTTTGTTTTATGTTTATTGTAAATCTAGTGTTTAAGGAGAATAAATGACATGTCAAGCATGTCAATGATGACAAAGGTTAACTTCTCTACTGATATGTCTTTAATTCAATATTTGATACTGCCATTTGACAGAATAGACAGTGATGAAAACCAAAAACACTGTTGCTGTTCAGTGCTGTGTTTGCACAGAGCCATTTATTCAGCTAGTTCATTAACCTGGAGGACATTAGAGTTCTGCGGAGGTGATTAGAACATTTTTTTGTGAGACGAACTGAAGTTTGTGGGGTTCTGGAATAATGAACAGGTATGCAAAGTGTTCAAATGTGTTCACTGTGGAGTGGGAACAGTTCCCCCATGTTTCAATTTAATGTGTTGGGATTGTGAAAGCTTCAATATGTTATCAGTAATACACTTTTTTGTTTTGCTGCTGTTTTAGAGTATCTTTGGCATTCATCACCATGCTTCCATTAGCATTTGGCTCAGAGCTGACAGGACTATTTGGAAGCTTCACCTCACCAAACTTCCCAAATGTCTATCCTAACAACCAGCGTATGGTGTGGAATATCACAGGACCAGAGGGACACAGATTACGGCTCTACTTTACATATTTTAGCCTGGAGCCTTCTCATCGCTGCGAATATGACTACATTCAGGTTAGATACAAATCTTCAACTGACCTTTAAACATGGGGTCATTTTATTGGGCAATATATACATATCAAAGTGAGTTACGGTTCTAGATTAGATTTTATATCTCAGATAGTAATTTAATGAAATCATAAGTGAATCTACAATCAATGTCATCAAGTTTCTATTATATTCATACTACCTGTGGGAAAATAATTTATATGCTTTAATTGAAGTGAATAAAGAGAACAGCAGTTTTAAATGAGAAAACACTAAGGCATTCTTTGCCCATGCAAATCCAAGTCAGACTTCAACCAGGAATCTGTTAGATGATTGAATGTTAACAAGTTTTAACCTTATTACTAATGTTCAGTCCTTTTCAGATTAAAATAATTCCCCCCTGAGTGCCTACAATCATTTCAAAATCATCTTGTGTTGTTTATGTTAATATGCATGTTTTCTTGATCTATAAAGGTGGGATAATGTAAATTTAAGATTAGAGCTTTATCATTAAACTGCACCATTTGCCAGATTATATCAGAATACTCATTTTGAACATTTGATTTAACCTCTCTATCGTGAAATGAAGCGCACAATAATTCCTAATGAAGTTTCTAGCATGCTAACTAAGCTTGTTATGTGATATACAGGATGCCGATGTGTGCTTGTAATAATTACTACTTGCTGAATCTTTCCAGGTGTTCGCAGAAGCAAATGACACAGTTCGGTTCTGTGGTGAGGCAGAGAAAAATTACGGTGATGCACCCAAAAACACTGTCATCTATTCTGCCACCAACACCATGTCCGTGCTCTTCAGATCAGATTACTCCAACGAGGGCCGATTCACAGGCTTCCAGGCATTTTTTTCCGCTGAAGGTGATGGAAACAATGGATTTACAGCATGACTTTCTCTCTCACGGCATGATTGTTCCTCTCTTTTGCTGTCACCTCTTGCTGTAAATGCTAAGGTTTAAACTAGATATAAAATAAATAAATTTAATACGATATCAAAAAAATCTAATGTTTACTTTTTAACGTTTATAGTGTTTATAATATTGTATATTCTAAAATTAAGTAGATTATATATATATATATATATATGTGTGTGTGTGTGTGTGTGTGTGTGTGTATATATATATATGTATCAACACATCTATGATAAAATGGTATATATATATATATAATTTTATCATAGATGTGTTGATCTTAGTGGAACCCCAAATCCATATAAGTGAGAACTGTTGCTAAACGGCCTCTTTTTACTCTTTACAGACATTGATGAGTGCCTGAGCACTGTGGATGGAGAGCCTGTGTGTGACCATAATTGCCATAATTACGTGGGGGGCTTTTACTGCACTTGCAGATTGGGATACCAACTCCACGATGATAAAAGACACTGCCCTGGTAAGAAACTGGATACCAGAACAGATGAAACCCCTGGCCTGTAGATTTTCTGTTCATTGATTATAAAATGTATTGGACATTATGTAATATGTTGTACATGTTCATTTTCACAAAAAAAGCTAGTTACTATAAATGCACTATAAATCGCATGTTAAGTACTGAGACACTGTTTTTTGATAGACCATCAATGGATTCTATGCATGCTGACTGCCTATGTATTTCTGCTACAACTGTTGTATTCTCACATATTAAACTGTGGTAGTAGCAAACTATTTCCATCATATTTCTAATCACAAATAATTACATTATATTATTATATATAGTATATTAAACCATAACATTTAAGCAAGGGCTTTAAATACCTTTAGAGTTGCTGTTTTCCTGTCTTGTAACATTTGAAGATTTAGTTTCATAGTTCCATGCACTTGTGCTGCATCAGAAATTATTCCATTACTGGTTACCTGATTTATAAAAACTCTTTGATTGTGCAACTTAAAGCTCTCTTAAAGGGATAATTCACAATTCTGTCATCATTTAATCACCCTCATTTTGTTCCAAACTTTATTTCTGAACACAAAGAACATTGGACTCCATATATTTTCATTGTATGGATTAAAAAATAAATAGTTCAGTCATGAAACTCTAGATGGCGCAAGCTGACGGGTTGTTAACGTAACTGATGATATTCAAAGAGTTAAACGACTTGGCATAAACTGATTGGTTCATGTTGCATATGCAGCCAATGAACTTACTGCCTTGCATTTATATGGCTGGCTAATATTCACTTGAGATTCCTGCAGCACGCTTTCAGAGTTCTCTGATGCCCTCCACCTTCCCCAGATCCACCTGTATATATCTGCTACAGGGTTATTTTATATGCTATTTGTGCAGCAGCAGTATGTCTCATATACTCACGGCACCATATCGCCATATGCATTGGCAGTAGAAAGTTCCTGTACTTGAGCAGCAAGCAGCAATAGTCTACAACTACCGCAATAACCAATGTTGTGGATTTTTCCTTGTTCAAAATAAATTGCTCTGAGGAGGTTTTGAATTCAGATAGACCTTTATTAACAAGTTAACAAAAGGCTGAATAGTCTTTTAGTCTGGTCTCAAACTCACATATATACAACCTGACGTTTTCACAGCATTCCATATATGCACCGTTGTATTTTTGGACAGGTATCTTTTACCATATATGAGTTCTTGAAGAATGATCAATCATTGTCATGTATGCACTTCCAGGTCGTGAACAGATTCTTTTCATATATGAGTGTTCTTCCAGCCCCAAATCGTTCACTCTATTCTAGGCTCACTGCAGCCCTTGACACACAGTTGCTTCACACAGTCAAACTAGATAATAGTAGATAATAGTAGAATTCAAATAGGCATAATTCTATGTATTATATTAATTCAAGATTAATGAAAATCTTCCACACCAACAGCAGCAGCAATTCAGCAGCAGTGTAGCAGATCTATTGCGTCAAGACCAAACGCGTTAACATTGTCATATCCATCACCATGCTAGAATCTACCATAGAGAGTTGTCATGACTGAAATATATATTTTGTGTGCTCCACAGAACAAAGGAAATGAGAAGGATTTAGAAAAATATGAGACTTTTTAAAGCATAATCTTTATAAAGTGACCTTGGTCTTCGAAGGCGCTATAAAAATAAAACATATTATTATAATCACAATTTAAGGCGAGACACTGCAGGTGAATAGGGTAAAAAACATTAACTAATAGTTATCACCTTACTTACCTAGTTGATTGATTACATTGATAATTGCAAACATTTTTTGTATTACAAGCTTTCTAAAATGTTAGGTTTAAATATGCAAATGAGGCATTATTTAATTAAATATGGGCTAATTTGCATACATTTCTAGAACAAAAATCTAAAAATTCTTCAAAATTCTTATTTCATTTTATTGACATATAAGAGTCAAAAGTTTTTACAGAGGGAATTTTGGGTGTCTCATTTTGTCACTCCATAATTCAGAAAATACTTAGAACAGACAGGAACAATAATATTTCACAATTTTTGGGGGAATAAAATGTTGTATATAATCAAGCAAATTATATATGAACAAATCCCTCTGTAAAAACCTTCAGGATATAGACAGGAATAAAGATGTAAAGTTTGGTGTGTGTAAGTGCTACTGAAGTGGAGATATATGGCTCAATGTAGGAGATAAAACTCATTTTAAGAAAACGGCCTTTAAAAATATGTATTGTAATTGAAATCTATTGACACAAATAGATAAAGTGCTATAAAAGAAACACTTAACAGTGTCTTTAGGATGTTTACTTTCCACTAGTCTGAAAAAATATTTTATGAAAAACCAAAAAGCCCAAAATCTCAAATTTGACAGGTGCATGAAAAAACTGTTTGTGTCTCCCCTTAATTAAATTGTTAACAATTGTTAACTAATTATTGTACTTTTATCACTGATCTTGATCTATATCCAGTAACAAATGCAGATATGATCAACAGACTGTCTCTTTGTCTGTAATCTGATCTATAATAATACATTATAATATCTAACATTTTCATTCTGAAGAAGAACAACTTTTAGCTGTGTAAGTTCTGAACAAACCATAATATTTTAAGGAAATATTGTCATACAGCTCAATACTGATTTATGCTCCAGTAGTGACTCTTGTGCATCACAGACCTGTCGAAACAGGCAGGCTGGGCAACCACGGCTCACCACACACTATCTATCAGCCCTGTCAACAGCTCTTGATTGAGCTAGCATAGCCTATAATCGAGCAGGAAATAGAGTCACCAAATAGAGGTTTGTTATATCATTGATAGGGTGGCTGCAACTAACTACATGGCATTTTCGATATAAGCGAGGTCTGTTTAGGGTTTCGAATAGACAAATTTAAATTTTTGACTTGCCCTCAGGTTGTGAAAACTTTTGGCAGAAATGGATTAGTCCCAAAAACCTCCTCTCATTTAAAGTGCTAATGTTTACTGCGGTTCTGGACAGCGCTAACTGGCTTTAGCCTGAAGCGTGCTTCAGCAACAGACTGATGATACAGTGGGCAACGTCTCGCTAGTCTGCCTGTATAAAGCAGTTGATCTCTGTCACTCTAAGCGAGTCCAGGTTAATTACCATTGTGTTCCTGAGGGAACAGTATTATAGGGATCAGCTGAAAACTGATACCTGTTTCGAGCTGTATACTGTGCTAATGGTGGGTAATTAATCACAATTACCAGCCTAGACATGCCTCTTAATTGTTTTTCTTTGCTAATGGGGAAGATAGAGACATCACATCATACTGTGCAGAATGGAAGACAGAAACAATGACTTGTTTCTGAATCATTTATGAATTAGTAGACCTTTGCCCTACTCAGCTGAAATTCCCCATTTATAGCAATTATTTGTAGCATCTGCACTTGTTGGGGTTCATTTATTAAATTAATAGTTTGGCCAAAAATAAAAATTGTCATCGTTAACTCAACCTCAATGTTCTAAACCTGTATGGCTTTCTCTCTTTGGTGGAACACAAAAGGATAAATTTGATCTAAATGGGATTTATGCAACATTCCAAGTCTTCTGAAGTCATTTGATAGCTTTGTATGAGAAATATTCTCTGAAAATCTTCCTATTCAGTAAGCTGTTTACTTGAAAACTGCTACTATTGGATCACTGAGTCAGTGAGCCAATTCTTGAGTGATTCATTCAGACTGAATCAGCTGATTTGTTTAAAAGATTGAATCAAAAGATTGATTTGTTCCTGAATCAGCCACAACTGCTTCTTTCACAAATTTGCTTCGGAGTACTATATGTCAAGAGTTTCCATGAATAATAGTGTTTTAGTAAATGTTGCTTTTATAATAAATTATTATTTTGAAACTTTTACTGTACTTTTATCATTTAAAGCCATCCTGTAGTTTAAACAGTATTGGGCTAGCAACGCAAAAGTCATGGGTTCAATTCCCAGGGAAAACAAGAACTAATAATAAACGTACCTTGAATCCAGTGTAAGTTGTTTTGGATAAAAACATCTGCCAAATGCATAAATGCAAAAATAAATTTAAAAGCTTAAAAGCTCCAATCCCATTCATTTTAATGGCATGGAAAAGAGCAAGCAAGAGTTTCTTCTTTTGTGTTCTGTGAAAGAATGTCTGTCAAATAGGTTTGCAGCAACATGATGCTGATGGAATTTTTATTTTAGGGTGAACTATTCCTATATTTATTGAAGTGCTGTGCTCACTAATAAACAGGCACGATTGAACATGCATGTCTTGTCATTCTTTCTGAAATTTAAGTAACTACCAATAGATTTTTTAATCATAAATGGACAAATATCAAAGCATGAGTCCTAACTACAGTACATCTGATAATACACAGTTTAGTTGGTAATACCAAGCAGTGAATATAAACAGCAATAATCTGAGGCCTCCTGCGATTCTTGCATCCAAAGTTGTTAAAGATTGAGTAAAGATGCAAAAATAATAGCAACCTGAATTTACTACCTGAAAATTGTACTGCAGTGACTGTTTGTATCTGATAACTGTTTTCAGCTGTAAAAAGTTTGTATTTGCCAAAGTATCTAATTGCCACACGTGTAATGTTTGTAACTGCTCATAAATGTCACAAGAGAAGTGATGAAAAGCCATTTCTCTGGCCATTTTACAGGTGGAAAGGTTTATTTACCTCTGAGCATCCCAAATCAATGCTGCAATTTCCTGCGGCCCTCAGTGTTAAATGTGGCATGGATAGTTGTCTGTTAACCGTATGTGCGTGTGCTTTTGACAATTCCCAGTGGGTGTGAAAATGCATTTTTTTCCACTGTAGCTGAGTGTAGTGGGCAGGTGTTTCAGGAGAGGTCAGGAGAACTGAGCAGTCCAGAGTACCCAGGTGTTTACCCCAAGATGAGCCAGTGTCATTACACTATCAATTTGATGGAAGGCTTCCAAGTGACCCTCGATTTCCAGGACGTATTTGATGTGGAGACTCATCCTGAAATCCACTGCCCTTATGACATCCTCAAGGTTGGTTATTTCACAATAAACAAGCACCGACAGCACTCCAGCTAGGATGGAAGTTCAAACTTAAAACAACAGCCATAATAGTATGTGTGTGCACATGTGTGAGTCACTTTAATGGGGTCCTTTGGGAACTCTCTATACCTCTACCTGATAAAACAGAGATTGAAAAGTTTAAAGAATTTAAAGACACACATTACATGGTTTTGTTTTAGATTAAATGGAACAATTCACCCCAAAACAATAATTCTGTCATTATTTAACATAACAAAGATATTTTGAAACATGTTTTCAACAAGATGAATGTTGGAAACACGTTTGTAACAACATGAATGACAGAATTTTCATTTTTGGGTGAACTATCTCTATATTATGGAATGGATCAATTTGACTAATTTGTTTTTTTTCCATCGAAAATACTGGCTAACCTATGATGTTTTTCTTTACATTTTGAGACATTTTCTCAGTTAGGGTGATGAATATGCATGAAAAGTGTCAACACATTTGATTTAGATTTTAGATTTTTGTTTGTGAGTCAATTTAAATTCATTGTTAAAGGCAGCTGCATGGACCAAAAATGATCATTTCTGACCTTCAGGAAAGCACACGTGTTTAAAATGTAAAAAATGTTGAAAGGTTTTTAAAATGTTACAAAAATACCTATAATACTGTTAATATTTACAGTTTATAAAACAATTATTAAAAACATTAAATACAGTTAACATGATTAAATACATTTTTTTGTAATGTCTGAGAAGTATTCATGCTAAAGATATTTTTAACTATTTTCTTAATAGTGTGATTTTTGTGTGACCCCCATCATAAAAATACCCAGATTTTTAACACAATACAACTATTAAAGCACAGAATAGCTACAAACAAAAAATAACTATAAGACATTAATGTGTATTGAATATAATAAAATATTTTATATGGTTCATAGAATCCCCACAAAGAGTTGTGTGTGTATATATATATATATATGAGCTAGACTCTATAGCTTAAGGAAGATTGTTTACTGTTTGAAGAGAGATATAATATGCCTTCTAGTGTCCTTGTTGGGTGTTAAGAAAGATTGATTTTAGAGTGGTTTACACACATAAGACTGGCTCTCGATGAAAATAAGCATGATAAGTGTTTAAGAGTGTTTACTTTCAGCACAGATTTTATACTCTGCATCAAAGCTCATTTGATTTTAATGACTAAATCCAATCACTTTTTATGGCGTTTAACAGCTTGTTATAGCTGCGATCTTTCAGTTTAGCCCCCCCCCCTCGCTGCCTATGGTCTCCTCAGCACTGGTGTTAAGCGTCAGACTATTCCACTAATCACTGACCTGAAGGCTGTTGAATACATAATGTATGCTCTCTCATGGCCTCCACAACCACCTATTATTTCTCCTCACCCTCCCACCTCCCAAGAGACTTGTTTATCTGGTGCCATTTGTATACACTGACAATTCAAACTGTTTTGTTTAAGATCACTGCAGGTGGAAGGGAGTACGGACCATTTTGTGGCAAGACCCCACCAAGAAAAATAGAGACGGGAACTCACAAAGTGCATGTGACCTTCCGCTCAGACCACTCGGGAAAAAACAAAGGCTGGAAGATCAAGTATACGAGCACAGGTAGCTTATAACACCCTTTTCTTTTCAGTTATTTGATAAGTAAAAACGAAGAAAAACTACATTACACATTTTTCTGCAAAGAAATCTCCACCAATCAGAGAATCTCAACAAGTCAAATTAACCCTTTAGCACCCGCCTACTGCTATAAAGCACAGTGTTGAGAAAAAAGTAGTATAAAATTATGATTAATGTGAAAGCTATTGGAGCAGGGATTCAGATCTTTAAGAATAACATTTAAATGACAAGTTAATAGGCTGTTTCCAACATGTATTACCAGTCCTCACTGTTCCCTGCTCTTATAGCGCAGCCATGTCCAAACCCTGTGGCTCCTCAGCACGGACGTATTCAACCCCAGAAGTCTCAGTACATCATGACGGACACTTTCAATGTCACGTGTGATCTGGGCTATGAATTAATTCTGGTAACTTTTTACTTTCTCGAAGATTTAAGAAAAGAGGCTTGGTATGCTATTTATGGACTTAAAAGTGACTTTTTTTTCTTTAGGGGGACGAAACGTTGCCCTTTTATCAAGCCACATGCCTGAAAGGTGGATTTTGGAATGGACCGATGCCTCTCTGCATCAGTAAGTTGTTCAACAATCCCAGATAAGCATGAAGTGTGTATAATTGTCAATGGGGGTTTACTTACACACCAAAGAGGAGGTACGGTTTCAAACCTGAGGTGTTATTTCAAGTTGAAGTGAGTGAAATATTTACTGTGAACTCAGAAAATAATTCTGTGATGAAATAATGATGAAACTTCTAGCGGAAAGCGTATTTTAAATACATATAGGATTAGTAGTTTTCCATGATAAAAATGCATTTGGTAAAATGAATGATTATGACAAAGTAAAGCTTAACACTACAATAATAATAATAATAATAACTTTATTCATTTTTGCATGAAAAACCTAATCATACAAGTAAATTAAAAACAATACTTCAGAAATAAAATGATGTGGCTTGTTTTAAGAGAAATAAAAAAAATCCTCATTGGTAAAGATTTTTTAGGTGTGAATTATGCATGCGTGTATGCATTTATTTAAATTTGCTTCTTTTTTAAGTAACTTATTTTGCAAGGAAAAATGTGCTTAAACATTAATTAAATTAAATATTCATAAAAATACAGAAGTATGCATTAATGCACAAAATATTTTGGAGGTCAAAATTCAAAATTTTATGATGACGTTGCATTGCAAATTCTCAGTTGGCTTAGTTAAATTATGTGAAGTGAATGTCTTTTCGTTTCATTTGAAAAGATTTCAGTGCAACGATCAACATAAAATGATCCCATAACTTTTAGTGTAAAAGGGTAACAGTGTTAAAATGTGAGGAAAGAATAAAACAGAAATAATAGAAAGACTAAAAACAAAAATACAAAATGAAAATAACAATAATTAAGAGTAAACAGAATTTGACCAGATTTTTTTTAAACTTGACCAGACATTCAACTAAACTGATATGCTTAGGTTTCGCCAACATGTCATTTGTTGTGTCAATGACCAAATATCTCTCTTTTGCAGTTGTTGATTGTGGAGATCCTGTAGAAGTGTATAATGCAAGTGTGAAATTCACCACAACCACATATAAATCTGTGATCAAGTATTCATGCAGTGAATTCTACACAATGAAGGAAGGAACAAATGGTAATGGGCAAGTTGTAGTGTTTGGATAGCAATACATTGTAGGTTTACAGTGTGACGGAGCCTTAATCATTATCTCTCTGAAATTAGGAGTTTATACCTGTGCACATGACGGCTACTGGAGAGATGCCCTGGGTGGAAAAATACTCCAGATATGTTCACCCAGTGAGTTTAATGCATATGGTTCATCAGTTTTATTTACACTACACTACCATGTTTTATTATAAAACTCTGAAAGCTGTGGAAAAAGTTAAGAACCTTTGACTGTTATTCTAAAATGTGGAAAATAGCAATAATTAAAAAAAAAAAGAGCAGGTGTGCCAATTTTTTTACTTGTAGTTTATATCAGTGTCATATCTTTGTTAGCTTTTTAATGTCATATGTGAGAATATAAAAATAAAAAAAATAGGTGTAAACACTGATTTGGTGTTTGCTGTGTTTCAGTTTGTGGCCAGCCTGAGATCAAGCTGTCCAAGGTGATTGGTGGGGATAGTGCAGAAAAGAACGAGATTCCCTGGCAGGTCATGATACGAATGGGTCACCGGTTCATCGGTGGAGCTTCTCTTGTTTCGGACAACTGGGTCCTCACTGCTGCTCATGTTCTGAAAAGCTACACAGATACTTCCAAGCTGCAGTTGAAGATGGGCATAGTCAAGCAACATGATGCCAATGCTATAGTTGGCATGCCACAGAAAATATTCATTCACCCTCTGTACCATCACGATAACATTAACTTCAACCATGACATTGCCCTGATTAAACTGGAGTATAAGGTACCTGTCAGTAAAGCCGTCATGCCTGTGTGTTTGCCTGGGATGGAAGAGCGGTTTGTTTTGAAGGCTAATGACGTTGGGAAGGTGTCTGGATGGGGTGTGTCAAATATAAACAGACCAGCATTACATTCCAATAATCTCAAGTACGTACTTTTACCCGTCACTGATTTTGAGGACTGTAAGGCTAAATATGACGCCACAGTGACAGCTAAAGGGAAGCTAGTAGTGACAGAGAACATGATTTGTGCTGGGACTGGTGATGGAGGAAAGGACTCCTGCCAGGGGGACAGTGGAGGGCCCTATGCGTTTTTTGACACACAGAGTAAAAGTTGGTTCATAAGCGGTGTTGTGTCATGGGGTCACGGATGTGCCCAGCCTGGGTATTATGGGGTTTATACTAAAGTGAGCAATTATCTTTCATGGATTGAAGAAATCATGTCCAAAAACAGTTGAACAGTGTTTAAATGTTTGACTTTGATTTGATATGAATTTATTATTGACCAAATTATCTTTACCATAAAAGCTTTGCATGTGACAGTCATATACTATTTTTTCTGTTGTTGTTTTAATAATCTTTTTTGTGCATTATTTTGGGTTGGCATTTGCTGTTTTAAAATGTTCTATATAAATAAAGTAGAGGCACACATTTTTTTTTAAGATTTATTTTTGGCATTTTTGACTTTATTATGATAGGACAGATCAGAGCTGACAGGAAGGGAAGTGGGAGAGAGATGGGGGGGGGGGGTATGACTGTATCGAAACGGCGCTGTATGTTGGCACGCTGCTCACAAAACACTTGATCACAAAATGTCATTTAAAGCATATTTATTAAAATACAGTAAAAACATATAGTTGAGTAGTTCAGTGTTCGGTTAGTAATTTGTCGCTTTACATTTCAGGAGCTATCATTTCTAGTGCAAAGATGTCACTTATTGAATTTGCTTTATAAAATATAGTTTAATGAAAGCTATGGTAGCTTTCTAAAAACAAAAGACTGCAGAGGATATGTAATATTGTGAATTATTTTACATTGATTCAAAATTATTTTCTGTAGTCAAAGAATGAAATAGTGAGTTACTTTTACCCAGAGTTACTTGTCTCAATTTCATAAAGCCACTGGTGTTAATGCAGAGGTGTTTGTTTAAAAGTCAAGTAAGCTCAGGCATCATGATTTACAGTCATTAGGTTCTTATGCATTATGCATCTGATCTCAGTTACTCTTGTTGTCTTCTATCAACGGGGACCGTAGGGTCTCTCCAGCCCCGTGTAATTACCTCTCCAGTGCTATTTTGGCCCAGTGGAGTTCTAATCATTCTCAAGCCTGCTTAAACCTGTGTCCTATCACACGAACTTGAAGCATGAATATATAAACAACTGAAAGTTTACTGCAAATGCTGCATACATTCAGAGCAACATGTACCATTTAAATACATTCCTAACTAAACACAAACAACAGTGGTGGTTAGGATATTGCTTGGGGTTTGAACAAACTCCTACGTATTTTTAACTCTGCACTAAAGACATGAATGAACAAGCATTGCTTGTTTATTAGAAGTGTACTTTTACTTTAATAAGTGTTCATTTTTACATGGCTTGTAATAAAATGACTTAAAAGAGGGAGCAGAGAATATCAGTGAAGGTGACAATAATCGATATACTCTAATACAATAGTCATCCATTCAAAAATACTTAAAAATGAAAAATACTCTTGCTCATGTTGTTAATATAAAAATAACTAGCTCTGTAAAGCCTGACAAACAATAGTCATAAATCGTAATACACATAATTTTATCGAACCTTTAGACAAACTGTTTTGTATCATATTTGATACATCAGGCATATGGTATGATATAATGAAAATGTAGCTCACATTCAAGGAGGAAAAAACAGGCCTAAGGAAAAATGTGCAATTTGGTATAGTTTTGTAATATTTATATGGCCAAAAATAAGCTGAAATTCTAATAGCTTGTAATGTAAATGAATGAGATCTAAATAACAGTAACAGGCATACATAAAATGCATATAAATATTAGTTGCCTCAATATTTTTTTGTAAGATATGCCTTTATGAAAGCTCTGTAGTTTTAACTGTTGGGTGCAAAACGCAATATTAAGTATTCCAAATAAATAAATAACTATTCTTCAAAAGCCAGTTGTATCATATTTGATACATTTTAACATGATTTTCCAAAATATGATGTATAGATAATCATGTAAACTGAAGTTGAAATCTTGAAGTAATTATTAATAATTTGTAAGAAATTCTGAAAGATTTCACAGCAAAAAGATGTGTACCCCAATCTGAAGGTGGACATGTTTACAGGCCTTAGAAATTCATGTATTAAATAGGGTTTAATAAATTAAGGTTATTTTTTTTACAACAACTCATTCTGTATTCTCATTTATTAGTTATTTTTTTAGACATATCCTTCAACCTGTAGATCTCAGTATGCTACCAGGAGTCAGTGAATGATCAATGGACTGTGGTTTTGCCCTGCATGACACAGCCAATCCATCATGCAACAACAGACCCCGGTTGAAGCTGTGGTCACGCTTGTCTGGTAGAGAGTACATAATTCACAGTTGATTTGCTTGCTTCTGGTGGTCAGAGCTCAGTGATGTGAGGACAGGGTGGTCTCAGTGTCATGCATTGACAACAATCACAGACAGCTTGCTGCTTATTTCCTAATACTAAAGAACAACAGACTTACTGTTATAATTACCACACACCAAAAGGAAGCTTATCAAAAATATAAGGCAAAATGATCGGAATAAAGACATGACTGTTGCAATACTGAGGAAAAATGGGTAAAATCATCTCTTAAGGGTTTCAAGACAGGAAGCCCATTACTAGAACACTTCAGCTGGGGACTGCATACGTAATACCAGTCTAATGAATTCCTCAGGAACATCCTGTCGAAATGATATTCTGATCATTGGCATATAGTCTAACAATGGTAAGAATTCAAAAATTCAAATCAATAGTACATCACAGCCACAAAATGGCACAAAGACTGGCTTCACAAATCCGCCCAACACCAATCAAAGCCTACACATGCTCATTACAATCTAAGGTAGAACTACATCCGCATGGAAATAGATTGTTTTAACAAGACATTCATGGTGCAAAGGAACAGACCAGCAGGTCTCTTCATTAGTTTATCAGCATATGGAAATGTGATCTACATACATTACCATTCTCAATGCTCTCTGACAAGCTGAAATATGTTTTCCATTCATTATGTAACTCAGTTTATATTAATGCCCAAAATTAAATGTCAAAATCTTTTTATTAGTTCAGTTTTATATCATTCGACATTTCAACAAGTGAAAAAAATTCACCCCATTGGCTAAATTGCTAACATTTCCAATTTGACACATTTAGTGAACCTTGCAATACTACAGCAACACATTCCTTCCCTGAGAAATATCATAAAGCAGTATTAAATGCTTGTAATAGGTATTAAAATGTCATATCTGTCAGGATATATTACAGGTATTTGGTACAATCAATTATGAATAATTTACCTCCCTTTTGAAATACTGTAATAATAACATTAACTTTTCTCTAAAATGTTTACTTGGTTTATTTTTTTCCTTTCACCAATTAACTTGAAAATGACATACACTCTTAAAAATAAAGGCTCCAAAAGGGATAATAGAACCCTTTTTTCTTAGTGCGAGGAATATTTGAATAATCTAGAGAACCTTTTGCCACTGTAAAGAACCTTTCGTGGAATTAAAAGCTTTCATGGATGGTAAAGGTTCTTTGTGGAACCATTGATGCCAATAAAAGTGTAGTATATGATTATCACCAACCGATCCCCTGAATGATGGATCAAATTTACAGGCAACAGATAAGAAACATGGAATTTTATAAATCAAAATGAGCACTAGTCTGTATGTTTTCCTTGCTTAAAACATGACTTTTATTATGCTTTGGCATTTCTATACAACATACTATTATCAAAATAATCACTATCCAAAAATGCCAAAAACACTGTCTAAATTCATTTTTCATTTTAGATGGAGTGTAATTGAAGCAGTCCAAAAATCAAGAGCAAAGGTCTATCAGTGTGTGTGTGTTTTGCAGCGTTTGGCTCGGGTCTCTCTCTCAGTGTGTGGTTGTGAAGTGGACTGATCTTGAGTACTGAGGGATTGTAGGCTTTGAACTCGCTGTAGACGTTTACTGAGCTCACTTCCACATGCCTGGACAAGCGCTGATGTCCTTTCACTGTCCCAGCCCAACACCTTCATCATGACCTCCACTCCATGCCCTGCCACCATCTGCATAAAAAAATACATCCATTTGAGACAATAATACTAAATTATAGTATTCATATAGACTGATTCTACTCTTGTGGCTTGTGCTCATTCCACTGAAAAGAGAAAGTGACATATACTGACATATGATTGAAAGTTCAGTCAAAATTAACCCTATGCAACATCTAGTTCTCACAAACCAATAAATAATAACCAATAAAGTCAAGTCCTGCATTATTTTTTCTGCTGAACACCCTGAAATGTTGTATTACGCAGGTAAAATGGGCTTTGAATGATGTTCATGTTGACTTCCGCTGTCAAGTGCAAAATAATGTTTCTTAAGCAATTGTGGGAGATGTTAGAACACTATAAGATGTCATACCTGTAGCTCTTCATTGGACATTCTGGTCTCTGGGTATTTTTTGTGCTTCAGGACCATTAGCGCTGTGGAGCTGAACCCTGCTGCGGCCTCCACCTGCACCCCATCTGTCTCAACTAGTCTAGTGCCTGCAGAAATGACAGTGGTTAACATCCTGAAAGCACTGGAAAGATTAGGGCTGTCACAGCAACAGATAAGCTGTTGATCATCCAAGCTGCTACTTTTCTTTATTCCACCAAGTACTGATAAAATGAACTTGTATGAACTGGTACAATATTTAGAAATGGCTCAGCGATGCCATCTAGCGGAAGCAGAGTCAAAGCGACAGTAAAGGAATAATTCACCCAAAAATGAATATTTGCTGAAAATTTACTCACCCTCAGGCCACCCAAGGTGTATATGAGTTTTTTTGTTTTTTTATCAAAACAGATTTGCAGATGTTTAGCATTACATTACTAGCTCACCAATGGATCCTCTGCAGTGAATGGGTGCTTTTGGCTAAAATAGGAGTGTTCTATGCATAAAACTGCTTTCTCTATTAAAAACAGCCTTCTTGTCTAATTCAGGAGAGGAACATGCACAGATCAAAATGATTCTAAACAAACATGTCGGTGGATTTTGATATGGGAGGACAACAAGGGATGGAATACATTTCTCAAAATTTGTTCAGTGAAAGAAAAAAAAACTATGGAACTATTCCTTTAAATATCTGCTGTGACTTTACTTGGGGATTTGTATTGTATTGCTGGTATGTGAAACATATTCCTACATTGCTCTTCTGGGTCCCAGGTGCCTTCTTGTCCCATGGCCTTCAAATAGAGCCTCAGTAAGTCTTTGGACTGCCTCTCTTCTTCCTTGCGGTCCAGCATTCTCTGCAGAGTATCCTGTAGGACCTGGGTTTTCTGCTGTGAGAAGTCCAACGCTGCAGCCAGATTGGAGCATGGCACATCAATCAGACTCTGTAACACATTTATACAATTATTCTCTGAAAATCACAGTAAAACATTGTCTATTTACACACTATAATCATAAATGATATCACAAAATAACAAGCCAGAATCACACTGACCTGTAGATCTGCCTCGGACATGAGGATAATACTGGCCAGGTCCTGTCTGAGCTGCTCTGCCAAACTGTGCCAAGATTCAAAGCCTTTAACTTCATCAAATCCATCTACTTCAACATCAGTGGACTTTCTGCAAGACTGCACTGTCCCTCCATCAACTAACAAAATAGACCAGTTTACATTAGTTAGTGAGCTGAACAAATAATATTAATAAAAAAAACATTCTGGAATATCCTGGTTAGATTTCACCTTGATGAGAATGCATCCATATTTCGCCAGCATGCAACAGCATGAATTTTGTATTTGCTGGCAGGCACAAAAAGTAAGCCTCATCTTCTACAATGGTCCCATCATCTTCTAGCACCACTGTGACAGATCCACTGGGACTGAAACCTAGAGCCTCACCACCTGTGGGTGACAGAAATAAAGAGAATGTGTCAATTGACAGATAGAGCATAGGATGATGATTAATTCAACTTTTATTACTCTTATTTTTCTATACTCATCTTTATGTTTTAAAATAATCTAAAACTTGACTCTTACATGTCTTTTAAATTATACATACTGTACTTAAAACATTTTCAGCTTGCACTGTTTTAAATGTGCAATTATAAATAATCCGTTTCAGAATTTGATCTAAAAAGGCTATTTACTTCAGGCTGAATTCACCAACCTTTTATTTTGAGCTGATCCAGAGAGGTTACCGCAAGTCCGTAATACTTGTGTCGGCTAATGTTACACACTTTACACGCTTTTACTTCTGCCATGATGATAGTCAAAGTTCATAATTCGTTTCTTCAAAGCTTCACACTTTGTTATTGGTTGTTATTTTGTGTCTAAAACCTCATAACTCACATTACATGTAATATTGTTACCATCTGTCTGACAATGTATCACAGAAAAATTGAAAATAAATACATTTCGGCTTCCGTATTTTGCTCGGTGGCCTTGCGATGTGAACAAATCGTTCTTTTGATTCGAATCTTTTTAAATGAATTGTTTGAACTGATTCACAAAAGCGGACGACCTCTGCAAAATAATAACTCGTTCTTTGAATCGAACAGTTCAAAAGAACCGCTCAATGCAAATGACTCGAACTACGTATGACTAGTTCAGACTGAAGTAATCGAGCGCTGGAGAAGCGTTAGCGTCCTTAGCCTTCAGGCTAACAGCTCTGAGAAGATGGCATCCCCGGACCAACCTGATCACCAAAATCAGGTAGCTGATAACATTCAACCAGCTAACAACATGCATTTTGATTTTTCCGCCGTGGACCTACATAGTAAATGCAGCTTTTGTCACGCTTTAATTGTTGATAAGCTCATAATCTGGCAGTCGCATGTTGTTTTGGAAAAGTTTTAGCTGGTTTGCTAGCGCCCTGCTCAGTTAGACACATGTGTGTGACAGGTGCAGGCCACACAGAATAGCGCATACAGGAGATTCCACTGCAGATATTAATGTGTCAGTCTCTGTTATATAATATAAGCGCTATATGGACAATTATATCTAGTAATATTCAGTCAGGGGTCGTTGACCCTGAAAATATGACACGACACATTCATCCCTCCATGTGCTCATCTGTCTCAGTAAAGATCTCAGTTTGATCTGTTTACAGCCGACATAAGCATTATTTATTAAATATATCAGTAACAATGAATTAAAGGTATAGTTCACCCTGTCATCATTTGCCCACATTCATGTTGTTCCAAACCTGTATCTTTGTAAAATAAAAGTTTGTTAGCGATATGATACTTTAACATATTCAGGGGTGATGCAAAATCAGTAATGGAAAACACATCAAAGAATGTAAACGCATTCATTTTAATTGCATTCTTGGCAGAATTAGTTTAAGAATTTGGTTCAGGCTATGTTTTATATTTGTAATAGTTTATTATAAAATTATATTTGTACATTATATTAATTGACAATATTTCATACATTTTAAATTTATCTTATTCATTTTATAAATACTACTTAACTAAACTTTATTAATTATATTTTTCTTTACTCATCGTTATCTTCTAAAATTTTAAACTTGGCTCATACTCTTATATGTTTCTTTAAATTATTTAAAGTATTTTTAATTATTACAGCTTAAAATGTGCTATATAAATCAACAATGAATTAAAGGGATAACAGTCTTTCATCATATTTTAATTGGGACACAATACCTGATGTTAGGCAGAATGACATCCTCAATCACTATTCATTTCCAATGCATCTTTTTTCCATGATTTTTGTTTGTTTGTTTTTCCAGCTAATGATAGAATTTTCATTTTTGGGCTTGCAATCTTGTTAGCTAAATGTTCTTGTAATTAATTAAAATCTCAGCTTTAAGGTTTGGATGTGAATCTTGCATGATAATTCCTGTGCATTTTTCTCGATTAAATACTGTTAATGGAAACATAAGTTTGTCATAAGTACTTGCATAGGAAGCATATGAATGCTATGACTGTTTAAGATTTTTAATCAGTTTTTTTGGAAGTGTGTTGAGGATGCCTGGCTTGTATTCTGAAGTTAAGAATGGTTGCAATCAGTGTGTGAACCATGCTGGTGTGTGTTGGCACAGTGTGAAAATGACGGTTATAATTCTTAACAAACAAAATCTGTTGCCAACTTTAGAATGTTTGCAGTGTTGCCGTTTGTTAGAGAGCGTAAACCAGCCTAGATAAGAAGTTTAGTGTGGCCTATTTTTGGGAGTTATGGGATGCCTTTAGTTACTATCAGGTTTTGAAAATCTGCAGCTCTTACATAGCAGATGTTGTAGCATAGACACTAAAATTAGAGCTTTGCTATGTAAAATATATTAAAATGGAGAACAATTATTTTGGGTTATTAAAATATTTATTTTATAATAATTATTATATAATAATTGCAATATTTTTCTGTTTTTATCAAATAAAGGCAGTCTTGTTGAACAAAAGAATCTTGTTTCAAAAACAAAAAATCTGACCCCAAAATTTACATTGCTGATATTTAAACTGTTACTACTGTGTCCTTGAGCCTAACATTTATCGCAAGGTTGCTTTCAGAAGACTAATACGTTTACAGTAACTCAATTTATCTTAAAAGAGTCAACTCAATGTCTAATTAGTAAACTAAATATTCTAATTGGAACCTTGCAGGCTTACTTAGTGCTCTAAAGTGGATCTACCAAATGGTATCATGCACTTATCAGAATCAAAACAGTAAAGAGACTGAAGAGACTCCAAGCCTGGTGCAATTGCACAATGGTGATAAAGGCAGGAGTATTAAAGGCATTGAACAGCAATCAGAAATGCAGTAAACTCTTAAGTCCTTCAAGAATCGTATTACAATGTATAGACCAGGGGTGCCCAACCCTGTTCCTGGCGATCGACTGTTCTGCAAAGTTTAGCTCCAACTCTAATCAAACACACTTTAAAAACAACTTTTGAATGGTAATGTGCATTTCTAGTGAGGAATTGTTCATGATTATATTAAAGGTGCACTAAGCGAATTTTGCCAACCGATGTTGACATTCGAAAGCACCAAAACAAACACGCCCATACCCCAACAGGACCTCGCCCCTTTTTTGATATTCCGCCCACTGATCTATATATAATGTTCTCTATTATAGATCAGTGTCTCCACCCCACTCGTACATAAAGTTACACAACCATGGCAACGCGGAAATAAGCGAAGATGGCACACAAGCATATTCAAACAAAAGCCAGTGTAAAATATCAGTTAAATGTTTTTTTCCTCTGATATTTTACTTTTATTTATTTATTTTATCTGTCATCTCTCTATCTATAGTCGGTCTGATAATAACCGTCCTGTGCAAATTGAGTGCTCTCTTCTCTCTATCATTACAAGACACGCCCTTTACTGATGATTGACTACAAGTGTGTTTTGGGACTCTGTGGTTAAAAGCGTTTTTTCAAATATTACTTAGTGCACTTTTTAATATTACAGTCATGGCCAAAAATATCAGCACCCTTGGTAAATATGATCAAAGAAGGCTGTGAAAATTAAGATTTTGATCTTTTATTTAAAAAAATAAAAAAATCTAACCTTTCATTGGATAATAAGAATTTAAAATGGGAGGAAATATCATTATGAAATAAATGTTTTTCTCAGTTGGATACAATTATTGGCACCCCTAGAAATTCTTATGAGTGAAATATCTGTGACGTATACTCCCATTCATATTCAAAATTTTGAGCACTCCAGGGTGATTATGAACATGAAATTATCCAGCCATGGCTTCCTGTTTCACAGAAATATAAATAAGAGGGAAAACAAAGCCCAAATTTCCTTAATCATCCATCACAATGAGAAAAACCAAATAATATATTTCTGATGTGCAGCAAAAGATAATTGAGCTTCACAAATTAGTGAAGTGGCTTTAAGAAAAGAGCTAGAGCAGTGAAATTCCCATTTCCACCATCAGGGCAATAATTAAGAATTTCCAATCAACAGAAAATGTTACGGAACTGCCTGGAAGAGCAGTTATTAGAGAAAAACATTTATTTCATAATGATATTTCCCCCGCATTTTAAATTCTTATTATCCAATGAAAGGTTAGATTTTTGTGAATTTTTTAAATAAAAGATCAAAACGATTAACAATGCAGATTCATTTTCACAGCCGCCTTTGATCATATTTACCAAGGGTGCCAATATTTTTGGCCATGACTGTATAAAAAGGCCTTATGAATATGAAAGCTGGCTATAATACTCTGAGCCACAGAATAATGTTAAATCCGGCCTTTTCTTTGGTTAGAGCTGTCATGTATTGTCAAACGCTGTGTAATGCAGAGGTCTTCAACCCTGTTCCTGGGGACCCACTATCCTGAAGAGTTTAGCTACAACTCTAATCAAACACACCTGAAGCAGCCAATCAAGCTCCTCAAGACTGCTTGAAAATTGCAGGCAGGTGTGCTGAAGCCAGTTGGAAATAAACTTTCCAGGAGAGTGGGTCCTCAGGAGCAGGGTTGAAGACCTCTAATGTAATGTAATAGAATCATATGTATGTCATAAATTCTGCCACTAGATCGCGCTGTAACACCATGCTTCTGTTCTCTTTCAAGAACGCTGTTCCGGCCAGAGAAGACGTGCCTCCAAGAGAAGCGCTGGTAAGTGATTGTGAGTCTGACTAACCAGCATCCGTTTTATAGAAGTAGATACAGACTGAAACACTGGATAACATTTTAATGAATTGGTTTGCATTAACATTATTATTACCATATGTGTATAAGAAAATAGGAAAACACAGAATTGTTAGCACAAATGGTATGGTTCTGCTTTTTTGTATTGCCTGCTTTTTAATTGGTTGTTTTATAAGAATGCTCTGCTCTGGAATTTAATTGGATGGGTCACATTCAAGGACATTATTTAAATATTTCTTGGTCATTGTTGGTTTTAGTCATATTGCTGTTGTTGTAAAAGCAGTAACCCAGATGAGGCTGTATTTTACAGAGAATTTACCACTGTATTAGTGTTGTAGGTCTATAGGTACACTACTGTTCAAATGTTTGAGGTCTGTGAGATTACATATATGGGTACTGTACTGTGCCTTCAACTGTCTGAAGCAAACACTATTTACAAGCAGTGTATTTAAGTGTTCTAATAATTAGATGGTGAAAGAAAATGACAATTATCAGGTTCAAGCATATTCTACAAAATGCTAACTTGTTGAACAGTTATTAAATACAGCATAACAGCTAAAAGAGGCCCTTTTGCAGTGTAGTTGAACATAAACACAAGATTGCATTAAAGCCATTTTTTCAAGCTACATAGTGCACAACTACTGGTAGAACATTTCAGTCTTCTATATTTCATTTTATAAAACCCCTTCATCCGCTCCTTATAGATGAATGTCTCCTGGCCCACATTGATCCCAATATCCATTTATCATAAAGCCCTTATTAAAAAACAAAACCTTTTCTTACATCATGAAATACAATCACATGCATTAGAGCTACAACTAGCACCATGGTACATAAGACAATTTAAAAGATTTATGCTACATTTTTACTCAAAACTCACTTTAAACCACCATTGAGTGTCTGTAATAACTTACGATTGCAGTCTTATATGAAAAGTTGCTATTATCTAGGCCGATATGGCTAGGAACTATACTCTCATTCGGGCGTAATAATCAAGGAACATGGCCATACCATGGGTGCAGCAGGCGCAATGATATTACGCAGCGCCTGAAAGTAGTCCCCAGCTATATCATAACTAGTTTCCTAGCTGGGGAATACTTTCAGGCGCTGCGTAATATCATTGCGCCTGCTGCACCCATGGTATGGCCATGTTCCTTGATTATTATGCCGGAATGAGAGTATAGTTCCTAGCCATATCGGCCTAGAAAATAGCAACTTTTCATTTTCCGTCAGTCTTAGGACACGATGTAACTACAGAGGAGTCAAGCTTTAAATAGGAAAATTATCGAAACTCTTTGGTCATTTTTGAGCTTGATGCTAATGGTCTAATCCGATTCAATGAACTATGCTAAACTAAGCTAAAAGTGCTACCGCCAGACCCAGAGATCGGCTGAATGGATTCAAAAACGGTGAAACTCAACGGTTTAGCTCTAGGGGAGTTGTAAAATGAGCCTATTTCCAAAAGAAGTGGGGAGTTTTTTTTTTTTTTTTTTTTTTTTTTTTTTTCTCTTCTTCTTCTTCTTCTTCTTCTACTACTAATCAAATAAAGAAAAATATTTTTTTCCTCAAATATTTAATAACAAGAAATATTTCTTAAGCACCGAATCAGCATATTAGAATGATTTCATCATCTTGTGACACTGAAGAATGGAGTAATGACTGCTAATAATTCAGCTTTGCCATCACAGAAATAAATTACATTTAGATAAAGTACTGTATTCTGTATAAAATACTGTTTTCACTGTATTTTGAATCAAATAAATGCAGCCTTGGTGAGCATAAGTGACTTTTTTTTCAAAAAGATTGAAATCTTACCAACCCTAAACCTTTGAACTGTAGTGTACAATAATTTTTTTATTTTTTATTTATAGAATGTAATTCTCACTATGTCAAAGATGTCATTGACTGTGATTATCTGAAAACATTTGACTGTCAATTAGTATATCATTTGCTAGCTGGCAGTTTTGTGAACTGCCTGGATATGAACGTGAGTAATCTTCATTCATCCTCAGTAGCGGAACTGCTCCCTTTATTTTATTGCTCTTAAACTAGGAAGTTTTTGGATTATCTATGTCACATTTACTATCATTGGACAATTAGGCGGTGTATTGTGCGCTTTTGTGTGATGTGATTTTCCGCTATGAATGATATCTAGCCATGCTCAAAGCACTGTCCTTAACAGCGGGGAAAAATGACGATTATTAAAGCTTCTTGGCTTTCTAACTGCTTGACAAGTCCCCCTTTTTTTCCTCTGCTTTTCTCTTTTTGATGAGCTGCTCTTTCCCAGTTAAGTGGATTATTACAGCTCTGGATAATTCATGTCACAAGGCATTATTTGGATGGGGTGAATAATTGAAATCTGTGTCTGAAAGGATTTGATGTGGATGAGCGGAAGGGGAATAGTGGCAGGGCTGGAGGGAGGCTCTGAGCGCGAGTGCCGGGGTGTCAGGCTGGGGACACCAGTCACGATAACAGGTTCTGACTCACCTCGCCGGATGGGCGGCCCTCGCTCCTCGGTGGCAGGCGACTCTGGCTGGAGTCTGAGCTAGAGCAGGTTTGGACCTGCGCTGCACTCTGGCCTGTCAGTCAAACCCAGTACCAGTCGCATTCAGGGTTGAGCTCTCGCCTCCAGGGGTTGTCCTTCCTGGCCTGTCCCTCTCCCAAACACTGCGCCCTACTTCATTATTTCTTTATTTAACCGCCCCCTCACTTTTTCCTTTTCTTTCCTTTCTTCTCATTTCCTTTCTGTTCTTTTCCTTCTCTATTACCTTTTTTACTTTCATTTTTGTTCTTTTCCTTTTCTTTCCATTTTCACCTTCATTTTCTTGTCCTTTTACATTTCCGTTTCCTTTCATTTCTTTACATTTGCCATTGCCTTTTCCTTGTCTCTTTTTTTTTTGCCTTTTCCCCTTTCCCATTCATTTTCGTTCTCCATTTCATTTACTTTTCTTTCTGTTCTTTATTTTTTCACCCCTTTCCTGTGTTCTTTTCTTTTCCATTTCACTTTCATTTCCATTTGACTTTTTTTTCCTTTTACTTTTCCCTTTCCTGTCCTTTTCCTTCATTACTTTCACTTCTCTGCCTATGCCCTTTTCTTTTCTTTTTCTTTCCTTGTAATTTGCTCTTTTCTCTTTTTTTCTGTTCCTTTTCTTTTTCATTACTTTTTTGTTCTATGATTTTTCCTGTTTCTTTTCCCTTTACATTTCCCTTTTCTTTCACTATAATTTCCCTTTACTAACCTTTTTCTTTACTCTGTTCTTTTCCTTGGACACTTTCTTCTTTATTACCCCTTTTCTCTCCTTTACTTTCCATTCCTTTGCATTCTTTTCTATTCTATTTCCTTTTTTCCTTTCGTTTTTCTTTCCATTTCTCTTGCCTTTTCCTTCATCTATTCTTTTCCCATTTGTTCCCTGTCCCTCTTCCTGTTCCTTTGCCTGTCCCCTTTCCTCTTTCTTTTTTCCCAGTCTACACCTGACAGTCACAACCATAGGCACATCAGCCCTTGCATTAATTATTAAATCACATAATGCCCATAAACTCCCAACTGAGTAAAATGCCTGAATTTACATGTAGCAGCAAAAACCAAAGATTTAACCATATACTCGGGCTTGGAGTTAAAAATCAACCCACCAAATCCCCTCAGGCTGTCAGAGAAACATGTTTGTCAGCTCTCTTGTTTGCCTTTTAGACTTCTGTGGTGAGCTTTCTGCCTCAAAGGTGTGTGAAAGGTTACATGCGATCTACCACCAGTGACTGTAATACTCAGTGTGTTGGCATGGTAACTGCCGGCTCCATGGGACCCTCTCCCATCCTCGCTCTGCCCGCTGGGGCTCCACCGTGCGCCCCAAATATCACTGGCCTCCTGTGGAAAGAGCGAGGGATGCAGGAGCAGAGGGAGGAGGTGAAAGGAGGAGGGAGGGGGAGAAAAAAAAGGAAAGTTGTTAGAAGAACATCCCGCTCTCACTGCAACTTCAAAAGCTCCCCTTCCCCAGGATATTAAGCAACTGTGATGAAAAATTTAGCAAGCGTTAAATAAGGCGCTTTGAAGTGATCTGTTTTGGCTCGGCAGTCTCTGAATTTCCGGAGCCCCTCTGCTATCACCACCACGTTGGAAAAAAGAGACAACATCCCCAAAGCCTAGGAATTGGGGTCTGCCTGACGAGATGCCAATGTTGACTTTGGCCGTTGCGTTGACTTGGTGCTCAATCTCATTTACACCATTATTTTTTCATACACCTTGCTGTTGCCTCTTGCCCTCTAGGCATTAGAAACACATCTGTTGCTCAAATGTTGGTTTTGAAATTTGCTTCCACCTTGCAGGGATTTGTTTAAAATAACACAGATGGTAGAAAGTATAGGTAATCCACCAGGAGCATTCATTATAGGTGAGGTTTGATCTATGGTTCGCTGTAGACATTTTGGGACTTTCGACTTTTGTTTCATTTTCTCTGGTTCCTTTCGAAACTTGAAAGTTAATTATTGAGGGAATGAGGGGTGGTTAGCCAGTAATAACCCAAAAGACTTATTCTGTGCTCACTTTCAAACTGTGCTGCAATTTAATTTGCTTGGGGATCCATCCTCAGACTTTTCTCTTTTTTTCCCCCCCTTTGCTCATTACTTTAATTGTAATTGTAATCCTTTATTGGAGCTGTCTGCAGTAAAGGAGAGTTACGGTTGGCATGGGGGCACGGGCCACAGAGATATTTCATGATTGTTGGGAATGATGGTCACTAGGTGGCGATGAGCGAGCAAATGAGGGGTCTCTCATTCTTGAGAGATTGCCTTGAGGATCTGACTGGGTTGATTGAAGCATCACACCTTGGCAGGACATATTTTCCAAAGGTACCAGTGCCCAGTCTGTTTCCTGTTCCATGCGTTTCACCGACGTTTTGGTTGGAAAAAGACTATGCTGTCTGCACCAAAACCTTATTTACATATATCTTATTTTATATGTCCTTCTGGGAACAATGTTTATATATATATATATGTAAATATACACTACCTTGCAAAAATTCCAAAAGGGTCAGTAAAATCTTTTGAAAAGGTAAAGCTTTTTTTTTTTTAGCAGCAAATGCGAATTCATTTGAATACAAATTACAGACATTTATAATGTTAAAGATTTCAGTTTCAAATAAATGCTTTCTGTTCATCAAAGAATCCTGAAAAAACGTGTTCAACATTGATAAGAAATGTTTCTTGAGCACCAAATCAGCATAATAGGACAAATTCTGAAATAAATATATGCATTACATTTTCATTTAAAAAGAAATAGTTTAAATAATAAAAAAGATAGAGCAACGTTAGTTAGATCAACGTGACACAAAAAAAAAAAGTAGAGCCAACTTAATTTTAAGGCAACCAGCTTTTTGCTGATTTTTGAGTTTTCTCAACAAAAATTTGACAATCTTGCTACAAACATAAGTTGAGAGAACTCAAAAATCTGCAAAAAGCTGGTTGCCTTAAAATTAAGTTGGCTCTACTTTTTTTATACAGTGTTTTTACAGTGAATTTATATATAAAATTCTTTAGTTTTATATTTATAATATAAAATTCAACGACCTAATATTTATCTTTTTTATATTTAATATTTACTTTCATTTTATATTAAAGTAAATATTAAATATAAAAAATATTAGGTCGCCATTTATCTGACAAAAAATGTAGAATGTTTGCTGAAACGATTAACGTGCTAATACAGTAAGCATTTTGGAGATGAATAAATAGGTTGAGGAATTATTGACCTCAAATCATGTGTTTGTGCGAGATGTGGAAGTTTATTTAGTGTTGTTGCAATTGGCACTGTCTTATCCTGAGCTGTTTGAGCTTGTGGTTAATGATACAGGAAAGGCCTGCGGTTTTATTGTTGCTGTGTTGCACTTTTCCGCCCCCCACCAAACTTGTCCCAGCCGCCTTGATAGGGCTCTGTATGAATGTTCACTGTCGCATCCAAGGGCGAGCGGCACAGGGTCAGCTAATTGCATTCATAATTATGATTTCACGTCAGATTTATCGTGCATGCTTGAAGTCTGGAGATCAGGGGCTTCGGAAAATGTGTTTACAGCTCTTGGCTCGACTCATTCTCCTTTTTCAGTCGTTCTTTTTGACTCAATTTACCAGATTAGAGGTGAATAGATGAGACCTGGCTTCCTCTTCAAGCCCCAGTGTGTATAATTTCAGAACTCCATCTGTAAAGTCCCCTACTGAATGTGTTTGTTTACTGCTGTGAAATGCTCATTAAATGGCTGAGGGATGACACAAACCAGAAATCCCAGTTTTGCGTTTGAACCGTGAAATGGCATCTCTCCAATCCTCATTTGTTTTCGGCCTGACTCTATGACCCTAGTCTGAGTGACTGTGTTATTTAGCTTTTTTTTATTATTGTAGTTTCCACAACTGTAAATGGTTAGCTTTTCTTTATTGATGTTGGTAATATATATATATATATATATATATATGTATGTGTATTTATATTTATTTCTTTATTTCCTGGTTCTCTTTGAAAAGGCAGAGAAGATAAAGACGAGTGGCGCCCACATTTCTTTACATTGTGGTTTTGGTCTCATGTGTGCTGTTGGACCAGATTTCTGAAGCTTGTCTCTCTGAGGCCAAATTCAACAGATTTATGGCCGGACATCTTCCCACATGAAAAGCCCATTTCTTTTCTTTTAATTTTCTTCTTTGTGTGTGTGTGTGAGAGAGAATTTTGCTTTACAATCTGTTAAGGGCGTTTACTGTAGCAGATTTGCTTTCTTTTGATGTTTCTCTTGCCAAAATCATTTGACATTAGGTAAAGTCATAATTCAAATATATCAGCAAATAAATGGATCTCAGCATCAAAAGTTTAAGATATGTTTCCAAACATGTTATTAGGTTGCATCATAGTGACTGTCGCCTCCTAATGATTACTGTCAAGGTGCAACAGTGCAATGATGGTAACAGATGGTAATACCATGTTACTTGGATAGGTCCAGACATTTGAGACCATTTGTGGAATTATACATGAATATATAAATGTATTAAAATTAAAAGTTGTAAAACTTTGTTTATATTAGGTAGTTCATTAGGTAGTCTTTTTTTTGTTGTTGTTGAAGTAAATTAGTCATTTTATTCATCAAGGATGCATTAAATTGATCAACATTGACAGTTAAGACTATTATAATTTATTTTTAATGGTTTAAACAATTTACTGATTTTATACACCTGTTTTGTAAAATGTAAGCTTACAGTTTTATTAATAAGACATCTTGTCTTCCCCTGCACCGGAGCTGACACAATGGCGGACAGTTCACTCAGTGCGGGTCTAAGGTAAGATGGTCTTGTCAATCAACTCTCGTGGGAGCTGTCTGTACAGAACTACGTCATTCTGACAGGAATCTCAGAACAGGCTGATTTGAGAGGAGATTTTAAAATACTGGGTGGATTTTTATCATTATAGGATGGATGTGTACACACTTCCAACACACATTTTTGTACAAACAACTTGTAAAGTGAATTTTGCATTCGATGACCCCTTTAATAATCAAAAGCATCTCTAAATAATTTATTTTATTTAAAAAAAAAAACTATTTTATTTATTCCTTTTTTTCAGAAATACTGTGTGTGTAAATAAATTCTGGTAAATTTTCAGGTAAATATTCCTTAAATAGTGTTTTAATAATATATTTTTTAATGGTAGTAGTACTGTCAGTACATTAAGTAATGTATTTCTGTCACAGTTTCTTCAAGTTAAACCAAACTTTTATTTTGACGGGTTGCTGGGAAGACCTTTGAGTTTCTGTTTGTATATGATATGACGATAGTTTTTTTTTCTCTGAAGTAAAGTGCTCACAAAGTGACTCTCAGAGCAGTTCTAGAGATTGTTTATGTACTCGTATATGAGGTGGCAGAGGATGAAAACACAGCAAGCGTCTTCTGTGCTTCAGTATGTGTGTAGTAAACAAAACCTGTGTCTGAGCTATTTATTAACGCAGAGATATTCTGCGGTATACAGTAAATTCCGTTTTTATGACCGGATTCCTCAATTCCGTCCGCGTTTTCCACATCCAGGAGGTCATAGGACCCTACTTGTATGAGCTGCTTTTGTCTCTTTCATTAGTGTCCGAATGGCTGTAGTTCCTTAACTTCAACTGTAGTTTCTGACATCCTACATTTTGTACATACAGGTGACTCAAAGCTATCAGCTCAAGGAAAACAATTAAAATTGCCTGGGTCACCAGCGACTTTGGTTATTTGTCCGTTTCTCCCGATGACTGCCTATTTCATCAGAATGAGGCTTTGCCATTCTTCAGACACAAGATTTCATGTTAGTTTCGTGTTTGCCTGTATAAGCTAGTAATTAAAGTTCGTCTTCATTTTGACCGCAGAGAATGTTTGTTAGGAAATTGTGTTGACATCTAGCCTGTTAAACATTACAGTCTGTCTCATATTGTTCTCGAAGCCAAGATTTTCCAAGCTAAATACCACTTGCTTCATCTTACTTCCTTTTACGGGCTGTCAAAATGACTGAGAATGTCTCGAATTTAGGAAATTGTGGGTTATAGCCCATTAAATTCTCCAAGGTTCCTTAATTAAATCCTGTTTTATGATGTGCGTCTCTGTTTGTCAGCGTGTATTTCTCTCCGTCTGCTCCTTTTCCATGTGACTAGATTAATTTTGTATGACATAGTTTAACGTTACACTATCCTCCCTTCACATTGCTCAGTGACCTGATGAGGTAGGGCCGCACTGCCTGGGAATGCGCGGTTTATTTTCAGCACTTTCCTTCTGATGGCCGCAGTTTGCCAACTGCTTTGAAGGCAGGCTTTAATTGAACTCTTTGATTAGCCAGAAATCAATAAAACACGATTTATACAAAATCATGTAATAAATCAAATCTCTGCAAATATATTAATGCTAACAGAACGGCAAGTACAGATCTGTAATTTCTAGTTTTGCCATAGCCTGCCGAACTGTGTCATTATACGTTCGCCCGACATAATGATGGAAATATGACAGGATTTTAATTATAGCGTAGCCGTGTTTTTAAAGAGCATGGAAGGAGATCTGTGACACCAGTTTGGCTTGTGCTTTGTAATTACTTCCGTTTGATGTGAAGGTTCTCCTTGGCAGCAGATACGAAGAGTAGTATAGCATGTGATGGAAAGAGAGAGACTCGCCATATGACTGACGATCAGGTCGAATCAGCGACTGCCTTAACCCGTCACACGCACACGTCCCCCTCAGCCTCCAATGTCACTTTCAAGGCATAATTACTCCAAGTTGTGTTGATTAGTCTAAGAAGCAATTATGCCAGTTTTTCCGCTGCAAATGAGGAGACATGATGGCCCCCTGATTGACAGGAAACATCTCTGCTTTAAGTAAATGACTATGGTAATGCAGGTACAGAGAGCCTTTGATATGTCACCATCTTTCTCATTGCAGGCCCTGTCCCTGTGATTTTAATGAACAGGAGTGGGACTAAAGCCCTGTGTTTCTGACTCCCAGGATCTGTCAGGAGGGAGGACGGCACGCAGGACCGACCAGCAGGCAGCATTTCGTTTGGAAACGCCTAGCGCTGACAGTGGCTCCTCTGATTTCTGGGAGCGTTTGATCAAATGAATAAGGCAAAAAGGAAAAGAGCGTCTCCATGGTGCACTGCGAAAGCCAAATTTTTCTAGTTGTACCTCTTTGAAGTGCGCGATTATGTTTGGAAGTCTAGAAATCAGAGAAAAATGCAATGTAATTGACACATTGGGACTGTTCTTTATCTGCCTGCGCAGTAAGTTATTAGCTGTTAATTCATCTGCCAACTCCCCTGCAGCGCCCGTTATTTGTTTAAATGGAGGGATTCCCATGGTGCATTTGTAACTACACTGCTGAAATGCTCCTCTCTATAATTATTTAACATTACACGCTGACTTATAGTGGTTATCGGTGCTGGAATATTAACGTGGGAAGAGGCGAGGCTATTTAATCACGACTGAGACTTTGGGCCAGAGTTGTGTTTAGGAGCTCATGGGTTTGCTATGATCTGCTTTTGAATGCTGTGGCAAATGTTCATTTCCTTTCACAATAAAACTTCACATTTGGCCTGATTTGAAGGTGTTGGAATGGAAACATCTCTGCTCAATAAGACAGAAAGGCTTGTGGATGACCCTCTGATGGTCCCCTGGGACCCCTGCTTCTCATCCAGTAGATGGAAGATGTCAATGCTTTATTACAAGTGTACTTTTTTCTGCACAATGAGGTAGTCTACTTGTCTCTACTCCTCTCGAGTTCACACCATTGTATCTTACTCGACCAGCCTAGACTTGTTATTGTAAGAGTACGGTGATGTACGTCACTAAAGTTTAGTCTAGACCAGGGCTTTTAAACTGGGGTTAAGGGACCCACAGGGAACCACAAGGGAGTGCTATTTATTTTATTTATTCATTTGTTTGTTTATCGAACTTCAGTATAAAATATGAAATGCAAACATGCCGAATTACTGCAACATTGCTAATTTACATCCTTCCCTGCTTGAAAAAAAATACAAAACTCGTAATTGTATAAGTGTGTATTTATAAATTAATTATTATTATTATTTTGAAATAAATTGATAATTGTATAAATGTGAACTTGTTAAATATTTGTAAATATTTTTATCAATTATTATTGTTTATCTTTTATTTTTATATATATATATATATATATATATATATATATATATATATATATAACCAAATTTTTTTTTAAATATTACTTTTTTTTTATAATTGTGGAATTAAGATTTGTATTTATTAATTGCATGTTTTAGACAAGTTCTGGTAATATATTTAATTCGAGGCTACATTCTAAAGTGTAGTAAGTCTAGCAATTATTACAATTTTTGTGGTCTCACACAGTATAAATGCAGAAAAATAATCTTTGCATCAACAAGTTTGAAAACTCCTGACCTAGTGTACTTGGTGTAGTCTATTTTACTGTTGTTTAGTCTAGTCTGCTTTACTTCATTGTACTCCACTCCAGTGTACTGTAGCCTACTCTTGTCTACTGTGCTTTACTCCAGTGCTTACTACTATAGTTCTCTCCAGTGCACTGTACGGTACTCTAATCTACTCTAGTCTTCTTTGCTCTACTTTAACAGGATTCCCATACAAGCCTGCGTGCCGACACAGCCTTTTATACATTAATCCACACTTTTTATTCTTATTGTAGGTAGTCACTTTATGGATTAGTTCATAAACAGGATGCCCGCCCCTCGAATAACCTCCGCGGGCACACGCGCGTGTACCGCCGCATAAATGTAATAGAATCATTTGCACCAGCACTCTCAATCCCGCACTGTAATTTATGCGGATTGAATAAGTGCCGTATTGTGGAAAAGCGCAAGTGGACCAAACACTCATTTGTCACCTCTAATAAATGTTGGAATGTAAATTATGAAGTTATGCTTCAGATGTAAATGCACTTTGTTTCAGTCTCTTAATGCAGAGGCCCCCTCGCCAATACATTAAGAGAGTGAGTGAGGTCGGCCGAGAGAGAACATAAAAATTCAGTCTGTTTTCACAATCAATAATAAGCTCAAAAAGGCTCAGATGGAGGAACATTATGAAATATTTGAAGTCGACTTCATAAATTATTGCTGGAAAACTGGCATGTACACTAAAATGTAAATACATTAATGTTATTAATAATGAAGTGACTAATAGTTCTATCAAGACTGTAATAGCTGTTTAATAGAACGTGACAGCAAGAATATATTGCACTTCGCTCTCTGAGATGGGACGGCGTGGGACATTTATCAGCGCTCGTTCAAATACACTATTTTGATTATTTTGTTCAACTAATTGCCCGCCCCCCTTCAAACCCAACATCTTGCTCCCTCAAAGGGAAAAAACGAGTAATAGATATTAATTAATACGTGTCAGTTTTAACCAGTTTGATGAAAAATAATGTAGAGAAGATGCTAATAGGCTTCTTGTTTCTCTCTGTGTGGCGCTGGGAGATTACAGCTTTAACAAGGCAATCAGGGATCAGTTATTATGGCATATAAAAGTTCTTATAGAGTGAATGAGCTCTGTAAACGTACAGGAAGTTGCGGAAAAAACGGCAATAAGACACGATAGAAAATTATAGCATCGAAGAACTCAAAAAATAGCAGTTGAAGTTGGGTATTTAATATAAGGGTGTATAGGCACCTGTTGCTGCCCCTTTTGTGAGCACTAGGGGCTGCTGGAGACTGTATTATAGATCTGTACCTGCTTCTCTCAAAGTAAATCCCCTCTGAGGGCCTGTAACTATGCATTTTATAGGTCTCAAAAGGGCAAAGGCGCTGCTTGAACTTGCTTATATAAAATCGCAGTTGCCTCTGGGCTCTAGTAAGAGCAGTATTGTTCATGACGAGTCTTTGCCATGCCGACGGAGTCAGGTGTGCTGTACAATCCACAAAATACTTCACTGTCCGTCTGAGGACTCGCATGTATCCATGTAAACCACCGTTTTTATTCTTTGTATATCAACAGGAGCTCAATCTTAGATTAGTGCTGTATTATTAACACTTCTTACAAGTCAGACAAACAGCAAGAAACAGGAACCCGCATGTATCTGCTAGCTGCTGGCAGCCCTGCCAAACACCTGGACCAGCGGCCCGAGGGCTTTAAGTGTTGTGACAACAAGAGAATGGCAGACAGGCCTAAACACTCAGGATAGGCGGCAAGTGTGGCACATGTCACCGTTTTGGGTGGGCTGCCTGGTTAGACAGCGGCGGTCACTTCTGCGGAGAAGCTGGTCGTGAAAGAGTTGGGGAGAGGTGAGAGTTGTCAGCAGCCTTTTTGTGTAATGTTAATTAAATGACTTGCTTCCATTGTTGCTATATTTTCTTCTAGCTGAAAATGAGGTTGTCTGAAACTCATTTACTCATTCTCATTTTGATTCAAAAGCTGTATGACTTTCTTTCTAGGATCACAAAAGAATGTACTGTTTATTTTTTACCCATGCAATTACAGTAAATGGGCAATGAAGAATTCAGAAAGTCAAAAGTGAAAGGAAATTATAACATTGCAGAAGAATTTTATTTTAAAAAAATGCAGTTCTTTTCAACTTTCATTTCATCAAAGTGTCCTAAAAAAAGTAGATCAACTGTTTTAATATTAAGAAATAATATAAAAAAATGCTTCTTGAGCAACAAATCAGCATATTGGATTGATTTCTGAAAGAACATGTGACACTGAAGACTGGAGTAATGACTGCTGAGAATTCAGTTTTGCATTACAGGAATAAATAGCATTTTCATATAGCTAACATTATTATTATTTAACAAGACTTATTTTAAATTATAATATAATTATTTTGTTTTTTTGAACAAATAAATGCAGCCTTGGTGAGCATAAATGCAGCCTTGGTGACTTCTTTCAAAAACGACCCTGGCTCTCAACTTTTGAATGGTAGTGTTTTTGTAAAACAGATTTTTGAATTCTGATTCAATAAGCTGTATGCAAAGCTGTTGGAAAAAAAAAAATTCTTCACATCATGTGATTTTTGCCTTAACTATAAACGTAACAATGTCCAATTTGTGAATAAATTATGAATGAGTTCACAAAAGTCTCCCACATATATCCCACAGAAGAAATAAAGAAGACATACAAGTTTAGAACAGCATGAGGGGGGAAATAATGACAATTTTAGATTTGCATGAACTATTCCTTTAAAGGAGTTGGGGAGAGAGCAAGAGAGAAGGACAACAGTCCCGTGGGAGTCAGCGGAGAGGTATTGTCATGTGTTTTTCTCAGTCAAGGTCGGCAGGAAATGTCAGAGCAGGTGTGTGTCTGTCAGTGAGTGGCCTGCCAGCACAGCCCCTGGGCTCCAACACGCCATGCTGTGACACTGGAGCAGGACTCGCACACACACACACACACACGTCTGGATCCTCATGCCCCATAAAGCCATTGCGGGTCACCTCCGGGCACAGCAAAGACTCACGTAGAGTCTCACGTATTGGGCACATATTGCATCTGATACTGCAACAAAGCAATTTTAGATTGCAATAACCCATGTATTCACAACTGTTTTTAAAGGAATATTTCACTCAAAAATGAAAACTCTGCCATAATTTACCCTCACCCTGTCTGTGTTTTTGTTTTTTTAAATGCAGTGCGTCAGTGAGGTTCAGTATTGTTTTAAACTCCACTGACTTTAATTGTTTGGACAAAACCATTCTGTCTTTTGTGTTCCACAGAAGAAAGAAAGTCATACATGTTTTGAAAGACACAAGAATGAAAATTCTGTCATTTATTTAATTTGGGGTGAACTATCCCTTTAAGGTGTGTCTATATGAAACATTCCTTTGAAAGCCAGTCTGATCTGTCAATCTTGTTTGAACTTTTGCGTGTGATCAGATCCCTGCTTGTTCATTCCATTTGTTTTTTGGTGTTTTTCATGGTTATTGTTGCTTGGGCAGGGTCAAGAGGGTTTTTACGCAAGCTGAACTGATTTATATGCAGGTTTGAGAACAGGTCTGGGTGGCACAAATCGTACCGCAGACATGCTTTGGGCAATTATGCAGTAAAACCTGTACATTCTGGCTGAACCTTTAGAAATGTACGATTATTCTCGCAGACAGGCATTTCTCAGATTCTGTGGCTTCAGTTGAGTAACAGCAATTCTCCATGTGAGTCAACAAGCATAAATCACTCTGCCACAATTTTATTTTCTACCCCATTCCAAACCATTTTGCAAGAAAAACAAAACTTTTCTTTTTTTTTTCTCCAATGCAATTTCAGTCACTATGATAATTAAAATGTTCCAGTTTGTTTGGATGCACTAAATTAAAACTGGAAACCTGAAGTGTTTTTTATTAGCTTTCCGTGCTGCTGTGGTTTGAAGAAGATTTAATCTCATTGGTGGATTAAACACCTATTGCTTTTCTCCACCATGTGACCCTATTTGTGGTCTGAGTATCTCTTTAAATGCAAGCTCCATTGTCATCTAATCGTTCCTGACAGCTCTGACTATCACACAGCCTGGGAGGCCTGTTGTTGCGGAACTTCCTTTTGAAGCCAGTAGATGGTGGTATTCATCTTCTGAGATGTACCCAGAGAGCCGTGGGAGGCCAGGTTGCCCTGTCTTTGTCTCTTTCCTTGTCTGATCTTACTTCTTTAAACTTTCTCTGCCTTTTACCTCCTTATACAAACTGCATCTTCCCTACTATGTGTTTTGGTTTTACTTGACGCACCATTGTATGCTCAACATCCAGTTGTTTCCATCTCCGCCACCCTCAGAGTAATTTAGAGGAGGGTCATCGAGCAAAAGGGTCACACCACCACCAATTCTTCACCTTTTTGAAGACTGCAAAATTGTTGATCCGCAACATGCAATAAGCATCTCGAGCTATTGAATGCAAGCCGTCGTGAGATGATAATGTCACCGGAATGTCACAATCTGTCTGCCGGTGGCGTGGCCGTCCTCTTTCAGTGTCATATTGTGCTTATGCCTAATCAACTAACCAGCAGCAAGCACCATTCCCGTTTAATTGTCAACGTACTATTATGTCTATTAGCTAGTTTAATGTGAGAGATGTTGGCACAAAATTGTACACTTTGATTTTGTGTGTATGTATGTATGTATGTATGTATGTATGTATGTATGTATGTGTGTGATTATGGGTAGGTGGGCGTCTGAAGCAGAGAGGGAAGACACTTGTCAGGGTTATGGCAGTCGTAGCTGACAAGAAGGCTCTTCCTTCGTCTCCATAAACCCAGCATTGTGCGGTTTGGACACGAGTGCGGCATTGTTGCCATTGGTGCTGTTTTCATTTTGCTTCAATTAGCTAATTGGATGTGAAGGGTGGTAGTGTCTCTGAAAATGAAGGACAAGGATCCAGCGTCGGGTTTAAGACCGCCTTTGTGTTTATCTATGAGCCAGATCGCAATGTGTTATTAGGATGTGCCACTAAGTCATGATAGGCTCCTATTAATTTGTGCTCCATTTCCTTTAGATTGTCTTGAAATCGGATGTTTTGTTTTTTTCCCTCAGGTTTTGGTGTGTGTGTGTGTGTGTGTGTGTGTGTGTGTTTACGCACTGCTCATTTGCAACTCGGGGACATTTTGCACGGCCTGTCACCGAATGTCATCATTGACTGTAAAAGTAGAGAAAAAAAATGCCTCAAATTACAGGAAAGCAGCACTGCATTAAAGAACAAAGAGGATCGATGGCAGTACATTAAACTTTATACAATTGGGGGGGAATCAACTAATTAAAATTGATTACTCTTGCTTTGTAAAAGTGTTTCTGAATTAAATTATTGTATGAAAACATTTTGACCAATTGTGGAGCTGAGGAAGTATCCATTACTGGATTACTGCTGGAATATTTGCGGTGAGCCGGGCTAAGTACAGTGGGTTTTTTTTTTTTTTTCTTTCCCCTCTCACTGCCGAGTCCAGGGGCCACAGTTTCATCTTTCTGTCTCTTTCTCTCTCATACACACATTTCACTTTTTTTCCTCCTCCGTAGATTGTCTAAAAACAATGACAAAAAACGTGTAATCATTTTTAAGCTATAGTTGACTTTTAGACCTCAAGATTACGGTTTATTTTATTAAGTGTTATTATTTATTAAGCAATATTAAATTAAATAACTGCTGATTTTTATTTTTATTTTTTGGCACAAAATCACTTTAAATCAGCCATATGAACAATTCTGCTTTATAATTAAAACCTCTAGTATACACATTTCACACTTTTAAAATATGTTTTTGTGAAGAATGTCCGAAATGACTGTAAAAAAACAAAAAAAAAAACCCTCAAGATGTGCAAGTCTTAAGAAAAATTATTAAGCATGTTGTCAACTCTGTAGGCATAGGAAAGGAGATTACGTTAAATGAACATCCCAAAACGGTCTTTTTGTCAAATCTTTTTAGTATCTTTTAGCTATGTGAAAAAGCTTTATATCGAACACCTCGGTGAGCTGGCGAAGTGTGTCGGATGTGTAATTCTGGCACCACAGCCGCTTTTCTCATTAGCGGAAACAAATGATCACATGTGAAAGCTGGACATATCTCCCAACAGTTAATAATAACGATTAAGATAAATTTGCCCCACATTAACAGAAATGTTTCCAGCAAATGCTCTGCTTTACCGTGTTCTATTGATTTACATGTTAAGAGGAAATATTTCAGGTCTGTAATCGAAAGTATTGAGTACTAGTTAGGCTAGTGTTACAGATTAGCCTGGGCTGAATGAGGCAAGTTGCTGGCAGATGTCTGTTTAATGAGCACATATGCATCTGTATGTGTTCAAATGTGTGTCGGTGCTGCCATAAACCTGTGAAAAGGCTGACTTTATCAATTTGTGTGTGCGTTTTAATATTTGAATTTCTTAACATTAGGCTTAAAAAACATTCTGGTTCATTAGAAGTTTTAAATTTATTCATGCATTCATAATATTTCTTTATATTATAATATGGTGCTATATTTTAGTTTTGTTCTTTTCAGTCCCAGTCTCTCCTGTGAGAGTGAAATGCATGATATGCTGTTGATAACTAATAATGTTTTACATGATTTCCACAATCCTGGAAATGTCATGGAAATTCATAAGTGTAGTTTTAGTTATTTTTAGCCTAATTCTGAAGTGTTTATTTGGCTGAAATTTGGCTTTGAGTTTATATAAATCATCAGAAATAACTGGAACAGTCATGAAAAAAATGTGGGAACCCTGGATTCTGAATCTTGTCTAGAAGGCTTTATATCATACTTATTTTCAAACCTTTGTAGATCACATAACAAAACTCTCAGCTGTCCTTTTCTCTGCTATTGTATCCATTGTATTTTTTAGTTTTGCTTTGATGTTAAAATTCGTTGTGACCTTTTAAGTCGTCAAAGTTCAGAACATTCATAAAAAAATTGCCTCCACCGTGATTTGAATATCAGCACTGTAATCGCGGGTCTCTGCGCTCAATCCACTCGCAACACATGGAAAATGTGTCGCTCTACTTTGTCATCAGTAATGGCTCTTTTTGCATATATCCATTTATCACGAATGTGACCTTTTGAAAGTGCATTTGGTTGCATAAGGAAGATGGGTATAACTGACTGAGATATTCCCTTTTCATGCACTTTTTTTCAGTGGTTCAAAGTCGTAAACAGACCGCACAGTTATGACGAAGACCGATCGGAGTGACTGCTAAGATTTTTGTGATTATGTTGGGGGGCAGGCAGAACATTTTAAAGGGATAGTTCACCCAAAAATAAAAATTCTGTCATCGTTTACTCACCATCGTGGTGTTCCAAAGCGGTGCGGATTTCTTTTTTTCTTTGGAAAACAAAAGAAAATATTTTGAAAAATGATTTTTTTTGATTGTTTGTTTCAGACCACACTGACTTTTATTCCATGTTTAATTTTTTTTCTTCTTTAAAACATCTACTTTGTTCTGCAGAAGAAACCGGTTTGAAATGGAATTTTTATTTTTAGGTGAACTACACTTTTAAGGGCAGCCATAGAAGATCAAATCTGATCTGAAAGCAAAAATGGGCTAAAACGCTGCTTTATGAAGGATGGTAAAGGTTTATTGGTGTATGTAATGTCTGTGTCGTGTGGGTGTGGAGTTGATCAGAATTGATTTCATACTGCTGTTTTAGATGAACTCTCGCTCTCTCGTGCACACACGGTTCATGCTCGACTGTTCTCAGTGGGCTCTCCTCGATAAACGTGGTTTAAAGCGGAAGTTGTCATAATTAGAAGGGCATTTTAAGATCTAATTATAAAAGATTAAAAACACCATTTTGTGCATTAACCCATCAGGAGTTGAAAGGAATGACTGCATGGAAACCCACGTTGCAATTTCAGAGAGTCGGAGCGCTTAAAGCGTCTTAGATATCCATCTATGTCATGGAAACATTCACGAGAGAGGTTAATTAATATAGAAAGTTGACTACCATCTCTTTCTCCCTCTCTCTTCTTCTGAAACCATTGTTTTGTAGGAATCTGAGACCAACCTAACACAATTGGATCAGTGTGTATTAGGCCTTTATTATATCAGGGGTGCTTCTTCACAAATGTACAGGGCAATTTGAAATGAATTGATTCACGCTGAGACTGGATCCCCAGACCTGCTAATGATTTCCTTTTAGCTTCCTTTACCCTTTCCTTTTAAGTGCCAACTGATGGCCCCCACCTTCTGCTGCTGTAGATCTTGTACTTTCTTACGGAGCAGTCATTAATGTCAACAGTCCTGCAGCCTAACATCAGACTCGTGTACAGTTAGACACGCATTTTAGTCTATAACTTTATTTCATGTCTTTACATGGCCCTCTTCAAAGTTGATGCGTGATTTGGGCCTAAAGGACCTACAGGGTAAAAGTCTTTGTTGATTTTGCTTTATTTTCTAATAGAAATAACCACCACAATACTTTTCTAAATGCTGTTTGTTGCTGCGCACAACAATTTTTTGCCTGATTATGCTTTCGACAAATGCATTGACAAAGAATTTGAAGAAATTTAATATTTAAATTATTTTATATTTTGTTGCAAATTTATTTAAAACTGGATAAAATCTGTTATCGATTACAAACAGCACATTTTTTGTTGTTCGAGGTGTCTCGTGTTAATAGAAAATCAAAAATGTTAATAGAAAATCAAAATGAATTAAAAAATAATGATATATATATATAAAATATTATTTTATTTTTATGTAAAAAAAAATATTTGTTTGCGCACTTTTGACATCTTTGACCACTCGTAATGTTAGAATAAAATCTTTTTTCCTCCATCTACAACTTATTTAATCGTTTGACTTAATATTTTATTTAAATGTGTGTTGCCTTGAGCAAAAGTGTATTTCCCTGTTTGACCTGTTTGCTAAGGAAGTCTTCCTTCTCATATCTGCTAGTTAAATAGCAAATATAAAACTTCCTCTTTGATTTTTACAGTTTAGAATTTATTTCTTATGAACTATGCTTTTAAAAAAGGAAAACTAAATCATCTGATCAGAATTCACTGGTTATTCTTAGAGGGATTTTTAGGGCAAAAGTAAGATAAATTCAGGTCCTTTTTGACATTAACGTGACTGTCAAGATGTGGTGATTTATCTAAATTCATCCTGTTCTACAGACCAGATATTGAAATTTTAACTTGTTTAACAGAGGCTAACATGAAGAAAGCATCATACGAGGTTGGCTCTAAAAATTTGGCTTCCCTAATGGGACATTTATGTTTCCTTCCCGATCAATATCATCACGTTACGGGGGAACGACCACCTCCTCCAAATTTAAGGCGAGCGTGAGGCAAAAGTGCCCTGTTAAAACTCGGTCCGATCCAAACTCAATAACCGACACGGCACGATTTGCAAGACCTTGTCCAGTCATCATGTTCACGGCAGGCATGTCTCCAGACGTGGCCCTTAATGTTGCTTGGCCCCTATGATTGAGTTTTCACCACTTTTTAGGTTGCACCTGACACTTGATCATTCATCTCATTTGTAAAGATTATTGGTTAGAACAGGGAGCACTTTCCGTGCATTAGCAATTTTAGCCTTACAAGAAACACTAGAAAATAATGGTTGATTAACAAAGAGTATTTACTGGTATTCAGCAAAGAAACACGCACCCACCTTTTTAATTTGAGTTAATATTTTGCTTGCCAACCCAAATGTGCCTTGTACTGACATGCAGTGATACAGCTCTCCCCTTTAAAAGCACAATCGCATGCTGCTACCTTATACGACAACAAGGGTGATCTATACGTCAATAAGTAGACAAGACTAAAATCTGTGCAATGTGGTTATAATTGATTGAGATGTCTGGGTGGAACTTGCATAAAGCAGCCGTGTCATCTGCAAAGAAAAGCACTTTTCTTCTCCCTAAAGAACAGATGTAACACTCTTGAAAAATAAATGGACATCGCCCTCATTTGTTATCCCACTTTGATCCCATCTTTTAGAGAAGTGTTTACAAGAATGCCGTGCCCCTTCCATCCAAGTAAAAGCTAGTCTCAATCACAAAAAGGAGTTGTATTTCAAGCCGAGGAGCCATGATTTTGACCCCTTTGTCTTTATAATCTTAAATGAAACATCACCGCGCTTTTTTTTTTTTTTTTTTTTTTTTGTATGCTGGCGGTGACTCAATTGAGTTTTTTTCTTTTCCTGTAAAATGTGATGTACTGTACGCGTAACGTGCCTGACATTGTTTTTGTGCAGTGAATAAAGAAATTGATGGTTTATGCAGTTTACGTGGTGTTTATAGAGCGGGAAAGAGCGTTTCTGGATTGTAAAAGGCTCTTATTGTGTCATTGTACAACATCTCAAAAACCTCATCCATTCAGATACTAATTTTAACTTGCGATTCAGGTTTGAAGACTTCCCAGAACTGAGCTGAACTTGTTCATTTATGAAGTGGGAGTGTTTTAGTGTGTTTGAGTATGTGGACTTTGCCATTTCTTGTCATTAAGTTTCTAGGTGACTAAATGTACTATGCCTTAAGCTTATATATAGCATTCTCATAAATAATAGGTTCCCGTGGCACAAATGGCACCAAAAATGAGAGACATTTTGTTTTAATTTACGTTTTGTTTTAATGATTTTGATTCTTTGTTTTTGTTTTTACATTTTAGGCCAAGTTATTTTTGCATAATGCAATATATAAATGTGTTATTGAACTTATAGGTTAAAAATCATTTTGCATATTGAGATTTTAATAAGTTCAGTCATTAAAAGTTTTAACAAATTATTGGTGTGAAACAATGGCATGTACAAACGGTTTTAAAATGGCAAAATAAACAGTTTGACAAATGGATAACAAAGTGTTTTTATTGATGGTTAGAAAAAATACCCCCTTTTAAACATAAAAAGGTTAACTCCTGACACTAATATAGAGATCCAGAAATTTCCTTACCCTTTGGGTAACAACTTTGCAAAGATCATGTTACCGTAAAATGTTGTCCCTGATGTGTTCTGAAACCAGGTGTGACTAAGGTTGCGTTCTTTGCAGACTAATATATATATATATATATATATATATATATATATATATATATATATATATATATTTGAAGACCAATGTGGCCTGCCTACTTGCTTATTCCAATTATCAGAATCATAATCTCATGCCGTTCCCTAAATCGGCAGTGCCCCCCTTTTCGTCTTCCTCCTTCATCCAACAAAGTCAAAGTTGCTCCCCATAAATTTAAGCTGAAATCAATATGATGTGTTTTTGAAAGGAAAACCAGGTCCCCGACTCACTCTGTCTTGATTTGTCGCCGCAGAATTATACAGCTGGCCCGACTATTACACATTCTTCTCAGCCTATTTTCAAAATGCAATCCTTTTGGATTGAAACAGGTCTTTAGTATATGCAATGCATTACCTAAAACGGATTACCACAGACAGCGCTCTCAATCACTTTTTATCTTTTGCCGCTTAAAGAAAAAGAACAGTAATCAAAACCTTTCAGCCTATTAGAGGGATGACTTTTACAATTGAATCACAGGGACCACAGGTGCGATAACGAGGCGGTTCAGCTTTATCCTTGAGTGTGCGTTTCCCCCCTATCTCCAGATGTTATTTCATGTTTATCTGTTCTTTAAAAGCACCACTTCAGAGCCCGCACTTCAAATTCATACCATAATGGTGTTTGAGGAGGAGACCCTTTTTTAATTCTAGGAGAAGCAAGCTAAAGTGGCAGATCAAGGTGCATCTCGAAGGAAAACGCGATGGAATCGATGGGAGCGGCGCTGCACTTCCGACTACACATGTTCTGATGATATTTAATTTTCTAGTGCATTAACACTCAGTCATTACAACATGCAGCCTAGGTGATTTGATCATAATGCATTTTCTTCTTTAAGAATCGCTGAAGTTTTTAGCCAGGTATTGTGCCGTTATTAGATACAGATGGGCACTTCAGCATTAAGTATAGATTTTCAGTCTCTGCTCACTTAAGGCTAGGAGTTTGTCTTAAAGAGGATAATGGCAAATTAAACTCCATACCCCATTTGTTCAGCAAACCTTGATGGGATAATTTTATAACTGCTGATTCACTCATTTCCTAGATTTATCTCTAAAGTGATTTGGTGGTCTGGCCTCCATATACTTATTGGGAGGGGGAGGGCTATTTTATAAGTTCCTGTTGTTGGCTGATGATATACCTTGGGGAGTTGGAAATGTGCAATAATTCAGCCGCCTTGCAAGAATTCCTGATTCTTTCTCTCATTTCCAGTGAACTTCATTTACTGATGACTTTCTATTACACTGAGCTCATTTCACGCTGCAAATATAAGATGTTTTTGTTTTTTGCTCTCTTCGCAGATTGCCACGGCAGTCAAGTTTCTACAAAACCAGCATGTTCGTCAAAGCCCCCTGGCAACCAGAAAAGCGTTCTTGAAGAAAAAAGGTGAGCGTTATCAGCATGTTCCAAAACCTAATGTAAAACGTTACATTTTTACAGGCGGAATGGATACTTTCCATTGACTTTGACAAGATTTTGACCTTAAATTTAACCGAATGCTTTCGTTATTCATTTCAAACATGAGTGGAATCGGCGTAGCAAAGAAAGCTTTTTTTGTAGTGTTAAGTTAAAAGGACAGTTTGCCCCAAAATTAGAATTTTTTAAACATCCTCTGTAGAACGCAAAAAGAGAAGCTGTGAAGAATGTTCACGCTGCTCTTTTTACTTTCATTTACAATGAAAAGTAAAGGAGGACTGATGCTGTTGAGCTCCAAAATGGACAAAAAAAGCAACGTAAGTAAATCATTAAAGAAGTATGACACTATTTCAAGTTTCAAGTTGTTTTGTGACAATGGCAGAAATTTAAATTGATAATCAATGTTTGACAGCCGTGGTCATCATCTACGTAAAGAGCAGCTTGTACATTCTGCTATATGTGTTTGACAGAAGAAAGAAAGGTTTCGGGAGAGTAAATAATGACACAACTGTCATTTTTTTGGATGAACTATCCCTTTAAAGACAGATCAGCTTTAGGAGCAGAATGTAGTCCAGTGGACTTTAGCCTAAGATGTTCATGGGATGAGATCATTTGCTTTTAAGGGTCAGAGGACGAGGCCATTGTTACATGCCCTGGAGGGTCAGGTAAGGGTCGATCGGGCTGCAGAGAGCTTGATCCCAGCTGTGTGGATAAATGACCTATTAGTTGGGACGCTGCTTTGGGATCCAGAAAATTAATATTGACAAACCCTCCTGCACTTTCAATGGAATTGTCAATTATGCTACCTCCTAGCATTTTAAAGCTTTTACTTAATTTAGCTGTTATCATAAATATTAAAGCACTGGAATGCATTGGAAAGTTTTATCGACCAGAGAAGTAACGTGTTGTGAGCATACATATGCATTCACTCTAAATTCAGAGCAGTTTAGGTATCAATCAATATGTGTGTTTGATGCATAACCCACCACTACCTCTCCTATAGCACAAACCCCTTTCAGATCAGATCACCGGCCTGAGTGTGTCCTGGATAGAAATCAATCCGTATGCTGTATTTTGATCTTTTTCGAGAGATTTTTTTTTAAAAGCCAGCACTGAAATGACATTGTGATGTTTTAGTGAATCACTTTGGGGGCGGCAGTGATGGAAATCGAGAAGCACAATGTAATCTGTCTCACTTTATAGCTTATTTGAGTGTTTTGCAAGCAGGTCTTAAAACTTTAAAATCAGTCACATAAAATAACGATCAGTTCGGCGCTGAAATGCATATTTTTTCAAATAAAATATAGTCCTTCACAAAGGTCAGATTAGTTTTATCTTGATTACATTTAAGTTTAGCAAGGTCAGCACTGTCCTTTATAATGTGATAACTCATCTGTCTTTGCACGCTATTGATAATTTTGATAATTGATAAGCTCTTATTTAAAATGAAATTTGTTCTGTCGGGACTAATTAATGGTAAAGGCAGGTGGATTTGGCCTACGATGGTGCTAGTAGAGCAGCAGAGGAAAGCGAGCCTAATAGCTCCATGACCGGTGTAGGTAACTGGAGATAAAATCCATAGTTGCCGGCTGCTGTTGTTCACATCAGTGGCCTATTATGATGTCTCAATATCTTTAGCATTTTTCTCGGTCAGTGCTTCTCGTTAGCAGTAGATCGGCTTCATTTATAATTCACAGCTGGGTTATGTGGCTTAATATGCTGTATGTTTATGATGAAATTTGGTTCTTTTGAATTTGAATGTGAAATTGTATCCAGATCCAGGGATTTGCAGGTTTTGAGCGATACGCATTGTATTTGTGTTTTGTAACAAACGTGTTTGGAGGATTTCTCAAAGGGGCCTACTGGTACATTAAGTATTAATATGCCAGTGTGCCATAATAGTCAAACCCCCATGCCAACTAAAAGTCAGTAGTGTTCAATGGGTCCCTGTAATCCACATGAACACAACATTTCATTATGCTTTACATATACAATTCCCTCTCTTCAACATACAGTATGACTAACTAAATAAAAATGTATTTATTTATAATAAATATGTTCAGAGATGGAGAGGTCGGAATGAATTAATGAATATATAAGTAAATTTATTATATATAATAATAATAATAATAATAATATATAATATAATATAAATCATTAACCTATATTATTTATTAAAAAAATTAAAATTAACGAATTTATAAAAAATCTCAAATTAACGAACATATAAAGAAATATTATATATATATATATATATAAAATTATAGAAATAACATTTACAGTGGATTTCAGAAGTCTTGAACTCATACTTTTCTAAATGCATTTAAATTGCTATTTTTTTATTGTATTTTATCAGCATAACATTTTGAGGAAAAAAATGAACATGAATTTTAATATTTATTACTATTTGATGTGTCCTTTTTTTTTTTTTTTTTTTTTTTTTTTTTTTTTTTTTGCTTTAATGCTATTCAAGCTGCAAGAATTTCCCAAGGTCATGTAAATCCTGATGTTCACACACTTTTGGACCCTATGTGTTTGTATTATTTATAATTCTTACTTACATGTATCTGTTTTGTATGTGTGTATAATGTATATTTAGATTGACTTTGACCTCTCCTAACAGTGAAAGCAGGTTGTAATGGGGAGCATGGTGAACTCGGGACTATCATGGCAATGTGCCCCCAGGGTGTGTTTGAACATCAATAGATCTATTGCTGGAAGACTCAGCCTCGTGCTATTGCTATTCTAATTTGATGTTGTATTTTTTATGCAGACATTTGGAGATCTTCGAACGAGGACACTATTTCCAGGTCACTAGCCTTTTAATTACCGACCCTTGTAACCGAGAGGTTATTGATAGAACTCAAAGCACACAGCTGTTTACAACCACAGCCGACGAGTTATCAACGCTTCAAGTTTCATTTCTTTCGTTTCCTCTGCTCGCTCATGCAATTTTGGGTGGGACGCAGCTGCTTACACCCCGAGGATGACTTTGCTGCGATATTGCCGCTTGTCAGGTAGTTATGAAAATATGCTAAACATTTGAATAGACAACTATTCAATATCCTCTCAATGGACGTTCCCGATGGGACGATCAGACCATCAATCAGACGGCTTAATTAAGCCAGTATGATATGGGAATGATTTGTGCGTAGGTACAGTTCATAATGCCTGTTGTTAAGGACGGCTTTTGAATTAAAGTCACAATGACCCTTTTGTTTTAATTGTGGATCACAATCAGCAACCTTTTGTCACCATGCAAACGGTTTTTCGTTTTGCCTAGTCCCTCAAATGGCAGGCTTTAAAGTGAGCCGTCTGTAAATTTGCATGTGCTGGAAAATCGTCTTGTGTCAGCACGGAGCCATTTCTACTGAGCCTCACCTTCAACAATGTAATTATGTCACAATGTTGTATCACTCTGAAAGCAACTCGTGCAATTTGAAGGGTAGGAGGGAGACTAATCTAGAAGCAAAGTGCTGAGTAATCTTAAGCCAATTTCTCCTTATTAAATTTCTCCTGAAATTTACCATTTTCCCAGTGCCCTGCTGAGCTCACAGAAGCAATTTTAACGCACTGCTCTGTGTTGTTTTTGCAGTGTTTTCCATGCCATTCCTGGAGTTTGCTCGAAAGTTTAATTTGATTAATGTCATTTATATAAAAGCGTGCCTTAAACACGCTAGCCGAAATGACGGATCAGTGGTTATGAAGGTGACCTTTAATTTTCACAGTTTATGTCTAATACCTATTAATTATGGCAAGGTCATTGTAATAACTGCTAAATGCAGGGACAAATTCTTCAATAGCAATTGTTGATGTATTCATCTTGATTATGTTTGTCTGTAATCCACACTGTAGTTTTTCATTAAACCATTTGTGCTTCGTTTTATCTTACACTGCATTTCATATGCAAATACAGCTTTTGCCACTGATAAATGCTTTACAACGGTTTTTCCCAATGTTTTTTTTTGTCTTGTATATGTACAGTAAGCCTCAAGTACCCCTTCGTCAACCCCAAACCAGAAATGTGTTCCTTTTTAACTCTCATTATACTGGATATAATTTAGCATTATCTTTAATATTATTAAAGCGGCATTATTACTATGAGTCACTTTTAAACTAAAAGCAATCAATACTGTGGGTGAAAAATAGATTCATCCAGTTGCTTCCAAGCAAACTGAAGCAGTATGAGGAATATAGGCTAGAATCTGTTATTTTATAACTGCATTTAGTTTGATATTGGTTGGTTTTATAGCTTGAGACGTTTGATGGGATGAAAATAGGAAAGAGCGGTGTATTGTTGTGGAGTGTGAGATGAGTAAAGAGCACTGTTGGAGAAATTGACCTCCATCCACACAAATTGCCTACATGCAATTATGTTTTATTTCCTTAAAATATAACTACAAAAGGTACCTAAAATTGCTTAAATGTAGATTTTTAAATTATCTATAAATTAAAAAGTCATATAAATGGTATGCATTAAACTGTATGTATGTGCATGTATTTATCCACATTTATTTATTTGGATTTTTTTGTCTTTATTTCATAGGACATGATAATTTATAACTATACAAGCTGTTACCAACAGAAAATTACATTTAAAAAGTATTTTAATTAATTTTAAAAATACATTTTTATGTTTTTTTATATTTTTTATTTTTATTTAAATATATATTTTAAGCTTTGATGCCTTTTATTTCTGAGAAGAGGGAAAGAGGGGACCAGGACCAGGACCAGGAAAAGACATCAAGGACTTGTAATTAAATTGTAATGTAATTTCTGTTTACATGTTAAACAAAACAACATTTAGCATGAGTTATATCTCTAAGGTGGTGTTGTTGATCTGTCTGTCAAGATTTAAGTAAATGAGAGGAGCATTATGGACGTTAAAAAGATCAGAGATCAGATTTCAGGTCAGGTCATCTCCCCAAACAAAGACACCTAAATATACATCCATCTTTATCTCTAAAGCAGTTTAATGTCATATTTATGTAAATATTTTCCAGTTTTGCTCTATATTAACAGTGAGAAATGTCAAAGCCCCCATAAAATAAAACAATACCATCTTCTGGTGGAGTGGGGAGTTAAATTGGATTTCTGCAGCAAGCAGCCATAGTGGCGGGCAGCTGATGAAGGGGAAAATAGGAAGCACTTTGATTACATGTTGCAGCGTCTTTACACAACAATCTCTCCTACACGTATTATTTACATGCTGTTATGCTCTAATCCGCGCTGAAGGATACCTCCATGATTTCCACCCCTTTCTCTCTCTCTCAGTATTTCTGTCTTCCTCTCTTTTCAAGGGGAATGTGATTGGTCTCGGTAAGCATTCAGAGATTTGTGCTAATGTTTTCTAAGCAGGTCATTTTACAGTGTAAATTGTGAATTACTGATCCCCCAGCACACCCCACATCATTACATCACTCTTTGATTGGGCTTTCCAAATGTGGGTGTGTATGTACTTATCTAGGCTTAAGTGTATGCCCTGTCCTTAAACAAAGGTAGCTTAAAGAAACTGCATGTGATCACTGCCTTATCGCTGTGGTGTGTACCATTTTATCCATAATTCCCAAAATTTTGGGAAGGTCTGTGAACAAGTGTTTCTTTGCTTGTTTTCAGGCAGTTATGTCTCTATCATTTCACATCGTCTTGTGGGTTAGTAATATCAATTTACTGTTACTCTACAGTCGTTTATGGAATTTTCAGTTTTCAGGTGACTGTTCAGATACTATTTCATATGATTTTTATCCCCCTCATCAGTTCCATTTATTGATGTATTAAATATTTTATTAATTTATTTAAAAATAATGTTATTTAATTTTTAATATTATTTATATTATCATTGTTGTATAATATATTTTATAAAAAATATTAAACATTGTGATACACACATTTGATACACCAGTGTTTTACAAATCGGTATTCACTGCAACATTGCTAAATTCACAGCGCTGTTGCAAAATGCATTTTGTTGTAGCTTAGTTTTCAATTTACAGTATATTGAATTTGTAAAATATTGACCCTTAAAATTATTTAAATTCTTGAGTTATCATTTTGAATCTCTCTAATGACTGATTCACTGGATCACAAATCATTACTTTTGCTCATCACTGACTTTTTTTTGAAAATTACGATTTCTTTGTGGACATTTACAGAAAAGTAATTTTTGTGTTGAAAAACTTGTTTCGCGGGCAGTGGAATGGGGAAAAAATGTAAGGTCTCTTTACGTTTGAACGTAATGTTGAAAGTTCTCTGTTTATCGCAACTTAACATTGAAAAACAACGTTTTGTGTGAACGGCCCCTCACTGTCTGTGTTATGTGTGCGCATGACAATATTTAGTTAAGCGTACCCACATTCGCAACAGTGTATTGTTTCTAATAAATGATATTTTAATTATGAACAACATTAAATTGTGTTCTCACTCAGGGGAAATCACTAAAAATGAAGTGTGCCCGCTGATACGGCGTTATCTTAAAAAACTACGGGCTGTATTTTTCAGCCGACTGCTAGTTGGCAGCGGTACAGAATTTACTGTCCTTCATTTAGTGTCTCCAAGTTGAGTAACCAGGGATATAAAACAGTTTTTCCTTTAGTTTTCCCAACAGAGAATGGATTTTCCCTTGTCTACCAGTCCCGTCACAAACTTCACCCAGCAGCTTCCAGTAAGCCTGCATGTGAACATCTGGTGCGACACTGGCGCTGCGTTCGGTGCCCGGATCTTTGACCCCACTAGTGTTCTTTGACCCCACTAGTTGAGGAGAGACCCCCCCCCCCCCCCCCCCCACATGATTGTAAAGCGCTTTGGGTGTACAGCAATACACAATAAAGCGCTATATAAATGCAACATTCATTCATTCTTCCTGTAGTCATTTCATTATGCTTAAAGGGCCATGAGGGACACTGGTGCACTGCAGGTGTAATACCGCTCACGTCATGAAGGTAAAGAAATGGTTCATCATCTCTGAAATTAATAGGAAAGAGTTTGCAAGTAAGGTGATGCGACTCACCTCTTGGACAGGAATGGCAACGACCAAGGCCTGCATAGAAGACAAAGGGATTGATGTGGTTATAAATTACTCCACGGCGCCACCTAGGCCAGCCACTTTTCCCTTTGTCATCAGGGGAAGGCGATAAAGCAGGAAAAATACCAGAGTCCTCCTCTTTTTTTTTTTTAATACATAAATGAATACGCTATGAGAGCGGTCATTATTTAAGGCATGCAATCGTGTGGGACATGGACTTGACATGTGAAATCGCACAGAAACGCTCTCGGGTGACCTTCATGTTCAATCTGGTATTATTCTAATAAGCAATATTCACCAAACGGTTTTGTTCAAGCCTTGTTCTGCTGAAAAAAGAGCAGCCACCTTTAACAGCCGTTCGGTAAGCAATTTTATAATTGTCCCTGTGAGCTTGTTCTTACCCTATGAAGTTCACAAGTGCCAAAATTGGAGAACTGCACTTTATGGCTGGATGAGTCGCCTCATCACTCTTTAAAACAAAAAAGGGTGGAGAAAAAAAACATCCTGAAAATAAGAGCCCAGAAAATAGAGCCATAAATAATACAGAGAGCAATGGGTTTTCCTTTAAATAAATACCGATCAGGTTTATGTTGAAAGACAATAGAAAACGTAGCCCAGATATGCAGTTTACAGTATTTATAGCTGTAATATCGCAGTGCCACCACCGTAATTTCATGCCCCAATGAGAATGGCAAGGTCAAAGCAAATGCTTCGACTGAGCATCTGCTAATATGGTGACTCATAAACAGGCTCTGCGTGTATCAGGTGCACCCAATAATACAGTATAATGAAATACAGAATAGCTTTCCATTATTGTTCTTTTTTTACGGTGTCGTCATTAGATGTAATTTATGTCTAAAAAAAAAATAATTCATCTACCGGCAGGTCCATCTGAAATGGAGGTCCAAGGGGTCATTCCACAGGTTTTGGGAACTGTAATAAATTTCTTGTTTCCTTTTTGTGTCCTTTTCCTTTTATATGTAAAATTCACTCTTGTTGTCCTTCTTTTAAATTGGATCTCAAAGGTCTTTCATTTGTCGTCCCATTTTCTTTGTAATAAAGGCATCAGAGGAGACAAAACAGTTGAGTGAGTCCGAAAACCCGAAAGAAAAGCAAACGCGTTAATGAATTTGCATGCATCTTATTTGGATGCGCACCGGACCCCTTTGTAGTTGCGCGGGGGGGTGCTATTTAAGAATGCAAATGACGTTACGAATATGTACATATTTGTTCATTACGTCCTTAGTAAACGACCCCTTCGTTCTCAGGTGAACTCACGAAAACGTGAACTTCCTGATAGCGTCTTTACGGCGAGGTGAGTGGGAGGAAATGAGAGGGGGGCCTCCAGGTCTCATTCAATAGTCTGCCACCATGCAGTCTGGTGTGGTCAGATGAATAGGGAGTCCAGGGACACATTATTGCTTATTGGGCAGTACAGGCTGACTGCACCAGCTCAGCACATGGCTATGGCTGCTTCCTGGCACTTTGAATGCCATGCAAGACAGGATGACCAATATTTGCCTTAAATTATTCAACATTTTTCAGGGCCATTTCAACCTCCACAGAACCTGCCCCTCCTTTTAACTTTGACCTCAACCTAGAGATTTCTGCAAGAGAGGAAAAATCAGCTACATGGGTGGTATAAATTTTGTTAATGTCGTTCTTGACAAGTAAGGGAGAATATGGTTATATGTAGAGAGATCAGTGTCATAAATTCTGGATGTTAACGTTTTGCTGCTGTGGAAGAGGAAACTTTGTATGATTTAGAGCTGTTTTTTTTATGAGCTGGTGTTTAGAAGTCGTCTTTTATGCTCACCAAAAATACATTAAAATACAGGAACTTTTTGTTACAATTTAACCGTTTTCCATTTTATTGCATTATAAAATCAAATTTATTTCTGTGATGGCATTTTCAGCAGCCATTACTGTTTTTAGTGTCACATGATCCTTCAGAAATCATTCTAATATGCTTTTTTTTGTAATCAACTTTTTATTGTCTTTCAAATATAAGCCAAAAACATCAATAGAACAACCAATCAAGTAAGGAGGAATAACAGACATATATAAATATTTATACAGTTAAAGAAAATCAAGAAATAAAAATAAGAAAAATGTATAATAAAATGAACAAGGAATTAAATAAAAAATAATAAAAATAAATGTTAATAAAACTAATTAAAAACTAATATGCATATGATTTGATGATCAGTCATGTTTTATATAGGCCACTTTTTGGCTATAGCCACTAATTAATTTTGCTATGGATATAAACAGGTATGATTTGTCATAATATAAATTCTTTTCTTTTTTTTCGACTCCGGACTTTTTTTTTTAATCTATATTAGCACTGTCCCCACTACATTTTTTTCCCCATGATATCTTTGTCATAAAGAAACGTATTTCTGTTTTTTAGTAATCATTAACTTTTCTTTAAAAAAAGGTAACATTTTTATGATTAATTGCTGTAATTAAACTCACACAGTTATAAATTGAAACTTTTACTGGAAATCCATGAAATGCAGCAATAAAAATGCAATAAACCATGCATCCCTACCTCTGCTGTGTTTGTGTGCTCCTGTATTGTTTTGCAGTGTTGTTATTGTGGCTCTATGAAGTGTGACTGTGATTTCATACCCAGTAGACAGGGCTGAACAGGCTCAGACTCTGTTTTCTGCCAAGCTCCCAGTTCTCTCCGCTCTATTTAAGCACATGTGGCACTGGCATTTGCCACATTTATGATGTGTGTATTACAGCGCAAAAACAGCTTGCTGTCTGCTCTTTAAACAGCTCAATTTGGAGCAAAGCTCAGCCTTTTGGCTCTCTGGCAGGCAGCCGTGCCGTATGAAAGCATGTGGAATAGAGTAGCGCAATGCCCAAGGGGATATCTCCAGTAAACAGCAAGAGCACGCGCGAGAGAGACTAAATACGCAATGACAGACGTGACACACTCCAGTCTACTGTGGACAAACAAAGGTCAGAGGGAGTGTGTTTGTTGCAGGATACAGTAGATTTATTAATTTGATATGTGTAACTTACAGTTTAATAGAAACTGGAGCCTTTTTAAACCATTGGCTCTAAATGGAGATGTTAAAGCATTTGGGTTTTATGTGCCAATTGTAGAGGAAACCCATAATGTTTTCCTGCTTTTATGTCTTCATTAAATGTCAAAGCACAAGTACATTCGACTAACAGGCTTTTTCCGCCTCTGTCTTTCTTTTCCCAGTATTTCTCCGGGCTCTTGTTGCCATCTACTCCATTGCAGCTCTGTTTAGGCCCGCAGAGTCGCTTAAAGGATTAGTTCACTTTTAAAAAAACTTTTGCTGATAATTTACTCACCCCCATGTCATCCAAGATGTCCATGTCTTTCTTTCTTCAGTCGAAAAGAAATTAAGGTTTTTGATGAAAACGTTTCTCCATATAATGGACTTCAATGGGACCCAAACGGTTCAAGGTCCAAATGACCGTTTCAGTGCAGCTTCAAAGGGCTTTAAACGATACCAGGCGATGAATAAGGGTCTTATCTAGCGAAACGATCGGTCATTTCAAAAATAAATAAAGTTTAAGTTTTATAAGCACAAATGCTCGCCGTGCTCTGTTCTGTGATGCGCGTTCGTGACATCACGTAATACGCAATTGCGTTGAAAAGGTCACGCTTGATGTAGGCGGAAGTACCGAGTCAGTGTTTACAAATGTGCGGAAGGAGGACCATATACACATATTCAAATGTCTTTGTGTCAGTTTATCGTTTAAAATGACCATTTCGTGTGCGTATCCTGGGTGTTTTAATATTAAAAAGCCTACTGACTCGGTACTTCCGCCTACCTCAACCGTGACCTTTTCCACGTAATTGCGTATTACGTGACGTCACGAACGCGCATCACAGAACAGAGCAAGGCGAGCGTTTGTGCTTATAAAACTTAAACTTTTTTTTAATTTATTTTTGAAATAACCGATCGTTTCGCTAGATAACACCCTTATTCATCGTCTGGTATCGTTTAAAGCCCTTTGAAGCTGCACAGAAACTGTCATTTGGACCTTGAACCGTTTGGGTCCCATTGAAGTTCATTATATGAAGATATGTTTTCATCAAAAACCTTAATTTCTTTTCGACTGAAGAAAGAAAGACATGGACATCTTGGATGACATGGGGGTGAGTAAATTATCAGCAAAAGTTTTTTTAAAGTGAACTAATCCTTTAATCAAGACAAGACGCAGACCAATGACTGCGTGCAGTGTTGGAAATAAACTAGCTTTTTTTTTCCACAAAAGGAAATATTAATATTAGATTTTTTTTACCCCCTCTCCTGTCATTTTCCATCAGGGACCTCTATGCAATTTAATCACCTCTAAAATCATTAAAAAAGATCTGAAGATTAAATTATATTGGCGTTTGCAAAATTATGTAATACATTTACATTACAATGAAGAAATTAAAATAATGCATTTTATCTGTCTTGGGTTTCACTGAGCTCTACCTGGGGAAATATAGCAGCAGGAAATGGACAGGCTCTGTTCTTGAGATCTGACTGTAATGGAGAAGAGCTCAGAGCTTTGGACCTCCAGAGCTGCTTCTCCTGGTATATATCTGCCGCCTATAGTGTTATTAACCTAGTTTAGTGAACATTTTAACTTCAAGATCTGTTTGCAGGTTCCAAAGGACAGTCAAGGACACACTTCCACTTAATATCATCACTCTTTCCTCTCAGATTACACTGTTTTTCTAGTAATTTCTGGAGTTTTCTGACACTTTCATTTGGTAGAATTGTGCCTTCAGTCTTGTGAGTGACAAGGCACTGATTCTTGTTCTTACTCAGACATGAAAGGTTGGAAAAATTTTATTTTGGAACAATCTGTTCAGGTTTCACCAACGTTTTCATACAGTTTTCTACTACAAAAAAAAGTGCCTTTGCCCATCATTCAATGTCAATCAACACGGTCAGATACATGTATGTATTGCAAATATATAGAAGCTATACTTCTTAAAATGAAGTAGTCTAATTTTCTAAAAATACCAAATGGTTTCTTTACAGCTTGTGTTAAGGGGTATTAAGAGACAACAAAGACTGTATATGCACAATTACTTTATATATAAAATATATAAATTACATTAAATAATACACCAGTGGCAGAGAGAATCTGTTAATCATCAGATATTTCTGATATTTGTATGATTTCTCTTTGTATGTGGATTTGCATAATAAATATTTGGGTGACCTTGTTCATCTTGGTGATGTTTGTATTGATGTGTGAAGTGTTTGTGATTTGGGGTATGCATGAAGATTGGCATAGGAATGAAGAAAAGAGTATCTGCCATGTCATTATGATTTTGTGGAACTAAGGACCGAGAGGCCATATATTCCTGAAATGTGTATATATATTTTTTTATTTTTGACAAATATGTTGAGGTGTTTAATATCATACCACCTTCTCTCTATGTAGGTCTGACTGATGAGGAGGTTGATCTGGCCATCCAGCGGTCCGGGAGTACGGAGGAGCCTCTCACTGTAGCTGTTCCCGGGCCCGCGCACATCGCTCACCCTGTTCCACTGGCCCCATACAGTGAGTATTACCACAGTCGCTTTAACTAGAATAGGGGGTCTACCCTATAGCGCTTCCACTCGCCCACCTGCTGTATGTTTTTGCAGCCCATGTGCTCCTTAAACATGAGTCTAGTCTAGTAGATTTTCTCTACCAAATGGTGCGTGACTATATTAAATGAGTCCTCCAATCTCTTCTGTGCTCCCATAATCTTGTTTAAACCTTCGCCCGTACATCAATTCAAAACAGGCCAACTGTGTGGAATACCTTGAAATATCGTGCTGATATTTTTATAAGCGTCCGAACATAACTATTATCTTAGACGAGTGATTTTCAAAGGAAATGAGTGGCTTAGAGCATCCTATTTTCGTAGGCACGTAATTAATTCTGGCACGGCCTTGCGATATGATGTGCGCACCGTTACGACTCTCTGCTTGGTTGGCCCACCGAGGGCCTTTCTGCAGCCTGTATCTTTATTACCTCTGTGGGTTATGAGCTCCAGGCCAGCCGCTGATTTACCAATCCTGAATGAAGTTCGCATAATGCTTAACCTGTATGACAATGATTCCAGATGTATTCCACCCTCATTTATTGCCACCCTGTCCTTGACTCCCCTCCATCTCATGTTTTGTAATGGAAGCGATGTTGATGGGATGGCCATGTAGTTAGGCTTCAGCCCCACTAGAGTGGGGGGTTTTATATCAAAACGGCTATGAGAGAATGGCATAATGAGGGGAGAGTGAGGAGATCTTCGCGGGGGTCAGGTTGGAAAGAGGGGGTCCCTCTCTTTGATGTCCTTGTTATGGGGACGATGCGTCTGGACCTACATCCATCTCTGTCGGAGTAATGGATACTCTGATCTCTATTTTCAAGCAGCAGAAGGACAGTAGGGCCTTTTCTGAACCCAATAAATTTGAACGGAGATTGGAAAAAAGGGGAATGGAGGCCATGCTCACACCTTAAGTGACCAAATAAAAAGCAGGAGTGGAAAGTGGAGGTGGAGGGGCTACCCATGTGGAAGAAGGACCTCCGTTTGGACCTCGAGTTGAAGTAGGAGGTTGGTCAGGGCCGCCGGCTAAGCTCAAGGACTCTGAAATCACCCAAGTTGCCATCATGCGTGTCCTGCATGCCATGCTTCCGCACTTCCGGACACTTCAGTTAATGTGCTGTTTACCATTGATACAAAAAGCTATGTTGTCAGAAGTTCTTAAAATGGAAGTTTTAGGAAGTTGCAGGTTTGCTGATGTTTTTGATGTACTTTCTGGTACAGAATGTCACCTTCATTCAGCAGAACTGAGCTTCAGTCTTCAGACAGGTTTGATCCTGTGAGTGACAAGGCACTGATTCTTGAGTATTTCTTAAGGCCGGGACACACCAAGCTAACTTCAAAGAACTAGCTGCGACAAAAGCTGACAGTGTTGTTGCCTTGCATTGGCAGCAGCGTCTGGACCGAAAAGCTGTGCTTGAACTACAGACTACAGCGGACTGCGAACTGACATGTGTGTTCTGCGCCTGCGTGAGAGGAATTAGCTGTCTATATCAGCAGCTACCAATAGTATATATTCGTCATTTAAAAGGAGGAACCAAAACAAGGATTACGAGATAAACGCAGATATACAAAATGTAAACAAGGCAACGCTTGCTTATCATTTATATTGATAATTTTCTCCATTTAAAGCAGCTCCTCTTGTTTTACGAAAATATTCGCATATTAGAATGCTTGTAAGATCACATAACAGTAGAACAGCATTCTGTCTGTGCCGCCTTAATTTACTTACTCGTTTTCATCACTTTCGCTTTAATTCTCGGACTCATTCGCTAAATTCAACATCCGATCAGAGTTCTCACTCTCCCCGACGGCCCGATGCCGATTCAACATGTTGAATCAAGATGAGCCTGACAAGAGCCGATGTGTGTAACACACCAAACAATCTAGCCTGACAGACACTCACCAATGGCCTGACGTTGGTCGACTGTCGGCTTGATGTGTCCCAGGCTTTAGCAGATGAAAGGTTAAAAGTGTAAAAGTTAATTTAAATCTGAACTAGGGGTGGGCGATATACCGATAGACACTATTAACCGATAGAGATTTTTGACTATCGTCTCTATCGCGGTTACACATGATGTTGCTGTGCTACATGGTCATGAAAACTTATCGTTTTCATGCATTTTTAAGGTTTGCAGTTTAAAAAGTGATTTTATGCCGTTGAAATGCAATCTGCAGCAAAAGAAAAGAACCTATTTCACTATATGCGCGTGCTGTCTGAAAGACTGTTTTTGAGTTATTTTTACCGCTTTATTGGCCTTGAACAGTTAAATAAACACACTTGTATGTGTCAAAATGCCTGTTTTTTCAAGTATCATCGTAAACAGTAATTTAGGTCTTATGTAAAAGCAAACAGCTGAGAAGGAAAACGCCATGAGTAAAAGTAGATCTGGGCCGCTCTTAAAGTGACAGCAGTCCAATATTCCTGCTGTCTGTCATTCTTGTTAATCAAACAACAATAGAGAGGAAATATCTCACTGCCCTTGACTAACTTTTGTAACTTTATTAACAATAAATACATATATTTAATTTACACAGTGAAGAATATGCAGTGTTTTATGCATTTGATTACTTTATACAATATATGTAGTATTTTTATTTATTTGCTCTACTGTATTTTTTTTTTTTGTCCTAATGCTTGTAATTAGTTTCTTATTTAATCGCTGACTGTTTACTTGTCTTCAGTGAGCTTGAGTTTTTGTTTTTTTGTAAATTTAGGCTAGTATTAATTTTGTGATATTGACACTGGTGACAAGAATTATTACATTTCTATGGTATCAAACATTTTGATATCATAAAGACCTTATTTAAAGCATAAATAATGTAATATATATTGCTACTGTGAAATAAAATTACTCATACATGTATCTTGATATGTCATATCGCCCACCCCTAATCTGAATTATTTTTAATTTTATTGTTCGTGTAATAATGAGAGATGAAAAATATGCACAACTACTTTATATATGAAATTATATCAACTTTATTTTTTATTTTAATATCTGTATTTTCTTCTATACATTATTTTAATCAAGACTTAAAATATGGTGTAGGAGTAGTACAAGATAATTTAATACAAGAGAAAACCAAATGATACATTTGTGTAAAGAACAGTATAGTGATCTAGTGTAAAATCTGCTATTTTAAAAACTAATTTGCAGGTAAAATTAAGGGGCATATTTTGTTCCATGTCTCAAGAATCAGTGCCATGTTTTATTTGGGTCTCCCTAATAGACCTCTAATATAATTAATCAGATAAAAACTGCTTGTTCAGTTACGCATAAAAAAAAGAAAAAGTACTATTGCTTTGCTAGTGTAACGTAAAAAAAAAACTTAATATTAATATGTAATTTAAAGAATTAGTTTAATTTAGCTCAAAGGGAATCATTTATGATTTTATAGGGATTTGAACAGAATCACTGTTACGGCGATTCACTGAACGAGCCGTATAACGAACTCTGCACTGGATATTAAAATCCAAAATATAGTGAAAATGCTATTTAATAGCACAGTAACAAGATACTTCTCTTTTCAATATAAATCAGATTTTATTTATATAAACCTAAGACATAAACTAATCTAACACATGAACACAAGCATTCACACGTTGCAGAAAGAGAGAAAGTGAGGAAAGGATGAGTTTAAGAGAATGCAAATGTGAAACCCCAAGTTTACAGCAATATGTTCAATTGCATAGACCTTAACAACCATCAATCACTTATTTAACCCTCGCTTTGAGTTTCTCAATGAGGCTAAGCTATATATTAAATATACCAATTCAATTAGAACCTGGAGGTGTTGCTTGCTATGCCTGTGTTAAGGGGCTTCCTTTGTGTCGTCGTCGTTGCAGAAAGGGGGTTCCCCGAAGTGTCTGATTGGTTGAGAGTTCAGTAGTCTTTGAAGTGAGGTCTTGGGAAGCCAATGGAGTTGTGGCTGATAGAAGTTTTGAGGCGGTCACAGACTCCAGCTGAACTCGGAGACGAGGCGTGGCGGCAAAACTTAACAGAGTACATGAAACTCACAACGGCAAAGAAAATAAAGTAAAAGAATAAAAGGATGTAAAGACTTGGTTTTCTTCTCATTATGGTAGCAGCTGGCATGTGGACCAGAGCACGCTCAAAGAGCAGCGTCAAAACGCGTGGCAAAAGAGAAGATGCGAGTACTTTCAGACTTGTAGATCGTTTGCTTTGTTCCGAAACAGGGATTAATTTGTTACATTGTTGCATTTTCTTCTTGGTTCGGTTCGCTTTCACACGGCAACATTGCAAAGCGTACCAAAATGTGTTTATGCAAGTCACATGTGAGTAAAGCTGTCCTCTTATTGGTCAGAGTTCACTTGTTTACGTTCCTCTGTGTCATTCATCAAGATGGATTGACAAGTTTGCTCCGTGGGCTTATTACGGCTTTATAGCTGTCCTGGCAAACGCAAAACGAATGTAGCTGTCATTCCTCTCTAATATATCTATCTATATATAATTATATTTTCACATAGATATATAGATATATATATATTTATTTTATTTATTTATTTATTTAGCAGACGCTTTTATCCAAAGTAAATGAGGACATAAGAAGCAATCAAAACCAACAAAAGAGCAACAACGTGCAAGTGCTATTACAAGTCTCAGTTAGCCTAACGCAGTACAGATAAATATTATTATTATTATTTTATTTTTATTTTTTTTATATAAAAACGCATAGATAAAATAAAATTAGAATAGAGAATGCTAGAGTTAGAGGGTCAAGTAAAGATGGAACAGATGAGTTTTTAGCCGTTTCTTGAAGATGGGTAAGGATTCGGCTATTCGGATTGAATTGAGCAGGTCATTCCACCAGATGGGAACAGTTAATGAAAAAGTCCGTGAAAGTGTTTTTGTGTGTCTTTGGGATGGTACAATAATGCGTCGTTCACTTGAAGAACGCAAGCTTCTAGAGGGCATATAAGTCTGAATTAATGAATTTAGGTAAAGGGGTGCAGAGCCAGTGGTGGTTCTGTAGGCAAACATTAATGCCTTGAATTTAATGCGAGCAGCTATTGGTAGCCAGTGCAAATTGATGAACAGAGGTGTGACGTGCGTTCTTTTCGGCTCATTAAAGATTAATCTTGCAGCGGCATTTTGGATTAATTGTAGAGGTTTAATAGAATTGGCTGGAAGACCTGCCAAGAGCGCATTGCAATAGTCAAGTCTGGACAGAACAAGAGCCTGAACAAGGAGTTGTGTTGCATGTTCCGAGAGAAAAGGCCTGATCTTCTTAATATTGTATAATGCAAATCTGCAGGACCGGGCAGTTTTAGCAATGTGGTCTGAGAAATTTAGCTTATCATCAATCACAACTCCAAGGTTTCTGGCTGTTTTTGAAGGAGTTATGGTAGATGAGCCTAACTGGAAGGTGAGATTGTGTTGAAGCGATGGGTTAGCTGAAACTACAAGCAGCTCTGTCTTAGCTAGGTTGAGTTGAAGGTGATGGTCCATCATCCAGCAAGAAATGTCTGTTAGACACGCTGAGATGCGAGCAGCTATCGTCAGATCATCAGGATGGAATGAGAGGTAGAGTTGAGTAGTGTTGTCAAAAATATTGATATTTCGATAAATATCGATACTGAAATATCTGAACGGTACCAATATTAATTTCCCGAAGTATCAATACACCGATACAAGCCGAGCTGTCACTTTCACTTCTCTCCAAAGGCGCGTGGACAAGCACCACACGTGACCGCACTCGTCTCCTTCGCTCTGGTTAAATAGCAAAAGTGAAGTGAATAGAAAGATGACTGCTCTGGTTGTTAAAGAACACAGCAGGAGCGCTATCTGTAGGGATCTATGATCTCCGCGATGCAGAGAACGCGCACGGAATCCAGTCATAAAAACGGAATTTACAGTTTAACGCGGAATGTCACGGAATTTGTCAAAGTTTGGATGAATTAATCAAAAGTAGGTCATTACACTTAAATCAAATCGCGATATGGACTAGTATCTGTAAATATTAAGCTGCAAAAGTCGATTTAAATATGAATCCTGCATGTTCTGAGCGTCTCTGTGTGAATGAGCTGCACGTGCGGTTTTGTTTATGTGGCGCTCGCGGTGATTTCAGCGTCTGCCGTCTCAATGAGGACATAAATACATCAACAATATCTCCAGAATTGATCTGAAAGGACTGACTTCTGAAAGGACTGAAAGCGACTCCTCTTCAAGGAGGTCTCGGTACGCTTGTTTGGTCTGCTTTTGGTGAGCTCCCGAGTGCGATTGCTGCATTCTCACCTGCCCAAACGAACCGCACCAAGAGGGAAAAAGAACTCTAGTGCGATTCAACTGAACTAAATGAGGCAGGTGTGAAAGCACCCTAAGAGGACCAAGAGAGCATTTTTAAGAAAAAGAGGACCAAGAGGTTGTAAGAGAGCATTTTTAAGAAGAAGAGGAGAATGGTGACTAAGAGAGAGTTTGATGGTGTCCTGAGTTTTTAAACTCTGCTGCTGGACACATCCCCTCTGGTGTCTTGACCAATTAGATAGGCTATTATCTTAGCTAGGGGTGTTCCTTCCATCATAAATCAGCACGTTCAGTCACATGGTCCGAATTTTACACACTCTTGCAAAGTATAATTTTGGATGTGATTTCTATAACCAGAATATGATACGTTTGACAAAGAATTGATTGGAAGAAACATTTAAAGCACTCACACTCATACATACCTTTTTAATCATTCAATAATGATTAAAAAGACATACATAATATTTGATTAAAACATGATAGTCTAATATGTGGGTTACAAACATAATATGGGGTTCTGCATAGAAATCTCCATAGAACTATACAAAGACTTATGAAAAAAGTCTTTGTATAGTTCTATGGAGAACGAAGGCATGTTCTTTAGACAAAGGAATTTTGGTTTGGTCTGTCTTCTATGTGGGGAAGAAGTCAGTCTAAGAAAGCTCATGAATTCAATCGTGGAACATGTGATGGCCATCTCTTTGACCATCAGTCTTGATTATTTGCCCCAAATTTGACGGTCTTCTTCCTGAATTGGAATTATCAATAAGTGTTCTTTTGTCTCAAGGTTGTAAGCTGTTTTGTGAAAGAGGCTTGCTGGTTAGTTTGCTTGCTTCAGACTAGTTGGAGCTAGGAATCTGATTTTCCCGCGTCCTGTTTCCTTGGGCCTCTCGGTGGAATTCCAGTTTCTCATGTTTCAATTTTCTGATCACATCTTAAATTTGTCTGATTCAGTCTCTGATATTCTACACTAGTCTATTAGAGAGCCTGTCTATTTGTATTCAGTAGAGCAGATTCAAACAAATTACAGTAACACACCTGTTCCGCAGACCTCGCTATGTTACAAAATGGAGCATTTTGTATCTGACATGTTGACCTGCCAGAGCCAGGCTTGCTTTAATTACTTCTCTGTTTGGTGTGCCGTTAAACATTTGCATGATAATTTCTACCACCTTTCTGTTGGCTGAGCCTTGCCAGATTGCCTCAGCATGAATTGAAACGGCTGCTCTTGCTATCAGAAGCTGGTTAAAGCCTAACTTAAACTGAAGTGTATCAGTTTTTTTCACTCATGTCCAGACTCGATATGCAAACTATACGTAAGCTATTATTAAGTTGATTTTCTGAAAAGGCACTTTTAGAACATTGCTTGATTGTTTGAGGTTCCTGACCAGCCTGACACGTTGGCTCAAGCAATGGTGTGAGTTTGGGATTGGACTGTCTATTTTGCCAACCAATGACTGTTTTTTTTTCCTAAGTGTTCTTTTTCTGATATTAAAGTGGTTGGGTGTTTGATTTTTAATTATACTGCTCCAAATGTTGACGTGTTAAATCTGCACTGAATTGTTGTTTTTTTTCAGCTTTTTTGCCTTCTTCCGGGTCAACTGTCTCTCTCTGAGAATGAGTGTGAGGGGTGAGGAGGGACTCATTGATGTGGTCTTTCATTTCCTGATAGTACTCGTTGTTCTTATGCGACATCTCACCACTAGTGAGCACTTGTGCGAGGTCTGAGCAGAAACCGTACAAGTGATCTTTTAAACGATTCTCATTTCCATTGCTTCAAGATCACGATTACGCTTAACAGAGAGATTTTTTCCCCTAAAATAATGTAAGCGGGAGTTTCCGTTATGCGCGTTATTCTCATTTTCTGTTTTACAGCAATGTGGTACTTAATCTAAAAGTTCAGATCTAGGTTGCACTTCCATAGCTATGTATAATCAGAATTTGTATTTTTTTTCCTTCTAGGAACAAGAGCACCAATTCAGACAGACTTATTTAGACTATAAACTTTAGTCATTGTAGACATATTTTTTTAACAGTTGTTTGATGTGAACAAAAAAGCTGTAAAGGGGTAAGAGTACACAGGTGTGCAGTCACTGAGTCCCAAGTCTAATAAAATGTTTAGAGTCAGTGGTTTCTATTTTTTGTCTTGTGGAAATTTAGATTTATAATATTATAAAATACATAATATACTTATTTACAATTGTATCAAAATATTTCATATAAATTTAAATATGCGTTGCTATATTTTTCAGCCTTTTCATAATATTCAATATGCATCTGGATATTTGTTCACCCACGATCAGTGAAAAATCTGTTTTTTTTTTTTTAGATCACTTGCAGAGCATATGATTCAAAATGTTTAATATAAGTAAAGTATAGTATAACTTAGTAAAGCAAGCTTTATATAATTTATATACTACAGTGTTTACCTACATGGATTATATTTTTGCTAAAGCTTTATATATATATATATATATATATATATATATATATATATATATATATATATATATATATATATATATATATATAAAATGAGGGGTCGTCCGTGAAAAATTGAGTGATGATGCAAACGAATCAGTGTTTTGAATTGATTCATTATCTGGGTTACCAGCACCATCTTAAGCAAAAGATTCCTACAATAATTAATTTCTGAGCGAATTGCACAAAAATTCTGCTTGTGTTTCAGAATTAGGCCATTGGATATACTGTATTTCTGTGCACCACAGTTTTGTTTTGTTCATGTCAAATTAAAAATGGCATCTACCAGAAGGCCCACAACAGCTTTTCCCAGGGTTGGACTAATAGATGGGCTTGTTGTATTTATGTGTGTGTCTCTGCAGGTCCCTCAGGTTACAGATGGAGAGACTACAGTGCCCTGGCTGTCATCTTGGCAGGAATGGCCTTTGGCTTCCATCATCTCTACCGGGTATGTGTCTAAGTGCCACCAATAGCCTATTTCTCAAAATGTGTTTATTCTGAGAACTGAGCTTTTCCCAGCATTTCTACTTTTGTATGCCTTTTCTACATTTATGTCGTGTGAATCACTGTGGTTACAGTCCAACGTCATCGGAATGAGCTCATCTCTACCCTAAGATCTTTCTTTGTTTTCCCTTTCGGAAAAACCCAGATGCAGTACTCTCTCTGCTTTCCAATACTATCACGACACGATTTTGTACGTGGGCATGGATGGGTGCGTGGGCCCTTAGGCCCAGTCGAGTAAGGGAGAGACCCCTTTTCTCGGTGACAGTAAACCCACACTGCCCACAGGAGCATGTGGACTACATTACTGTGTTTTATAAGAGAAAGAAAATGGAGCGGTGTCCTTTAAGAGAGCATTTACAATGACATTGTATGAAACTCCCATGATGTCATGATTAGGAACGCATGTTTAGCTTCCTAAGCTTCCGTCTGCACTCGGCTACTTCAGTCAGTCAGCACACATGCTCTATAAAGCCAGTCTCCATCTCCAGTAGCCCACATGACTGCTCTTACTAATGTAGTGAGCCAAGCTTATGTCATTTTATCAGAAAAAGTCACATTTTCCTTTGATACGAGTCTGTGTTTAACAATCCGAAACTGTAGATGGTTCAGTACTTAAAGTGAAGTTTTGAGAATGTGACTTCAACTCTCATTTTTAACTTTCATTTTCACTCATTCTCATTACTGGTGCTTCCTTAGTAAGCCATTACTGTTGCTATTACTATTTCATATCATTATTTGAACAAATGCCTAAATCTAGTTAGGTTTGCTTAAATAGTAATAGGTACATGCACCAAGTATTAAACTTGCAACTCATGGTCATGCTCAAATAAATATAATAATAATAAATATACACTATCAGACAAAAACAAATTTAACAGTAAGATGTTTTTTAAAGAATTCTCTTCTGCTTACCAAGCCTGCATTTATTTGTTCCAAAATACAGCAAAAGCAGTAATATTTTGAAATATTTTTACTATTTAAAATACCTGCTTTCTATTTGAATATATTCTAAAATGTAATTTATTCCTGTGATTTCAAAATAAAATTTTTAGCATCATTACTCCAGTCACATGATCCTTCAGAAATCATATTCTGATTTGCTGCTAAAAAAAAAAATATTATTATTATTTTGAAAACGGTAGGTTTTAAGGTTTCTTCAATGAATAGAAAGTTCAGAAGAACAATGTCTTTATTATCACTTTTGATCAATTTAAAGCATCCTTGCTAAATAAAAGTATTAATTTCTATAATTACCCCCCCCCCCCCCCCCCCCCCCCGCCCCCAAAAAAATACTGACTCCAAGCTTTTGAATGGTATAGTGTATAATGTTACAAAAGCTTTTTATTTCAGATAAATGCTGTTCTTTGGATCTTTCTATTCATCAAAGAATCCTGAACAAAATGTACTTAACTGTTTTAAATATTATTAGTATTATTAATAAATGGTCAGCATATTAGAATGATTTCTGAAGCATCATGTGACACTTAAGACTGGAGTAATGATGCTGAAAATTCAACTTTACTATCACATGAATAAATTACTATTTAAAGTTAAAGTTGTTGTTATTATTTAGTCTTATTTTTTTCAAATAAGTCTATCATTGGTGAGCATAAGAGACCTTTCAAAAACATTAAACTTCTGCCTGGCAGATAATAAAATGGACAAAAAACAGACATGATTAGTAATGACAATATACCTGTAATAGAGACTTTGGTGTGAGTTCTTTGACTAGAAATGTTCTAGCAACATACAACAAATTGCTTTAACAACCAAGTAGTGATTCCTTGGCAGCTGTTCGCGATACTCTTAGCATTATTAAATAGATTTTTGTGCAGGCAAGAAAATGCAAAAATATAACCCTATAACTCTCTTGCCTGCTCGTTTCTCACTTCCATTCTCTGTGCCTCTCGCTCACACACAAGCAGTTCATGGTTCTCCAGTCCCCCGCGTGCGTCTCTGCTGCTCGGAGGATCTGTGCCCGTGGCTGGAGGTGCTGTTCCCTGGTGCGAGAGCTCTCACTGCTGTCATGTCAGAGGAACAGCTCACCAGTGCCACCATATGCCCTGGCCTCCTCCTCCACTTTATTTATGCTATAGAGCACATTGTAAACAGCGCTCACAGCAGCTCTCTTATTAACTACCCTGGTGTTGACACTCATTCTGATTTTTTCAACTTAAAAGTGTTTATTACTTATGCCGGTGTCAACAACGGTTGTGGCGCTGTGAAAACCTGTTAAGGCCAACTGTTTTCCAGACGGAGAGCCTGCACACGCACATTACCCTTTACAGCACCCAGCTATTCACCAAATGCCATGTTAATCTCCCCGTCTATGTGCTTTGTTTGTTTGTCTGGGGAAACAAATCGACGCGTGCGTTTGAAAATAAAATGGCGATGGCGTGAGAACCGGCAGCTAGTGGAAGCGCTAGCCGTCTGACCTTTGCCGCTTATTCTCAGTGTTTGGAGATGTTGTTCTACAAGGCTTAAACTCTGACAAGCAATTGTCCTCAGAAGGTGACATGTTCAAATGGAAAAGCCAGCCTGTGGGCTAAAAGACTTAATGATGTTGAACCCAGAGTCATGACCCGATGCTTAATTCTTGGCCTCTGTGTCAGCCATTGAGGCAAATTGCTCTGGAGGAAGTGAGAAAACCACAAGACTTTTGAGAGGAATTAAAAAAACAAAAGGTCTTGTTTTTTTCAGCATGAATGCAGGCCTATTAATCATAATTCATATAATGATGTTTTTATCTGCTGTTGCCAAACACAATACTAAACTTGATACTGTGATATCACGCACAAACACTAGTATTGTTTGGATTTTTCCCTTTTTTTTTTTCTTGTTTAATGTCCAATTGTACTGATATGCTACAATACTTAAAACATTGTCTTTATCTACCCTCTCTTAAATATACAATCTCTGCTTGTCATTTTAGGGAAATATTTAGTTCAATGGTGACTCTGTATAAATTAAGGTGTATTCTAATATAATTTTTTTAAATTTGTAGTTGTATTTTCTGTAATTTGCTCAAGATTATCAAAATATTGACCCTGATAAAATATACAGTACTGTTATTTTTTTAAGAAATTCATTCTTTAAGCATGGAACTTGATCAAAAATGAAAGCAAGATGTTACAAGTTTTTTAATTGAATGCTGTTCTTTTTTTATTTTCTATTCAGAGTTTTTCACAAAAATATTAAGAATATTGCAGAATGTTTTTTGAGCACCAAAACAGCATATTACAATAATTTCTGAAGGATCATGTGACACTGAAGACTGGAGGAATTGCTGCTGAAAATTCAGCTTTGCCATCACAGGAATAAATTGCATTTTAAAATATAGAAAAATACCAAATGGTTATTTTAAGTTATAAAAAAAAAAATCACAATATTTGTTTTTAAACATATGTTGTAAAGCTTAAAAAAAAAAAAAAAAGAGATTTTATGACTACAAGAAGCCTTCAGTGAGGGTTTTAGTTGAGTTTTGGTTTGACTACGCTAACACTAATAGATTAGCCCTTTGTCTATTTGTGGACATGTTTTCCCTGTTCCTGAGTGGAATTCTAATAGTGTGCCGTGTTTTTAATTGCAGAAATACATCCTTCCCCTCATTATGGGCAGCAAAGAGGACAAGAAGCATCTGCAGCGGATCGAGAGCAACATCGCGGATATGAGTGGCACGCTGACACAGACAGGTGAAGATTAATATCTTCATCACTTTTTCCTCCTTAACATTTTCCTTCATTTATCTGTCGCCAAAATCTGCTCACATTTTACAAATGACGGTCCTGTCATTTTGCTTTAATTTGAAATTGCTTGTTTACTGTCAGCTCAGCTTCAATTAATTACGTTTCGCTGAAAAGCTCTTAACCTCAGAATATTAATGAGGGGAAGAGGAATGACAGCGTTTCTTTTTTTCTTTGCTGCTTTAACTGCGTGGCAAGAAAGTTCATTTTAATTTTCGGCGTGGTGGTGTGGCTCCCCGGTTGGTCCCGGAGCGCGCTGGTGATTAAGTGTGTGGTGACAGGTGCGTCTCCCGCCTTGGACAGGTGAGGAATCTCAGCTAGTCTGTCAGAGAGGGATGCCTCTCCTCCTCTTTCCTCCCCCTCTCTTTACCCACTACGCAGCCGGTGTAATTAAACATCCCGGCAACCATGAAAGCGGGACACTTCCCGAAGAAACTTTGTCTCGTTAGTGCCGCAGTCAACTTGCAGCTTGGTGGCTCCTTTTGTGTAAATGACAATTCACTCTTGCAATTTTTTATTTACTTATTTTTATCTTAAAGAAAGGCAATGCAGGACAACTCATGCAGTTTATTTTCTTACAGTTTTTACAAACCAGCACTCTAATATTCCTCTGGTTAATGTTTTGTTCTAAACTTTCACAGTTAATTTGAACTGAATTCACATGAAACTCTAAGGGTTTTTTGTAGATCATTTCAGATTTAGCTGTGCTTTATTCTTTTTTAAATATAATTGTAATATCTATTGTTTTGAAACTTAAAGAAGTGACTATAGAGTATTGGCTATTCAAAATCTAAGAGACAAGTTAGACAAGTTTTACATGCTGCAATGCAATTGGTCTTTTTTGTCTATTTGCATACTTAATAGAGGGTATTGTCTTCCTTACATATATTTAACCCATAAAAATAGGGATGCACCTGTATTCAAATTTTTGTCTGGTACAGATAAGCTGATAATTCTCTAACAATATCAAAATTATTTTGTATAAATACGTTAAAAATAAAAGGCAGAGTTATTTTGAAATGAATAATTTTGCAAATTGTTGATGTAGAACACGGTCTATAAAGATGAAACAGTACATGCAAAGCAGGCACTCGTGATGTATAATAGACAAAAGACTTATTTATGAAGTAAACTTTGTCAGAGTATGCTTGGCATTTAGTCATATTAATATTTGCCTCATAAAACCATGGAAATGATCTGGATCTATGCATGTATTTCTGATCTCAGCATAGTCTTCTGTTGAGCATATAGTATTGTTTTCATTATCCAGGAGATCAAAATAAGCAAATTTGGCGTATATAGGATAAAGGCGAGTGATTTTAGTCAGATGCGTCTCTGCATTACATTGCCCGTTGCCCAGTTTTGGGTTTGGGGAGGGTGATTGTAAGGCCAGTCAATTGTGAGCCATTGCGTGCAAGCTTGGTGTGGGTTTCTTTATCTGATTATCAAATGAGCCTCTTCATTGCCATTTTGGTTCATATATGCAAAAAAAGCCTCCTTTGTTACGCTGCCTGTCTGGCCCTCATTTTGTTTGGTTTTTAGCAGCATTCCTGTTTTGTTTAGCATAACATTCAGATGATAAAAGTATTCATTGTTCCGGGCTGAAGCTGCTTTTCATATTTCCTTTGTGAAACACTTGTTCCTGACAATCGCGCTTTTTCTCCCCTTTCTCCCTCCTTCCCTCCGCCACTCTCTCGTTTTCTCCTGGAAGAGCCGTACCTACCCCCAGTCACTCAGTCAGTCACGCCGCTGATCTAATTTGCTGTGGCTGCAGTAGCCAAGTTGCTATTGTAGTTAATGACTGTTTCAGTTAACAGTTTGGGAGAGGGTTGCAATTACGGAGTGAGTTTCTCCCTCTTCTCACAACGTGAGTAATAGCAAGTGACTGCCGCTCTTGCCAATTGCCCGCACTCCTTTGTTAAAGTTTGTGTATTTTTCTAGTGCCAAGTGCGTTGGAATGATGTATTCCTTTGAATGTGGCTCCATTACTCCTGCAGCCTTTTGAGTGTAGGCCTTAACTCCCATTATGATTTCCCAACAACTTTCCACACGCAATTAATGAACAGGTTTTGGAAGCATTTCGTCGCACGCGCGCGCTCACACTTGTGCCTGCTGTAATGGAATTGCGCTAGCTGCATGGTCTCTTTGTCTGAGGAGAGCATATTGGTGACCAGCTGGCCAATAAAGGCTCAGACAGGCCCGGACATATGCAGTGTACATTATATTGAGGTATTTACTGAATAATTTACGCTATACACACTGTCTGCCTCCTCACAGCAGCTGCGAAGCCACTTGCAGGATCTCAAATTCGGCCAATTGTTTTCTCCAAAGAGAACGTTTGTGGAAACCCGAGACAAGCTAAATGGAGGCATTATTTCTTGTGTTTTGAGTATGAAGCCCGTGTTTGTGGGTTTAGAGGTCTGGTGCAGTTGCTGCTCGTTCACAGTGTAATATTGTAGGAATTGCTGTTGACGTAAGCTGTGGTGGCATTCCTGCTTAGAACACATTTTTGCTTTATTTTAGACCTTTTAGCTGTTTTATTCATAGTTATAGTTAAAAGATAACAGGAAATGATGGACAGAAAATGATAGAATGATGTTGCGAGTTGATTTCAAACTTGCGTCGCCCATTTGATCACCGTGGCTTAATGTAATCTCTAACCATGTGCTTCTATAGAATATTTGAAAACTTTAAATGTGATGTTCAATGCATCCATGATCAAACTCAGATCTATAATTAGTAGTAGTTTTTCTTCTTTAAAAGGGGTAGATCACTCAAAAATAACAATTCTGTCATTTACTTGTTCTGAATTCCATATTTTGTAGCATTATGATTGATTTGTCTAGGGACTGAAATGTAGGTTCTTTTCTGAAAAATGAAAGCACACATTCAAACTTGTAAAGTATGAACCCCCGCAACCAGGTTTGAATGTGCATTCTGCGAAATGTTTCCTTTTGTGTTCCACAGAAATGGAAAAATCATACTAGTTTGGAACAACATGAGGATGAATGATGGCAAAATGTAATTATTTCAGTTAACTGTTTCTTCAAATATGTTTTGGAGAAAGTTAATACATCGGATGTCAGATCTCTCGTTAGTATTAATACAGTCATCTGAAAGGACCAGTTTGAATCATTATTCAGCTAGGAAAGACTGTTCAGCGTCTGTTATTCTGTAAGTAGTCACCTAATGAGACAGACAAAGGCTGCGAGAGAAAGAAACATGTAACCGCTCTGAAGCAGAAAGTGGAAAGGCTGTTTCTATGAAAGGAGAGCCCTGGAACTGTGCGCCGGAGAGCCAACAGTCGGCAGCTAATAATATCTGCTGATGTTAATCCAATTAGAGTTGATTTAACACTTTACAGAGCATGATTTATAGAGGCGTTTATTGGTTTTCTGTAACATAATCAGTTTGGAAACTTAATGCATTGTTTGGGAATGCATGTGTGACTGGAAACAGAGGGAGAGCAACTTGTGCTCTGGGTTATTTGAAATGATACCCCCATTAATAACACCAACTCTGGCCCTGCTAGGGCTGTTTTTCTTGGGCTTTCTCTAATCCTCGGGACCAGCACAATCTGACAATAATTCAATCTTCAGAGAGGGAGGAAAATGAGCTGTATTTAGTAAGATTAGTGAGGACAGTAGTGTCTAGCCCTCCTGCCTCCCAAATGAGCGGCTTTTTTTCCATCTTGTTGATTGTTTGGAGAGTTTGATAGAGCCAGCGTTTCAAACCCATGCTAATGGAGGTTAAGAGACCCTGATTTGATATAAGAGCAGACGTAGGTGATTAATCTTGTACAAATAGAGGTGTCTTATATTACTGATTGAGCTGAAGGCTAAATCAAAGAGAAAACCACTGCGTGTTGATTGTCGGTAATGCTTTCAAACAAACAGATACGTCGGTTAGCGCAGGATCGCAACTAAAGCTGCCATATCCTTGCTGGTGAAGTTCTGGTAATTGTTTTTGGTGAAGCCTTATCTTCGTTTTGTGTGTTTTTGGATGCAGTCACCCAGTTGCAGATGACCCTGGCTTCAGTGCAGGAGCTGCTGGTCCAGCAACAGAAGAAAATACAGGAGCTTACACAAGAGCTGGCTAACTCACAGGTAATCTGCACAACATTTGCCACAATGGTAAACAGAGGGAACTAATGAAGTCAAACAGATAGTTTTATGTGAATAACAAGGCAAAATTTAAGTTCACTGGTAAACTTCCCCTTTGCAACAGCTCTTAAACTTAAATTCAAATAACATGCAGCAAAGCATATTGCATCAAGTTTGACAACTTGTCATTTGACATCATTGATGTTAAACCTGTTTTGTTCATTATTGAATTAAACGTAAATGCAAATGAGATTTGAGAGATGTGGCGGAAGGCAAAGTATCCTGTAAATAACGATTGTTGTACATTGGTGTAAAAAAACGGATTTGGAGCGAAATGAGGGTGACTAAATGACATTGTTTGTTTTGGGTGAGCTGACCCTTTAAAATATGTCCTGTAGTGCTGTAGTTACAGTAAGTTTCCATATGGGGTTTGATTCAACAGAAGTGACTGGAAAACAAACAAATCATACAATCTGAACATTCCTCTAGTTTTTGAAATTCTTTTCATTACAAACCTGTATGTAAGGAAAGAATGTGATCGTATATGATACATGTGAGTGATAGTGACAACAATTTTTTATTTTTTATTTTTTTTCCTGTCTGTGTTTTTTGTTGCATAGACATCATCAGAGAAAATAATTCCATGTACATTACGTAAGCACTATTTTTAAACTGCGTAATCAACAGGGCAGAAATGCATAATATGCCTTTCATCCTCTGAAATACCTTAGATGCAGACAGCTAAAATGTAAAAAGGATTTTGGTTGTCTAAAATGGTTGCATTCCTCCCTGGTTATGTCATTTCTGTCAGAGGTATTATGAATGATAGTCTTCACTTGTTTTGTTGATCTGTTGAGTTTGAATAAATCCCTCAGTGTGCATTTTCATAAGGCCCTTTGCAGCGCTCTGATTCAGGGGCGCAGCCTCTATAAAACAAGGCCACTTTGAGTTTAAAACAACACGGGGCATTTTTCAGTGACACTGAGACTGATGCCCTTACCCTGATGTGAATATTAGTGGTGACAGAACTCATATGCTGCTCAGAAGAGAAAAATGTGCATCAGCAGGACAAGGCATGTCATGGGAGCTCCATAAAGAACATCTATGGCCATCTCCAGAACGCTCAAGCAAGCCATCCAGGGACAGGAAGTGAACCCACGCTGACACCCCCTTCTGATCTCTCTTGTATCTGTCATTTGCTTTCTGCTAATTTCATCTGGACTGAAACCTCATTTAACCCCCACTCATACTGCAACTAGAAGACAAGGGCCGGTAGGATTTTCTTTAAGCCCCAACTTAGAGGCCTCTCAATTAAAGAATTACAAAGGAAGGAAACTTTTATTGTTCATAAATGAGAATTTTGGGAATGTTGCCTGTATGGTTAATTTGTATATATTTTGTGTATTGTGTATTTTTGTATATTTTGTGTATTGTTTTTGTGTATATATGTATGTATATATGTGTATATATGTATGTATATATGTGTGTATATATATATATATATAATTAATTAATATGAATCACATCCAAAATAAGTTTTGTTTGCATACTATATGTACAGTGGTGTGGAAAAGTGTTGGCCCCCTTCCTGATTTTTTATTTTATTGCATGTTTGTCATACTTTAATGTTTCAGATCATCAAACCAATTTAAATATTAATCAAAGATAACACAAGTAAACACAACATGCAGTTATTAAATGAAGGGGTTTTTTTTATGAAGGGAAAACTAAATCCAAACCCACATGGCCCTGTGTGAAAAAGTGTTTGCCCCCCCCTCCTGTTAAAACATAACTGTGGTTTATCACACCTGAGTTCAGTTTCTCTAGCCACACCCAGGACTGATTACTGCCACATCTGTTCACAATCAAGAAATCACTTAAATAGGACCTGCCTGACAAAGTGAAGTAGACCAAAAGATCCTCAAAAGCTACACATCATGTTGAGATCCAAAGATATTCAGGAACAAATGAGAGAGAAAGTAATTGAGATCTATCTGTCTGGAAAAGGTTATAAAGCCATTTCTAAAGCTTTGGGACTCCAGCGACCCACAGTGAGAGCCATTATCCACAAATGGCGAATGGTGAACCTTCGCAGGAGTGGCCGGCTGACCAAAATTACCCCAAGAGCACAGCGACGACTCATCCAAGAGGTCACAAAAGACCCCACAACAACATCTAAAGAACTGCAGGCCTCACTTGCCTCAGTTAAGGTCAGTGTTCATGACTCCACCATAAGAAAGAGACTGGGCAAAAATGGCCTGCATGGCAGAGTTCCAAGACGAAAACCGCTGCAAGAACATAAAGGCTCGTCTCCGTTTTGCCAGAAAACATCTTGATGATCCCCAAGACTTTTGGGAAAATACTCTGTGGACTGACGAGACAAAAGTTTAACTTTTTGCAAGGTGTGTGTCCCATTACATCTGGCGTAAAAATAACACAGCATTTCAGAAAAAGAACATCATACCAGCAGTAAAATATGGTGGTGGTAGTGTGATGGTCTGGGGCTGTTTTGCTGCTTCAGGACCTGGAAGACTTGCTGTGATAAATGGCACCATGAATTCAGCTGTCTACCAAAAAATCCTGAAGGACCATGTCCGGCCATCTGTTCGTGACCTCAAGCTGAAGCGAACTTGGGTTCTGCAGCAGGACAATGATCCAAAACACACCAGCAAATCCACCTCTGAATGGCTGAAGAAAAACAATATGAAGACTTTGGAGTGGCCTAGTCAAAGTCCTGACCTGAATCCTATTGAGATGCTGTGGCTTAAATAGGCGGTTCATGCTCGAAAACCCTCCAATGTGATGATTTACAACAATTCTGCCAAGATGAGTGGGCCAAAATTCCTCCACAGCGCTGTAACAGACTCATTGCAAGTTATCGCAAACGCTTGATTGCAGTTGTTGCTGCTAAGGGTGGCCCAACCAGTTATTAGGTTTAGGGGGCAAGCACTTTTTCACACAGGGCCATGTGGGTTTGGATTTTGTTTTCCCTTCATAATAAAAAAAACTTCATTCAAAAACTGCATGTTGTTTACTTGTGTTATCTTTGATTAATATTTAAATTTGTTTGATCTGAAACATTAAAGTGTGACAAACATGAAAAAAAAAAAAAAAAAAAAATCAGGAAGGGGGCCAAAATATATATATATATATATATTAGTATATATATATATATATTAGTATATATATTAGTATATTAACATTAATTTTTAACATTTATATTTACATAAATGTAATGTATAAATGTGTATATACATAACTTTTATTTTGGATGCGATTTGACAGCACCAGATATATAATAAACAAAAATTTTATATATATATGTATGTATGTATACAGGTGCTGGTCATAAAATTAGAATATCATGAAAAAGTTGATTTATTTCAGTAATACCATTCAAGAAGTGAAACTTGTATGTTAGATTCATTCATTACACACAGACTGATATATTTCAAATGTTTATTTCCTTTAATTTTGATGATTATAACTGACAACTAATGAAAGTCCCAAATTCAGTATTCCAGAGAACTAGAATATTGTGAAAATGTTCAATATTGAAGACACCTGGTGCCACACTCTAATCAGCTAATTAACTCAAAAACCCTGCAAAAGCCTTTAAATGGTCTCTCAGTCTAGTTCTGTAGGCTACACAATCATGGGGAAGACTGCTGACTTGACAGTTGTCCAAAAGACGACCATTGACCCCTTGCACAAGGAGGGCAAGACAGAAAAGGTCATTGCTAAAGAGGCTGGCTGTTCACAGAGCTCTGTATCCAAGCACATTAATAGAGAGGCGAAGGGAAGGACAAGATGTGGTAGAAAAAAAGTGTACAAGCAATAGGGATAATCGCACCCTGGAGAGGATTGGGAAACAAAACCCATTCAAAAATGTGGGGGAGATTCACAAAAAGTGGATTGCAGCTGGAGTCAGTGCTTCAAGAACCACCACGCACAGACGTATGCAAGACATGGGTTTCAGCTGTCACATTCCTTGTGTCAAGCCACTCTTGAACAAGAGACCGCGTCAGAAGCTGGGCTAAAGACAAAAAGGACTGGACTCCTGCTGAGTGGTCCAAAGTTATGTTCTCTGATGAAAGTAAATTTTGCATTTCCTTTGGAAATCAAGTTCCCAGAGTCTGGAGGAAGAGAGGAGAGGCACATAATCCACGTTGCTTGAGGTCTAGTGTAAAGTTTCCAAGTCTTTGGTTTGGGGTGCCATGTCATCTGCTGGTGTTGGTCCATTGTGTTTTCTGAGGTCCAAGGTCAACGCAGCCGTCTACCAGGAAGTTTTAGAGCACTTCATGCTTCCTGCTGCTGACCAACTTTATGGAGATGCAGCTTTCATTTTCCAACAGGACTTGGCACCTGCACACACTGCCAAAGCTACCAGTACCTGGTTTAAGGACCATGGTATCCCTGTTCTTGATTGGCCAGCAAACTCGCCTGACCTTAACCCCATAGAAAACCTATGGGGTATTGTGAAGAGGAAAATGCAATGCGCCAGACCCAACAATTCAGAAGAGCTGAAGGCCACTATCAGAGCAACATGGGCTCTCATAACACCCGAGCAGTGCCACAGACTGATCGACTCCATGCCACGCCGTATTGCTGCAGTAATCCAGGCCAAAGGAGCCCCAACTAAATATTGAGTGCTGTACATGCTCATACTTTTCATATTCATACTTTTCAGCTGGCCAACATTTCTAAAAATCATGTTTTTTGCATTGGTCTTAATTGATATTCTAATTTTCTGAGATACTGAATTTGGGACTTTCATTAGTTGTCAGTTATAATCATCAAAATTAAAGGAAATAAACATTTGAAATGTATCAGTCTGTGTGTAATGAATGGATCTAATATACAAGTTTCACTTTTTGAATGGTATTACTGAAATCAACTTTTTCATGATATTCTAATTTTATGACCGGCACCTGTGGCATATGTGTGTATGTATGTGTATATGTGTGTATGTATGTGTGTGTATATATATATATATATATATATATATATATATATATATATATATATATATATATATACACTTTTGAGAAATATTAACAAAAGCTAATTTATTTATTTTTACAATTATGCCCCACAACCCACAGTGATAGCCAACAGCGAAAAGAATAACGAATGCTCAAAAAATACAGAAAGTATTCATCTTTGTTATTCATCTATTGTGGCAGTGCTGATGTTGTTGTCTTTATCACACACTAATTTAATGCATTATGATGTCATTATCTTTCAGAAGAATGTTCGTGATAATACGGCCTTCAAATCCTTTCAAAAAGACATGTGCTTATTATCTATAAAGAATAGTCATCTGAGGGAAATCGCCTGCTGAAAACACATTGCCATACCTCAGAATGTGAAACTCTTCGTACTTTGTAACTTACGATACTGCAATAAATCATTTCGTAACGGCTCCAAAAGAGCTTTGGAATCGCAACTGAGGGCATGTTTTATGTCCACAGCTTGTTAAGCACGTGGGTGTTTTACTGAAGCATCTGGATCCCGCAGAAAAAACATATGCAAACACATCTGGCCTGGCAACAAATTGAAGTGAAAATATGAATCTCTCACCCTTCTGAAGTTTGCAAGAATTGCAGACTCACCACAACAAACCCCCCCACCCCCCCACCAGCCTTCCGTCGCCCTCTTGAAGTTTGTCTTCCATAAACTGGCTTGCCAAATAATCTCCGGTTAACCTCTGCTGCTAAAGAGACACGCCTCTGCTAGTTCCAGAAAAATGCCACCACATCGATCTATTGTTCAAAACACTTTTGGTCATCATCCACAACAGCTGCCCTAAGTCAAGTAAAAAATGGCGGAAATTCTCTGTCAAATTCCAGATTGAATTAAAAAGCTTAATTTGTCATGAGTGCCCTGCTGGAAAGCAGCAGTGAATAAACTATACTTCACATCAAAACGCCCATTAAACAAATCATAAAGTCTACTTTGTGCTGATCTTAAATTTTGTTTTGAGAGATGCGGGGCCCTGTTGTCTAGAGCCATATGGGAAATTCGGGAAATTATTTTCAGGTCCAGAGCATGAAATTAAGGACACGTGTTAAGCCTTTTGGCTGTGTATCGTTTTCATTGTGTGGCTTTCTGAGTTGCCTTTTTGGGGTTCTTTACTCTGTGCAGAATGCGCCAAGCTTGGCAATTAAACTCTCTAAAGCGGAAATGTGTATTTAACCCGAAACACATGGTGACTCCTGTTTCCTAAGCTGCTAAGTAAACACATTTATATATATATCTATATATTTTCAAAGCCACACAAATGAAGCATAATCTGTTATGAGCACAGTGGGCCTGTTTCTTTGTAGAAGTCACTCAAACTCTGGATATGTTTGTGCTCATAGTTTAATATATTCTTTTTCATCTCAATAGATTGGCTGCATACTTTGTATTTCCTCATGCTCACCTGAAGCTGTTATTCAAATGGCGATTGATAAAGTCTTCGACTGAAAAGGAAGTTGGAACTTCTAAAGAAGTGCACATTTTTTGCATTTTCTTTGTACCGATAACCGATCAAAATACTCAAGTGCTTTATCAGGTGCTGTAAATTATTATACTTTTGTTTTAGTACTGTCAAAGGAAGATATTTTGAAGAAAGTTTGTAACCAGGCTGTTTTGGGGCACCATTGACTTCCATAACATCTATTTTATATATATATATATATATATAGAGAGAGAGAGCGCTGCGCAGACACCTTCATGACGTATATTCGGGGCATTTTGTGCAGATAGCCTATAAGTCGTAATATAACGTTATGTTGCATAAATAATGAAGCGTATTCTATATGAGATAAATGATGAGTTAAATCCCATTGATTAAAAACCTGCTATCAAATGCTTCATTCTACTGGTCATCTTCAGCGCGCGCAGCTCAAAAACTGGTCATCTTCAGCGCGCGCAGCTCAAAATAGAAATGCAGAACATTAATAACTGTCATATACATGATGTTATAATGAGAGCACTATTGTAAAAAAATTTTTTGTGAATTCTTAGGATTTCGCTGACGTTTGATGTTAACCGTCTTTTAATCAAAACAAACATTTACCCCGCTTGTATCTGCGAGTCGTCCAGTACACATTTTCCCTGTGTGTTAACGTCAGTAGACTAATTATGACTGTCTGACTTGACTCTTGGTAATGTATTTTGACCACGCCCCCAAATATATGATTCGACTATCAGTCGAATATTGGCAAGATTCGAAAATTCCGATTTGACTATGAAAATCCTTAGTTGGGGACACCCCTAATATATATATATATATATATATATATATATATATATATATATATATATATATATATATATATATATATATATATATATATATATATATATATATATATATATATTTTTTTTTTTTTTTTATATATACAGTGGTGTGAAAAAGTGTTGGCCCCCTTCCTGATTTTTTTGCATGTTTGTCTCAGTTTAATGTGTTATCTTTGATATTTAAATTTGTTTGATCTGAAACAAGTAAACACAACATGCAGTTTTTAAACAAAGGGTTTTTTTTATGAAGGGAAAACTAAATCCAAACCCACATGGCCCTGTGTGAAAAGTGCCCCCCCCCCCCCACCCCCTCCTGTTAAAACATAACTGTGGTTTATCACACCTGAGTTCAGTTTCTCTAGCCACACCCAGGCCTGATTACTGCCACATCTGTTCACAATCAAGAAATCACTTAAATAGGATCTGCCTGACAAAGTGAAGTAGACCAAAAGATCCTCAAAAGCTACACATCATGTTGAGATCCAAAGAAATTCAGGAACAAATGAGAAAGAAAGTAATTGAGATCTATCTGTCTGGAAAAGGTTATAAAGCCATTTCTAAAGCTTTGGGACTCCAGCGAACCACAGTGAGAGCCATTATCCACAAATGGCGAAAACATGGAACAGTGGTGAACCTTCCCAGGAGTGGCTGGCCGACCAAAATTACCCCAAGAGCGCAGCGACGACTCATCCAAGAGGTCACAAAAGACCCCACAACAACATCTAAAGAACTGCAGGCCTCACGTGCCTCAGTTAAGGTCAGTGTTCATGACTCCACCATAAGAAAGAGACTGGGCAAAAATGGCCTGCATGGCAGAGTTCCAAGACGAACTCTGAGCAAAAAGAACATAAGGCTCGTCTCAGTTTTGCCAGAAAACATCTTGATGATCCCCAAGACTTTTGGGAAAATACTCTGTGGACTGACGAGACAAAAGTTTAACTTTTTGCAAGGTGTGTGTCCCATTACATTTGGCGCAAAAGTAACACAGCATTTCAGAAAAAGAACATCATACCAACAGTAAAATATGGCGGTGGTAGTGTGATGGTCTGGGGCTGTTTTGCTGCTTCAGGACCTGGAAGACTTGCTGTGATAAATAGAACCATGAATTCAGCTGTCTACCAAAAAATCCTGAAGGACAATGTCTGGCCATCTGTTCATGACCTCAAGCTGAAGCGAACTTGGGTTCTGCAGCAGGACAATGATCCAAAACACACCAGCAAATCCACCTCTGAAAAACCCTTAAAAAGGCAGTTCATGCTCGAAAACCCTCCAATGTGATGATTTACAACAATTCTGCCAAGATGAGTGGGCCAAAATTCCTCCACAGCGCTGTAACAGACTCATTGCAAGTTATCGCAAACGCTTGATTGCAGTTGTTGCTGCTAAGGGTGGCCCAACCAGTTATTAGGTTTAGGGGGCAAGCACTTTTTCACACCATGTGGGTTTGGATTTTGTTTTCCCTTCATAATAAAAAAAACTTCATTCAAAAACTGCATGTTGTGTTTACTTGTGTTATCTTTGATTAATATTTAAATTAGTTTGATCTGAAACATTAAAGTGTGACAAACATGCAAAAAAATAAAAAAAATCAGGAAGGGGGCCAACACTTTTTCACACCACTGTATATATACTTTTATATATATATATTTTTTTTCAGACAGATTGTGTACCACTCATTTGCCATCACTGAATTGTATTGTATCAGTTGATTAAAATTTAAGAGTTCTTATTTTTTAAGCCAAAGCACCTTGTTCTCCTTGATAATATTTAATACTGAATAACAGGCAGAGTGTTGCATCTCATTCTCCACATATATAAAGCTTTATCATCTTGACTGGTTGAGTTTAATTGCTGTGCTGTTTGAATATAACGATAGCTGTCTTTATTAGTGGCTGCTTGTGGAAGATTAGGAGCGCTTCGATTTTTTTCCCCTCTTCCACCGCAGAATGTCCTGCCACTGGGAAAGTGAATAAACGGGCTCAAATAAATTGTACTAGTGTTTTCACCAGAAAACACTCCCTTGGGATTTATTTTCAAGCTGATTCCTCTATAAATAAACATGCATTAATCGGTGAAAAGAGCATCTGAGAGGGAAGCAGTGAATTAATTTGTATTCAGACGTTTCTTAACTTGCCTTTAACTTGAGATATTATCCGTTGTTAATGTTCTGCAGACATTTGCTTTAATGTATTCCATGTCTGACTGCTGTTTCTGTGTAAGTATGTGCATATACCTCTCTTGTACGGTACACTCCACCTCCTTAAATAATTACCCAGACTGTAGCAAAGCTTTGTTCACACTTAAGAGGGTGACGGACCCCGATCACACTGCACTGACCCCTCTGACTGGATGACTGCTCACACAGTCAAAGACATGCAGAGAAAGGCCTTTAGCAGCAATTAAACGGTCATCACTAAATGTGTGTGCGCGTGCGTTTGGCTCTCGAAATGAATAATTGCAACGATGGAACTTTAAACAACGCCAGCTGAGAGGTGCTTTGTAGCCTCTGTTAAAATATTATTTAGATTTTATGTCCGAGAAGTGTAAGCTAAACCTCCGAAGCAATTAATTTTTTTTCCCCGTTACAAAGGTAAAATGAGCAAGAGGTACATTCCAGCCTTATTATACCGGGTGCCGTGGGGAGTGTGGGATTAAGATGGCCATAATGAGGTGAGGCCTGTAATAAGAGTGTCTTCACCAGGCCTAATGTGCTCTGCTCGGATCAGATGTGGCCTCTTCGAAAACGGCGCACTTATCTGAGGGCTTTAGGAGCAGAAAGGAGACAAAACTGCCGTCCCTCCCCAGCCCTTGCTGTAAATGAGTCTGATCCTTTTCAGATGTGATTCAATTAATTTACGTCAGATTTAATTACATGTGAAAGAGTCCGAGTTATCCCTCTCCTCTCGATAGGGGGGTCTCTGCTTTCTAACTAGCTGCCCCCGGTGACTCCGATGTTTTTAATTACACTTTTATTTTCCTTTTCCCCCCAGCCCTTTTTTCACTTCCTCTTCCTGCTCTCGTCCCCCCCCCCTCTCAGCGGGCAGTAGAACTGGAAGAATTATGGGGTAGATGTGGGCTGTTTGTTTGTGGACGGTTCAAAGAGTCATTGGCTCCGTGTAGCCGTAAAGGAGCGGCTTGAGAGCCCGGGTTAATCTGTCAGAATATTTGGAGAACTGAAATTGAAATGTAGAGGGGCTACAAATTTATTTATTTTTTGCGTGAAGAGGGTATCTTTTTATAAATTGACATTACCAACCACCTGTCTATTTGGGGGGAAAATGATGGATGGATTTTTTTGGGGCTTTTTTTTCCCCTTGAAGTCATTTGCTATTCAAATGTTTGCTGGCCACTTCAGTTGGCCATCACTCCCTTCAGCAATTCATCCCATGGCAAGCAGTTTGCGATAAGGCTTCTTTTAATAAAAACCTCCCTGACTTGATGAATACTGCCATTGTTGTGCCAGAGACCTCTTATCAAACACCTCTGTCCTGCTCAAATCAGCAGTCTGCAATATGGAAAAATATGTAAAAATGGAATGATTAATTCCCTTAGCTTTTTTTTTTTTTTTTTTTTTTTGAAAGAATCCTGACCTTCTGGGTGGAGAAAATACAGTAGCTGGGACTCGTCAAGTGTCTTGTATTGGCAGTTTGAATGCATCAAATTATTGTGTTCATTGAGTGGCTCTGACAAATCAAATTAGAAAAAGTCACACTTTAACAGATCGCTGACATTTGTGAAGTTTTTTGCATATGCTGCATACTAATATAACAGGTTCTGGTAAATAAGGCCTGATATGATAGAGCTTTCACATTCTGGGGCAGATTTTCACCTTTAACAACAGTAGAGAATAAATAACTTTTTTAAAACCCAGCTTAGAGGTCAGTTTAGCAGCATTTTAAAAGATAACCACTTTTACAGAGGTTTCCGAATGATCCCTGGTTAATGGTTTGCGGTGTGGAAAGCCTATGGTAGCAAATAATGTGTTTTAAATTTGTTCAAAATGAATATGATGATGATGATCATTTATAATTTTGTCTCTTCAGGCCTCATCTACCACCAACCGCATGTTGGAGTCTCAGAGCATCAGTGAACTCAAGGCTGAGATTGTATCTCTTAAGGGTCTTCTTCTCAGCAGGTAACTTTTCACGTTTTTAGTAAATCTCTAACAATAGATGCCATATTTGATTTGATGGACAAAATGTGGCTATGAAGGATGTTCATTTAGAATCTTGTGTTTTTGGGTGTCTGTCAGCTCGCAAAACATTAACATTTTCTGATACCTAACAGTACGACATACTGAACAAACTATATTTTCCTCCCGCACAGCCTTGTTTTTGTTTGTGTACAATAAAGTCTGACATCCAGAAGCCATTTCCTGCCATTACGAATTTCTATATTTTACAGTGTGTTCCGATTTGTGCTTAAAAACTAAGATGCATGTACTTAACATCCTGAAAGAGACCTTTAGTAGATGTTCCATCATGCATGTTTTGTAATATAACTGTGTAAATGAGTGGAGAGTATTGTTTCTCACTCTGGGCAGCTGATATTAGTATGCCTTGGGACGATTTGGCAGATAAATGTGTCTGAAATGGTTTGATCTGTATGTGTCATATCGTTCTCTTCACCGGGGCATGTAGCCGGAACCCGCTCATTACTGATGCATCCAACAGGTTCCCTCAATGCACCAAGATGGATCTTCCCTCACTTTCATTAATGTTTACTTGATTATGTATGTATCATGCAAATTAAGATCTAAGTAATCTCATACATCTGAAATTCACACAGATAAAAGCTTTCGTTTGTCTGCTGTTTCGTTCTCATTAAGCATTTTAAGCTGTAATTACTTTTTTCTTCCAGTGTCTGAATGTTGTGTCTGGTTGTCCTTCTCAAGATGTGAGATCTTTGCTGTGAATACAAACCAAGCTTACCATCTGCTCAACTTGTTGCCTCGTATATTCAAACAAAACCACCCTGAAGATGCTTTTGAATTTATTTTACCTTTGTTGCGAGGACATGCTTTGTTTTGAATCAGATGCCAGGTGTGGAGTACATATGGACATAATCTCTCATGTACTTTCAGACTGACAAATCTGCTCATGTTTCCAAAGCACAATAGCTGGACTCGCTCGTGCATATTTTAGGCAGACACAAGCCTGAGGCACAGTGTGTACTCTTATTGTGAGAGATTTCAGCAAAGAGTTCGAAGAAAACGCTTGTAATTTTCTATTCACGTCCTCTTTCTTCTCAGGAGACAGTTCCCTGCTTCACCCTCTGTTCCCAAAATCCCATCCTGGCAAATCCCTCTCAAACCAGGATCGCTGTCCAACCCGTCCTCCATCAACCACACCAACAGCAGTAGCGACATCTCGCCTGTCAGCAATGAGTCGGCCAACTCCTCCCCCATCAAAGAGGGCAACAGCTCCCAGGCCACCCCGTCCAGCTCGCACTGCCTGAACGGAGACGTGGGCCTGGGCTCCATTCTCTCTCTGGACCTGAAAGACCAGGTCCGCATGGAAGTCCAGGGGGAGGAGGAGAAGAAAGAGGACGATGAGGACGAAGACGAGGATGACGACGTGACCCGTGCGGATGAGGAAGACCACCTGAGCGTGCAGACGGAGGACAGGAGAGGAGGCGACGGACAGATAAACGAGCAAGTGGAGAAGCTGCGGCGTCCAGAGGGTGCGAGCAACGAGAACGAGGTCGATTAGAAATAAATTGCGGACTACATCCGTCCATTGGCTTCTCCCAGTTTCCTTAGAGTTAATTTCAGTTCTGATATCACACCCTTGGCTACCGTGAGCATCATTTAACACTGTACGAAAGCGGCAGGTGAGGTGGATTATGTTCCTTTCACTGCAGTTCTTTACCCTTTTGACTTTTCAGCATGCAAACTTTCAACGTGCAAACCAGAGTGAAGGCACAAACCTTCTGCATGCCTGAACAAGCACAGCAACAGAAATTTCTGGAAAGACGACAAGAGAATTAGGACTTTTTTTCTTTTGCAATCGATACATTTGCCCCAAATGCTTGCTAGCTGTTTTACTAGACACTGTAGTACTACAAAAAAGGCCATTTAAGTGTACTATAGCACTTCAGAATCAATACAAACGTCATCAATTGCAGTGTAAGGACTATAGACAAATCAGAGGCACCAAAGAAGTTAGGAAGTTGTGATCTGAGATCTGTTTCTATGCCATTTCTTTTGTTTTGTTCAGCAGTAAACACTAGTTCACGCAGACCCAGCATTGTTGGATCAGACCTTTTAATCTGTTGTAGTGAACCAACTCTCCTTCAGACGTGTAGTAACGCCAGGTTTCAGCAGTCTGTCGAACAAGGCCTTGTATTTTGTGTTTAGAGTGATGGCGAATTTGAGATTTCTGTGGGAGAAAGAAAGAGAGAGAGAGAGAGAGCAAAAACACGTATGAGAATGCAGACAATGAGGCGAAAGAGAAATGTGTTTGTCTTGGTCATATCTCTCTAGTCTCCAGCAGGGTAGCTGATTTGGTTTATGAAGTATGTTAATAATCAAATGATCGACAAATAACAGATGTATTACTTCATGCAGCTTGAAATGTCAAGGAGGCTAAAATCGGAAATCTAATACTGAAAGCCTGTTATATTGTATTATATTACATGACAAACCCTCCAGTCCAAATTATATAGGCCTCCTGCAGTGAATAATCTTAACATGAAACGGTGCTGGGGTTTTGTAATTAAACTGTGTAAAACAATGGATGCTTCAGCGGAGGTGCTGACAGTTGTGCTTTTCTCTTTGGGGGCTTTTCTCTCAGAAAGTCCTGAGAGGATTAAAAAAAAAGGTGAAAAAAAAATTTCTGTGATGCAAATGGAGAGTAACGTATGAATATTTAACTAATGAAATTACTCACTCACCAGCTGATGAGAAACAAAGCCAGAGAGATCCTGGAGTGAGAACTAGAGTGTCAGATCCATTGTGACATGTTCACTTTTAACAAATGACCTTCAGAGTAACCGGATTACAGCACAGCCAGGTGAATTGTGGGTCTGTGGCGGCACAATGCAAGCGCACTATGAAAGAGCTCAACTTGTCTAGCCATCTGTATATGTCTTCTTACTTCCTAGACTAGGGTTGGCTTAACACTAACCCACACAAGTAAAGCGTATATTCATATGATACAATGTCAAGAGAAACCGCGTGTTCATTTGATATGCAGTGACTTTTTTTTTTTTTCTAAAACTTTGGCATTGATTTGAAAAGCTAAAAATCCAAATGTGAAGTGAACATTAGAGGAATAGTTCAACCCCCCCAAAAAAAACAAAAAACTATGATTTACTTGAACCTTTAAGCGGTCTTTTTTATTTATTTTTGTGGAAAGCAAAATAAAAATCAAACTGCTCCTTTCCATACAACCACAGTTCATAGCAACCACGTCTGTTAAAACTCCAAAAATGACCCCAGAAACACCATTAAAAAAATAGATCAGTCCAATTAACGAATGGTTTTTGATTAACCGGTTGATAATCCGGATCACAAATCACACTACACATTTTATTCTCAAAATTAGACTGATTTGACTGGTTATTGAGTTAAACTCAGTACAGCCAGAGTGGTTCTCAAGTTAACAGTTCTAGAACTGTTCAGACAAAGAACTTTTTTTTTTTTTTTTTTTTGAAGCTGAACTGGTCACTATGAACTGTCATTAAATAACTTACACACAAAAACTATTCAAAATATAACATTGTTTGTCCCATAAAAAATGCTGTTTGGAATTACATGAAATTGAAAATAATGTTGTTGTTTTTTTTTTGGTGAACTATCCTTTTAAAGGAATCGGTAAAGTCTGTCTAATCTTGAAAGTAAATAGCATTTATTGGTGTCAGAAGTGTCATTGCAGAGTTACCGATAAGTTAGCTTTTTAAGTGAGAGGAAGGAAGACCATCGGCTTCAGAATGAGACAGCTTTAGTGTGAGTGTGTGTGCATGTATCAGTTTTGCTTAAAACCACATTCAGGAGTTCCTGGAACTGGCAGGTTGTTTCTGGTAGTGTGGCGTCAGAGGCCTTTAAACAACATAGTATGCTAATTTTAGCTAATCATTGTAAAGCCGCTGTGAGGGCTACTGAATTAAACATGATATAACCCACATATTCAGTGCCTATATGTCTTTTAATATTGCATTCTCATCTCCAACTGTTTTTATGACACTTTTGTTAAGAATCTACATCCTGCTGCTCAGTTTCAGCAACTCAATTTAGGGATTTAAGCATTCGTTCTCATTTACGTGAGCTGAGTGTGTGTGTGTGTGCTGGATCAGTTTTATAAGTAAGCTTACGTCTGTAACAGTTTGTACGAACTGCACATTGTTGCTGTATGTGGCTCTGTTGATGTTGTTGTTGTTGACACCCTGCCGGTATTTGTCTCAGAGAAATTCTGGTATGAAAAGTTTAATGTACATAATTGTAATAAATTTGATTTAACAAATTTCCTTGTTTATTTTGTTGATTTTTTTTTTTTTTCATTTGATCAAAAATAAATGTAGCTTTGGTATAATGGTTTTATTGTAACAAAAAAGAGCAAAAATGTGTTGATATAAAAAATGAGATATAGTATTAATTTATTTATTGATGTAAATTATTCATATAATACATGTATTTATTTTTTAATATGTAATGTGCTGTTCCAAAATAGGCAAAAAAAATTATAAAAACAAATAAAATTTTGATTTATGTAGTTCAATTTGCATAAGTACAAATAATTAATAAATGTAAATTATTTACTTAAAAAAAAAAATCTAATTTACATTTTACATGAGATGGTCACCAGCCTAAAAGAAAATGTGGGTAAAGTCTGCATAACTATGTATTTGATCTTACTCTAAATTTCACATTAGATCAGCATTCTTCTTGGCATTTTCAGTGGACTCTATTAAGTGAATTTCAGTCGATAAACCTTGATCCTAAAGCAGCACTGTTTAAAAAATGTAAAAAAGGCCCCGTTCCACTGTAGTAAGCAATACAAATATTCCAGTGCATTATCAAGTTTATGAATTTAATTTGTCTGTCAAGGTCTAAATGATCAATAGCCTTGCACATATTGATGTGGTGTATAAACTTCTCAAAGGTTCGATACCGCATCCCTTTGTAATCCATTAACCTCTCCCCGGAGTTCAGGCCAGGCTCAGATTTATAGGGGCTGCTGTAATAAATGCACTTGTACATCATTTAGTGTCTTATGGGACAAGCAGTGCATTCCTGCGCAGAAAGCCTCCTCCATCCCAATTTCCAACTCTTTGGAGTGGTACTGTAGGTGAGGCTTACCAGTCACTTTGGCCCAATGTGACTCACAGTAACCGGTTAAGATGCTGGAAAGATGGAGCAGGGAACACAAGAAGGCTGAAGTCTTTGTCTTTTCAGAGAGATTTTTTTACAAACACTAAAGGTGTCTGTCGTGCTTTTGCAGAGACTCGGGAGCTTCAACCTCATCAGTCGGCTTTACTAAACTGAGTGCGCTCAATAGGCTGCTGCTGTATTGATGTGTGCTGAACTCCATTGTTC